>NW_023425564.1:549224-1149224 GCF_014108245.1 Pipistrellus kuhlii | reverse complement strand
AAAGTGCGTCTTATGGTCCGAAAAATACGGTAAAAAAGGCCCACTCTAAGACACATGATTAAAATGCCAAAAGTTAAAGACAAAGAATCTTAAAAGCAGCAAGAGAAAAGCAAACAGTTACTGACAAGGGAGCTCCCATAAGATAATCAGCTGATTTTCCAACAGAAATTGAAGGCCAGAAGGGAATGGCATGAAATATTCAAAGTGATAAAAGGTAAAACTTACAACGAAGATTGCTCTACCCAGTAAGGCTAAAATTAGAATCAAAGGAGTTTCCCAGGCAAGAAAGAAATAGCAGGAGTTTATAATCACTAAATCAATACTACAAGAATGTTAAAGGGATTTTAAGTAGAAAAGTAAAGATTAAAAATATGAATAAAAATATAAAAAATATTTTTTTCACCAACAAAGGCAAACAATAAAAGCAGTGATAGAAAGGTTGAAGACAAAAGTAGGGGAAAATCATGTATACTTACAATAGATTAAGGGATTCACACAAAAGAGATAAAAGAAAGTGACAAAAACATGAATGTGTGTTGATGAGTAAAAATTGGTGATTTTAGCCGAAACCGGTTTGGCTCAGTGGTAGAGCGTCGGTCTGCAGACTGAAAGGTCCCAGGTTCGATTCCGGTCAGGGGCATGTACATTGGTTTTGGGCACATTCCCGGTGGGGTGTGTGCAGGAGGCAGCTGGTCGATGTTTCTCTCTCATCGACGTTTCTAGCTCTCTATCTCTCTCTTCCTCTCTGTAAAAAAAATCAATAAAATATATTTTAAAAAATTGATGATTTAGACTGTGTTCAATCTTAAGAGAAAATCAACTTAAATAGACTGCTATAAATATAACTTGGTATGTATATAGTACATGCTAACCAGAAATCTCTGAGAGACAAAAGAAATTTAAAAAGGAATCTAAACATAATATAGTAAGTCATCAACATACAAGAGAAAAGAGCAAGAGAATATAAAAGAAATAGAAGAAATACAAAAACAAATAGAAAACAAGTATGATCAATACAGATCACTGTGTTGCTTATACCTATGCTTATAACTGCATACCTATAAATAATTACTTTAAATGTAAAGGGATTAAGTGCTCCAATCAAAAGATATAGGGTGACTGACTCAATCAAACACAAAATAAAAATTGACTTGAACATATGCTGCCTAAAAGAGACCTACTCCAGATAGACACACAAACTGAAAATAAGGGATGAGCAAAGATATTTCATGCAAATGGAAACAAAAGTTGGAGTACCAATACTTATATCAGACAAAATAGACTTGAAAATAGAGGCTATAGTAAACAAAATAGCATGGTACTGGCATAAAAACAGACACATAGATTATTGGACTAGAATAAGAATCCCAGAAATAAACCCTACACGGAGTGGCCAGAGTATTATGACCACTCCATCGGCACTTCGTTGGGCCACCTTTTGCCTTCAGTACTGTGGCGATTCTTCTTGGCACTGACTCCACGAGATGCTGAAAGGTGATGCGAGGAATCTGACGCCAGTTCTGTGAGATGTGATGGTTGTGGAACCTGCTGCCTGATGGCTCTTTAACTTCGTCCCACAAATGCTCCATTGGATTGAGATCTGGTGATTGTGGGGCCACCTAAGCAAGGGAAAGTCTCCCTCATGTTCTTGAAACCACTCCTGCACAGTACGAGCACCGCGGCATGGAGCATTGTTTTGTTGGAAGAAGCCATCTCCATTGGGATACGCCATCAACATGATAGGATGAACTTGATCAGCAACAATACTTAGGTGTGTTGTGCTATTCAGACGTTGTTCCACACGAATTAAAGGGCCCAAATCATGCCAGAAAAACATGCCCCAAACCATAACACTGCCCCACCAACTTGAAGGGTTGTACTCATGCATGTGGGATGCATGCTTTCATGCTTTTTCCGATAAATTCTCACTCTGCCATCTGCATGATGCAACTGGAAACGTGATTCATTGGACCACATGCCCTTTTCCCAATGCTCGACTGTCCAATCCTTGTGTTCCTGTGCGAATTTGAGATGTTTTATCTTGGTAACTGCAGACAACAAAGGTGTTCGAACAGGCCTTTGGCCTCCATATCCCATATGATGCAGTGTACGTCTAATTTACCTACAAACGTCAGGTGGTCATAATAATATAGCCACTCAGTGTATATGGTCAATTAATCTATGAAAAAGAAGAATATAAAATGGGACAAATACAGTCTTCAAAAATTGTGCGGGGGCTGAAACCGATTTGGCTCAGTGGATAGAACGTCAGCCTGTGGACTGAAGGGTCCCAGGTTCGATTCCGGTCAGGGGCGTGTACCTTGGTTGCAGGCACATCCACAGTGGGAGGTGTGCAGGAGGCAGCTGATCAATGATTCTCTCTCATCGATGTTTCTAGCTCTATCACTCTCTCTTCCTCTCTGTAAAAAAATCAATAAAATATATATATTTTTAAATTGTGCTGGGTAAACTGGACAGATAAATGCAAAAAAATGAGATTACGCCCTTTCTTACATTATATACAAAAATAAACTCAATAGATTAGAGACTTAAATATAAGGACTGAAACCACTAAGCTCCTAGAAGAAAACATAGACAATAAACTCTGACATTTACCTTAGCAATACTTTTTTTGGATATTTCTCCTAGGTCAAAGACAACAAGAGCAAACAAACAAATGGGACTTCCATCAAACTAAAAAGCTTTGCACAGCAAAGGAAACCATCAACAAAGCTAAAAGGTAACCTACTGGATGGGAGAAGATATTTACAAATGATATTTGATAAGATATTTATATTCAAAATATATAAAGAACTCATATAGCTCACATTATAAAAATAATCTGATTTAAAAATGGGCAAAGGGAAGTTAAGGGAGTAAGAGTGGGGGATATTTGCATTACCGGCAACCATGAAAATTAAATGTATATTAAAAGCTAAAAATGAAAATGTGCAGAGGACCTGAATAGACCTTTTTCCAAAGAAAACATAATGATGGCCAATAGACAGAAAATGATGCTCAATACCAATAATCACCAGGAAAATGCAAATCAAAATCTAATGAGAGACCCGAGCCCGGAGGCACTCCCAGTGGGAGGTGGACAGGAGGCTTTGGCTGGAGCAGACAGAATGAGGCATTTTCTCAAAGCTCCGCTAAGAGTTTGGAAATGTCCAGAGCCCGGTCTTGAGACGCGGGGAAGGTAGTTCCAATAGTTGAGTCGTGCAGCAACCAGAGCGTCGGGCCAGGGGCCTCTGGGCCCATCCCTAGGCCGTGGTGACCGTTTCCCTTTGTGACAACACAGGAAGACGATCTTTAAGGTCCATGTCCAGTGGAAGGCACAACACTAATCAGATCTCCAGGCCCAAGCCCTGGGGACTGAGCACCTTGCATGGAGGGGATGGCACCTATGCAAACCCCACGGCCAAGTGAGGTCATGACACTACTGCCCTGCGCCTCGGAGGTGGCACCGCCCCCACTCTCCCTCCCTCCCCGACAGTGTCCCGATCTATTAAATTATCAGAAAAAACAAACAAACAAAAAAAACAAGCTAATGAGATATCACCTCACACCTGTCAGGATGGGTATCCTATGAAATAAAGATGGAATAGGCAAATTGACCGTAACTGCAACAAAGATGGAGGCACCCACAGCCAATAAGGAGGAAATATGCAAATTGATGCAACAAGGCGAGAGGCAGAAGGCTGCTCTGGCCCAGGCTGAAGGCGGAAAGGCAGCCAGGGGAAGGAAGGCCTATTCTTGCACGAATCTTCATGCATCCAGCCTCTAGTTATCAATAAACCAACAAAAAGCAAGTATTGTTGAGGAGGTTAAGAAAAGGCCCTTGGGATTTGGGGAATTGTAAATTGGTGCAGAAATGGAATGAATACACTCTATCTATATAAAGCTACCTATAATGATCTCAGTATATGTTAAACCCAGCTTGTTACTCTAACAGGTTTTTCTCTCAAGAGCTTGCATGTTAAAATTTTTGTGTTTTACATTCAGGAGTTTCGGTTTCTGTGTGAACCTAAGGAGCAACCTGACCTTCAAGGCCATTGTTATTGCTGACTGCCCAGACACAAATGACCAACTCAAGGATGCTGACCTTGAGAATCCATATTGGGGATAGCCAGGACTCTGCCTTCATGTCCAAAGCCCCTCCCCCTGCTTTCCCATCTTTTCTTAAGATGGATTTTTGAGGATGGGGAAAAGTCTCCCATCTTCTTGAGATGTGGACACTCAAACCCCTTTCCTCTCCATCGTCACCTGCCTCGGGGTGTGCTGCTTTCTTTGCAGCAGGAAGCCGAACCTGGGATCCTTTGGTTTCAGTGCAGCCACTATGGAGTGTCCTCCAAGAATTAAAAAGAGAACTATCCTATGACCCAGCAATTCTACTTCTGGTTATTCTAAGAAAAAAACAATAATTGGAAAAGATATATACACACCTCGTTCATGTCAGCATTATTTACAACTAGAGACCTGGTGCATGAAATTTGTGCACAGGTAGGGTTCCTAGGCCTAGGCCAGAAATCAGGACCGATCTGTGGGGATGATTAGGGGGCCCCACTAGCACCAGCCTTGGCTGGCCTGGGGCCTGAGGGCAGCTCCTGCATTGAGCATCTGCTCCCTGGTGATTAGTGCGTATCATAGCAACCAGTTGTTCTGCTGGTTGTTTGGTTGATTTGCACATTAGGCTTTTACTATATAGGATAGCCAAGATGTGGAAGCAGCCTAAGAATCCATTGATGGACGAATGGATAGAAATGACGTGGTGCTATATACCATGGGATTTTACTCAGCTGCTGTTACTCTGCTCATTCTGATCCTTTGACTCCTAGGTCAGCTCCACCTCCTCCTCCCTTCACCTCTATCCGCATTGCATCACTGTGACTCCACCACCATGTTTGAAGTGTGCCCCTGGTCCAGGGCTCCCTCTGGAAAAGGGGCTAGAGCTGCTGAAGGGCCTCGTCGAGAGGCATCCTGGTGGCAGGCTCAAACCCCAGCCCCAGCAATCAATTATGTGTCTCTCACATCAGTGTTTCTCTCTCTCTGTCTCTCCCCCTCCCTCCTTTCCCTAAAAATCAATGGGAAAATATCCTTATGTGAGGATTAACAACAACAACAAAAGTCTCTTCTGTCACCAAATGTTTACTCTGAATACATCCTATATAATAAAAGGCTAATATGCAAATAGACGGAACAGCAGAACAACTGGTCGCTATGACATGCATTGACCACCAGGAGGCAGACGTTCAATGCAGAAGCTGCCCCCTGGTAGTCAGTGCACTCCTACAAGTGGAGTGCTGCTCAGCCAGAAGCCTGAGCCAGACTCATCGCTGGTGAGACCCTCTCCTGCCTCTGTGGCAGCGCCAAGGGTGTCTGACTGCCAGCTACTAATACAGTTCTAAGATTTGTGTTTATAATTTAAATAAAAGTTATTTAAATTTCAAACATCACAGGACAGTGCTTTCACCTGAACCACGACTGTTGTACCCCAGGGAATTCACACCTAATGCTACCTTTTTGTGTAGATGTGTTTTATTCTTCAGTCTAGAGCAGCCAGACATAGATACACTAGATAGAGCCATAAAAAGTGCTCCAAGTAGCTGAGAAGATATTTTAGGGGATTCATTTGCCAAACGTATTTTTAATGATTTTTTTTATTATTTAAAATGAAAAAAATAAATTTATTGGTTTTATAGAGAAGAAGAGAGAAATGGATTTGTTGCTTCACTTTATGCATTCACTGGCTGACTCTTGCACGTGCCCTGACTGGGTGTGGGAGAGCATGGGACTTGGCTGGAAAGCCTGTGAGGAGGAATCTCAGAAAGGTCAGAGGCCTCTGGGGGGCTTTGCCGAAGGCGGCAGCCCCTGCCTTGGCTTTTCCAAACAAGCACGAGCCCCTGGTGTGCTCCGCTAGAATTTTGTTTAGATTTGGAAATGTCCTTGCTTAAAGGACACATGTGTCTTCTCAAGGACGCTTACCCTGCTGATCGTATCCCATAGATAATTCAAGCTGTTGTACAATGAAAGCCTAAGGAGGCAGGCTATCGAGGCACCTTTGTTCTGAAAGCAAAACAGCCCCTTAGCCTTCTCTTTCACAGAGTGATCTGTTCGTCCGTCGCTCAAGGTCTGCTAGTCAGTCCGGGCAACTGGGGATTGAACTGTGGCCTTGGCATATCATAATGATGCTCTAACCTGAGCTACCTGGCCAGGGCTGTATTATTTTAACTCAAGAAATGAATAGAGGAGAACAGAACATATTCTGTATATTTCATTATTTTGTCATTTTTGTTAGCAAAACTAACACTTTTTCAGAAGCTTAAAGTACTCAAAGTGTGTGGGCTTTACAAGACTAGCATTGTCACAGGGCAGTGTTTCTTTAGCCTAGGGCAGTTGTCGGCAAACTCATTAGTCTGCAGAGCCAAATATCAACAGGACAACGATTGAAATTTCTCGTGAGAGCCAAATTTTTTAAACTTAAAAGTCTTCTAAAGCCACTTCCTCCAAATAGACTCGCCCAGGCTGTGGTATTTTGTGGAAGAGCCACACTCAAGGGGCCAAAGAGCCGTATGTGGCTCGCGAGCCAGTTTGCTGACCAAGAGCCTAGGAAATCATTTATAAGAATCAGACATTTACTAGACTTGTGATAGGAGTATGTTTGTGCAAATTTTTTTTTTCCCTCCATATAAACAGCCTTATTTGGAACTTATTCCCTTAAAGGATGAAATGGCTTAAATCCCATGGATATTGGATTCAACCAAGAAAGTGAAAAGCAGCAGCTGGGAAACGGGCCCTTTAAACTCTCCCAGGACCTGGCCACCGGTCCCCGTTCCTGCTGCATCTGTTTGCTGGGTTAGAGGGCTGAGCCCGGTCCCGGGCTGGGGCTGTGCCGGGCTGGGGGCTGCTGTGCCGGGCTGGGGGCTGTGCCGGGCTGGGGGCTGTGCCGGGCTGGGGGCTGCTGTGCCGGGCTGGGGGCTGCTGTGCCGGGCTGGGGGCTGTGCCGGGCTGGGGGCTGTGCCGGGCTGGGGCTGTGCCGGGCTGGGGGCTGTGCCGGGCTGGGGCTGTGCCGGGCTGGGGGCTGCTGTGCCGGGCTGGGGGCTGTGCCGGGCTGGGGGCGGCTGTGCCGGGCTGGGGGCTGTGCCGGGCTGGGGGCTGCTGTGCCGGGCTGGGGGCTGTGCCGGGCTGGGGGCTGTGCCGGGCTGGGGGCTGCTGTGCCGGGCTGGGGGCTGGGCCAGGCTGGGGGCTGTGCCGGGCTGGGGCTGTGCCGGGCTGGGGGCTGCTGTGCCAGGCTGGGGGCTGTGCCGGGCTGGGGGCTGTGCCGGGCTGGGGGCTGTGCCGGCTGGGGGCTGGGCCAGGCTGTGGCTGCGCCGGGCTGAGGGCTGCTGGGCCAGGCTGGGGGCTGCTGCGCCGGGCTGGGGGCTGT
Organism: Pipistrellus kuhlii; assembly: GCF_014108245.1. Taxonomy (NCBI): domain Eukaryota; kingdom Metazoa; phylum Chordata; class Mammalia; order Chiroptera; family Vespertilionidae; genus Pipistrellus; species Pipistrellus kuhlii. The sequence continues at coordinate 1,141,798 of NW_023425564.1, read as the reverse complement.
GCCGGGCTGAGGGCTGCTGTGCCGGGCTGGGGGCTGTGCCAGGCTGGGGGCTGGGCCAGGCTGTGGCTGTGCCGGGCTGGGGGCTGTGCCGGCTGGGGGCTGTGCCAGGCTGGGGGCTGCGCCAGGCTGAGGGCTGCTGTGCCGGGCTGGGGGCTGTGCCGGGCTGGGGGCGGCTGTGCCTGGAGGGAGCCTGCCAGTGAGTGGCCTGATGGGCCTTGGAGTGATGGAGTATTTTATCCAGTCTGGTGATGGCTGAACACCGTGCATTTGTTAAAACTCCTCCAGTTGTACTTTACTGTGTGTAAATTATACCTTAATAAATCTGACGTTTAAAGAAAAGAATGAAATCTTGCCATTTTCAACAACATGGACAGACCTACAGGTTATTGTGCTAAGTGAAATAAGTCAGACAAAGACAGATACCATATGATTTCATTTCTATGTGGAATCTAAAATAAAAATAAATGAACAAACCAAACAAACGCATAGTTACAGAGAGCAAACGGATGGCTGCCAGGTGGGCTGGGGGTGGTGGCGAGGCGGGTTAGGAAATGCAGATCACCTGCACCCTGGCGGGGAGCCGTTTCCGGGGGAGCCGCCGCCACGGGGGCGAGGGCTGGCTCTCTCAGGCGGCACTGCCCTCCTCCCCGAGCCCGCGGCTGCAGGCCGAGCGGCCTGAGCCTCACCTCTGCACGGGGGTCCCAGCTCCCGCTCCGGCAGCACCGTTCCGCCGTGCAGGAAGCACACGCCCGGAGACGCCATACAGGCCTCTGCACTGGCACGCGGAGCCTCGTGGAAACCTCCCCGAGCTCAGGGAGGACGGGCACCGCCGTCCCAGGCGGCCTCGGGGCCTCGGCGACACTGAGGTCAAGGCGTTTGGTCGGCCGCCTTCCCCTGGCGAGGGGCTGGCGGGAGGGGGACGCGGCCTGTGCAGGCAGGAGGGGCTGTGCTGCCCCAGCCTCCTTGAGGGCCACCTGCATCGGGTGAGTGACTCAGGTCACGAAGGAGGGAGAGCTGGGAGAGCCGTCACATGCTGCTGCCGCTGTCTTTGTTTTAAACATATATTTTTATGGGTTTCAGAGAGGAAGGGAGAGGGAGAGAGAGAAACACCAATGATGAGAGGCATGTATCGGCTGCCACCTGCAGACTCCACACTGGGGATCAAGCCTGTAACCTGGGCCTGTGCCCTGACCGGGAATTGAACCGTGGCCTCCTGGTTCATAGGTCAACCGCTGAGCCACGCCGGCCGGGCCACATGCTGCTCTTCGCCAGCTTCTCTTGGCAGCCGTTCCGCCCGGTCTCCTGCTTCTGCCATAGCCCTCTGTCCAGGTGAGCACCCGAGTAAAAAGGAATCCGGCTGCGCACACTCCTCCCGTCGGGCTCTTCCGCTCCGGTGCTCCTGCAGGGAGCAGGCAAGGTGACAGCCGCGGCCCAGGGCCTCTCCACGGGCCAGGCGGGTGGCACCGGGCGGCACTGCCCCCTGGTGGCTAAAAGGTGTCCTTGTTACAGCTCTCCTGGAAGAAGAACATCTTTGAATTCCTGGCAGAACAGCAGCCTCACATCCCTCACTCCCTTCCCCACAGATGGCCTCAGTCTCCTGTCCTGTGTGCTCCCCCTGGGCTAGGAGGGACCCTGCGGGGAAGCAGCCTGCGGGCAGCAAGGAGGAACTGGGCAGCTTTAACCCAGGGCACCGTGAGAGCTGGGATTTGAACTCACAGTTGACGGCTCTGCTCTGGGATCCATCAGGTCTGGCCCTGAGGTGGGGCCAGGAAGGGCCAGGCCGCCACTGGGGTCTTGCAGGGCCAGCCTCGAAATGCCTGTCTGCCGTCCGGGCACTGGGAGGGGTCCGCCCAGCAGACTCCAGCCTCCTACACACGCCTACCCACCTTCTGCACACCCAGGAGCATCCCGCACACGCCTGCCTGCCTGCTCTGGCCAGCACCCGATGTCCCCCCTGCCCGGGAGGTGGGGGTGGCACGGGGTAGGGCCAACCAGAGGCCTCTGCACCACATCCTCCGGTCCGTCTGACTTCAGTCTCCTGTGAGGGCCCCACCCCAGGCAGAGCGGGCCCGAACCACGTACCCACGCCTTCCTCCAGCTCTGCATCAGGCGGCCGTGCTCCCCGGCCACAGCCCTCCAGGTGGCCAGCTCTCTGGTCCACTTCTCCTGGGGGGTCACCTCTGCAAGAGAGAAGGGGCTCCAGGGCTCGGCTGGGCAGGCCCCGCTGCTGACGGAGCAGCCTGAAGCCAGTGGCCTGGGTAGGCCTTCACCCCCGAGGAAACCTTCCTGCCCTGGAAGCTTCTTCAGCCAGTATCCCCGCCTTCCCAGGCCACCAGCCCCACGCACGGCCTGCCCCCCTCACGGGCACTGCACAGGCAGCGCGGCTCACCGCCCACTCCCCTTGGGACGAGGAGAGACCTGGGCCCGGGGCGGTGGGGCCGGGGAGGAGGGTTCGGCCAGAAGCCAGCTCAGCTGAGCCGCGTGGCCCCGCAGGAGGGGAAGGACGGACATCGCCGGGCGGCTGCGCGGCAGCCAGGGCTGGGCCTGAGGGTGCAGCAGAGACAGCGGCTGGCAGACGAACACGGACTGTGCCGCTGCTTTGGACAACACGCCGCCGGTTTCAGAAACGGCCCGAGAACCCGAGCCTCTGGCAGGAGCGGAGCTCGCCCCCGAGCAGACTGGAGGGCCGGGCGCGCCCTACGCCCTGGACTCCGAGCTGCAGGCCGCCTCCCGCACGGCAGGAGGGACACACCGCACACGGAGCTGTCCCTCACCCACCCGCACACGCCTGCCCACCTCCCGCACACCCAGGAGCCTCCCGCACACGCCTACCCGCCTCCCGCACATGCAGGAGCCTCCTGCACACGCCTGCCCGCCTCCCGCACACCCAGGAGCCTCCCGCACACGCCTACCCGCCTCCCGCACATGCAGGAGCCTCCAGCACACGCCTGCCCGCCTCCCGCACACGCAGGAGCCTCCTGCACACACCTACCCGCCTCCCACACATGCAGGAGCCTCCAGCACACGCCTGCCCGCCTCCCGCACATGCAGGAGCCTCCAGCACACACCTACCCGCCTCCCACACATGCAGGAGCCTCCAGCACACGCCTGCCCGCCTCCCGCACATGCAGGAGCCTCCAGCACACGCCTGCCCGCCTCCCGCACATGCAGGAGCCTCCAGCACACGCCTGCCCGCCTCCCGCACACCCAGGAGCCTCCCGCACACGCCTGCCCGCCTCCCGCACACCCAGGAGCCTCCCACACACGCCTGTCCGCCTCCCGCACACCCAGGAGCCTCCCGCACACGCCTGCCCGCCTCCCGCACACCCAGGAGCCTCCCGCACACGCCTGCCCGCCTCCCGCACATGCAGGAGCCTCCCGCACACGCCTGCCCGCCTCCCGCACACGCAGGAAGGCGCAGGGAGACCGCCAGCTCCTCGGGCTGTGCCTGTGAGCTCTCCCACGCGTGTCTTAGACAGAATGCCTGAAAACTCGGCGTGGCCATGGGACAGCACGGGCCCTGCAGACACGCTCCCGGTGGCTGAGGGCAGCCGGAGCCCGCAGTGCCCGGGCCGGACAGGGCCTCAGGGGGGAGCCCAGTTGCCCTGGGCCCCGGAGCAGTGCGGGAGGCGGAGGACGGCCCCGTGTGACTGCGGCGCAGGGACTGCAGACACCGCAGAGCCCGGTGTGGAAGTGACGGTCAGGCCCGCGCTGGCGGAGCTCAGCACTGTCCGCGCGGGAAGCCAAAGTACAGGAAGGGCCGCCGGCCAGACCTGGGCTTGGCCTCCGGGAAGGCCACACTCCGAGGGGCTGGGGGCGCCGTGAAAACGGACCCTCATCGTTCCTGGGAAAGCCGGGCTGGAAGGCACCGTGAGGGAGGCACCGCCCGGGAGAGCCGCGGGGCAGGGGCTTACCGGGCTCCAGCACCGTGACCCGCACGCCGGAGGCCTGGCTCCCGGCCGAGGAGCGGACGGAGCAGCGGTACTCGGTGCTCTCCCGCACGGCGTCCTGCAGCCAGCTGAGCACGTGGGCCCCACCGCCCGGCAGCGCGAGGGTCTGCACGGGCACACACGCCTCCAGCTCCCGCCCGTTCTTCTCCCAGACAACGTGCGCGTCCGCGGGACCTGGGGGCACACAGCCAGCTCCGTGTCCGGGACCCAGGGCCCAGGGCCGGCCTGCCCAGGCCGGGCTCTGCGGTCCCAGCCGCACTGAGTGAGGACAGCGGGCCGCTCAGCCCCAGCCTGGCCTGGAGCAGGGTGCAGGGCAGGCCCTGTGGTCCCCGTGACCCCGAAGGAACAGGCCGTGTCCTCTGCCCATGGGCCCTGCTGCTCAGCCCCCAGACGTCCTTCTCAGATGCACCTGCACAGCGTGTCCCCAGAGCACGGCCTCGGCCATCAGGGCCGCCCCTTCTCCCGGCTGTGAGCTCCGTGCAGCACGGGGTGTGGCACAGGGCGGCATCTGTTCCAAACGGGGTTCTGGGCCTGGGAACTTTCACCCTGCGCTCCCCCTCCCCCCAGCCCTGCTGCCAAAGGGGCCTCCTCAGGCCACACCCTGTCCCCGCCACAAAGCCCAGAGCCTGCCCTCCCAGGGCCTGGCTGGGCCTGAGGGAGTGGGAGCAGCTGCCCAGGAGCTCCTGGGGCGCCGGGCGGGGCTGAGCCACCAAGGGCCTGGAGGACTCGAGGGCAGTGGAGAACGGGCCTTTCCCCCACCCTGGCCCTCGCTGCTGGTCAGGGACTTCGCTCCCGGTCTCCCTGCCTCGGGCGGGACCAGGGGCAGGTGTCCAGCGGTGCTGAGGGAGGATGGTGGGCGGGAAGGCAGGGGCAGAGAGCCTGAAGCAGGACCGGTTCTGCCCGGCGCCGGAGCAGCCCGGCCACCTCCTCTCCCCAAAGAGCAGGAGGCAGGACCCTGCTCCCTGCCGTAGGCCACTGGGCCAGGACCCCAGGGACTGTGCCAGGGAAAGAGCCAGCACAGCACTGCCGCGGTGCAGGCCTGGAGCAGGCGGCACAGCGAGGGGAGCGACGGGCCGGACCACTGCGGCCTGTCCCTGCCGCTCCCGTCACGGCACCAGGGCCAGGCCAGGCTGTGCCGTGCACCCTGCTGCTCCCTCACTCTGCCTGGGCCCCAGGCACCCGAAGCATGAACCAGGGACACCCTGCAGGTGGGTGGGCTGCGGGACCCGTGGGGCCACCCCACTACCTGAGACTCTGCTTTCAAAGGCCAGGTTCTTCCCACCTGGACATGGTGGAATAAACCGCTTCATGCAGGGCGGCCAGTAGAGGGAGGGCCACGCCTGCCTGCGGTGGCCAGAGAGCCCTGGGCAGACACATCCGAGCTGAGGACCAACCTGCCAGCAGACGGCAGCAGGCGTGTGAGTGCGCGGGCGTGAGTGTGCGGGCGTATGTGTGCGTGGGCGTGTGAGTGCGTGGGCGTGTGAGTGCGCGGACGTGAGAGTGTGCGGGCATGTGAGTGTGCGGGCGTATGGGAGCGTCCCCGCCAGACACGGGCCAGGGGCGAGCACTGTCTCGGGAGGGTGGGGTGGGGGGCAGAGACCAGCAGGTGCTGGGCCGTTAGAAAGAGGGGAACTTCTACTCTAACCGAGATTCCTTCCGATGGCTCCCCAGCCCCACAGGCCCGTCCCTTCCTCAGCAATCCTCCAGGGACAGGCTCAGACTTCCTCCCGGGCAGGCAGAGCCGGCCAGGCACTCCTGGGAGCGATTCTGAGACGATGCTGGACCGCGGGGAGGAAGGCGTGTGCCTGTGAGCGGGACGCTGGGAAGCCAGGGGTCCGTCCGTGCCGAGGAATCACACGTAAGAAATCGATTTAGCAACAGAGGAAAACTGACAAGATGTTCAATGAAAGAATACATGTGCTTGTGTGTGTGCATGCATGTACATGAAAGGGTAAATGTGTGCATGCACATGTGTGTAGACACAGTCACACACATGCACAGAGAAAAGGCCTAAAAGTGCTCTAATGCTGCCTGTGGCCACCTCTGGATGGTTTAATTTTAGGTCATTTAGATTTTGCTCTTTATGCTTTCCCAGAGTTTCTAAATTCACAGTAAAAAAAAAAAATGCTTTTATAATAAAAATAAAATGTGATAGAGGAAAAAGAAATGTGCTGACTCAGAGGGAAATTCTGGATGCAACCAAGTCCTATGCGTGGCCCTGGCCGTCGCCATGGGCGGCCCCGGGGCGTATGCTCTGTGCTGGACCCTCAAGGATTGACTCTGTCCCTATAACTGTGTGTGGTTTGTTCTCTGCCTACAGGCAGCTCTCTCCGCACACGCACATGGTGCACACGCACGGGTGGACCGCATGTACTTGTGCCCCCGCACACGCTCATGCTCACGCGGGACACCACAGCCCCGTCCCACGGCGGCGGCCTCCCAGCCCGCTGCCGGCCCCCCGGCCGCCGGGCTCCGTGGGGGCTAACTTCAGGGACTGATTCTCGTGAGGTGCTACGGTTGAGAGACTACGGACACTGGAGTCAGTTCTAAAGGCCCGTCTCCTTCCTCACTCCCAGCACTGCCTGCTGATAGGATGGGGCAGCAGCTTCCGGAAGGCTCCGCGGACCAGCTGGAGGCAGTGGTGGCTGAGCGGACTCAGCGCCCAGCCACACGGGCGAGGCGCAGACTCCCAGCCCCGCCCTGGGTGTGGACAGTGCGAGCCCCCTGAGCACCACTGGACAGTCTGTAAATGTGGTAATCGCAGCAAGACATCGACAAGTTAGCGAAGTACTTACGTTCCACTTATTCTTTAAAAACTATCCAACTCAATCTGAATGCAGAGGAAATCAGAGAGAGAGGGAAAGTGAGGTTAGAACGGTCAGCAGGCCCCACCCTGGGACACCGGTGGGGACCCAGGCGCCCAAACCACGTGGCCACAGGGCCGCTCCCTGGAAGCTCAGCGTGCGGGGCTCCCAGCTCCGGAGCGGCCGCTGGGGTGGAGCTGGCAGTCTCCAGCCCTCGCCTCCCTCAGGGCCAGGGCCTTCCTGCCCCGTCTCCCCCGCTCTCCCATTGTCTGAGGAGAGCAGTGGGTCAGAGCTGATTCTTTTATGTATTTATTTATTTATTTATTTTTAAATATATTTTATTGATTTTTTACAGAGAAGAAGGGAGAGAGATAGCTAGAAACGTCGATGAGAGAGAAACATCGACCAGCTGTCTCTTGCACACCCCCTACCAGGGATGTGCCCACAACCGATGTACATGCCCCTGACCGGAATTGAACCTGGGACCCTTCAGTCCGCAGACGGACGCTCTACCACTGAGCCAAACCAGTCTCGGCAGAGCTGATTCTTTTATATTTTTTTATATTTTATTGACGTTTCACAGAGAGAAAGAGAGAGGGATAGAGAATTAGGGATAGAGAGAAACATTGACCAGCTGCCTCCTGCACACCCCCCACCGGGTATGTGCCCGAAACCAATGTACATGCGCTTGACCGGAATCGAACCTGGGACCCTTCAGTCCGCAGACCGACGCTCTACCACTGAGCCAAACCGGTTACGGCTGGAGCTGATTCTTTTTGACAAAACCAGAGCCTGGGAGCCATGGTCTCTCCCTGAGGAGGCGACACCATCCTGGAGGTTGGGGGCCCGAGAGCCTGAATGGAGGGGATGTGATGAGAGCCACTCAGTGCTTGGCCATCCCCCAGGGGCCGCCCGGCAGCAAGTCCTCAGGGGCCTGTGCACATGGTCCACTCTGACCCCGAGGCCAGTGGCCAGCGAGCTAGCCACCTCCCATTCCTGTGCCCAGGGCCCTGCCAGCACCCCCTGGAGGGCACTCAGAGCACAGGGCTGCGTGCACCCTGGACCCCCATGTGGACCCCACACACTCCCTGCAGGCCCCGGAGCCCAGAGGCCAGAGGTCGCAGCCCCGCAGGAAGGGAAGGCTCTCGGGTCTCCAGTGCCCTGGCTGCACTGCTCACCGCCTCGGAGTGTCTTGAGCCCGTCACCAAGCTGCCTGGGACCCGCTGAGAGCACACCTAGGTCCGAGCTCCTGGGCCTGAGCCCACCTGTGAGGGTGCGGCGGGGGACCTCCTGGGGGTGACGCTGCTATGGCAGGAGGCCTCTAGGGACCGGGTCACCCCTCTGCCATTAGGAATGTGGATCATCACTCCGGAGACGAGAGCGCTTCTGGGAGAGCCACCCCATCAGGCTCGCTCAGCACCAAGGCCAGCAAGGTGGTGGGACACCCACCCACCCAGCCAGCAAGGTGGTGGGACACCCTACCCTGTGGACGGCTGACTCGCCAACTCATGAGCCAACTACCCCCACAGCTCAGCCTGGGCCTTCCAGGAGCCCCAGCACACACACCACCTCCACCAGAGCTTGGGGACCAGGAAGTCCCCTCATGAGCCCCGCCCTCCTGCTGCCTCTGACTGTGTGGCTAAAGGCTCCGATGCTGACACCGTGGTCAATACATAGAGGGCCTCCACACCTGCATGTAAAATGCTACCTAACGTGTGTGTGTGAGATGTACATAGTGTGTGTAGTGTATGTATGCATGGCATGCACACATGTACACAACACACGTGTATGTGGGATGAAACAATGTATGTGATGTGTGCAGTGTGTGTGTGATATGTGAGTGTATTGTATATTTGTGTGGCATGTGTGAAAGTCTATGGTGCATGTTTGTGGTATATGTGTGACGTGTGTAGTATGTGTGGTGTGTGTGGCATATGCAGTGTTTATGGCATGTGTGGGTTGTGTGCAGTATCTGTGGCATGTGTATGTGTATGGGGTGTGTGTGAGAGATGTGTGCAGTGTTTATGGCGTGTGTATGATGTGTGTAGTATGCGTGGCGTGTATATGTGTGGAATATGCATAAGAGATGTGTGCAGTGTTTATGGCGCACACGTGTGTGGTGTGTGCAGCATGTGTGGCTTGTGTATATGAGATGCGTACAATGTTTATTGCATGCGTGTGTATGGTGTGTAGGGTGTGTGTGTGTGTGTGTGTGTGTGTGAGAGAGATGTGTGGTTTGATCCTGAATGAACCTAATGAGCACCCCCTCCAGGTGGACAGGACGTGGCCAGCTCCCGGGTAGGCGGTCTATCCAGGATGCCGTGCCTCAGGTGTGGCGCCTCTGAGCGAACAGTGCTCCACTGGAGCACAGGGAGCGGGGCCTCGGCTCCTGGTCATGGTGCCCGGTGCCACCCCTCAGCTCCTACCGCTGTGCACCACGGCCCCCAGGTCCTGCCCAGGAGGGGCTGGCAGGGTGGGAGCTGCTCCCAGACCCCTCGACAGCCCGAGCCCAGTGCGGGACGGCCCGCGGGAGCGAGGGCTGCCTGGGTGAGCCTCACTCTCCGCGTCGGCTGTCTGGGGGCCATTCCCTCCCTCGGCCCCAGCCCTTCCCTAGCTCTGCACTAAGCTCCCAACACGCACGTCTGAAACACCAGAGGGCTTCTGTTCCGAGCTGTCTCGCAATCTGCGCTCCCAGGCCCCCTCCCCTCCTCGCCCAGAGGCTGTGCACGACCACGTGTGTGCACACCAGCAAACAGGTGACACGCCGAGTGCTCGCCCGTGGAAGTGCGCGGCTCCATGCTCACCTGTGTCTGTCCTCCCAGGTCACCGTCTTCCCCTTCCCCCTGCGCCTGTGGGGACGGGCCGAGGGCGGGAGCGGTTCCCGCAGCCTCCAGGGAGTCGCTGCGGGAGCGGCCGGGGCAGCTCGCAGGCCTGGCCTCTCACGGGGCAGACGGGGTCACGTGGACCCCCCGTGGTCTGGCTCCACCACCTCTGGCTCTCAGGCGACTTCCCCTGCCCACCTCCTGGCCTGCGCAGAGCGCCAGCGGCCATGGGCTGGCCCCGAGCAGAGGGAGGGTACGCCAAGGCTTGGGTGCCCACCCAGCGGGACACAGGCGGCAGCCTGACATTCTTAGTGGCTTCATGTTTATTTACAATCTCACAAACTGAATGGCCGGCCGGTGTGGCTCAATGGACTAAGAGTCCACCTAAGCACCATGAGGGCCCGGTTCGATTCCCAGTCAGGGCCCATGCTCGTGGTGGGCTCGATCCCAACCAGGGGGCGTGGAGGCAGCTGACTGATGCTCCTCTCATATCGATGTTTCTCTCTCCCTTTCTCGCTCTATAAAACCAATAAAAACATATTTTTTTTTAATCTAAAAACTAAACAAACCAGGCTTTGTTTCATCCCTCCTCTCAGCCTGTGACAACTCTTCTCTGTGGCTATTCAGACGCCCACACATGGGAGACCGGGCTGCTAGGCACTACCCAGACCTGGGACCTGCTCCAGGGTGGCGAGCTGTGCCCACCCAATGCTGCCTGTGAGCCTCCCGGTTCGAGGGCGCCCGCTGGGCCGTCTTTCCCACCTGTGAACATCATCAAGCAAGTCGCTGACACAATCCCCACTCCAGAGGCCCGGAGCTTAATTCCTAAAATACCTGCATGCTTCACACTCACATGCCTTCAGACACAGAAGCGACCCCCAGACCAGATGTCAGCCGACATGCCGAGGAAGTCTGGCAGCGAGCGGCACTGACTAGTCAGGGCACCGATCGCCGCTCTCTCAGATTTTGTCAGACAGAAAATGACAACCATCGGTGGGAATGATCACAATCACACCTGTCTTTTTCTTTTTTTTGTCCAAGTGGGAAAAGTATTTTATAGTGGCACAGAACTTCAGTCATTAGTTTTACGTATGAGATGGAAAAGGCTGACCATCGCTGCCACAGACCAGTTTGGCTGATGCACAGCCACCCCCTCTCCGGGCGGCTCCCGGGCCAGCGGGCAGAGCGAGCCGGGGTGGCAGAACCCTGGCGCGGGCCTCGCGCAGCTGACCCGCCGTCTCTGTGGAGAAGCCGGCTGGCCGCCCGGCTGTCCAGAGGCACAGCTACATGCTGACCGTGAGGCTCACCGAGGCTGCTCGCCGGGGCTGCTGGGAGGTGCAGCTGGAGGGCCCCTCCCCCCCTCCCCCCTGGCGGGCACCCGCTCACCTGTGGCCTGGCAGAAGAGGTGGAAGGTGCCCATGGCGGGCACGCGCTGGGCCTGGTCGCTGAGGAGGGGCGGCAGCAAGGTGACCCGCGGGCGGCCGTCGGGCCCAGAGCCCGAGGCCGGCCAGGGGCTTCGGGGGGAGGAAGATGAGCCGGGGCCCAGACAGGACAGGGAGGACCCCGGAGGAGGGGAGGGCATAGGAGACGAGGCTGCGAGACAGAGGACAGAAAAGAGAGGGCGCTGAGGCAGGCGTCGTCACGAGCAGCACCGCATGCAGAGACGGGAAACACGGTTAGAAAAGACGCGCCCACGGGGTCCTGCCCGCCAGGCTGCTCCAGGAGGGGCCGGGAGACCCACCCTGCGCCCGCACGGCCTCAGCAAATCACGTGCCCACAGCAGGTATAAGCTTCTCATTTATTCGGTTACTTTTCAAGTGTACACAATTCAAAGTAGAAAAATAAAAACAAAGTAAATCTTATAAAACACAAATGTTTACACCAACACAGTGGAACCCTATCGCACTGTCCGCACGGGACACGGACATCCAGTTACTGCTCTCGGCCACAGAAACATCGCCTCTCGTGGGCGTGTGGACGGCATGACCACGAGGTCCGTGCTGTTAAACCGCCCGCCCGCCCGCCCGCCCAGCACGTGGACGCGCCCGCCCTCCCCGCTCTCTCAGGCCGTGGATGCTCAGGTCGGCCACGTGGAAAGGCTGGTGCGAGGGGGGTGTGGAATGGAAGCCAAAGGAAATGCCGTTCGGATGATCGGACTCCACGGGACAGGAGGCTGTGGCCAGGGGCCGTGAAACACTCGGCCCCGTGCTGCGGGCCAGCCCGGCTCTCCCGGGGGCCACCGCCCTCGCTCAAAACCCTGCGGGGGCCACGGGGCAATCCTCCGCGCCTGCTCCCCTTCAAGACTTAAAACGAGAAAAACGGAACAGAAAGAAACTCCGCCAAAGGACGCCCCCCGTGAGGAATGTTTAAAAAGTCACTGTGCTCAGGAGGCGGCCTTGTCTGCGTTTCAAAAAGCAGCGAGAACGCTTTTAGCAAAAGTAAGTTTATCCCTGAGAATCTCCAGCAACGGAAGCCACAGCCTACCCTAACATACAACAAAACCAGAAGATGCGCATCCTCTAAATATTGAGACATCTGCTTTAGCGACTTAAAAAGTAAATGACCCAACACTTCAACTCAAAGCAAAACCCAACAACAGTCACGTCGAAGAAGAGCTTCGTGCCGACCCGGACAACAGGCGACCCCGGCCCCTCGCCAACCACACCCTTCCCCCCCTCCGGACGGCCGCTCAGGGCTGCTTTCCCAGGTGACGCTGGGTGCGGCCCGGCCCCGCCCCGCCCGCGGGCACGTCTCAGGCCCCCCAACTGACCAGGAGGCCCCGGGACGCCCGCCGCTTTCCGAAAGCACAGAGAGAAACCAGGTCACGAGTTCACCCCACGAGAAAAGACACAAGACCGAGGGTGGCCGAGGACGGCTGCCGGCGGCGCCGGACACAGGACCCCGCGGCAGCTCAGTCCGCGTCCGCGTCCGAGTCGGCGAACTTCAGCTCGCACTTGACGTCGAAGGGCTTGTCCCTGCCCGGGAGCTCGTCGATCCTCTGCGAGTCCTCCCTGTCGGTGGGCGCCCTGCTGGCCGTGGTGTCCTGCTCGGTCTCGTAGCCGGTGTCGGGCGCCGGCCGGGGCTGCCCCCCGTTCTGCTGGGAGAAGCTGCCCGGCTCCACCAGCGTCTCCTTCACGCTCTGCTCGCAGTCGGCGAAGTCGGGGGCCGGCTGCTTCTTGCCCAGCAGCGCGGAGCGCACCCCGAGGCAGCGGCCCGGCAGGAAGCCGTTGTAGCAGTTGTAGGCGAGGAGGCCGAGGCAGAGCAGGAAGCAGAGCAGGAAGAGGGACAGGAGGAGGCGGTCGTTGCCGGCCTGGAGGTACAGGGTCTTCTCCGACTGCACCTGGGGCACAGTGTGGATGACGACCTTCGGCTCGCAGGACGTGCCGGTGGGCGCCGGGCCGGAGGGCGTGGCGAGCCGCCCGGCCGGGGTCTGGGGAGAGGAGCCTCGGACGGACCCCACGGACTCGTCAGGGGGGATCCCGGCACCTTCCGTGCTGGGGGCCGGCGAGGAGGAGGCCCCCGGAGCCCGGGGCACCGTCCTGACCTCCAGCACGTGCCTGGCCGTCACCCGCGAGACCGTCTTGTTCCTGACCCTCTCCTCCGACAGGCACTGGTACGCCCCGCTGTCCCCTTCCGACAGGTTGAAGATGAGCAGGGTCCCGCCCACCAGGCCGTACTTGGGGCCCTCGGCCCTGAGCACGTCGCTCCGGAACCTCCACACCACCCGCGCCAGGTTGGACTTCGGGGAGCATGTGAGCTCTGCGGTGCCGCCAGGCTGGGAAAAATGCTGCCGGGAGCTTTCCTTACTTTTATCTGGAACATCAAAATAAACGTGCACCGCGTCAGCAACCCGCTCCCACGGCTCCTCTTCCAAACAGCCAGCACGCACAGAGGACACGAGAGTCCCACCCACAGGAGGACGTGGACGCTTCCAGACGGAGGAGATGAAGACATGCATGAGCAGAAAGCAAAGGGCAGCCCCGGGGCAGCCCCGGCGGAGGCAGAGGCTCCTCTGGCAGCAGAGACCCTCTCGCACCCTGGCTTCCCGGGAGGACGCGGGCGGGTGGGGGGAGGCGAGGGGGCGCCTGAGCGCGGGCCGGCCACCGCACACCGCAGCCTGGCACGCCTCCTCCCAACCTGCCTTCCGGGCCGCAGCCGGGCTGCCCACGGGAACGCCCCCGCCTGGCCATGGCGGCTGGAGGACCCATCCTCCCCCTGTGCAGACAGCGCCTCCGGGACTCACACCCTCTGGGCCGCACCCACCCTCCCCCAACAGGAGGTCCAGAGACGGCCACGGGTCTGCCAGAAAAGGAGGATGCACAGACGCCACAGCCCAAAGCACCGTGAGATGGTTACGAGAAGCCATTCCCGAGGAGCAGAGAGAACGAGCAACTCACCGGGGCACGCGGACACCTCGCCGCCCATGTCCTGGATCAGGGCCCTGCAAGACAAGGGCGGAGTGGGCGCGGGCCCCGGCGGTGGGCGCCCTGCACGCGCCTCCCCTCGCCGTACCTGCCCGGGCTCTCGGTCTGGTGCAGGGCCACGCAGGCCGCCGGGGCTGGGCTCCAGGCGCAGTAGGGGTCCCGGGCCAGCACGCAGTCCTCACAGGTGCTGTGCTTCCCGCAGAAGGCCACGGGGGCCTGCACCACGCCCGAGTTGGAGCCGGCGTAGATGAAGCGTCTGCCCTGTGGGTGCAAACGGATGAGGACGGCGGGCCGGAGCCAGCGCCCGGGGGGCCACGGCACCTCCTCCAGCCTCAGGGACCCGCGACCAGTGCTTCCTGGAGGAGGAGCCCCTCGCCCAGTGACCTGCGTGCAGGCGTGACAGCGCAAGCAAGCGCCCGGTTCGAGCAGAACCTGCCAACGCAGAGCACACGCCTCAGCCGAGAGCCCCCCTCACATCCAGGTACCACTGTCACCCCACCACCAGCAGGGCGCATCTCTCGCCCGTCAGCGCCCCCGGGAGAGCCCAGCCGGCCACATCAGGCTCCCTACAGGCCCGAGACCACGGGGCACAACCTCAGACCCATGAGCACAGGACTGACCCGTAGCCACCCACATCTGCCCCGCCCTTCCCCCAGCTACGGATCAGCGTCCCAGCGCCCGGAGGCCTTGGTTTCAGACACAGGCCTGGGCCCCTGAACAACACTGAGGAGCAGAGCAGAGCCAGTTCCCACGCCTGTGTGCACTGGGTGACTACAGACGCTCACCACATGGAGGTCCCCCGGGGGCCAGCCCTGCCTGAGCAGCATGTGGCTGCCAGGATGGCTTCTGGGTCTCCTTTCACCAAGGCCAGCGGCCCCGTTTGGAGCGGAAGGGGAGTGGGCGCAGTGGCCTGGCCACGAGCTGGCCGGAGACTCCCACCAGGTGCCAGGCAGAGCGAATCACAGAGGGCTGGACAGGGAGGGCCGCTGGGGGGGTGCTGGGGTGCAGTCACACCGAGTGCTGGCCACAGAGCAGGAAGGAGACGGCACAAGTGAGCATGTACCTGCAGCCAGGGGGACAGGACACACGGCTGCCCCGTTTCCAGCATTAACCCTGGGGTCACCGTGTGGGGATACCCACAGAAGTGAGGTCCTCGGCCAGAGGCACAGTGTGGGGCTAGGCCAGGCTGCTCTACATACGTCTGCTGTCCCCATTGTGCACACGAGGGAACCGAGGCAGGACGGGCCGGCTCAGGCTCACAGTCAGGCGCCTGGGGCTGGGGCTGGGCTTGGACCGGGCGACCGGGGGCTTGGCCCCCTCTGTGCTGCCCACAGCTGCCCACAGCCCCACTCCAGCCATGAGGTGGGCACACCGCCCGCCACTGCGGGGGACACCAGAGCAAGCCCTGCCCCGGCTGCTACTGCTCAGCCTGACTGCTCATAACTGGCTTTGCTTTTGTAATTGGCTGAAGGAAACTCAAAGGAAAGGGAAATGCCACGACCTGCAAGCTCCGTGCCCAGCACCGGGCTCTGCAGGAGCTCACGCCGGCTCGCGATGGCCACATGCCGGGCACGGCAGGACGGAGCCGCGCCCGGAGCCGCACAGCCCTGACCCTCTCCGGGAGAGGCCTGCTGACCGGACGCAGGGTCCGTGCCGTGGGGGCGGGGCGGTACTGCGGGTCTCCCGCACGCTCCCACACGGAAGTGTTTTTGCTGCAGCCAGCAAGCACCGCATACGCATCCTGTGGTGCCCCAACCACCCAGCAAGGCTCTGCCAGCTTTCAGGAGAAGTTAATCTCCCCAGACTGCCCGCTCTGTCCCGACCCTACGGAGCAGAGGACTGTGAGGGCCCAAGGTGGCTCCTCTGGGCGAGGTGGACAAAGGGCCTCTGGCCCAGTCCAGGGACCCGAGACGCGAGGTCACTGCCCCCCAACAGCCCGGGGACCCCGAGACACATGGTCACTGCCCCCCAACAGCCCGGGACCCCGAGACGCGAGGTCACTGCCCCCCAACAGCCCGGGGACCCCGAGACACGAGGTCACTGCCCCCCAACAGCCCAGGGACCCCAAGATGCGAGGTCACTGCCCCCCAATAGCCCAGGGACCCCGAGACACGTGGTCACTGCCCCCCAACAGCCGAGGACCCCGAGAGACGAGGTCACTGCCCCCCAACAGCCCAGGGACCCCGAGACGCGAGGTCACTGCCCCCCAACAGCCCAGGGACCCCGAGAGACGAGGTCACTGCCCCCCAACAGCCCGGGGACCCCGAGAGACGAGGTCACTGCCCCCCAACAGCCCAGGGACCCCGAGATGCGAGGTCACTGCCCTCCAACAGCCCAGGGACCCTGAGACACGAGGTCACTGCCCCCCAACAGCCGAGGACCCCGAGACGCGAGGTCACTGCCCCCCAATAGCCGAGGACCCCGAGACGCGAGGCTGCCCCCGCCCCGCAGTCCCGTCACCTTCAGGGCGGACAGCAGCAGGGTCTGCACTGGCTCTCGGTCTGGGAAGAGCTGAGTCTCCTCGATGATATGGACGTCGCCCTCCAGGCTGATGGCCTTGTGCAGGGCGCCCCGGTCTGCAAGGTCGGAGCCCCGGTCAGTGACAACACCCCCTCCGCCTCTCTGCTCCTCCCTTAGCCAGGCCGGCGCCTTTGCATTAGAAACGGAGAAGGAAAAGCCACGGCAGGATGAACCACAGGAACCAGTGGGACCGCTTAGTCCCAGTGTTTTATGAATAAACTAGGGGCTCATTGTTGATGCCAGCACCCTTACCAGCACGGCCCTCACGGTGCCATCCGACCAGCCTGCCGCGGTTTCCAGGCCCGCCCACCCTCTGGGCGCCGTCCTGCACGGCGGCCCCTTCCCGCTGCTCAGAGGCATGACGGGAAGCACCCAGGCCGCAGCACCTGCCTCCCAGTCCGACACCGTTTCCCAGGCCCGGCCTCGGGAGCAGTGCCCCTGCGGGTCAGGACAGGCGGGGGGAGATGCCCGCTCTCACCCCGCTCCGTGGCTCCAGCCCAGACTTACTTACCAGCCCTGATTTCCAGGTCCGGGCCAGGACCTGCGTTTCTCACCGGGGCCCAGGGGGTCTGAGGTCAGGGACCTGAAGCCCCGGTGGCAACTTCTCAGAGGGGCACACTGCCCAGGGCACCTGGGCACAGGGCAGCGGGACTCACCCGGCGTGACGGGCCCCACCCACCTGTGCTGACGAACATGACGTCGTAGGCAGTCCCGTCCAGGGCCCGGGTCCTGTCCACCACGATCTGGGTGTAGTTCACCCCGCTTTTGACCAGCCTGGGCCCGCTGCCCGTCGGGGTCACAGAGTCGTCCATCAGAGGGTGGTCTTTGACGAACTGCAGCGTCTTGTCGGGCAGGCTGAGCGAGCTGGAGAAGTTGGCGGCCCGCGCCTCGCGGTCGATGCACTGCGGGGAGCAGACCGGCGTCACCGCGGCGCACAGGCCGGCCCGGGAGGTGCAGAACTAGGACCTCCTCAGCGAGTTCTTAAAAAGGGAACCAAGGTGGCCCGTGCCTGAATCTGAACTCAGCTGTGGCGTGCAGAGTGCAACTCTTTTTACCCACAAGACACAATTACGTTTCACGATACATAACCAGGGAGGCAATCTACCTATTTGTCAAGGAAAGAAGGACCAAGGTTTTGAAGTTAGAAGAGAAACACTTGTTATGTGACAGCTCTCCCGTCAGAAGAGCAGACTGGTGAGAGACGTGCTAACATGGTCCACGACAGGCGTGTCCAGCCCCTGGTGTGCACAGGCCAAGACCGGGGCCCCCAGTGAGCGTGCTTTACCGAACAAGGTGCTGAGGACACAGCATCTGGTGTCAGGGGGAAGGCAGTCCTCGGGGCCACAGCTCAGGCACCCCCACGCCGGGCACCCCCACGTCTGGCAGCCCCACGCCCGGGCACCCCCATTCCCGGCACCCCCACGCCCGGGCACCTCCACGCCCGGGCACCCCCATGCCCGGCAGCCCCACGCCCGGGCACCCCCACGCCCGGGCACCCCCACGCCCGGGCACCCCCACGCCCGGGCACCCCCACGCCCGGGCACCCCCACGCCCGGCAGCCCCACGCCCGGGCACCCCCACGCCCGGCAGCCCCACGCCCGGGCAGCTTCACGCCCGGGCAGCTCCACTCCGGGACACAGGACAGACGGACACTACTGAATCCACCTAGAAACTGGTTTCTACATAAAATGCACCACTTTTAAGAGACAACACATGATTCATATTAGTGAATGGATTGCACAGCTCCTCTCTCTGCCAAGAAATTGTGTGTTTCTGTACAGGAAACAGAAAGTGAGACAGACATGACTACAGTTCGCACAGCGAATGCCACAGAACACCCCTGCAGCCGGAGGAGACTCCCGTGTGGGCAGCAACAGCGGGCACACGTGTGCTGAGGACGGGACACAGGAAGAGGACAGCGTGCCCGTGGCCCTGCCCAGTCCCAGGGGGATGCCTGCTCCCACGGAGACACACTCAAACCCCACGGGGACACACTCGAACCCCGCGGGGACACACTCGAACCCCGCGGAGACACACTCGAACCCCGCGGGGATACACTCAAACCCCACGGGGACACACTCGAACCCCAGGGAGACACACTCGAACCCCACGGGGACACACTCGAACCCCGCGGGGACACACTCGAACCCCGCGGAGACACACTCGAACCCCAGGGAGACACACTCGAACCCCGCGGGGACACACTCGAACCCCACGGGGACACACTCGAACCCCGCGGGGACACACTCGAACCCCGCGGGGACACACTCGAACCCCGCGGGGACACACTCGAACCCCGCGGGGACACACTCGAACCCCACGGGGACACACTCGAACCCCGCGAGGCCCGGCCGGCTGCCCCACCCCAGCGCCACGGCCAGCCCGCACTCACCGCCCCGGGCCTGGGCGAGGGCACGGGCCCGCTGTAGCGCACCCACTTGGTGTGGGACTGCTCCACGGTGGCGCTCTGCATGTACTTCCCCCGGGCGAAGACCTCCTCGGCCGCGGACAGGCTGTAGGCGCACACGGCTGACAGCCCCACGTTGTTCCTGGGGAGAGGGCGGTCACCGCCTGCGGGGGGGGGGGCGCGCGCAGGGCCCGCCCCTCGCCGGCACTCACAGCTGCGGGGTGAAGACCCCGTAGAGCACAGGCTCCTGCAGGTCCGGGGCCCGGAGCACGAACACGGAGCGCAGCACGTTGAAGAAGAGGCTGCCGTCGGGCCGGCCGCAGAGCAGCCGGGCCTTCAGGAAGGTCGTCCACTTCTTCTGCAGGGTCCGCAGGCCGCCCTGGTCCCCCTGCAACCAGACGCATGGCAGACGCGCAGACCCACCGCGGCGGGCGCCCGGCCGCCGGCCCGGGCTGTGCCCGAAGGAGCCTCTGCACACAGCCCGCGAGCCCAGGTCGAGGGTCCCCCAACCACAGGACCCACCCGCTGGGGAAAGCCGCGGCCGCCACACGGTGCTGGAGCTGCGCACGCTCGGCGGCCGTGGCCCCGCGCACGGCCCGCCCGCCCGCCCGTGGCCGCCCGCGAGGGGCCTGAGCCAGGAGCAGCCACGCACTGGCACCCAGTCGCCCGAGGCCAGTGGGTGATGGTCTGGTCTTCCCCAAATGCTCCTCACGGGAGGGCAGGTCTGCACTCCCTCCCGACCCCCAAGTTTCCGCTCAGGGCTTTGGGCCCGCCAGGCTCTCCATAAACACGTCAGGGACCATCGCGCATCGCACCTGCGGCCACGGCCCGGACAGCGGTGCGGAGGGAGTGACGCGACGGGCCCTCACCTGTGTGGACGCAGGGACTCGGCCCGCCCGTCACCCGAGGGAAGCCCCGGCCCCCAGCCCGTGCCGCGCTGACACCACCTTCCGCTCCCGGGGGGCGGGGAGGGCGGGCAGACCCTCTGAGCCAGGAGAAACGGGAGCGGCTCACCTTGCACACCCGCGCCACCCGGGGGATCAGCAGCTTGGAGAGGAACTCGAACTCCACGGACACCTCCGTGAAGAAGAAGTACACCCGGTCGTCCCCGCCCTCCACGCCGTCCGCGCTCCCGCCCAGCACCTCGGCGTGCACGAAGCTGGGCTCTGCGGGGAGAGACCGCCCGGTTATTCCCCAACACAGGGGAGCCGGCCCCGCACACACACAGGTCCCCGCACACACACAGGTCCCGGCACGGCCCCGCACACACACAGAGGGACCTGGCACGTCCCCCCACACACACAGGTCCCCGCACACACAGAGGGACCCGGACATGTCCCTGCACATGTGTCCCTACAAGACATGGAGGTGCATGTCTTGCCCAAGCACTCGCAGGGTCTGGAGCGATGGGGTGCCCGTCTCGCCCTTCTCGGCCTCGAGTGCCCTGGCTGTGGTTCTGAAGCATCTCGCCGGACCCACCCAGAACACAGGCTGGGCCTTCCGCCTGGCAGGCAGCCCGGGCCGGCAGCCAGACCGCGTCCCACGTGCGGAGACCCCTGAGCAGAGGTGCATTTGCTGGTTAAACAGCTCGAGCCTCAGACTAACTCCCGCTCCGCTGCCCTGCCGCCCGCAGAGCCGCGCTGCGAGTCCGGCTGAGGGTCCAGGAGGCTCAGGGCCCCGGCTGCTGGCTGGCGCCCACCAGAAAGGCCTCGTGAGTGGCCTGAGCTATCTGCTCCACGAAGGTGACGTGGACACGTGCTGCCCGAGGTGACATGTTCCCATCCCATCCCAGGCCGATCGCCGCCTGAGCTCCCTGCCCTCAGAGCCCGCTCCACGGAAGCCGCTGCAGGCCGGGGGAAGGGGAGGCGGCGGCCTTATGTGGACGCCATGGAAACCCAAACCCCGGAGCTGGCTGCGCAGCCCGAGCAGGCCCAGGGCGCCCGCGCACCAGTGACGAGAGCGCGGGGCCCACGTGAGGTGGAGCGGCAAGAAGGTTCTAGAGATGCAGCGCGCAGGGCAGTCCTGGCGAGGCGGCTGCCGAGTGGACGCGCGTGCGGACCCGCCGCTTACCGTTGAGCCAAGGTATAGCGTACTCCGTCCTCAGAGGACTGTGGGAGGAGTTCCGGGAGATGATGGGCTCGCTGCCCAGGAAGTTGTAGGACGTCCCGGAGTACAGCTCCCCGTCTGGGCCCAGAGAGAGGCGGCGTCAGCGCGGTGTGGGCGCTCAGCACCTCGCTCCCCTCTGCCCTCCCCGCACCGAGTCTCCGGCTCCTGGTCCAACTGCGCTTTATGACCGGGATTCCCGGGGCAGGAAGCAGCTCAGGGACGGGCGCACGGGGGCCAGGGCCTCCCCCTCTGTGCGTCCCACCGGCTCAGCCACAGCCCTCTCCCCTCAGAGCGCACACAGCAGGAACAGCCGGGCTCTCAGCAATACGTTCAGGCGCCGAGCAGGGGCCCTCCAGAGACGTGGCGCCCTCTGAGCTCAGGCTCTGGAGGGGACGCAGAGGCGCCGCGTCCTGTGAGCCTGCTGCCGGCACAGCCCTGCCTGCGACGGGCACGACTCACCAACCATCACCGACGTGTAGCTCTGCGCCGGGTCGAAGGGACACCTTCCTTTGCCGTCTTCGTGTCTCCCCAGGAACTGAAAGGACGCCAGGTCCTGCAGGCGAATGGAAGGAAGTGTCACCGGACGTCTGCACCGTCACCGAGGCCGCTCTGCCGGCACTGCTTCCAGACCCGCCGTCCAGGCCCCGAGGGAGCGCACGCCAGCAGGACGGCGCCCGCTCCCGGCTCCCACACCCTCAGGGCCAGTCAGGGCCCTGCCCGCACCCCCGCCATGACGGTGTGCAGACAGAGGAGGCAGAGCCTGGAGGCAGAGCCGCCGGCTGGAAGGCAGCCCCTCGGCTGCCGGAGCCCCGCTCTTGGTGACGCTGCCGGGCCGGGCTCACCAGGTGGTCACAGGCCGGCTGGAAGGCATTGGTCCCACACACGTAAAGGGCAGTGGTGCCAAGCGGCTGGAGCACTCGGATGTAGTTGAGACATTCGGTCTACAAGAAAGAAAAACGCCCCGTTAACTGCCACCAGCTCCCTCCGGACGCCCCCGCATCGCACTGGTGGCATCGTGCACTCCCAAGCTCGGCACCCAGAGGTGCCGCCCCGGGCTCCCCGACACGCAGCTCTGCCCGTGCGCTGGCTGTGCCCTCGCACCGGCCCCGCCCTGCAGCGGAGGCAGAGCAGGCAGAGACCCGCCCCCCGGAGAGCCTCCTGCCGCTGGGCCGAGTGCTTCTCTGCAGGCCCGCAGCCGCGGCCGCGGCCAGGGGGCGGCCCTGCAGCCGCTGATTTGTATCCAGAGGAGAGAGCTGGCACAAAGCAGTGGAGCTGACCCTGCAGAACAGCGGTATGCCCACTGAGCAGACCACGCCCGGTGCCAGGCCCGCAGGGCATGCTGAGCAGGTCCTCCGCCCTCCTCTCTGGGGCCCCACCCTCCCGCCCCAGCCCGTGAAGCTGGAACCGGTGCTTAGGGTTGGGCTGTGTCCGGCTGCCCGGCCCGCAGGGCTCCGAGCCTGGCCCACACCAGAAAGGCCGCAGGGAAGCCGGGGCCACGTAGGAACCCACTCGCTATTTCAGTGCCATATGCTGGGGCTGTGTGTGCTCCCGGCTGAAATTATGCCCCTGGGGGAAGCTGCTCTGCGGCGACGGCCTTAGATCTGGTTGGAGTAATTCGTGCCTCCGGCCTGCGCGGGAGTGACCTGGCCGGCGGCCGGTGGGCAGGCTCCGCGGCAATTCAGCCTGAAGACAACGCCCAGGGACGGCCGGTGTCACCACGGGGCCCGCACTGCCCCTCGTTTCCCAAAGCAGCTCTAGTCACGGCGACTTTACTGACAGCACCCAGCATTTGCTAAAAATGTTTATGAAAAAATACTGGTCTTTTTACTTAAAAAGTTTCATTTTGAAAATAGCCAACAACTGCTGAAATTTACCATAACGGCTCACCAACTACCACAGCAGATGGGGCTCTGAGACCCCGAGACTGACACCTGCCCAGCTCCGGTGGGCGGGTAACCAGAGCGACGGGCACAGAGCACGCCCGAGCTCCCGCACGGCCAGCACACGGAGGTGCAGTGCCCCTGGAGAGGGCAGATCCCCAGGGGTGAGAGGTGCCCCAATCCAGGAATCCTATGGCAACCAACCCCTGGCACCAGAAATCCTTCCCACAGCCCAAGTCTCAGGCCCCAAGAGTAACTTCAATCAGTTAAACTCAAACCCCACTCTGTTTGCTTCTGAGGAACAGAGGGGTGGGTGAGCCGTGAGAGACCTGACTCAAGGCCCAGGCTGCATTCCAGAGCAGCAGTGTCAGCGGCCAGAACTCACCTGGGCTTCTGCAGCAAAAAAAAAAAAAAAAAAAAAAAAGGTACCTGTCTGGACTTCCCCTTTTCTGCGCATCTGGCTTGCTTGTCTTCCGAGACCTTCCAGTACGCCTGTGGGGGAAGGGGAGTCACTGAGGGCACAGCCGTCCGGAAGCCGACGCTGACACAGAATGCCGTTTATGAAGCCGCACGGCAGGGCCGATACCTCCAACACGGAAATCCGAGATGGCACGCGAGGCAGGAGCAGAGGCCGGGGAGGGCTCTGACCGGGACCCTCGGCTCCCAGTCCGCAGGGCCTGGAGGCCCTCCCAGGCCCGTTACTCACTGCCAGCAGCAGCAGGCCCTGCGCCACTGGACGTGGTGATTACACTTATCAACAAGGCAGACTGGAGGCGCTTCCAAGGAGGTTTCTCTTCTCCGCTACAGCGACTCCTGCGCTGCCTCCCTGTCCGCTCGGCAGATCGGTCGGCACGGCTCACAGGCCGGCAGCCGCGCCGGGCCGGCTCCTACCTCTCTCACCAGGCGGCCGGCGAGCGGGGTCCCTGGCCCTCCAGATGCAGAGCCAGGACCGAGGGCTCCCACCCGCCTCTCCTTTCCCGAGTGGCCCCACCTCCCCGAGTGCTATTCCAGGATTGATGCCAAATGCATGTATTTTCCCAGGGAATCAGAGCTGCGGTCCCGGCCAGGAAGCAGGCGGGCGTCCCGGCCCTGGGCGGCGCTAATAGCCGTGGGTCCCCGCAGAAACGGAGCCGCTCGGACACAGGGAAGCAGGACCCAGTCCATTTCCAACAGCAGCTTCCTTCAGCATGAGGACGCAGGTAACTTCATCACTGTCTACGGTAGGGGTGTCGAACTCAATCAGAGAAGGGGCCAAAATCTAAAATCCAGCCTAAATCGCGGGCCGAATGGTTTACTGAACAGTCATAAACTGTCATTGTGATGGAAACGCAGCGGAGTGCAGTGATGACAGCGCGGTGCGGGCCACATTGCAAGGCCTGGCGGGACGGATTTGGCCCGCGGGCCCTGTGTTTGACACATGTGGTCTACGGGAACGCAGGAAGGTGGGATGTGACCTCGCTCATGAGTGTGGCTTCTGCTTTTTCCTCTTTTGCGGAGAGGAGGCCCGGAGACCTGGAGGCCCAGAGGCCTCTCCCTCGCTCCGGGGCCACGGCGAAGCCACGCAGAGCGAGGCTGCTCGGCCCGGCACCGTGGGCACACTGCACCTCACTTGCGAAGGGCAGTGGCCAGAAGCTCCACTGGGTGTCTAACAGAGACTGGGCCAGGCTAGATGTGGAGATTAGGACAAAACAAAACAGAACGTACAGGGAGAGCTGTGGAGCAGGAAGTACACACACGGGACCTGGCCCCTTGGTGTCTGAGCCTGAGAAAGGTACCTCTCAGGCCAGGGGCTGCCCTGGTCAGGAGGGGGCTGTCTGGGCCTCAGGTGAGGTCCCGAAGGAATGCCGACGATCAAGGGCTTCAAACACGTTAGGGTTACCCTAAAACAACAACAAAAACTTACGGTCTTCCTGTAGAAAGACAGGACTAGCTGGCGACAGGCATGTCCTCTTTATTTATTAATTCTTTTTTTAGAGAGAGGGTACGGGAGAGGGACAGAGAGACAGAATCCTCGATGAGAGAGGAATATCATCGATCGGCTGCCTCCGGCATGCTCCCCTGCGGGGTGGAGCTCCCGGGTTGATGCTCACCCTCAGAGCCCCATGGGCCGGGCCATTTCCCCTTCAGAGGCCATTCCTGGCACAAACGGAGAGGGGGCCGGAAAGGCCCGTTTCTCAATCCCGGGTGCCCAGGAGCTGTGGCTGCAGTGGTGGAGGCCGCAGGGGCGCCTGCGGGGGCTCTGCCAGCCAGGGGCCCCGGGCGGCCGGGAACGGGCCGAGGACAGAGTGCCGGGCACGGCAGCCTGGTCACCACTGGCTCAAACCGAACAAACGTCACCATGAGCGCGTCTGTGGAGCTGAACAGGCTATGCGACAGCACTGCTGTTTGGCTGTGATCGTGGTATTTCGGTTATTTTGGGGAAAAAGGAGTCCTTCCTGTAGGTCCTAGGAGATGCCCAGGAGACACTTAGAAGATGAAGACTCTGTGTCTGGGTTTTGCTTCAAAGCCTCATGGAGCGAGTGGCGGGTGGGAATGTGGGGAGGACGGGCCAGCCCTGCCCCGGAGCGGGGTGGGGGGCTGGGGTGGGGTCCATCTCAGCTCTCCCTCTGCTCCTGTGCAGCGTGACGACGGTGCCTATAAGACCTTCAGACACCCCGCTGAAGGGGTGGTTCCTGGTGAGGATGTGGGGGACCCGAGCCGTGGCTGTGTGGACACAGCAGGAAGGAAGCTTCCGGATGGCAGGGCCCGCGGCCCACGGACGGGAGTCTGTGAGGCGCGCAGGGGCGGGCGGCACGGCCGGAGAGGGCCTGTGCCCGGGGGAGCTGTGTGCGACTGGAGGCAACAGCAGGAGGGTCTGCGGCCTGGACCGCAGGGCAGGTGCCGGGCCTACCTCGTGCCGCTTCTGGGAGACGTTGAGAGTGTCCACGGCGAACACAGCCTCCCGGGCGCCCACGTACAGGGTGTCCGCGTCCGCGCTCAGCAGCAGGGCCGAGTAGTTGAAGATGCCCGGCTGGTGGAACCGTGCCAGCTGCACCTCTGGGGAGAGCGGGCGTGTTAGGCGTTTCTGAGCACCTTCTCACTCAGGTGTGCCGCCTGGAGGGCCCAGGCACCGCTGGGCGGAGCAGACCGCGGGGGCGGCCACAGGAGCATGGACCCCGGAGAGGCCCGAGCCAGGCGCTGAGCCGGGCGGGTCTGGCTCCCTGAAGCCCGCGGTGTGAGTCCCAAACCGCGCCCCCGAGCCTCAGGCAGCGTCACCCCCAGGAGCACGCCCTCGACGTGGGCGCGTTCTGGGGGAGTGACCGCCACGGCGCAGCCTGGCGCCATGGCCGGCCACCTCGGGGACGACAGGCCAGGCCCCTCACGCTGACCGCGCAGCTCCCTCCCCCGCCAAACGCTAACCTCTGGTTAGATGCATACAGAATTTAACTGTTTAGGATTTTCTTTTTCTTAAAACCAAAAAGATCTACCTTTAATAAAATCCACTTCAATGAACATATCCCTAACCACGCATTGGCCAGGGACAACAGCACAAACTGCTAACTCCGGGAGGACCGGCACTCGCGCCTGCGAGGCCCGCTGAGCAGAGGCTGTGTGGAGCGGGAGGAAGGCAGGCTGGCCACCAGGTAACACTGTTTCCTCAGGGGCGGCTTCTCACCCACCCCAGCGCCAATGTGAGTGCTCTCAGCGTGGCTGTCTGCGTCATCATGCTCGGGTGTCACTCCTGAGCTAGGAGTTCACGCCTCCTGCTCTCTGAGACCGTGTGGAGACCGCGCACACGGATGGAGGCCCCCCACACCTGCTGCCCGGAGCCCTGGGGCTCCCCTCACTCAGCCGTGTGCCTGGAAAGCTGGGGTCCCGGTCCCCAGACACAGCTCCCAAGAGGAAATAAATGCGAAAGAACCCAGTAAACAGCAAATGGGAACCACTGGCCAGAGCTCAGCTGCACGCAGTTAACATCCCCCAAACAGGACCCAGTGTGGCTGGTGCCCGGGCCTTGGGCACTGACTGCCAGCAGGCACAAGGCGGGCTTCCTTCAGGCCCTGACTTAGAGACCAGATCAGCCGGCCCTGCAAGGCCATGAGCATTTCCAACTGCCGAAGCATCTCCCACCACGGCGTGCAGGCCGCCTGCTCACACACCAGGGCCAGAGCGCAGGGCCAGCGGCCAGCGGTGTGCACATGTGGGCACACACGTGGGCACCATGACAGACGCCGTCGGCACCTGCTGCACTTCTGCCCTCACCTGTGTGCTCCCAGGTGATCCTAGGTATGGGTGCAAACGCCACCGCTGCCCCAAACACCACGGCGAGGGCGGTGAGCGGCCCCCCGGTGCGGGCACACATCCTCCTGGCGGGGCGACAGGGCTTCCGCAGCGATGCCTGTGGGGGCGAGGCCACGGCGAGTGTCCGGGGGTCACTCACAGCCCCGGGGCCCTGACCCGCAGCCCTGCCTGGAGCTGACGGGCACCGTGACCTCTGAGGACCCACATTTCTCAGCACGCTTGGGGGTCAGGTGGCTCTCGTCTCTGCAAACGTCACGAGCCTCCTGTCACAGGCTTCTTTCCGACCTTCCGGAGAAATCTGGAAGAGAACAAAAGGGCTGCAGTCAGGACGCGGGGCCATGGTGCCTGATGTCTGTGCTCAGTGTCTCCCACCCCCGCCTGCGGGCTCCTCTGCGGGGTCTCAGGGAGCTCCGAGGGGGATGGGCACCGCACCCCAGGTGCCCTGGAGCAAAGCCGAGCTGCAGGAGTCAGCGCTTCCCGCCCTGAGCTGCCAGGAGGGCAGGACAGACAGGGGTGCAGACGGACAGATGCCGCCTGGCTGCCCAGCTCACGCGATGGGAGGAACAGAGTTTCTGTTTCCTCAGAGACTCTGGCCTCCCAGGTCCCGTGTGCTTCCAGAACGACAGCGGTGTGGAGAGTGAGGGGCAGTGGAGGCTGCAGTGTGGGCTGCACACACGGCTGCTGTGACCTCGCCCTCGGGGTGGGGTCCATCCCTCAGCCCTGCAGCAGGGGTCCTGGGCTGCCCTCACTGAGAAGCACCTCCCTGAGAGCACGGCCTGTGGGGCTGGGGTCCCCGCCTCCTCCACCCACACGCCACCTGCCCCCCAGCTGTCCGCGAGGTTCCCTGCAGTGAGCCGCAGGCCAGCGAGAAGGCCGTCCGGCGGGGTTTGCCCCAGGCCCTCCGGGACCCCAGTGGCACTCAGAGAGGGACCCCTGGCTTCTCAGGAAGGAGCTCCAACCCCACAGCGCCGAGCAGAGGCGGCCCCTTGCCCGGCACCGCGGGAAGCACGTTCAGTCACCGCAGAGCCACCCTCACTCATAGACACACTGCCCGGGTCTTCACGGCCCACCCTGCTCCCCTCCTCACCACGCCCCTCTCCCCAGATGGAGGGGCAGCCCCCCTCCCCTGGCGAGGCCCGGGAGCTGGCCCTCACCTCCCCCTTCTCTTCCTCCCACCCCAAGCCAACCCACGCCGGTCTGTCCCCTCACCCAGCATCACCGCCGGGCTCTGGACTTGGCCACGCCTCAGCGACAACCACGGGGCAGCCGGCTTCCTCACTCGCTCCCCACGGAGGCCCCACACCATCCACACACAGCACTAGTCCAGGCTGACCACCCCCCCACACACACACGCACACACACACACACACACACACACACCAGGCCAACCCAAACGTCCAGAGCGTCTGGGAGAAATTTTGGCTTCTGTTCACCCATTCAAGCCACTGCCTCCAGGAAGTCCTCCAGGGCCCTTCCCTCCTCCCACCGGAAGTGACCTTTCTGCTCCCCTACGCCCTCAGCGTCCCTGTCTGGCCCGAAAAGCCCAGCAGCGGGCTTACTAGGTCTTTCTTCTCTTTATTTTTACACGTGGACACGGGGATCAGCTCTGCTTCACGAGGGAAGCACTCATGGGGACTTACGCTGCCGGTGCTTGCCACTGGGGAGCCGGGGTCACCCCACGCCTCCTCTGCTCCCGCTGGCCTCGCCAGCCCCCTCTGCACTTCCTCCTCCCGGCCTGGAGGCCCCCGCCAGGCCCCGGCTTCTTTCCCCATCCTGACCACTCTCCACAGCAACTGGCACATACTGGGGGCGGCACCCCTTCCCCACAAAGGGCCAGAAGCATTCCGGCAGCTTTTCAAGTCCTGCAGTGCCGCCCGGCTCCTGGGCTGTGCACCAACACAACTACCACAGCCAGGGCCTGTGCACCCCACACCTCAGCCAGGCGTGCCCGCCCTCAGACGCCGCGCAGGAGAGGCGGGACGTGGCCGAGGCTGTCCTCTGCAGAGGGGCTCTCCCGGCCTCGGGCGGGGACCTGCCGTCCTGCGCTTTGCAGGGGAGTGCGGCACCAGGGGCTCCAGAAGCCGCCCGGTGAGTCTCCCGCACCGTGCTGCGCTTCCAATGTGAGGGCTCGTTAGCGACCCGTGTCCGAGGGCGGAATGCCCGCAGGAACCCCACACACGGCGCACAGACTCCGCACACACGGCGCACAGACTCCGCACACTGGGCGCACAGACTCCGCACACACGGCGCACAGACTCCGCGGAACCCGCACACACGGCGCACAGACTCGGCGGGACCCGCACACGCGGCGCACAGACTCTGCACACACGGCGCACAGACGCTGCACACGCGGCGCACACTCTGCACACACGGTGCACAGACTCCGCGGAACCCGCACACACGGCGCACAGACTCGGCGGGACCCGCACACGCGGCGCACAGACTCCGCGGAACCCGCACACACAGCGCACAGACTCCGCGGGACCCGCACACACGGCGCACAGACTCCGCGGAACCCGCACACACGGCGCACAGACTCCGCGGGACCCGCACACACGGCGCACAGACTCCGCGGAACCCGCACACACGGCGCACAGACTCCGCGGAACCCGCACACACGGCGCACAGACTCTGCGGGACCCGCACACACGGCGCTGTGAAAGAAAAGAGCCACATGCTAACCTGACAGGCTCAGGGAAGGCCTGTGTGGCAGTCTTGCAAACCCAGAGACCTAACATAACCACAAAGGATGGTTTGAAAATTAAATATCTAACGGGTTATAGTAGGTAGTCATGTCCCAGATATTTTCCCAAAGATCAACTTTGATCTTTTTACTGAGCCCATTTGCCTTTTGCCTCTAAGATAACACATCTGTGAGATGTCTGGGTAACTTGTAACTTCCCTTTTTCCGGAGCCCCTGGGGAACAACCAAATGTGGTGGGCGCCAGGACAGATGCCTCGAATTCCTTCTTTATCATGTTAATTGTTCCTGCACTCACCTGAGTACACGTCCATCATTTTACTTTTTATCCAATCCCAGGACTTTCCCACCGCTTTGCTTTCTCCCGCCTCCTTACTCCATCACCAATGAATTTCATGTAACCCACCTATGTCCCTCCTTTGATTTCAGTGTATAAATAGAGAAATGTAACCCGCCATTCTTCGGAGCATTATCTCAATCTGTTGAGGTTCTGCTTCCCAGCATATGTCGACAGTTTTGGCTCAAATAAACTCATAAAAAAAAATTCTTTACAGGTTTCAGTGGTTTTTTCGTTAACAGTGCAGACACAGGCCCCGCGGCGGCCTGAGCAGAGACGCCTGGAGCTCGGGCAGCGGTGGTGCCGCCTCGGCCATCCCAGGCCCTGCCAGCACCACCACGCCATCTAAGCAGTGCCCACCTCCGCCCGACCCCACCCTGCTCCCGTTCTCGCTGCCAGGGGCACCGATGGCGTTCTGTGCCCGCGCCAGGCCGCCATCTTCACTGTCAGTCTGCGGGGCCTGGGTGGGCGTGGCCAGCTAAGGAACCCTGGGCGCTGGCAGCTCTGAGCAATCACCTGTGGAGAAGTGCCGAGGCAGGAAGTGCAGGGACAAAGGAACTAGACGGGAGGAGGCGCTCTTCTCTCACGAACGGTGTAAACTTCTTCACTTTACATGACGTGCTTGGCGGCCGGGTGGCCCAGGGGCTGAGTGTCGACCCTGAACCAGGAGGTCACGGTTCGACTCCCGGTCCGGGCACATGTCCAGGTTGTGGGCTCCATCTCCAGGGTGGGGCATGCAGGAGGCAGGCGATCAATGATTCTCTCTTCTCATTGATGTTCTATCTCTTTCTTCCTCTCCCTTCCTCTCAGAAATCGATAAAGATAAAACCAATTAAAAATTTTCCATGAAAAAATCACGTGTCCTGATGGGGCCGGTAAAAATGAACTGAACTGTTAGGAGAAACACACGCTCAGGCTCTGTGCAGCGGGGGAGGCAGAGGCTCCCGGGACGAAAGCGCCGTCCGCACGGCCTGCGGGCCCCACGCTCCCAGGAACCGGATGACTGGCCGACCACAGCTTCCGGCTGCACAGCAGCCCTGACCAAAGCCCCAGGTGCTGGTGGAGGCAGGGTCTGCCGCCCCATGGCTGCCCACATGGTTGAGGAGAGAGAACATGTTTTCCTCAGTCGCCTTTCCCTGGGTGCTCCCACCCAGAGGCAGAGTTCTCTCTGCGCCCCGTCCCGCTCTGGCCACACGCCTCATCAGCGGGTGCCGGACTCCTGGTGGCCTCCATCAGACCCACCTCTCCTCCCCAGGCTTTAAACACCACCCCGGCAGGAGGGCCGGCCTGGGGCTGCTCGGCGGCTTATGACTTAGGAAGGGCTGATGTCTTCTATTTTCAGCCAAGAACGATGGTTTTGTATAATCTGAAACTCTGAGCAGAGCACAGCCCACACCTCCACGCACACGCCCCCACCTCGGAGGCAAGCACCGCGGCACAGACCTCGTATCCGTGGGCACAGCGGGAGAAGTCTGGGAGCTGCGTCAGCTCTAGCACTCCGCCTTCCCGTGTGCTGTCCTGCCTTTCACACGAGACGGGCCCACCAGGAGGCCAGGGTCACACGTCACCCCACTGCCCACCCCGAACGGTACTGGCTCAGGAGGAGGGCACGATCCACCTTCGATGCCAGGAACGCAGGCCCGAGGGGCTCTGAGCCATCTCTGCCGGTCACAGGGCAGCTTCCCACCAAATGGCCGTGGAGCACGCCAGGGGCGGTGGCGGGGGAAACATGCACCCAGCAAACAGCGAGCAGCAAGGGAAAGGGCTAATTCACCAGATGGCATACACACATGTCTGTGCACACACATGCATGTATACATGTATATATGCATCTATGCACACACGAGTTTCTGTGTTTATTTCCTTTTGAATAGGTATGACGTGTGTATTTGAGCACCTGCGCTTGTGTGTACTCGTGTACATTCATGCATGGGTTCATCTGTGCACACATGCACACATGTCTACATACATGTGTGGTATGCATGCACTCTGTTCTGATCAGCATACAAATTATGATCTGGTGTGATTAGATGTGACCGTGGACTGCAGGTGCTGTCTGGGGTCTGTCACCCCCGCCTTGGGCGTGCCTTCCCTTCCTGGACCAGCTGCCCGGGACAGGGGGGGTCACAGAGAGGACCACCCGGGACCACACAGGAGCGTCAGTGCTCCTGTGAGCAGCAGGATGCCAGCCAGTGCTGACGGCACCCTCACCAGATTCCCAGGGACCGTGAGAGGGGATCTGGGTGGCAGCGTGGGCACTGCGTGGGCAGCCGCAACGGCTGCTTGTCCGTGGCTTTCACACAAACCGGACGCTGAGCCCTCCTCCCCCGGCCACGAGGTGGGATGCGGAGGGCACCCGGCCACTCTTCCCCTCCCAGCTGGGAGCAGAGTGACGCAGCCGCCAGGCCCTCCTGATGCCACCCAGCCTGTCCCCACACGGTTCCCCCCCGCCCGGCCCAGGCTAAGGTGCTGATGTCACCGCCGCCAGAACCAGGATGGGTGTCAGGGGCTGGGTCAGAGGCCCCACCACGAGCTTGCTGTCCCAGCTGCCGTCTCCGCAGAACCGCGCAGACCCCGGAGCAGCACGCCAGCGGCCCGGGACGTGCCCTGCCCTGGAGGGGCCGGACTCACTCTGCAGAAAAGCCCGGACTCTGTCCCGGACACCTGCTCCCTCCAGCCACACCTCAACCAGACCCTCACCCGACCTGGCACACGTGTGCGTGAGTGCTGAGCGGAGCCGGGAAGGGTCAGAGGGCAGCAGGTGAGGGACGGACACACACTGACCGCTCGGCCATGAATCGACCAGCAGCGATGACGGGCAGGTGCTGAGAAGGGCATTCCCGGGGCAGCGGGACCCTCCCGGCCTGTAAGCTAACAGGCGTGGCACGCAAGATCCAGAGACAAATGATCGGGGAGAAAACAGGAAAAAGCCCTGGGATCACAAATGTCAGGCTGGGAACTCCTAGCTAATGCAGCGACCAGCACACCAGGCGGTAACAGAAGGCGGGTGTCTGTGACCGGCCACCTGACAGTGCCACGTTCCGGAAGTAAAGTGCATCTCGCCCGCCCGCCCGCCCGCCCACCGAACGGGCACGGCCCCGTGTGGCTTTCCTCCCGCTTTTACAAATTAAACTGGCATTTCTCTTCCCTCCAAAACCGCACACACATGGCTGACCAGGTATCACCTGACCAGAATGAAAACCAGTCACAAACGACCCCCGTCCGGGTGACCCTGAACCCTCCTCCTGCCCTGGCCTCACAGACGACCCCTGTGCCCCGAAGAGAAGGTGCCCATCAGGGTGACCCGGGGCTCCGGCTCAAGAGCAGGGGCACAGGCGGGGGCGCGGTCGGAGGGAGAAAAGCAGGCGATGCCGAGGCCCAGTGCCGGCATCCGCTGCCCTCGGGGCTCCCCCTCCGCCCCAGAGCGCGCTGTGACCAACAGCCAACGTGCTGCTGACCCTCAGCGAGACTTCCCCCGATGCCACCTCTGACTCACTGGACACAGACTGAGAAAAAGTGACTGTACCTGTGTCTGGGGTCTCGAAACTTCCCAGTCGTCTCTAGGAGGAAGTCTTCAGAAAGCTCTGCTCTGGAAAAAATGGGAAACAAGAACATTAAACACTCAAATTGTCTGTCACATAAATTCAGCACCCGTTCTGAAACGCCACGGAAAGGAAACCTGTGGTTCTTTCCAACTGCTGGGCCCCTGGCAGCCGACTCGGACCCAGGATCAGGGTGGCATTCGTGCGAACAGGAGGGCGTGAGTGTGCAATCACCCTCGGACACACACGCGAGTCGCTGCTCACCGGGTAGAGGAGCTGGTCCCCCATGGCTGATGGCCGCCACTCAGCGCTGAGCCGCGGTCCCAGTCATCATCAGAAAAGGAAGCCCTGACCTTCCACAGGCTGCAGGGCCAGTGGCTGCGGAGCCAGCCGCAGCACTCACCCTCCCCGGCACCGAAAGGCGGAGGCGAAGCAGGAGGAAGCAGGACACGCACACAATGTTGAGGAGGAGGGGACTTCCTGAGCCTGCTAGTCCCACCTCCTGCTGCGCTGCCGCCTGGACCGGAGGGTCTCACACTGAGCAGCGAGTTTCCTGGTGTTTGTTGGTGGTCCCCGCGCCCCTGCAGGGTCAGACGCCTGGAGGCCGGGACACTGTCTGTGGCAGCAAACGATCCTACAGATTTTTAAACTTCAGAATCAAACTCCAGAGTTTTTTGTAGTTGGAGCATCACCTTCTTTTCCTTAAGACAGTGGTTCTCAACCTTCCTAATGCCGAGACCCTTTAATCCAGCTCCTCGTGTGGTGGTGACCCCCAACCATAACATTATTTTCGTTGCTTCTTCATGACTGTAACTTTGCTGCTGTTATGAATCGTAATGTAAATATCTGTTTTCCGATGGGATTAGGCTCTACAGCAGCGGTTGAGAACGGCTAGCAGGGTCGCCTAAGACCATCGGAAAACACAGATATTTGTATTACGATTCATAACAGCAGCAAAGTTACAGTCATGAAGAAGCAACGAAAATAACGTGGTTGGGGTCACCACCACATGCGGAGCTGGATTCAAGGGCATCAGGAAGGTGAACCACTGGTTTAAGAGCTTCTGCAATCCTTGCCATTTCCCTGAAGACAACCGAGAAGTAGGGGGTCCCCACTCTCACACACCCACCCACAGCACACAATTTCCTGGGTCACCGGGGCCTGACATGCTCCCCGAATCCTGAGCAAACACCTCAGGTCAGCAAATGAGACCCCAAAGAGGCAGGTGGGAATGGTTAGGACTCGCCAGGACTTGCCTGGCACCCTGCAGGAGGCTGCTTCTGAGCCACGTGTCAGCAAAGCGGCCTCCCGCCCGGGTAAGCAGGGCTGTCTGGATGAGGCCCTGTCACACAGCACAAGGAGCACATGGAGCACATGGAGCACACACAGCACATGGAGCACACACACAGCACACGGAGCACACATAGCACACTAAGCACACAGCACCCGGAGCACATGGAGCACACGGAGCACACACAGCACATGCAGCACACACAGCACCCGGAGCACATGGAGCACACACAGCACACGCAGCACACACAGCACACGGAGCACACGGAGCACATGGAGCACATGCAGCACACACAGCACACACAGCACACGGAGCACCCGGAGCACATGGAGCACATGGAGCACATGGAGCACACGCAGCACACACAGCACACGGAGCACACACAGCACACGGAGCACACGGAGCACAGGAAGCCCGTCTCCTGTTTCTCCGCTGTGGAGGCGCTGGCTTAGCGGGTGGACACGTGGGAACCTGAGAAACCATGGTTTCCTGTCCCCCGGGGGGGGGGGGGGGGGAGGCGGCCGGAAACGCTGTGGGAAGAAGGGTGGTTCACGCCAGAGAAGAGGTGAAGGTAGACAACACCAAAACCAAGAATCACAGAGGAACCGTCTCTTGGGAAGGTCAGCGAGCCTGGGCTGCTCTCACAGGAAAAGCCCAGCTGCTGGCTGTGCGGCTGGACAAGCACGCACCCACGGCGGCAGGTTAGCCTCACTCAGCACCGGCCCCGCACCCCGTTCCTCCTCCGACAAGTCCCCAGGCCCCCCCCCCCCCCCCCCCCCGCCAAGCAGCCCTGGCCCCGTGGTTCGGGGTGCAAATACACACTTCCGGCTTCAACCGACCACAGAGGCCTCGGCCCACTGTCTGCAGCCTTCATCAGCACAATCTTCTTCCTCCTCAAGGTAACCACGAGCTATAATTAGTTTTCTCTCCACTAAAGACTGCAAAGTACGCATTTCTCACACAACTAACACCACGTAGCTTTCACCAGGCTGTTCCTAATTTAGCCTGGTGTCTACTACAGAATGCAAGGTCCATTTGCAAAACAAAGGAATGAAATTAAACCAGGAAATAAGTGTTTCCCTCTCCAGGTTGAGAAACATGCCTCTGTCAGCAGGGAGCGTGGGAGCCTCAACGCCCACACTGGCGGCCACTCCGGGCAGCACAGCCAGGTGAGCGGGCCTTTGCCTTCTGGGCATCTTTCCCGAGCTCTGCAGGGGCCTCCCCTCTGAAGGCCCCTTACCCGCAGCAGCCAGGTCTTCGCTTTCGCAGGCAGAGAAGGCCCAGGTGGGAATGACCTGGGGTATGGGCCTGGCTTCCCCTGACCAGCTGTGTGTCCTTGGGGAAGTTCACGGGCCTCTCTGTGCCAATTTCCTCATCCAGAAAGTGGGCATGATAACAGTGGCCATGACACCTGCTGTTCTGAGCACCGGAGGGCCTGTGAGGAGCTCACAGCAGCCTCTGGCCTGCAGCCCTGCCAGGCACCTGCCCGCCCTTGCTAAGCCGGCTCCGCAGGGTATAAAGCAGGATTGGCTGCCACACCTTAACCCCTCTTGGGGCTCCACCAGGTCCCCGCCCACGGTAGCTCGAGCTCAGTGCCCAGAGCCCCCAAGCCCACGGGCACACTGCATTATGGACCGGGAGGCCTCAGGCCCCTTCTGTCCAACCTCCCAGCCCAGACCACCCACAGGGGCCCCGTCAGGGACACGGAGATCCTCAGAGCCAGCTGACACTCCACCCCGCTGGCCTGTGTGGCCGAGCTGGACCTTCCCGCAGATGCCACCCCACCTCGAAGGCAGCACGAGACAGCCGCCATCGGTGCGCAGAGAGAGGCTCCCTGCCCGGGCACATCCTGGCGGCCTGGGCAACGCCAGCAGGAGCCTCTGCCCCAGCCATTCTCTGTCAGGGACCAGGGTGGACATACTCCACACGTGTGTAAGATACCCAAGTTCACGGAAAACTGGAACAACTAGAGGCCATTTCTGTGTGTGAGGATGTGTATGTGTGTAGATATACACACACACACACACATACACACACTCACACGTATAATCCTATTAGTAAAAGGTTAGTATGCAAATTGTCCCCTCAACCGGGAGTTCGACCAGCAGGCGGGGCCAGCTGGCCAACCGCCTTTGGCCCCTCCCCTCCAGGGGTGTCGAACTCAATCAGAGAAGGGGCCAAAATCTAAAATCCAGCCTAAATCGCGGGCCGAATGGTTTACTGAACAGTCATAAACTGTCATTGTGATGGAAACGCAGTGGAGTGCAGTGATGACAGCGCTGTGCGGGCCACACTGCAAGGCCTGGCGGGACGGATTTGGCCCGAGGGCCTTGTGTTTGACACATGTGCCTCAACCCACCCGGCCTGATGGGCCCAATTGGGATGGGGCGGGCCGGCCGGACCCCACCCATGCACAAATTCATGCACGGGGCTTCTCACAGATAAGCACATTTTTTATGTATGAATTGTGGCACATCCTAGGTTAGAATACCATGTACTGTTAAAAAGAATAAAGCAGCTCCTGAGATGGAAGGATGTCCAGTAAAAATCCATGCTCTCAGCGGTGCCACAGTGTGTTCCATTTGCACAGGCACGTGGCGTGACCTTCTGTGCAAGCCCACACTTCAAAGGCACCAAGTGACAAGGTCGCAATCTAACCTGGGCCTGCTGCCGCTGACAGTGGCTCTGGTCTGGAGTTGGAGTGTGCTTCATTTTTTACTGTTCGCATGTTTTAGTACTACCGTGTTTCCCCGAAAATAAGATATCCTTCGAAAATAAGACCTAGCGCAACTTTGGGATAAAAAATTAATGTAAGACAGTCTTATTTTCAGGGAGACAGGGTATCTGAACTCTTGCCTTAAGCACACGGTTTCCTAATTAAGTTATTTTCAACCTGATATTAAAAGTAAGTTACTTTAAGTGAAAAAAAAAAACTTGGAAAATACAGAGAACACATTTCTGACAATTTCAAAAAAAAAAAGGGCTTTTATAACTTTATTATTAATGAGAGGCCTGGTACAAGGATTCATGCACATTGAAAGGAAATTAATGAGAAGAACTATTTTAGAGGCTGGGGAGGGACTGCGGGAGATTGGCCGGCCGAGAAGGGACCGCAGGAGGGTTCCAGGGCATGTCCGTCCCATCTCGCCCAGTCCCAACTGGCCAGACCCCAGCAGCAAGCTAACCCTGGTGGTCAGTGCATGTCATAACGAATGGTCAAATGGTTGAATAGTTGGACAAACGGTCGGGCAGTTAGCATATTAGGCTTTTATTATATAGGATATTTATAAATTTAATTGTCATTTTTAAGTTTATGACATGAATTTCATCACAATGGAAGTGTTGTTTTTTTCCCTATTCTTTTTTTAAAATTTTATTTTATTGATTTTTTACAGAGAGGAAGAGAGAGGGATAGAGAGCCAGAAACATCAATGAGAGAGAATCATTGATAAGCTGTCTCCTACACACCCCCCACTGGGGATGTGCCCGCAACCAAGGTACATGCCCTTGACGGGAATTGAACCCAGGACCCTTCAGTCCCCAGGCCGACGCTCTATCCACTGAGCCAAACCGGTCCCGGCCACAATGGAAGTTTTAACAGCAGACAGACAACACCATCTCTGGCCCTTCTGCGGTTCTGTTGGGACTTCTCCTTCTAAATAACTGGAACAGTGTGTTCACTCACGACCACCTCCAGGGGGCGGGGACAACGTGTGGTGCACAGGACAGGCCCTGGGGAGGCAGGCAGCACACAGGGAGCAGAACAGACACCTGAGCCCAGGACGGAAGCCGGCACTCACTGCCGACGGAGGCGGGACCTGCGTGAACTGTGCGGAGCTCCAGCCCGTCTGCGTGCGACACCATCCACTGCCCAGGCTCCCACGCACGGTTTCATGGCTGCGTGATGTCCGATGAAACCTGACAACGCTAGAGTTCAGATCATCGCCCATTTACAATGTAGGATTCATTTTAAGACGGATTTTAGCCACCGCAGAACAGCCACGAAGCTTTTCCGTCCAGATGCAGAGCCTAACGCGGAGACTGGGGTCACCAGGGTCGCCGGGGGCGGTGGCGAGGCTCGGTCCCCGGGGACAGGCTCCGAACCCAGACTGGTCAGCGACCGCTCCGCTTCCTGCTCCTGGGGTTTGTCCTACAACTTCCCGGACGACGTTCACGCAACCTCCTCTCAGCTTTCCCAGTCAGTGGGGCTGTTTTTGAAAAGGCATACACACAGGCTGTCTGCTATGTAGCACGAACACATTCTGTACTTATTTCAAGTCAATTCAATGCTCTAATTCAGTCTGTGTTTATTCTCCCTAACAGGGGAGGCAGCCTAGGGTCCTGGCCAGAGGGGGGCTCTGAGGCCAGCCTGCCCGGTTTAGGTCCGGGTCTGCCCCTTCCCAGCTGTGTGACCTAAAACAGGTCACTGCCTCTCCACCGCCCCCAGATACTCCCCCAGATCATCCACCGCCCCCAGCTACTCCCTCAGCCTTCATCCTCCTCCAACTATTCCCTCTGCCCCTCTACCTCTCAGCCCCTTATTCCCTCAGCCACTCCACCTCTCCAGCTCTTCCCCAGGTATTCCACCTCCTGAACCACTCCCTTAACCCCCACCACCTTTCTAAGCTATCCACCTCCCCCAGCCCCCCATCTCTGAGAGAAATTCCCGGGGAGAGAGCTGTGCGGCTGAGCCCACGTGCTGCAGAAGGGGGCTCGCTGCGGTGGTGTGGGGTAACGCAGCCACACCACGGCCCGGGCCCTCTGACACACGCGACACTCCCCAGTGCAGAAAGAGGTCTGACCGGAATCTCACGGCCACACCACCTCCCAACAGGGACCAGTGGAGGAGGGGAGAGCGGCTTTCTCAGCACCTGGGCCCCGCAGCCCGATGAGACCGGTGAGGGGCTGCTGTCCAGTGGAGACCCCGGGACCGTGAGAGCCACTTCCGGCTGGGCTCTGGGGCGGGGCCTGGGGGCAGGGCAGGCACCCTCCCTGTGCACCTGTCTCCACGCGCTTCCCGCTGGTGGGCCTGGAGCCCGGCAGCCCCACCTCCTTCCCCGGGGCTCACGGCAGAGAGGAGGAGGTGCGGCCCCAGGCAGGCGCTTCGGAAACGGAGGCTCCTCCCTCCTCCTGTTTGCCAGGTGGTGACGGCGTCCGTCTGCCCAGAGCCATCTGGAAGCCGGGCCGTGCGGGACTGCACTGCGGCCGCCTGTGGCAGCACCTGCGCCCCAGGTGACCTCGCCCCTGCGGTGGCCACGGCGGGGGCCGCGGGGCCGGCCTCCTCCTGCTGCTCGGCCCCAGCCCCAGCCCGGCAGCGGACGGACGAGGAAGTCCCCCCTGCGGAGCCTCGACAAGCCCGGCCGGAGGCAGGCTTTTTAGTCGCAAAACCACAAAACACCACTCTCTGTGCCTTCATGTCCGGTAATTCCTTACAACTGCTCAGCAGGGTGCAGCTCCGCCAGCTCAGCTGCAGGCCGGCATCCGCCCCGAGCCAGCAGGGCCTGGGCCAGCACCAGCCTCGCCCTCCATCCAGCCTCCCTGGGACAGTGGCCAGAACCCACAGGCCAGGCCCCCGGTCACTCCCTCCCTGCAAGACAAAGGGTCCCAGCTCAGACGATGTCAGACGCGGGCCGCTCCTGTCTGGTGCACAGGCTATCGGCACACACCTGTATCGGACGCCACGGCCACCTCCGGGCACCGGCGCGGCCCCTGGTGCCGCTGGGCCCCTCGTAGCCGAGACTGCTGCTCTGAACCACGGTCAGGCCGCAGCAGCCCACACCGTCCACGGAGGATGTTCCCAGGGACCGTGAGGCAGGACGAGGCCGAGACGGAACCGGGGGCGCTACTTCCTGCAAGGGCACTTCCTTATGCTGCTCGCCGTCACCGGCTCAGGATGGGGCCGCCCACTGTCTCGCTTCCCTCAGGGCCCCGCACTCAGTGCCAACCAAGGCCGCCAGTCGCGTCCCTGCTGAGGCCCGAGCCCCGCACGCACAGGCACGGCGTGGCCGGTCTGCGGGGTGGGCAGGCAGTGCCGGGCCGCCCAGGTGGGCGCCGACTGCAGGGACAGCGAGTCCTCGGCCAGGTACAGGCGCTCGTGTCGCTCAGCGATCCTCGAACCCTCAGCCCTGCCTTTGTTTCAGACAGGAAGACACTGAGGCAAAGAGCTCTCAGCCCTGTCTGCCCTCCACCTTCACCCTCCAGGATGCACTGCTCCAGCTCTGAGACCCAGCCTGCACTGGGACCTGACAGCACGCACACCAGCCTGATGTCCAGGAGGGGGTGGTGGACACCCTGGAGAGGAAGTGCCACCCAGAATGGGATGGGACCGGGCCCACTGGGGGTGGCCAGGAAAGCAGGATGCTCGTCCTTACGTCTGGCCTTGCCAGCGGTCAGTGCCTCTCCCCGCTACTTCCCTCCCTCCATGCCCCTACCTGACCGCCAGGAGCTCCGGGCCGGGGAGCCGATCTGCAGCCGGGAGGGTCGGCAGGAGGACATGCAGGGACCTGGGTGCACGTCTCCCTGTCTCAGCCCAGGAAGCACCCACAGCCAGGGCACAGCCAGTGCCTTCCGAGACAACGACCAGGCACCTGGCCACCTGACCGGGACGCAGGAAGTGCCTCCACCCAAAAGGAGCCACTCCCCCACCCAACCCCTGCCTCTCTGCTTCCTGTAGGCCTGGCCTCACTCAGCCCTGTGAGCTCCAGAGATAATCCAGGCAGCACGGTCTCCCCATCACTGGGCCATCTAGGGAGCATGGACCTGCCGTCACCGGACACATGCAGGGAGCACGGACCTGCCATCATGGACACATGCAGGGAGCACGGACCTGCCGTCACCGGACACATGCAGGGAGCACGGACCTGCCATCACGGACACATGCAGGGAGCACGGACCTGCCATCATGGACACATGCAGGGAGCATGGACCTGCTGTCACCGGACACATGCAGGGAGCACGGCCCTGCCGTCACGGACACACGCAGGGAGCACGGACCTGCTGTCACCGGACACATGCAGGGAGCATGGCCCTGCCGTCACGGACACACGCAGGGAGCACGGACCTGCCGTCACGGACACATGCAGGGAGCACGGACCTGCCGTCACCGGACACATGCAGGGAGCACGGACCTCCCGTCACTGCAGCAGAGCCTCCTGGGCGGGAAGAGTGAGTCAGGTCACCCAGCGGCACGGGGATTGCTGACTCCTCTCAGAGGCTCTTGTAGCAACTTGATGATCCAGGAACCACTCATCATCATCCCCGCTTCCCAGACACGAACACCAGGCTTAGGAACTGCCAGAAGTCACACCCGCAGAGGAGTCAGTGTCCAAACCCACTGCCTGGCCAGGGCCTGCTCCCAGCTCCTGGGGGCCGGGAGCTGTCCCAGTGCTTGCCTTCCTGTGTGGGGGACCTGACGTCGGGACCACCAGGCAGGTAACATGTGGGTCTCACTAAGCTCAGTTTCCGGTTTCTTACCAGATTTTCCAGCCTGCTCCGGGGAGCCCAGGGACTGTGTGGTTGGGACGTGCTCCGGGAAGCCAGGCAAGCCTGCACACCACTCACTTCCCTGCGGCGTGCACAGAGCTCCCAGAGGGGAGAATCCACAGGAGCGCGGCGCAAACAGAGGAGGCACGGCCCAGGCCTCCCGGCCTCCACTGCCAGCGGGCTCCTCGGACGGACGGCAAACGCAAACCGTAAATGACGGCGAGACCTCACCAAACACCGATGGCGGCGCCTGCCGGGACGTTTCCGAAGGTGCTGCTGCCCTCTGGCCTGCGTGTGAGGGGACTGCTCACCCAGCGGCCCAGGACAGGCCCCGCAAATGGCAGCCCCGGGGAGGGGGACTACTCAGAAGCAAGGGCATGCCCCACAAAACCTCAGAGCTGGCATGCTTCTGTGGAACTCTGTGCTTGCAAACCCGGACTCGAAGCACCTGCACCAGCTGCCGGCCTGCCCGCCGGCCCCTCCCACAGAGCCCGCACCGTCACCCGCCTCCTCCAGGTCCTCCGTCTCCAGGGGCACAGTGACTGCCCCGCAGCACAGCCCCCGGCCAGCCGCACGGCCGGGACCACAGACTCCCGGACGGGGGCAAGGCCGCGGAAGCGGGCGGTGAGGGAGCAGGGCCGGAGGGCGGGGCCGGGCGGGGACCAGCGGGCCTCCGGAAGAGCCTGCCCGGCCGGCTGCGGTGTGCAGGCTCAGCAGAGGGTTCACGGGGAAGTCAGCCGAACGTCCGCGGGCAGCTGCCCGGCCGCTCACATAGCGCCGCCGGGAGCCGCCGGGAGCCGCCCGGGGAAGGGCTGCGAGCACAGCCACCGGGAGGACGGAGGGCACAGCGTGCTTCCAGCGCCGGGAGCCGGGCAGGGAGCGAAGCTCACTCAGGCACACCGTCAGGACCACTGACCCGAAGGGCTGCCCGGGCGGCACACGCTCCGAGCACCCAGCACCCGCCCTCGTCCTGCCCCCGGGGAGCACCGGAGGCCCCGTCAGAGGCGGGAGAGGGCGCCGGGCGCAGTGCTCAGCCGGGCGGGGCTTCGGGGCATCCTCAAACACCCTCTCGGACACTCCACGTCCTATTTCTTCCCATTAGAAAATGCATTTTCAGCTTTTTCTCTTTTCTTCCCTCTCCCAGTATTCCCCTTACAAAACAACCATGTTGTCCCCAGATACCAGCAGTTTCCCCAGATTCTCCCTTGGGCCTTCCTGATCCCCAGGCCACCCCACAAGGAGGGAAGGCAGCCCGAGGCCCCCGAGGCCCACAGGCCCGCACTCCCAGGTCTCCAGCAGGCTCTGGCCCCGCAGGACACCTTCGCCCGCGCCCGTGCGCCTGCGGCCAGGGTCCGCCCCAGACACCGGTCAGAGGGGACCAGGCCAGCTCCTCAGCCTCTGCCCCGGCATCTGCGCCGAGCGACGGAGCCGGCCCGGAGCGTGGGCTGCTCCTAGCCCGCTCGCGATGCCCGAGTGAGCAGCGCCTGGCCTCCCCAGAGCAGCCGCCGCAGAGCCCCAACTAGCCGTCACACACCTCCGGGCCCACCGTGCTTTTCCACAGGACTTTCCCCGAAGAAACGACAGAGAGGGACGCCGGCCAGGGCACCTGCCCCGTGGGCCTCGCCCCCCCCCCCACACTCTGGTCCTGAACGCCGGCCCCCGCCCCCGGCACTGAGCACAGCATCTGAGCACGGCACCCAGGTGCACACAGGGCTGTGCGCAGACAACACAGAACCAGGTGGCACCGGCAGACAGCAGTCCGTGCCGCGCCGGGAGAGCGGGCGGGACCCCTGGCGGCCCTGGACCCCGCAGCCCGGGGGGACCCCGCAGCCGAGGGAGGGGACCCCGCAGCTGGAGGGAGGGAGGGAGGGGACCCCGCAGCCGGAGGGAGGGAGGGAGGGAGGGAG
Source organism: Pipistrellus kuhlii (assembly GCF_014108245.1). NCBI lineage: Eukaryota > Metazoa > Chordata > Mammalia > Chiroptera > Vespertilionidae > Pipistrellus > Pipistrellus kuhlii. The sequence goes on along the minus strand of NW_023425564.1, from coordinate 1,097,344 downwards.
GGGACCCCGCAGCCGGAGGGAGGGGACCCCGCAGCCGGAGGGAGGGAGGGGGGGAGGGAGGAAACCCCGCAGCCGGAGGGAGGGAGGGAGGGGACCCCGCAGCCGGAGGGAGGGAGGGAGGGAGGGGACCCCGCAGCCGGAGGGAGGGAGGGAGGGAGGGAGGGAGGGGACCCCGCAGCTGGAGGGAGGGGACCCCGCAGCCGGAGGGAGGGACCCGCAGCCCGAGGGAGGGAGGGAGGGGACCCCGCAGCCGGAGGGAGGGAGGGGGGGAGGGAGGGGCCCCCGCAGCCGGAGGGAGGGAGGGGGGGAGGGAGGGGACCCCGCAGCCGGAGGGAGGGAGGGGGGGAGGGAGGGGACCCCGCAGCCGGAGGGAGGGAGGGAGGGAGGGGACCCCGCAGCCAGAGGGAGGGGGCACCGCAGCCGGAGGGAGGGAGGGAGGGAGGGGACCCCGCAGCCGGAGGGAGGGGGCACCGCAGCCGGAGGGAGGGAGGGAGGGAGGGGACCCCGCAGCCGAGGGAGGGAGGGAGGGAGGGAGGGGACCCCGCAGCCGGAGGGAGGGGGGGAGGGAGGGGACCCCGCAGCCAGAGGGAGGGGCACCGCAGCCGGAGGGAGGGAGGGAGGGAGGGGACCCCGCAGCCAGAGGGAGGGGGCACCGCAGCCGGAGGGAGGGAGGGAGGGAGGGGACCCCGCAGCCAGAGGGAGGGAGGGAGGGGACCCCGCAGCCGGAGGGAGGGAGGGAGGGGACCCCGCAGCCGGAGGGAGGGAGGGAGGGGACCCCGCAGCTGGAGGGAGGGAGGGAGGGGACCCCGCAGCCGGAGGGAGGGAGGGAGGGGACCCCGCAGCCGGAGGGAGGGAGGGAGGGGACCCCGCAGCCGGAGGGAGGGAGGGGGGGAGGGGACCCCGCAGCCGGAGGGAGGGAGGGGGGAGGGAACCCCGCAGCCGGAGGGAGGGGACCCCGCAGCCGGAGGGGACACCAGACCTTAGTGAGGCTGAGGCATGAGGACGGCGGGAGTGGCTGCCCTCCAGCACTCCTTCCTGATGACAACAGTAAGAGGAACAGACGAGAGACGGGTGAACCCGGAAGCGCAAAGCCTGCAAATGTCACCCCAAACCTGAGCAACTGCACCCAACCATGGTGTGTCCTGTCCCACCAGGCTCGGCTCTACCCCCGCACCCCCCCCTCCGCCAGGCTGAGCAGGAAGAGGGCCGGCTGGGCTCTGCGCCCCCCAGCACCCCGCCTGAGCACAGCGAGGGTCCTCCCTGCTCCCTCTTCTGCTGTGAGCTCCCCTGGGCTCCCCCCCCCCCCCCCCCCCCCCCGCAGCTCAGCCTCCTCCAGGTCTCGGCTCCGGGGACAGTCCTTCCCGCAGGAGCACGGTGCTGGGGTGACGAGGGGGTTCACTTCCTGCTCGGACGAGGGAAGGACCCAGGGAACTGGGCTGGTCCACCTCGGACCTCCCTGCAGCTGCCAGCCGAGCCCCTGGGCGCCCCGAGCCGCCCCGGGCCGGAGCTGGGAAGAAGCACCCCCCCCGGGGGCCGTGACACGCGCCGGCAGCTGCAGACACAGAGGGCTTCACACACGTGTGCACACACAACCACCCACAAACCCACACACATGTGCATCACACATGCATATGAACACAACGCATGCGCCCACGACAGCATGCACACAAACATAGCATGTGCACACACACATCACATGTGCACAAACACACTGCACACATGCACAACAAAACACATCACACAATGCACACATACACCACAATGCATATATCACACACACCACACACACATGCACACGCACACATCACTGTACTCACACACCCACACATGCACACGCATGCACAGAGGCCAGGGGGCCGGTCAGCGTGGAGCAGGCGTGGCCGGGCCCGGCGCCTGCACGCTCCTCACGCAGGGACCGTGACGGCAGCGCTGGGCAGCAGGCCGAGGTCCCGGAGAGCACACGGGGGGGGGGGGCACCCATCCAGCCCGGACTCTCATCCTGAAGGTCCTGGGGGACCAGCACCCTGACCCTCCTTCAGCCACGTCCTGAAGCAGTGGCCACACCAGGCGGCGGCCAGGCCGGGCCCAGTGGGTGAGGTCACAGGCCAAGGTCACTCTGGCCTCACCCGCTGGCCGTGGCCGGGCATCGGGCTGAGACTTCCACGTGCTTCCCCTCAGTGCTGGCCACCGACCAGCGAGAGACGCCCCTGGGACGCGCAGCGCTCAGAGGATGGTGAGCAGCCACACGGACGTGAGTGTTTCCAAACGGAGGCTCAGACACAGACAACCACCCACCCGCCCCACGGGGGCGGGGTAAATGGTGCAGCCGCCGCCGTGGGCACAGCCCAGCGGCTCCTCCACGTGGTGAGTGCTGAGCGGCCACAGGATCCACGGACCCCACCTCCAGGCAGCTGCCCCCAGGAACCGCAGCCTCAGACCTCACACCCACGTTCACAGCAGCAGCATCCGCAGCATCAAAGGTGGGAGCCACAGCGTCACCCAGTGGGCGAAGGAGGGATAACCAGAAGGCGGTCTGGACACACCGCGCAGTGCCACCCCGGCCGCCGCCCTGCCAGCCACCCGCCACGGCGGCCCACAGCCTCACCACCGGCCCGGCGCTGCAGCGGCACCCCCCCGGGGCCCCTCAGGGTGCCCAGAGCTGCCGCACCAGGAAAGCACCCGCTGCCAGGAGCGCCATAGGCCCGTGCACACGGAGCAGGCAGCCGCAGGGTGTCTGAGGCAGCACTGGGGTGACAGCAGCTTGCTCCCCTTCTAGGACCTCCATGGACCTCAGCGTGCTGGGAGCTCTGTCCTCAGCACAGGGTCCAGGACGGTCTGTACCCGAAAAGTACCCTCCAGGCCAGTGGTAGCAGCTCCTCCTGAGAGCGGGCCACCTCCCGTGGCTGAGAGCTCACGGCCACGCCCGCCACAGGACCAGGCTGAGCCCCGAGGGTGTGACACAGGCTCCTCCAGACCTGCCGGGGGCAGCAGGCGGCCCTGTGCGGGCACACGCCGCCCCGCCCACGCTGACTGGCACACAGCTAAGCCTGAGCGCCTGCAGCTGCGGGTCCCCCTCCATCTGCACCCCCTGCCCGGGGCCGCACTGTGTGTCTCTCTAAGCCGTCCTGAAGCTCCCTGAGCATAAGACCGCAGCTTAAGGGTCCTTGCGAGTTTCCGCCGGCTGCCGTACAAAGCAGCACAAACTCGGTGGCTTAAAACAACACACACTTATTATCTGAACTCTGGAGGCCAGCCGTGGGGCTCCAGCCCCAGAGATGGCGGAGCTCCCGCGGGAGGCCTGGGGGGACCTGGCTCTCGCTTCTCCGCGGCCTGCATTCCTCCTCCTGCAAAGCCCCGCACAGCACAGGCCACACTGCAGAGGGTCTTCTGAGCTGCAGGCAACCAGACAGAAAGCTCCCTGCCCCGCCATGTGCAGGCTGCCCGCTGGCTTTGTGAAGGTGAGACACGCACACACACGCACACACACGCGCGCGAGGGGTCCACACATAAACCCTCCCCACCACGTCTCCCGGCCAGCTGCCCAGGTGACTGCCCGGCCCAAGCCCCGCCCCCGTCACAACAACACATCGCAGCAGCCTTTCCACTGTCTCCTGGGCGGCCCGAGCAGGGACACCGTTACACAGGCACGGCGGCCCTCTCTCTCGTGTGGGTTTCCGGTACAGGCCCGCTGACCACCTGTGGGAGGGGCGGGAAAGCGCCTCCCACACCAGCAGCACTGCCCCCCGCTGCCCGCCCCCTCCCGCCTCACCCGCAGTGCGGAGGCAGAGAGGGCTGGGTGGTCAGGGATGGCGGCCAGGGGTGGAGAAAAACTAGCCCAGGAACCCAACTAGGCAGAGTTATTAAGACACCCCAACAGGGCGGGAAGAGGGTGTGTGTGAGAGGCATGAGATTTAAAATGTATGAATGTTGCTAAGACAGGCAGCTTGCAGATAATCAATCACAGGGCTGTAAGGCATATAAACCAATCCCAAGGATGTCACTAAGGCAACATTCTTTGAAAGGACCAACAGGAACTAACAAGCATATATAGATACATGTATATATATATATATATATATATATTATGTAATATGCAAAGTGTCCCCTCAGGAGTTCGACCTGGAGACCAGGAGTTCGATCTCACGCTATGACGTGTGCTGACCACCAGGAGGCGGCACAGAACAAAGGAAGGCCCCACCCGGCCCTGATGGCCGCCCAAGCCTAGGGACCCACCTGGGCATGAATGTCGTGCCTCTAGTATACCGGCATATATAAAGCACACCCCCTTCCCTGCCCTCTCCCGGCGCTGGGTTCTCGGCTGGTGGCAGAAGATGCACTTCCCCCGCCCACGTGGCTATGGCCGCGGGCTCCACACGGGCTCACAGCCTGTTGGCTGGGCTCGGAACGGCTCCGCTGTCATGGGAGGGAGCCTGGCCTGGCTGCTCCGGGAACCCCGCTGCCCTGTTCCAGGTCTGGCTTCTCCCAACCAAGGTCGGGTCCACTGACGGTGTGTGTCTGTGACTTCACTCTTCAGTTTCACGGGACAGTGAGCTCGGGCCCAGACCCGGCCGTTCTGGTTCCAGGCCCACAGGCAATCCTCCCCGCCTCCCGCGAGACCCGGGACCGCCTGCCCCGGCCTCTGCCAGGGAGAGAGCCGCTCCCGGAGGCTCCGGGACGGGTGTCGCTGCTCGGCCTCCTGCAGGCCCCTCGCTGGCCCTGCTGCGTTCAGGGACGCGGCTCGGTGTGGGCCGGTGCTGATTCATTTTCTTACAACAGACAGATTGTCAGGCGGCTCCCGACGCCCCGATGCTGAGCAGTAACTGATGTAGCATGATGTCTCGTCCAGGGAAGTCCAAACAAAACTGCTGCTCCTGCGGGCGTGAGCTGGAGGAGCTCCGAGCCCCGTGCGGGGAGGGCCGGCAGGAGCCGGGCACAGGGAGAAACCGTGCTGGGAGTGGGGGTGAAGGCAACCTGAGTAGCAGTGACTTCAAAATGCTGGCTGGATAAAATGCAAATCACCGTGAACAGAGACGGGAGACAACAAGGAAACCAGAACATTCCATGGCACTTGATTAGATTGCTCATTCAGATGCAAATTTTACCCCAATTTGGGAAGGATCACAAGCACCCCTGTTCAGAGCCCGGCCCACGGCTCTGCTCTTTCTTTCAGGAGCCCCTCCCGGCGGCAGCCCTGAGGCGGGCTGCACGTTTCCGTGCGGTTTCTTCCTCACTCACTGGCCTTTCCCGAGGAACCGCGCACAGCACCACCCGCTCCCACGGTCACGCACGGGGCTGCCCCGGACACGTCCCGGCACACACCTCACTGCGAACCACGGCTCAGAGGGACCGCGGCGAGCACACCTGCCTCTAAACGAAGCCGTCGGTCCCACAACCCCACCCCACCCGCCTCGCCAGAGGGTGCACCCCACCGCCCCCACCTGCTTCCTCCCGGAGTGCAGGGCACGGAGAAACCAGCGATGGGAGCAATCCAGACAAGAAGGAGGCTGCCCACGCGGCAGCCGCCACGTCGCTGGGCTGCCGTCGCTGCCCAGGAAAGGCCCGAGCAGCCCAGGCCAGGGCAGCCCGGCCTCAGCCCCGCTGCCCCCGCCAGCCACTGCCCACAGACAGCTCCCGGACACGCCCTGGTCCTGGGGCCGGGGCCGGGGACAGAAGGACGCCTGCTTGCTTCCTCACTCAGCCTGTGCACTGAGCCCGGAGAACTGGGAGAGAAAAGCTGTCGTGTGAACAGTAAGGAAACACTTATTACTCCGGAACAACGCGCTGGTGCGGGGTGCTGGCCAGTGACGGCGATTCCCTCACTGGAGGGTGATGAGGTCCCCACATCAAGGACAGAACTCACACCGACTTCTCCAGCAGGGCCCGCTGGTCTGTAGGTTCCCCTGGATTTTTCTAGTAAAAACAACACATGATGCCACCTGCAAAGAGAACAAGCAACGCTGGGCCTCTGGCCACAGCCCTGCGGCCGGCCCGGGCCTCACCTCCCTGCTGGCCACGGGGACGACGGTGCGCAGGCAGCCGGCCTGCCCCGCCGACCCTCCTCGTGGGCCCTCGCTGCCCCATGCCTATCCTACACCTGGGACTCCGGCACGGCCTGGCGGGCCCTGCAGCCAGGCCCGGGCAGTGGGGCCATCGGCCGGACAAGGCTCTGTTCAGAGAGGACAAGGCCCCACAGTGGGCCTCCCTGGGCTCGGGACAGGCTGGCCCCATTCTGTCCCTTTCAGTGGCAGGCTGTGCCAGACGTGGCTGCCGGTCCTCCTGTGTGGCGCATTCAGGGCAGCAGGGCAGGGCCAGCCGGGCAGGGCCAGGGGCGGGGGGTGGGGAAGGCAGGGGAGGGGGAGGAGGAGGGTGCTGCTGTGCCTCAGAAAGGGGCTCGGAGCCGGCAGGCCTCAGGGCTCCAGGGAGAAAGCGGTGAGCTGCCCCGCTCCCCAGGGCTCGGCTGCAGGCCTGAGCAGCCACGGGCCCTGGGAGCGGCAGTGCAGCCTGAAGACGGAGGAGTGCAGTGCCCCGTCGCCCTTGGCAGAGGGTGCGGAGTGCTTCCCGCCGAGCTCCCAGCACAGATGGCGCAGGGAAACCAAAACGGGAAGTCTTGCTGGCTAAGGCGCCTCTTCTCTCCGCTGCCCGCTGGCACATATGTCCTCCCTAAGTGGGCCGAGCCCAGGGACCATCACACAGGGTTCAGTCCACGGTCACCGGCAGGGCCTGAGGGGAGGCACAGCAAGGAGATGGCAGCACCCACACACGGCGGGAACCACCTGGGGGGACGGCAGGGCAGGGGTGTCACACGGGTGTCGGTGAGACAGGTGAACAGGTGAGCCTGCTCTGCCAAGTGCCTCCTGGACCCACCCGTCCATCACTGCCGCCTGCACAGGCGGGGCCACCTGCTGGGGACAGATGACGGACAGCCCGGGCTGGCAGGGCCCGCCCACCCCGCCCCGCCCCGCCCCCTGAGGCTGTTAGCTGTCAGTCCCGGGTGTGGCTGAGTGTGTGAGCCTCCAGGGACACGCCCCTCCCCCCCCCCCCCCCCTGCAGCGCGGGCAGGGCAAGGCCAGAGGGGAACCTGACCTCACTGGCTCTCAGCGTGGGTGGGGCCCGTCCAGCTTGGGCAGCACAGTGGGAGCTTGGGCAAAGAGGGCATTTGGGGGACACATTGGCCTTTGAGGGACACAGAGGACACTAGCAGACAAGGGGGCTGCCACCCAGGGAGCCTGAGTCAGTGTTCAGGTGTGAGCTCCTGAGGGCAGCCACGGGCACCTGCAACAGCAACACCTGCACACGCCAAGGCTACATGCACCCGCCACGTCTGCACGCCCACCATGGGCGGAGCAAGGGCACCCTGTCCGAGCGGCCCACGGTGCCCGCCGCCGCTGATGGGGGAGCTGTCACACACCGGCCACCGTGTGCCCCCCATCCTTCTCTGCCGGGAGCCTGAAACACGTGCAGGAGGCTCGGTAACTTCCTGCAGCCAGAGACCGGCCCCTTCCCGGCCGCCCTCCGGCTGCGGCAGCTGCGGCGAGAAGCCCGAGGGCCGGCGCCCCGAGACACGTCCTCCCAGAGCGGCTCCGAGCACAGGGCCGGCCCAGGAGACCACACCGGGCCTCCCTCCCTCAGGTCTACTCCACACGACGCAGCATTCTAGGCGAGCTCAAGGCTCAAGAGAGCATCCATTTCCTAACGGACGGCCGCTGGCATGGTGAGTGGAGACATTCTGAGAGAAGCAGTCCGAGAACACGCAGGCGAGCCACAGACGAGGAACGCAAACCTCGAGGGACCTTGCAGCGAAGACCGGACGCCCAGGACGCCGGAGACGCACGCCGGTGAGAGGGTGCCTCCCAGGGCGTGCTGGGAGCAGGATCCACGTAGGGAAAGGCCAGCGGTCAGATCTTTCCGGAACCGTTCTGGCAGCGCCTGTAAACAGGTGCCCCCGGCCACAGTCAGGTGCACGGAAGAGCGGCCTCATGCCGCGGCCGGCGCTGCGGAGGCTGTGGCCGCGCTGAGGAGTGACCACCAGGGGGGCGGGAACAGCGGCCACCCCTCCAGGCCGGGCCGGCGGTCGCAGCGCCCGGAACGCCCTCCGGAGGCCAATTCCAGCTGCGGGGCGGCGCCACTCCTGTTTGGAACAGAGTCGGGGGTGTGGGTACGGAGGTCAGGGCAGAAACAGAATCCGGGGACCAGCTATAACGTAAGACACATTCGTCCTGCTCTGTTAACCGTGACTGTCTGGTTCTGCTCGCAGGCACACGCTGACCTGCTGGGAGTGGCACGTGGACCCGGGAGCTCACCTGGACGTGCGGCCATCCGCCACGCCGGGAAGCTGCCTATGGTCACGGAGAGACTGACAACCTTGTGGCAAAACCAGAGGCGCCAGTCCTTTGAAGACCCTCAGCCCTCTGCACACCCACAGCCCTTTGCAAACCCCCCGCCTGCACTGCCTGTAAGCTGCCCCTTGCACACCCCTTCTGACCCCTTTTGCCTACGTCCCTATGCAATCGTCACCCTTCTGCCCACTACAAGCAGCGGCTGACACAGGGTGTGGAGCAGGCGTACGTGGCCGGGATCACCGGAATAAAGGCTATCACAGTAAAGGCTCTGCTGAATGGGCTGAAGTAGTGGCAGGCAGCCTGGATCCACTGATGGTCCGTTAAATAGAAAGATTTACTCTAATGAATCAGATCATGTGATCACGGAGGCCGGCAAGCCTTGGCATCTGCAGTGAGCAAACTGCAGACTCGGGGCAGCTAATGGTGCAAATCCCGGCTGGAGCCCAGGTCTGAGGAGGAGGACCCACGGGCCAGCTCACAGGCAGCAGGACAGACGGAGCAACGCTCCCCTCCTCGGCCCTCCTGCTCGTCCGGCCGTCCACTGATGGGATGCGGCCCCCCACAGGAGGGAGGACATCTGCTTACTCCGCCCACAGACTCCAAAGCTGACCTCCTCCAGAAGCACCCTCACAGACACACCAGATCGTGTCTGACCGGGTGTCTGGGCACCTGTGCCCAGTCAAGCCGACACAGAAAACCAACCTCCTGGCCCACACCACTCTAACCTCTACTTCCGTCTTCCCATCAGCTTCTCCTCATCTCACTCTCCGCCTGCTCCCTCTCCAGGGGCACCTGTGGTGGCATTTGGGGCCCATCCCGTAACTCCCCATCACCTCCCCGTCTCAAGATCCCTCACCGAGTCCCTTGCCCAATGTGGCCAAGAAGGTGACACACGTGGTCCTGTCTCTGTAGTGAACACACGGGGTCTCTCGGTGGGAGAGAGGACGGGGGTAACCTTTGCTGTTCACAGCATTTTCCTCCAAAAACGAGTGTCCCCCTTGACACCAAGGTGGGGGCATCCTGACCCTGGGCCTCCATGCCTTTCCGAGAGGCAGCGGGAGGGCGCGGCGAAGGCGGGCAGTGTCCTTCTGAGGCGGGCATGGGCGGAGGGCGGTGCCCCCTTCCCAAACCCACTCCCGCTCCCCACACCATGTGTGTGAGTCCGCCGGCATGGGGGGCTCTGCCGCGCCCACACTCTGTCCCCTGCCTCCAGCTGCCTGAGCGCCTGCTACTCAGAGTTGGTGTGTGTGCTCCATCGGCCGGGCAGGAGGGAAGGGGCCCAGGGCAGGAGGGAAGGGGCCCAGGGCAGGAGGGAAGGGGCCCAGGGCTGGAGGGAAGGGGCCCAGGGCTGGGGGGAAGGGGCCCAGGGCAGGAGGGAAGGGGCCCAGGGCTGGAGGGAAGGGGCCCAGGGCAGGAGGGAAGGGGCCCAGGGCTGGGGGGAAGGGGCCCAGGGCCGGGCAGGAGGGAAGGGGCCCAGGGCAGGAGGGAAGGGGCCCAGGGCAGGAGGGAAGGGGCCCAGGGCTGGAGGGAAGGGGCCCAGGGCCGGGCAGGAGGGAAGGGGCCCAGGGCCGGGCAGGAGGGAAGGGGCCCAGGGCTGGAGGGAAGGGGCCCAGGGCTGGGGGGAAGGGGCCCAGGGCTGGGGGAAGGGGCCCAGGGCTGGGGGGAAGGGGCCCAGGGCTGGGGGGAAGGGGCCCAGGGCTGGGGGAAGGGGCCCAGGGCTGGGGGGAAGGGGCCCAGGGCCAGGCAGGAGGGAAGGGGCCCAGGGCCGGGCAGGAGGGAAGGGGCCCAGGGCTGGGGGAAGGGGCCCAGGGCTGGGGGAAGGGGCCCAGGGCTGGGGGAAGGGGCCCAGGGCCAGGCAGGAGGGAAGGGGCCCAGGGCCGGGCAGGAGGGAAGGGGCCCAGGGCTGGGGGAAGGGGCCCAGGGCTGGGGGGAAGGGGCCCAGGGCTGGAGGGAAGGGGCCCAGGGCTGGGGGGAAGGGGCCCAGGGCTGGGGGGAAGGGGCCCAGGGCTGGGGGAAGGGGCCCAGGGCTGGGGGGAAGGGGCCCAGGGCCAGGCAGGAGGGAAGGGGCCCAGGGCCGGGCAGGAGGGAAGGGACCCAGGGCTGGGGGGAAGGGGCCCAGGGCCGGGCAGGAGGGAAGGGGCCCAGGGCAGGAGGGAAGGGGCCCAGGGCAGGAGGGAAGGGGCCCAGGGCCGGGCAGGAGGGAAGGGGCCCAGGGCCGGGCAGGAGGGAAGGGGCCCAGGGCTGGAGGGAAGGGGCCCAGGGCTGGGGGGAAGGGGCGATCAGGCAGAGAGCTCGGAGGACCGCCTGCTTTCGCTCCCAGCAGAAGCACCTGCGGAGCCGCACATGCGAGTCCCAGGTGAGATTTCAGTTCTTCCTAGAAGCCAGTCGAGAGTAAAAACAAAGGTGAAGTCAAAACATATTGTGTTTAGCCCAACACGAAGCCACAGCGCTCTTTGCCACACGTGAGGATCAAGCACGAAGGGCGCCGGTCCCGGGGCCGCCTGCCGCCTCGTGCTCCCCCTCGCAGTGCCACCCGGCGGCCCCGCCAGGACGGCGGCAGCCTCAGCCGTGGGCAGCGCACACCACCGGCGTCACCCGCTGCGGCAATGCCAGAGGCTCGGACGCGGGAGCCGGGGCAGGTCCAGCTGTGGCAGCTCCCGTCATGGCAAATGGGCCCAACCAGCCCAGCTGCCAACTGTAGGGACCGCGGTCCCAGACGGCAGCCCTGCCTCCTGCGTCCAGGATCCTCCGCGCCCGGCTCCCGCCGGGGCCTGCCCACACCCACAGCGGGAACCTGGTGCCGACTCACCGCCGGGCGAGCTCACGGCCACACGCCCTGCCAGGGCCCCTCCACAGGGCCCCTCCCCACAGGGCCTTCTGATACGCAGCCCTGTCTGTCTTCATTTGACAAGTGGTCGCACACGACTTCAAGCCCCAACACCAACCAGGAAGGCCCGATGGACAGGTGATCTGTGACTCCCGCCTCCTGCAGGTCTCACCAGATCAGGGTCGGTACAAACAGGGACGGGTTCGAGGTGTAGCGCAGAGCATCCCTGTCACAGCTGCTCCTGGGCCACACACCGACTCGTGTCCTGAGCCCACGGCCCCAGAGACGCTCTCCCTCCGGGGGTGGGCAGGGCTGTGCAGGACCGTGTGCCCCGGACCCTGCCCAGGCCTCAGGCCCGCGCCTTCCCGCTGCCCCCCGCTGCAGAGGCGCTGCCTGCCCGCTGAGGCGGACAGCCTCCTCTGCAGGAGCAGCGGCCGGGGTGTTCTCACGGGACCCGAACAGCAGGCGGAGCAGGAGGCGCTTCCCCTGACCCAGGAAAGGTAAGGCAGACGCGACTGTGCAAGGCTGTCCATGTGCCGCCCTCAGAGCTCCGGAGGCTCTAACCTCCGCTGGAAGCCGCTCACTCCAAATCCCGGAGGGAGGGGCGAGGGGGTGCTCCGAGACTCAGGAGGAAGGGCTCGGTGCCCGCTGAGAGCACGTGCTCCGTCCGCAGGGGCACGCTCGGGAAACACCTCCCAGGGCCCAGGTCAGTCACGTGGGCACAGCTCCTCGGCCAGCCCGGCCGCACCCCTCGCTGCGGTCAGTGTGACTGACCAGGCCCACACGCTCGGCCCTCCGCGGTCCACGGCCCCCACCGTCAGCGTGGTCAGCTGAGCTGCTTCCGTGTGAGGGAGGGGGCTGTGACCGCCCGGCCACGGGGTCCTCACTCGGTTCACATGACAATGACACTTGTGAGCTCCAATCTGTGAGCTCCTACAAGGACGCCTCACCCTCCCGCTCCTGCTGCCTCTGGTTACTCTGTGACTGCCAGGCTGGAAGCCGGGAGCTCCTCTGGTTTCTCTGTGACTGCCAGGCTGGAAGCCGGGAGCTCCTCTGGTTACTCTGTGACTGCCAGGCTGGAAGCCGGGAGCTCCTCTGGTTACTCTGTGACTGCCAGGCTGTAAGCCAGGAGCTCCGGAGAGTTTGTTATCCTTCTACAAGTGATCAGAACAGAAACCAAAAAGTCACCCATCTCCTTCCAGGGAACTGCATGATGGCACTGCAGGCTGTCACGGCTGGCAGCCCTCCGAGATGGGCACGGCGCTGGGTCCCGAGGCCTCTCCTCGCCCGCCTCCTGGTCTTCCTGGGTGAGCTGCTCCAGGCCCTCCCGGCCCCCAGCCTGGCTGCCGGCTCCGGAGGCCCCAGAACCAGTGACCTGCGGTCCCAGGCAGCACTCACCCCAGAACCGGGCCCGCAGGAGACGCGGGCGGCGAGGCCTGGGAGGACGGACCCCAAACTCGCTCACTGGAGGGCGGGCTGAATTTCCCTTCTTTCTGGACCTAGGAAGGTCACGAGTCTTATCCATTGCTGCAAGGATGTCACCGTAGGGAGCACAGCCCTCAGCCCATGGATAGAATCAACCTCACCACTTGAGCTGTCCGCACCTGGCACCTCCCCTGAGCTGTCCCACCAGCCACGCCGCACAGCCTGGCCTGCGGCGGACGAGCAGGGCGGACAGACTGAGCCGCGCAGGACAGTGAGATGGCAGCAGTCACACCGCGATCACTGCTCCGAAGGCTGTGTCCAAACCCGCCGATCCTTCCCCGCCCGTCCGGTGCCAGGCTGCCATCCGGTGCCTCATCGCCTGGACACCACGCGCACACGGCCAGGGCTCACACAGGACACGCTCCCCCTCCTGTTGGAAAACCTGCTCTCCGTCCATTGCTCACACCCCTCTCCGTTCCAAAGCCCGGTGACACGCTTTTCTAACAGGGGAAGCCACGCGCTTACTGAGAACGGCTGCACAGCGTGACCTCGCTCAGACAGGAAGGTGCTCCGCGCCGGTGCGGCCCCCGGAGGCCGGTGACAGCGGCCAGAGCCCGTCCCGCCACCTCCCAGGACGGAGCTCGGCGTCCGGCCACCACACGGCGGCACGTGTGCTGGTATGAGCCAGGCCGGTGCTGTTACCACACCCGCCGCCCCCACACGCCTCCGACAGGCAACACGCTGACCTCGTCCACCCTCCGCGCGCCAGGCGAACGCCCACCCACCTCGGCTTACCCAGCCCGGGAGGCGGGCAGCGTGTGGCCTGATGGGCACCGGACGGAGCGCACCGGTGCTGCCGCCGCCGCCGGGAACACTGGGGACACGGCCCTCAGACAGCACGGACGGGCGGCCCTCTCCCGCCTCAGGGAGTCTCCTGCGCGGGACGGTCCCGGCGCAGCCCGGTGCTTCCTTCCGGCAGGCACCGGCTGCTCGGATCAGCTTCCCTCGCTGGGCACCGAACGCTGCCCTGGCGGCTGAGTGCCCTGATGCTGCTCTAACACGTCTCATCTGTGCTCCCCGGGGACCCCCGAGAGCCCGGGAATCCGGCCTCAGGCCGTGCCCTTGGCGGTGCCGGTCACCGTGCCAGAGGCTGCCTTCAAACCGGGGCTGCCCATTCCCACTCCCCGTTTGGGGAGGGCGCCCACCGCAGACCGCAGACGCCTGCCACCACGGAGTGCAGCCGAAACCTCAGAGGGAACGCCCGGGTTCCCCAACTCCCGCCCGCCCCCAGGAGGAAACCGATAGCCTGAGCAACCTCTGATTAAAGACACCCAGTTCACCGCCAAAGACCTTCTGGGAAGGAGATCCCAGGCCAGGCGGCTCTGCCAGCAAACTCTGCCGAACACAGAAATGACAATTCTACACAGAAAACATGAGGGAAATGTTTCCCAGCTTACGGTGGCCTGCACCGCCCTGACAGCAAAGCCACGGAGCCCGCACCAGACCTACACGCCTCTGAACAGACGCAAAATCCTCAACAGCACACCCACACAGCGGCCGGTGACTGATATATACATATATGCACACTAGAGGCCCGGTGCACGATTCATGCACTGGAGGTCCCTCGGCCTGGCCTGCGGGGATCAGTGGCCCCCTGAACTGCCACAGCCCGGCCTTGCTTGTCAGGCTCCAGACTGCTGTCCACGCTGATCGGCACAGGACAAAGTAGTGCACAAAGCTGCATGCCGCCAGGGGGAGCCCGAGCCCAGACTGGGCGCCGTACCAATCCTGCTCATCCCAGCCCCACTGCGCCTGCCTCCACCACCCTCAGGTGTGCAGGGGAAGTGTCCGCAGGAGAGGCCTACGCCGCCTCAGCTGTGCTCGCCAGCCATCTGGCACCCATCTGTCAGCTGAGAGGCGCTCCTGCTGTGGGAGTGCACTACCAGCTCCTGTGTTGAGCATCTGCCCCCTGGTGGTCAGTGTATGTCATAGAGACTGGTCGCACTGCGGTTCAGTTGATTTGCATGTTTGACTTTTTTTTTTATATAGGATGTTATCCCACAACCAAAGGGGTTTATCCCAGAATGCAAGGCAAATGTGCAACCTGCAACAATCAATACATACAGTCCACATATCAATAGTTTAAAGCAGTGGCTCTAAACCTTCCTAATGCTGAAACCCTTTAATACAGCTGCTCATGTGGTGGTGACCCCCAAACATAAAATTATTCTCGTTGCTACTTCATACTGTAATTTTGCTACTGTTAATGAACCGTAATGTAAATATCTGTGTTTTCCGATGGTCTTAGGCGACCCTGCTAGCGGTTCTCAACCTGTGGTTGGAGAAAACGGCTGCTGTAGAGCCTGAGACCATCGGAAAACACAGATATCACAACATGAGGAGCTGTGTTAGAGGGCCGCAGCATTAGAAAGGTGGAGCACACTGGTTTAAAGACTAAAAACACACAGGAGCCTATCAATTTATGAAGAAAAAGCATTTGAAAACCATTGGCATCCACTTACGTATGATAAAAACTCTCAGCGAACTAGGAACAGAGGAGCCCACGTCCATGGAAACCCCACAGCCGACGGGGCCTCAGTGGTGGGGGACTGGGGGCCTTCCCGGAGACCAGACCCCTCCCTGCCACTGCACCGAAGGCCTGCTACTGAGTGAAGAAAGAAGAAGGTATCAACAGCATACAGGTTAGCAAGGAGCGATAAAGCAGCCTTTCCCAGACAACACGATTGCCTGTGTAAAAAACGCCCCCTAAGGCCGTGCTGAGGAACCCGCCGAAGGAGAAAGCTCTTCTCAGGGGCGTGCCCTGGGCGAGGCACCGAGCAGCTCCCACCAGACCTGCGCTCCGTGAGAGCCCGCTGTGAGAAGGAAGCCAGCCACAGGCAGAGAGAACGTCTGCAAACCACAAGCCTGACGAAGAACTTGCACTCAACGTACAAAAAATGCGAGAGACTCAACAGGAAGGAAATAAACCACCAACTAAAATACGAGGAAAAGGCCTGGGCAGATGTTTTACCAACGTGGATAAATGGTGGCAAATAAGCACATGAGAAGACATTTAACGTGATTAGCCACCAGGAAATGCAAATTAAACTCTCAACGAGACACTGTACACACATTAAATAGCTAAAAGTAAAACCCTCACTAATGTGACGTGTAGCTGACGTCGTTGGTGATGATGTGACACAGGACAGCCAATCCAGGAACATGGTGGACTTGTGGCGTTTTCTTATAAGGTTAAACATGCACCCACATACCGTGCGGCCCAGCAAGCCCACCTGGGGTGTTTACGGCAGCTTTACTGTGTAGACTAGAGTGACACACTACTCAGGTCAAAAGAACCAACTGCTTGAGCCCTGAAAGCATGATGCTAAGTGAAAGGCCACCTGGAAAGACGCCATCTACAGGACTGTCTTGAAAAGGTAACCTTGGGGACAGAGGGGCAGAAGCAGGTGTACGGCGGTGAGTGTGCCAAACACGGAGGGCATTCTTGTCTTACCGCTCATTCCTACTAGAGGCCTGGTGCACGGAATTCACACACGGGCAGGCCTCCCTCCCCCTGCGGCCGGCACGGCTTCCCTCTGGCACCGGGACCCGGGCTTCCCTCGCAGCCTGGCTTCGTCCAGAGGACGTCCAGTCTAACTAGCATGTTACGCTTTATCATTACAGACTGTAATCTTTGCCACACGCCACTGTGCACCTGCTCTGCCCTCCCCGTGTGGCAGGGGACATACAGCCGCGCAGCACTCTGGGGGACGGAATGTCCTGACCGTGCAGGTGGCTCCCAGATCTATGCCTGCGTTACACTCAAGGACCTGCGCCCCAACACAGGCATTTCTCTGTGTGCACATTTAAATCGAAGGAAAAGAGTAAGAGGACTACACCAACTAGATTGAAATGTTTAAAAAAAATCTTTACTTTTAGCTAAGGTGACCAGATGTCCCACTTTTGGTGGGACAGTCCCGATTTTTAACAATTTGTCCCTCGTCCTGCAGCATTTTTAAAAAGTCCCAATTTTTGGAAAGAAATTGTTAAAAATCGGGACTGTCCCGCCAAAAGCGGGATGTCTAGTCACCTTACTTTTAGCCAATCACAAAAGGACCGATTCTGTGTGATTCACTGGGGGAGGGGTGTGTGTGTGTGTGTGTGTGTGTGTGTGTGGCTCCCCTCAGGGCTGGCTCAGTCTGGATGAAGACCAGCTCCGGAGAGGGCGGGCGGACGGGCGGGCGGGCGGGCGCACAGCAGTGTGAGTGGCTCAATGCCCTGAGCTATGTGCTGGTTTTACGTTATGCATATCTTACCACAACCAAAGCCTTTATTCCTCATCAGAAAAGTAGTGTACAAACTGTATTTGTATAAAAAAAAAAAAAACCAACAAAGGGGAGTTCTGAAAGCGAGAAACCAAAGCCCTGGGCTGCGGCTCGCACTGGCTGAGCCAGGCTGGCCCGCGTGTCCCAGAGCGGACGTCCGGACACCCGGCCATGCCGCAGGGCGGCCGCCCGTCCCCGATCAGCGTGGAGTGGCGCCGGGGGCGCAGCCGTCCGCCCCGGGCTTTCCAAGAAGCACGCGTCTCTCCCCCGGAGAGGGACCACGGTGTAAGGTGCATCCAGGGCTGGGGCACAGCTTGCAGACGGAGCCGTCCCCGAGCAGCCAGAGCCTCAGACCACAGGCTCAGAGGGCCACGGGGTGGCTGGGCCAGACGATCAGTGCCGGGGGTGTGGGCCCTCCTCCTCCTCCCTCCCTGAGGGCTCCCCAGAGAAGGAAGTAACCTCCAGCCGTGTTTGTGGGTCAGGTGCTGCACTGTCCACTCCCAATTCAGAGGCGTTTCAGCCACTCTGAGGACAGATGGGCACCAGCTCCTGGGCACACAACCTCCCACCTCCTGCCCCCAGCTGCCCACAGCCCCAGCCCCAGGGATGTCCAAATGCAGACTCAGTCTAGACAGCTGGCATCCACAGACTCCAAAGACAAACACATCCCTCCCTCGCCAGCCCTGCCACCCCACGCATCTTGGCAGCAATTAACCTTCGTTTAAACTTCGTGTTGCTGGTTGAGTCAAGCAATCACTGGCATTTTAATCCAAATAAGAACATCACAAAGATTATGCTATTCAAATCCTATATAATAAAGATGTAATATGCAAATGGTTCTTACGCTGACCGCGTAAGACTGGATCACAGACCGTGGGAGGGTGGGGCAGCAATCTACAAGCTGAAGGCAGAGAGCTCCAGGAGAGGGCAGGGCAGTAGCTATGGGAGGGGGTGGGGGTGGAGGGAGCTCCAGGAGGGCGAGGCGGCAAGCTATGAGGGAGGCCGGGGGGAGGCGGGCCGGGGGAGCTACGGGGGAGCGGCAGTGAGCTGCTGGCACGGATCCCCGCGCAGGGCGACTAGTAAGATATAAACCCACCAGTATGTCTCCCTGTCCTGAACTCCTAGCAACATGCCCCGTGTGCACAGGTGAGGAACCGAGTAAGCGAGCTGTAAACATTGAAACTCGCTGCCCTTTCTCCCCTGTGCGTAGGCCTCAAACTGCCGGACTTTCCAGGTGCCGTTTTTTAAAAACTATGTGGACTTTGTAATCTCCAGTTTTGTGGCTCCAAGGCCACCCTGGCTGAAGACCGGGTCCCTGACAGGCCCGTGTCCCTCCGGGACGGAGTCAGAGGATGCGTGCTTCACCTGCGTGCTCCTCTTGGCCACGCCTTCCCGCTGTGAGCCAGACACCCCGGCCCCGGGCCTGTGCCTGGGCGCAGGGCTCGGCCTGGGGGCCTGGCCGCCCGCAGCGCAGCCTGGGCCGTGGCACTCCTGAGAGCAGCGGGCCTGGCGCTGCCACCCTGCCCTGGCACGCCTTGTCAGCGGGCCCGCCTCCAGCGACAGGCCACCAGCAAAGCAGCTCTGGATGCCAACGGCGCCTAGGCTTCAGGCGCGGGTGCCGCAGAGCCTCGCGGGAGGACCGGACCGGACGGAGGGCGAACACCAGGCAGCCCAGGCCTCGCTCTCCTCAGAAACCGGAGGCCCCGCCGGCCGGGCAGGGCGAGGGCGGCCGGGTCAGGCCCGCGGACAGGTGCCCTCTGCGCTCAGCCAGCAGGGAGGCTCGAGCTGCTTCAGGCCCAGAAACCGACGTTCTCCGAGTCACAGCCTCAACGCATGTCCCCCCACCCGCCCGCACTCACCTCCCAGCCCCTGGGACTGCTCCACGCCCCGTCCATGCGGCATCACCCGTGCACTCAGCCGCTCGGCCACGCGTCGCTGCCCTCAGACACGCTGCTGGGAGGCCTCCCCGCTTCGGCACTGACCCTCGAGACCCACTCCCCCGGCCGAGCGCAGCGCCAGGCGCACAGGACGCCAGCGGCTCACAAGGCAGACCCGGTGCAAGACCAGGGCGGAAAGACAGGGAGACGGACACAGCTTTCTGCTCACGAACACCTCTGGCGCGTGGAGCAAGGAGAGGGATCTCTGGAGGGAGGACCGGGCTCGCCCAGAGGCCCAGCCTACCGGGGTGGGGCGACGGGAACACAGTCCCAGCGTGGGGGCCGGGGGCACGGCCGGCCCGCGGCCGCCGGGACCAGCCAGAGCCCTCCCTCTCGGGGAGCGGCCACTCCCACCGTCACGCCACGCGCCCTCGCCTGCGGCCAGGGTCAGGCACTGGCGTGGTGATCGGCACGCTGGCTAATTCCCCGTCATCTCATGCCAGAGGCTTCTGGGAGTGACATTAACGTTTACACCACAGACGGTAAGTCTGCAGGTGCCTCCCGCCACGTGACTCATACAACCGGGGACGCAGCTTCCGAGAGGAGAGGCCACGGCCTCGCTGCAGAGAAGCCCGCCCTCAGAGCACGGGCACCCAGGAGGGTCCCAGGGAAGGCCAGGCAGGCGGTACTGCGACACGCCACTCCCGGGAAACGTTCTGGAATCACACCCGGTCACCACACCAGACCAGTGAGCGGCGGAGGGAGTGGACCAAGTTTTACCGTTCAGCTAAAAACCGGTGAAGACTTAAGGAGGATAGTTCTGGAAGCCTCCTCACGGCAAACTTCTCAGTCCACGGAAGCCTTTGATAATGCAGACCTGGAGCTGTGAGTGCACACACATGCAGTGCACACACGTGTATACACACACACACACACAGTCGGCTGCCAATCTCACCAGTCCCTTCTCCAGCCCTCCACTCCCAGGGGCCACCGCGGGCTGAGCAGGGCCGGCTGGCCGTCTGAGCGCCGGTCACTGAAGGGCTGCCCCTCAGGAGACCCCCAGCCCTACCCCCGCCCCAGCCCCTGGTCTTCAGTCAGAGGTCCCTCATGCCATTTAAAAACTCACAGATAATTTTAAAAACCCTAAAATGAGTGTTCTAAAAAAGGAAAGCCTATTTTTAGAACATTCTAAAATGCAAGAAATTCTTCAAATCAATAAAATTAGTGAAAGAGGGCTTGGTTTATAGTAACTATGGAGGGCAAAGCCAAGGACAAGTGCTTCGGGAGAAATACGAGCAACAATGCACACAAACAAGTGATGGGACCCCAGGACCGGCCTGTGCCCTCCCGCTCCTGATCACACGGTGAGGGCCACTCACCGGCGCCGTGCAGCGGCACCTGCCGCCCTCCACAGCCCAGCCAGCGGGGCAAACTGAACACGCACACACCTCAACTCCAACGTTCCAACCTCCAAACGCCGTTTTATAGAAACATTCCCGGAGGCACACCAAGGAAACGGTCAGGGCTGTGACAGGCTGGGGAGACGCCTGTCTGTGCCACAGTGCCCAGCGAGGAAAGCAAGCTGCAAGCCCTCCAGGGTGGCACCACGCCTTGGGGAAAGCAGCATCCACATGAACATGTCCTGTCACGTACACACGTGTCCGGACTGCACGGAGAACACCCGAGAAACACGGCAATCAGAGCACAGACATACCTCGGACCCAGGCTTCTACTCTGTTCTGTTTATTCTCTAAACAATGAAAACGCCATTAAAAATAGAGGAAGGGTGAGTCAGCACGTCTGACTTCCTGTTCACACTGAAGATTCCAGAGTATTGTTGCAGAAATGTGATTGAAAGGCCCCACCCGCAGAGATAAAACTCCCAGAGACAGAGACCCTTCCTGCCTCCCCGAGTCAGTGCAGAACTATCAAACTGCAGCGAGTTCCCACCATGGCCCCTCTGACTCCCTCCACAGGGCAGCGCTGGCTCCATTTTCCTGCTGGTAAAGCCCCGCAGGGGGAATACATCCTGGCCACGGCGAGGCCTGCCAGCCCTGCCCGCCACCAGCCTCCCCCAGGCGGCTCTGCTGCCGCCCAGGTGCCACGGCTGGCTGCCACGTGCCCGCCTGCGGGGGGGGGGGGGGCCTGGGCCACGGCCCGGGGGGCTGGCGCCCCATGGCTGGGCTCCGCTGGTGAACAGAGCCAGACTCTGTGCGTGTCTCTGCAGCGTGTGCGAACATCTCGCTGAGGGTGGAGGTCACGGAAGACATGGAGGAGTGGGGCCGGGCAGGCCGTCGGGTGGGGTGACCTCCCCCAGCGTCTCCAAATGGAACAGGAAACACAGGGGGCTGCCAGTGGGCGAAGCGGTGGCGGCGGGCAGCGTGGGAGGAGGGCAGCGGGAGCCGGCGGCGCGCGGAGCTGGGCCCTGCCCCTCAGGTGCACGCTCCCTGCGGCTCCCTTAGCGTGGTTGGCCCGGGTGTTGTATCCATAGCCGTGCTGCCACGCGATGGCTGAGGCTGCTGCCTGTGGCTTCTCCCAGGGCTTTTATGGTTTCACGGCTGACATGTAAGTCTCTTAGCCGTTCTGAGTTTATTCTTGTGTATGGGGTAAGAAGGGAGTTTCATTATTTTGCATGTATCTAGTTTTCCACCACTTACTCAATAAACACCTTTTACTGAAGAGACTATTGACTCCACCGTGGGCTCTTGCCTCCTCTGTCAAATATAAATAGAGCATGATAGCGGGGTCGATTTCTGGGCTCTCTGTGTTCCACTGGGCTCATGTCTGTTCTTGTGCCAATACCAGGCTGTTTTGATTATGGTATAACTTGATATCTGGTATTATGATCCCTCCCACTTTATTCTTTTTTCTCAAGATTGCTGAGGCTATTTGGAGGTCATTTTTTTGTTCCATGTAAATTTTTGGATTATTTGTTCTAGATCTGTGAAGTATGCTGTTGGTATTTAAACAGGAATTGCACTGAATCTATAGATTGCTTTGGATAGTATGGACATTTTAATGATATTGATTCTACTAATCCATGAACACAGTATATTCTTCCACTTGTTTATATCTTCCTCTATCTCTTTTTCCAACATCCTGTAGTTTGTCCAATACAAGGCTTTTATCTCCTGGGTTAAGTTTATTGGTAGGTATCTTAATTTTTTTTTGTTACAATGGTAAATGGGATTGTTTTCTTAGTTTCTCGTTCTCAGAATTCATTACTGGTGTATAAAAAAGGCACTGATTTTTTTGGCTGTTGATTTTGTATCCTGCTACATTGTGAAATGCATTTATTAAATCTAGTAGTTTTTTGGTGGAGTTTTTAGAATGTTCTAGGTACAATATCATGTCATCTGTGAATAATGAGTTTCACTTCCTCCTTCCCACTCTGGATGTCTTTATTTCTTCTTCTGTCTGATTGCTATGGCTAGGACTTCCAGTGTTACGTAGAACAGGAGTTGTAAAAGCGGACGTCCCGTCTTGTTCCTGTTCTTAGGGGAAATGGTTTTAATTTTTGCCTTGCCCATAGTATGATGTTGGCTATGGGTTTGTCATATATGGCCATTATTATGTTGAAGTATGCTCCCTCTATTCCCACTTTGCTGAAAGTTTTTATAAAAAAAACTAGAGGCCAAGTGCATGAAATTCGTACACAGGGGTGTGTCCCTCAGCCCAGTCTGTACCCTCTCCAATCTGGGACCCCTCGAGGGATGTCTGACTGCCTGTTTAGGCCCGATTCAGGACTGCTGGCTCTCAACTGCTCATCTGCCTGCCACTAACCGTTTCTGCCTGCCAGCCTGGTCACCCCCTAACCACTCCCCTGCCAGCTTGATTGATGCCTAACTGCTCTCCTGCTGGCCTGGTTCCCCCAACTGCCCTCCCCTGCTGGCCTGCCCCCCCCCCCCCCCCGCCCTCCCCTGCCAGCCTGGCCACCCCTAACTGCTCTCCTCTGTCAACCTGGTTCCCCCAAAATGCCCTCCCCTGCTGACCTGGTCACTCCTAACTGCCTGTCAGCCTGGTCACCCCTAATTTCCCTCTCCTTCTGGCCTGGTACCCCCCAACTTCTCTCCCCTGCCAATCTGGTCACCTTTAACTGCCCTCCCCTGCCAGCCTCATCACCCCTAACTGCTCTCCCCTGCTGGTCTGGTCTCCCCAAACTGCCCTCCCTTGAAGGTCTGGTTTCCCCCAATTTCCCTCCTCTGCCAGCCTTGTCTAACTGCCTTCCCCTGCAGGCTTGATTGCCCCCAAATGCCTCTCCTGCAGGCCTGGTCACCCCCAACTTCCTTCTCCTACAGGCCTGGTCCCTTCCAATTGTCCTCCCCTGCAGATCATCTTGTGACAGCCATCTTGGGTCCACATGGGGGCAGCCATTTTGTGTGTTGGAGTGATGGTCAATTTGCATATTACTCTTTTATTATATAGGATGGGTATTGGATTTTGTCAAATGCTTTTTCTGCATCCATTGATACGATCATGTGATTTTTGTCTTCCAATTTGTTTATGTGATGTATCACGTTTATTAATTTGCAAATATTGTACCAGGCTTGCATCCTTGGTCATAGTGTATGGTCATTTTAATATGACCATACACTATGACCCGATTTGCTAAAAATTTGTTGATTTTAGTATTTTCATCAGGGATATTGGCCTGTAATTCTCTTTCTTTGTAGTGTCTTTATTTGGTTTTGGAATCAGGACAATGCTAGCCTCATATAAAGAGCCTGAAGTGTTCCTTCCTCTTAGATTTTATGGAATAGTTTGAGGAGGATGGGTGTTAGTTATTCTTTGAATGTTTGGCAAAATTCCCGTGAAGACATCCGGACCAGGGCTTTTATGCTGGGAGTTTTATTACTGCTTCTACTTCATCAGTTGTCAGTGGCCTATTCAGGTTTTCTGATTCTTCCTGGTTCAGTTTTGGGAGACTGTATTTTTCTAGGAATTTGTTCATTTTATCATCGTTGTCCAGCTTATTGGCATATAGTTGTTCATAGTATTTTCTTACGATCTTTTGTACTTCTGTGGAGTCAATGGTTACTTCTCCCTTTTGTTTCTGACGTTATTTATTTTAGTGCTCTGTTTCTTGATGAGTCTGGCTAACGGTTCATCAATCTTGTTTATCTTTTCAAAGAACCAGCTCTTGGTTTCATCGATTTTTTGTACTGTATTTTTGTCTCTATGTCATTTATTTCTGCTCTAATCCTCACTGAGTGGTCAGATTATTATGATCTCTGAATGCATAATAATGCATTGGCCACTCAGTGTACAGTGGTGCCTCACACAACGAACTTAATTCGTTCCAGGAGCAAGCTTGTTATGCGAAAAGTTCGTTATGTGAAACGCGTTTTCCCATAACAATACATGTTAAAAAAAATAATTCGTTCTGTAGCATAAAATATGCTAAGATGACATAAAAAAAGATTTTTTTTGTTATTATTTTTATTTAGATACATCTAAAAACATAATTAAAAAAAAACAAACACATTTTTTTAATTTTAAGACAGACTAAGTAGAGTCTACCGAATCTTGCACATCTTCATCCATTTTCTGCTTTTTGGCCGATGGTTTCATGAAAAACCTGTCCAAAGTCGTTTGTTTTTCTCTTTTCTCCAACATCTGCCAGAAATAACGGACAAGAGTATCAGAGTAAAGATCGTTGATCCTGTTTGCTTCAGCTGAATCCGGATAGTGGGCATTGGTAAACTCCTGAACTGCTTTCCATTTGACCAGGATGTTCTTGATGTCAGCAGTTGGGATTGGTTGATTGTTTGATTGTTGCTCCTCGTTATCAGATGACGCTTCCCTTTGAGCATTGTCCTGTTGCTGGACCAGAAGTGCTTGGAGCTCTTCAGTTGTCAGCTCTTCTTCGTGTTCCTCAATAAGCTCCTCTACATCCTCTTCCTCTACCTCTAATTCCAACCTTTGGGCCACTGTGATGATGTCCTTCACCACTTCTGTGTCATCAACTACTGCTTCTTCCTGGGTCCACGAAGGCACAAGCATCTTCCAAGCAGAAATGAGGGTCGAAGCAGTCGTGGAAGCTTGGGCAAAGCGGTCGTGGAAGCTCGGGCGACTTTGTTGTGTGAAACGAAGTTCGTTGTATGAATCATGAAATGAAGTTCGTTGTGTGCAGCGTTCGCTGTGCGAGGCATTCTTTATGCGAGGCACCACTGTATATCCTATATAATATTGGGTCGGCAGCTAAGTAATTGCGGGTTTCACACACATATGGCTTCAGTTGAATTTTTAGGTTTGCAGACGTAGTACAAATGTAAAACACATTTTGTTATTTGGTAGTTGGCTATTCAGCTGTTAATCAGTGAAAAAAGTTTTTTGATCTGTTTTGTAGTTTTCGTTTGGCGTTCGTTGAAAAATGGAAAATCAAAAGGAACATTTTCGTCATATTTTGCTTTTTTATTTCCACAAGGGAAAAACACATTGCAAGCTCATAAAAAGTTATGTGCTGTTTATGGCGACGAAGCCTTAAAAGAATGGCAGTGTCAAAATTGGTTTGCCAAATTTCGTTCTGGTGATTTTTCACTCAAAGATGAAAAACGCTCTGGTCGTCCAGTTGAAGTTGATGACGCCCTAATCAAAGCAATAATCAATTCGGACTGTCACAGTACAACACGTGAGATTGCAGAGAAGCTTCATGTATCACATACATGCATTGAAAATCACTTAAAACAACTTGGCTATGTTCAAAAACTCGATACATGGGTTCCTCACGAACTGAAAGAATCACAGTTAACACAACGCATTAGCAGCTGCGATTTGCTAAAGAAACGCAATGAAAATGATCCATTTTTAAAACGACTGATAACTGGCGATGAAAAATGGGTTGTTTACAACAATATCAAGTGGAAAAGATCGTGGAGCAGGCCAGGCGAACCAACTCAAACAACATCAAAAGCTGATATTCATCAAAAGGAGGTTTTGTTATCAGTTTGGTGGGATTACAAAGGAATTGTCTACTTTGAACTCTTACCACCCAACCGAACGATCAATTCTGATGTCTACATTGAACAACTAACGAAATTAAACAATGCAGTTGAAGAAAAGCGGCCCGAATTGACAAATCGAAAAGGTGTTGTATTCCATCATGACAATGCAAGGCCACACACATCTTTGGTCACTCGGCAAAAATTAATGGAGCTTGGTTGGGATGTTTTGCCACATCCACCATATAGTCCTGACCTTGCACCATCTGATTACTTTTTGTTTCGATCTTTACAAAACTCCTTGAATGGTAAAAATTTCAATAATGATGATGATGTCAAATCGTACCTGATTCAGTTTTTTGCTAATAAAAACCAGAAGTTTTTTGAACGTGGGATTATGATGCTGCCTGAAAGATGGTAAAAGGTCATTGATCAAAATGGGCAATACATTACAGAATAAAGTTATTTAGTTCCATGAAAAAATTGTCTTTGATTTTCTTTAAAAAATCCGCAAGTACTTAGTTGCCGACCCAATAAAAGGCTAATATGCAAATTGTCTCCTCGAACAGTAGTTTGACCAGCAGGCAGGCTGGCCAAACGTCCATGTCCCCTCTCCCTGGCCAAGCAGGTTGACCCCACCCATGCATAAATTCATGCATACACACACACACACACTCACACACACATGAACTGAGTGCCCAGATTATTATGCATTCAGAGATCATAATAATCTGGCCACTCAGTGTATAATATTTCATTCCTTCTACTTACTCTGGGCTTTTCTTATCACTCTCTTTCTAATTCTTTAGGTTGTAGGGTTAAATAGTTTATTGTTGATTTTTCTTATTTTTTTTAGGTAGGCCTGTTGTGCTATGAACTTCCCTCTCAGGACTGCTTTTGCTGTGTCCCAAAGATTTTGGGTTGTTGTGTGTTCATTTTCATTTGTTTCCAGGAAGTTTCTGATTTCTTTCTTACTCTCATTGGTAACCATTCATTCTTTAATAACATGCTATTTAGCTGCCACATGTATGAATGTTTTGAGGTGTTTTTACTGTAGTTGATTTCTAATTTCATTCCATTATGACCTGAGAAGATGCTTGATATGATTTCCATCTTCCTGAACTTGTGTCCTAACATGTGGTCTACCTTTGTGAATGACTCATGAGCAGTTGATAGGGATGTATATTCTGCAACTTGGGGGTGAAATGTTCTATAAATGTCAATTAAATCCATCTGATCCAGTGTGTCCTCTAGAGTCACTATTTCCTTAATTTTTTGTCTAGAATATCTATCCGCTGAGGTCAGCGGGGTGTTCAAGTCCTCTACGATGACTGTATTGTTGTCGATCTCTTCCTTCAAGTCCTCTATAAGTTTTTTTTTTTTTTTTTAAATATTTAGGTGCTCCTATAATGGGTGAATATATGTTTACCAGGGTTATATTCCCTTGCTGGATTGATCCCTTTAGTATTATGTAGTGACCTTTGCTATTTCTTGTGATGGTCATCCTTTTGAAGTCTATTTTGTCAGATACTAGTATGAGTATTGATACCCCAGCTTTTTTTGTGTGTTTCCATTTGCATGGAAATTTTCCCCTCCATCCTTTTACTCTCATCTTCCATGAGTCTTTTGTCCTGAGGTAGGTCTCTTATAGACAGCACATATATTATCCATTTAGCTATCCTATGCCTTTTGTAATTACATTTTAGGTTATTATTGATAGGTACTTATTTATTGCCATTTTAATTCTGTATGTCTATGTTTCTCTATTTCTTCTTTGCTGTTATAGCAGTCCTTTCAGTATTCTTTGCAGTGCTGGTTTGGTGGTGATAAACTCCTTTATCCTTTTTTTGTGTGTCTGGAAATCTCTTTATTTCACTAAATATTTTTGAATGACAGTCTTTCTACAATAGATACAGTAATCTTGGTTTCAGATCTTTGTTTTCCATTACCTTGAGTACTTCATGCCATTCCCTTCTGGCCTGTAGTTTCTGATGAGAAATCATTTGACAGCCTTATAGGAGCTGCTTTGTAGGTAACAAATTGCTTTTCTCTTGCTGCCTTTAAGAGACTCTCCTTTAGCTTAATTTTTTTGACATTTTAATTATGATGTGTCTGGTTGTGGGCCTGTTTGGGTTCTTCTTACTTAGGACTCTCTGTGCCTCCTGAACTTGTGTGATTTTTTCCCTTCACCAGGTTAGGGAAGTTTTCAACCATTACTTTTTCAAACACATTCTCTATCCCTTGCTCACTTTCTTCCCCTTCTGGCACATATACTGTATTATGCGAATACTGTTACATTTCACGTTGTCCCTTAAGCTGTCCTCCTGTTCAATTGTTTTTCTTTTTTTTTTTCTTTTTTGGTTCTTTGATTGCATGAATTTTTCTACCCTTCTTCTAACTCACCGATCTGATCCTCAGCTTCCCCTAATCTGCTTTGTATTCCTTCCAATGTGTTCTTTATTAGTGCTATTCATTCTTTATTTCCAACTGTTCTTTTCTTATAGTTGCTATATCTTCATGCTGTTGAGCATCTTTACCATCACCATTCTGAACTCTATATCAGATAAATTTCATTTCTCTATTTCATTTATCTCTTCTGGAGAATTTTCTTCATCTTTCATTTGGTTTTTTTGTCTCCCCATTTTGGCTGCCTATTTGAGTTTGTGACTATGTATTATGTAGTTCTACTGTGCCTCTCAATCTTTAGTGAAGGACAGTGTCCAACGCTGATTCTGACGAATTAGATCAGCAAAAACACAAAGCCTCCAGAGACCAGCCTCTGCCTGCAGATTGTCTGGGTTCAGTCTGAGTAGCCCTCAGGCAATCGTCCACAAGTGTGGTGAGAGGTTTTCCAAAAAGATGGGCAATTGCTCCTGCCTGGAGGCTAATTGTTATTCTGTTTCTTAATGGGCCTCAGAAACTCTAGACCAGTGGTCGGCAAACTCATCAGTCAACAGAGCCAAATATCAACAGTACAACGATTGAAATTTCTCGTGAGAGCCAAATGTTTTTAACTTGATCTTCTTCTAAAGCCACTTCTTCAAAATAGACTCGCCCAGGCTGTGGTATTTTGTGGAAGAGCCACACTCAAGGGGCCAAAGAGCTGCATGTGGTTTGTGAGCCACAGTTTGCCAACTACGACTCTAGACCATGGGGCAAAGTGTCTCCCAAGAGGGTGGGTGAACTATCTGCCCTTCCAGGTGAAACTACCTGGAAAACAAAGGTCTTCCTGAGAAAGATGGAAACCAGAGTGTCTGCCTTCTGAGCTCTAACCCCACAGCCACCAGCCCTGGCTTCTGCTCACATAGCTCCAGTCCACTCTGCCCTCCCTTTGCTGGAACCCAAGGTGAGTGGCTGCACAGGCAATTTTGTGCATTGGCCCTTTAAGAGGGTGCCTGCATTCTCAGCCGTGTCTCCCTGGCAGACAGCAACACTGCTGCTTTTCAGAGCCAGAGAGGTTTAGTGGGCACCTTTGTCAGTTCTGGTGCTCTCTGCTGGGGGCCCAGCTTGGGGATTAGACCGGGGTTCTCAGTGGCAACCCCCCCAGCTGAGATCTCTCTCCAGTACTTCAGCTGCTGTCTGTGACCAGCCTTTCGTACTTCCATAGTTCCTACCAGTCTCTATTGGATGCTCCTTTACATCCATGATTCCTCAGGGCAAAATTCTAGATGTTGATCCCAAAATGGCCAATGGTCCACACATGTTTAAAATATTTAAAATGCCCTGGCCTGTGGCCACGCTCAGTGTGCCTGCCAGATGCTGTGAGCTGGAAAGCGTGCCTTCCTGCAGGCTTCAAGCCACAGCCCTGGGCTCACAGCATGCCTGGCCCTCCTCACCAGGAGAAATGACAAGGTTATGGTTAGGACTCCAGAAAAGGCATCTCACACACCACTTACAACGAGGGCACCATGCCCTTCGCCATCATCCTTTCCTATAATAGCCCCCGGCTCCATCCCTGCAGTCCAACTCCAGAGGCACCGTCACGTCTGAGCAGGGCCTGACCAGGCTGGTTACCATTCAGACTCTTGGGCAGTAAGGCTGGCTGAAGAAGTGGGCTCAGAGCCGTGGCCTAGGGGTTGGGGAAAGGGTCTGGCTCTGGAGGGGCACACAGGAATGTGCAGATTTCCCGTATCTTGATTTGGTGGTGGTTACGTGACTAGAACGGGCCATTTAAAAGGGTGAATTGCGCTTTATACAAATTATACCTCATTACATCTGACTTGAAAACAAACAATCCTGCACGAAGGAAGTCTACGTGGTATGATGTGGCGTCCTAGGATTGGTCACCAGCCCACCTGCTGCCCTTCCCGTCTCGAGCTCACTCCACGTCCATGTAAGCATTAAGTCAACACCCTCTATAGGCACAAGTCCACCCACAGCCTGTGTGAGTGCCACCACCAGCCGGCCTTCTCCAGACAGAGCCTGCGTTCAGCCTGAGGGCCCACAGCCTCCTCCACCTCTTTCCTCTGCTTCTCCCCTTGGGGAGACCTGCCTGGACCACCAGGAACGGGGTATTTCCCTCCTGCTCCACCTCAAAGGCTCTCAACTCTGGCCCAAGCTGCTTGTCAGAACCACTGATGCACTTCCCGGGAGGTGCATTGGTAACGGGGCGAGTGTGGGGAGAAACCGGGGATTTGTTTTGCTGTTTTTAAAGGACCCTAGGCTCAAAAACGAGAGAGGGAAGTGTGATCACAGTCCCTACAGACATTAAAAGGATAATAAAGAAATATTATGAACAACTTCATGCCAACAAGTTTGATAACAGATGAAATGGACAGATTCCTTACTTAAAGCACACAAATCATGAGGACTGACTCAAGAAACAGTAAATCTTAGCAGTCCTATGTCAAGAAAAGGAATTCCTAAGTAAAAGCCTCCCCATAGAAGACCCCACACGGCTTCACGAGTGAATTCTAGCCAACATTTAAGGAAGAATCAATACCAGACTACACAAACTCTTTAAAAATAAATAAATAAACGGAGAGGGAACACTTCCTAAATCATTGTGGGGGCCAACATTACCCTCGTACCAAAAGCAGAAAGAAATGTCACAAGAAGAGAATCCAAGGCTGGCCGGTAGCTCAGCTGGTGAGAGCTTCGCTCCGATGCACCCGGCTGTAGTTCAGTGGCCAGGCGGGCACACACAGGACTCACCGCTGAATGCGTGAATAAGTGGCACAACAAAGCGATGTGTGTGTCTCTGTCTCACTGTCTCTCTCTCTCTCCTAAGGGTGGCTGTGCCAGGAACACAAGGTTGTCTAACATTCAAAAATCAATCAATATTTATGAAAAACCATATGAACATCTCAATAGTTAAAGAAAAAGTGTATGACAAGATTCAATGTCCATTAATAATAAGAACTTTCAGAAAACTTCCTCAACCCCATCAAAGGCATCTGTATAAAACATTCACCTAACATCTTATTTAATGAAAAAAACATTAGGATTTTTCTTCCTAAGGCCGGAAACAGGTAAGAATGTCGATTACCACTTCTGTTAAACAGCATACAGAAAATCCTGGACAATGAGATAAAAAAAGAAAAAGAAATAAAAAGCATTGGAATTGGAAAGAAATTAGTAAAACAGTCCCTATTCATAACTGTCTCACACAAATAAATGAATTTAGAAAGTCACATAAGCAACAATATTTAAAAATCGATTATAGCCGAAACCGGTTTGGCTCAGTGGTAGAGCATCAGTCTGCGGACTGAAAGGTCCCAGGTTCGATTCCAGTCAAGGGCATGTACGTTGGTTGCGGGCACATCCCTGGTAGGGGGTGTGCAAGAGGCAGCTGGTCGATGTTTCTCTCTCATTGATGTTTCTAGCTCTCTATCTCCCTTCCTCTCTGTAAAAAATCAATAAAATATATTTTAAAAGAATAAAATAAATAAAGTTTAAAAAAAATAAAAATCGATATTTCTATACAGTAGCAATATAAATTGGAAAACAAACATACATTATATCCATTTATAATAACATTCAAAACATAAAATACGTATGAGTAAATGTGATAAGACTGTGTGCGACCTGTACGCCGCCCACTGCACACGCCAGGAGGCGTGACGGGAACGGCGGACAGCCCGCTCACTGCTGAGACTCCGCTGCTGGCAGCCAGCGCTCTCCACACCGAGCTAAGGAGTGAACGCCAGGCCGGTCAGAACCAGCGGGCTCTCCTGCAGAAGCCGACCAGCTGGTATTAAATGTATAAGGAAATGCAAAGGATCTAGAACAGACAGAATAACTAAAAATGAGGCAGAGCTGCAAGCTCACACGTCCCGACTCCAAGTTATGATAAAGCAACCGCCCTGAAGAGGCGTGGTGTGGGGCTGACGGGGAGTAAGCGTGTGGACCAGACCGAGTCCCCAAACAACGCCACAGACACTCCCTTACTTCCAAACACGAGAGAGGGGTCAACGGGGAAGGAGTCTCCTTCATAAAGGTGCCCGTAGGCAAAACACGAACCTGAATCCTTAGCTCCGCAGTAAACATCAATCACAGTGGATGTCAGATCTAAATGTGAAAGCAAACATTTTCAGGAGGAAACAGGAAACTCTCTATGACTATGTGTTAGGCCAGGATTTCTTAAATGGGCACAAAACGCACCATCTACTGAAAACAGTTGATAAAACTGGATTCAGTCAGAATTAGTCTATCCTTAAAAGATAGCGTTAATGCCGAAACCGGTTTGGCTCAGTGGATAGAGCGTCAGCCTGCGGACTGAAGGGTCCCAGGTTCGATTCTGGTCAAGGGCATGTACCTTGGTTGCGGGCACATCCCCAGTAGGGGGTGTGCAAGAGGCAGCTGATCGATGATTCTCTCTCATCGATGTTTCTAACTCTATCCCTCTCTCTTCTTCTCTGTAAAAAAATCAATAAAATATTGATATATATATATATATTGATATATATATATATATATATATATAAAAAAAAAAGATAGCGTTAATAAAACTAAAAAGGCAAGCCAGAGACTCAGAGAATATGCCTGCCACAAAAATATCTGGCAAAAGATTTGAATTCAGACTGTGAACACTTACAACTCAAACATAAGAAGACAGCCCAATTTAAAGACGGGGGAAGATTTATCAGATACTTAAAGGGATATATACAAACAGCTAATAAACACAGGAAAAGACCCTCCACTAGACCTCAGCGATACAGCAGCACAGCATGTCCACTAGAACAACTAAAATTAACGGCTGACGACAGGAGTGCTGGCGAGGAGGTGAGCAGCTGCCCTCACACATGAGCAGCGGGGAAATGGATACGTCGGCTGTGGAAACCAGTTCGCAGTTTCTTGGGCATTACATAGGCAGCTCCCCCACAACCCGCCTCCTGGGGGGGCTGGCGAGAAAAGGAAACGCATGTCCACCTAAGCTTTGCACACAGGTGCACAGGTCATTTCTATTGTGATGAGAAGCACGTAAGATTGACCATCTCAACCATTTAAGTGTATAATCCGTGACTCTGAGTACATCCCCAATGTTACACAACCACCACCACGGTCTATTTCTAGAACATTTTCATCACCTTGAAAGGAAACCCTGTGCCTAGTAAGCAGCCTCCCAATATCCCTCCTCCTAACGCTGGCAGCCTGCTTTCAGTCTCTATGAATTTGCCTGTTCTGGACATTTCATACAAATTAAATCGTAGCTATGTGTTCTTGTATGTGTTTTCGCCTGGCACGTGTTCAGGGCCACCGGCTGTAGCGTGTGCCAGTGCCCCATGCCTGTTTGGCCAAGTGGTGTTCACTGCCTGACGGACCACGTTGGGGTGTCCAGGCGCCCAGTGAGGGACATGAGGCAGTTGTCACGTCCTTCCAGCTTCTGGCTGGTGTTAATGGTGCTGCTGTGCCTGGTTGTGCGAAGGGTTTATCTGAATATCTGTCTTCAGTTCTTTGGTGCAGATGCCCATGAGTGGGGCTGCTGGGGCACAGGGCCACAGGCTGCACTTCTGGAGGAGCCTCTCAGTGGTTTCCAAAGTCGCTGGACCATTTATGTTCGCACCAGCAGTGCAGGAGGCTCCGACTTCCCCATGTGCTCACCAACACTTAGTTCCTTTTTTTTTTTTTTTTTTTTTTTTAAATAAGCGTCATTCTGGGAAGTGGTCTCTCACCGTGTTTTTGAGTTACATGTTCCCAGTGACTAACGATGTGAAGCATCCTTTCTCAGTTAGCTGGCTATTTGTCCTTCCCAGTTGGCTTGTAGCTCACAGCACTTACACTCACAACACTGAACAGGAAGCAATCCAAACACCCACCAACAGGTGAACGAATCAAAAAGCCATCGCACACCCAGAAACAATACAGGCGTCAGCAATGAAAGGACACGGAGGCCCTGGCCAGTTTGGCTCAGTGGCTAGAGTGTCGGCCTGTGGTTCAGTTCTGAGCAAGGGCACGTGCCCGGGGTGCGGGCTCAATCCGCTTAGGGGATGTGCAGGAGGCAGCCAATCCATGATTCTCTCTCTCCCTCTCCCTTCCTCTCTGAAATAAAAAATAAAAAATAAAAAAATAAAAAGAAATACAGTTTATCGACAAGATATATTGAACAACAGGGAAGAGTGTAAGAACACTGTGTGAGTGAAAGAAGCTGGACGCAGGAAACTGCTGAAGAAACAAATCTCACCTACAATAACCTAATCTCCGCAGATCAGTGGCCCTGGGGAGGTGAGTGCGGGGCAGAGGGAATTCTGGGAGGGCTCACAGGACGGACAATCTGTCTCCAAGGCTCAGCGCTGGTGCACTAGAATCGAAGTGGCCAGCCCGAAAAATGGCTGGGTGAGCCGCGGCGCAGCTGACCTGCAGCCGGCATTTGTCACCGCCTCTCTCACGATTACGGCGGCAGGTGCACAGCTGTAGCATTCCTCAAAACTCACTGAACAGAACACGTAAAACAAGTCCCTGTATTGTATGCAAATTACAGCTCAATAAAAGTGGCTGATGAAACATTGCTTCTACAGACCAGCATCACAGTCTAATTATTAGGGGAACCCAGAGTGAGGCCCCGCCCTGCCTCGCCCCCCTGTCCGCCGAGGGGTGCACGGAGGGCTGCATGCTCAGCCCCGGGATCTTACCTGCCTGGTGCACTGGAATCCCTGGAATCCCGGGGCTGGAAGTTCTGGGTTCGGATCGGATCAGGAAGGGCGCTGGGGTGGAGCCACTGGGGAGGAGCGAGGACCTGCTCCTCCTGCGGTGCGCTGGCAGGGACCCCACCCGGAGTGCTCCCTCCCCTCGGTTCAGTGGGTGTGGGATGAAGTCGGAGTCGCAGATAAAGCCTGGCCCTTGCTGAGGGCTGCAGCCTCACGCAGGAAATGACTGGCTCGTGAAGAAGGGGTGTTCACAGCCCCACTGGCAGCAGGCCAAGGCCTCACTTCAGCCCGCTTCCCCCCCCTCCCCACCGGCCTGCCCCTCTCCTCCCACACGCTGTGCTCTCCTTAGGGAGGGCACCTCCCCTGCCGGGGCCTGGCACACTGGGTCCTCCAGGACCCCTGAGCCCACCCCTGAGTGCCCACCACTGTGCCCAGGGCTCCCCACCTCCCCTGCCGGGGGCCTGGCACACTGGGTCTTCCAGGACCCCTGAGCCCACCCCTGAGTGCCCATCACTGTGCTCAGGACTCCCATAACCATTCGCAGCCACCCTGGCCCGCCCCTGCCTCCAGACCCCGGGGCCCAGAGAAACAGCCTGACACTTCAGCCAATCAGCTCGCGGGGGACAGCAGGCCTGACCCAGACACCCCTCCCATCCGCCTATTCCTCTCCTAGGTGGGAGGACCCTGGCCAGGCCCTCCTCCCACCGCCTTCTTCCCTTTGCCCATCAGGCCCTCCCCTTCTCATAAAGTCTTGGTCCACCCCACCCCCGACCACTCCACAGGTCCCCAGTGCCCTCCAAGCACAGGCCACCAGTTCTCAGTCCCCCCTCACTGGGCCCCTGGCCCGCAGTCCTCCCCCAGCACCTTCCACGGTGCTCACACACATGCCCTGGCTTTCTCCTGCTCCCTGGCCATGCCTTCCTGGCCCACCAGCCTGGGACCCCTTTTCCTCCTTGACTCACCCACCTCCCTGGCGTCTGAAGCACAGCTTTGAAAACACCCCTCCGTCCGGCTTCACCCGCCCAGGCCGCTTTCCCAGCTCCTTTCCCTTGTGGGTGAGCCCCACACTGCCTCCTCCTGGTCGGTGACGGAGCTTACCGGCGCTGCCTGAGAGCCGGCCATCCTCTGGAACTCTCTGCCTGGGGATGTCTGAGCCAAGAACCTCAGGGTCACCTGCTCCCCTACTGCTCCCGCCACCCAGGCGGCTCCGCTCGCATGTCACACCCAGTGGCCACTGCACCCTCGGGGCCCGCCCCCTGCACCACCCGATCTCAAATCCCAAACACCCCCAACTCTTGGCTCCCTTGGTCTGGACCCCACACTTTCTCTCTCCAGACACCAAGACTTCGCAGGTGACACAATCTAGTACATTTCTCTCTGGAGTCGTCCGTCTCCTCAACTTGACCGTGAGCTCCCACAGGGCAGCCTTCTGTCTCCTGGTTTCTTGCTGTCATTGGTGCTCAGTGAACATTAATGGAAAGGCAGGGAGGCCCCCGAAGGGCACAAAGCTACATCCCCTACAAGGTCAGAGCCTGCCAAGTCCCCTGGCTGCCTGGGTGGCTCTGCTTCTGCCCGACCCCCAAGCCCCTCAGAGCTGGTTCAGGCCGAGCCGGAGGAGCAGGGGAGCGCAGTGCGCCCACCTCCTCCAGCGGCGGCTCCCGGCCTTCGTTGTTGTTGCTGAGCACTGTCTTCCGTGGCCGGGAGGCACAGCTGGGCTAGTCCCTGCGCCCGGTTTTAAACGGCATTCCTCTTCCAACTCCCCTCAGTGAGCGACGCGCTCACAGGAGCACACAGGGGGCAGTACTGAGCCCTGACCACACAGCTCCGCCATCCTGCCCTCCGAAGGTGGCAGGCCCCGGCCCCGGAGTCCTACAGCGGCGTGCAGGCGCAGGGCCTGGCCCAGCGGTGCCTCCCCGGCCCCGGAGACAGTGCTCCACAACACTGAGAACTCCCGGGGACGAGAGAGTGGAGGCCGCTGCAGCCCTGACTCCGGGCGGCCGAGTCCTGACAAAACCCAGCGGCACGTCCAGCCCCCCCACCACCAGACAAGCGCCCTGTGCTCTGAGGGGAAAGCCAGGCGCACTCCCGGCTAGAAAACACTCACTGGAACTCCAGGCACCTGCTTCTTTGCGGCCTTACCATGTTCATGCTTTTCCTGTTGGTGCGGATTGAGGTTCCGTGACCCCCCTCTACGGCAGGGAAGGAGGGAGCAGGCTCCCGGCAGTGGAGCCCGCAGCTCCGGCCTCTCGCTCCGGCTGCGGGCGGCACCCGCTGCAGGACTCCGGGGCCTGGCCTGCCACCTTCGGAGGGCAGGATGGCGGAGCTGTGTGGTCAGGGCTCCCGGAGCCACTCGCAGGGCCGATGACGCTGCCCCTGCGTGCTCCTGTGGGCGCGTCACCTCTCACCGAGGGGAGTCGGAAGAGGAATGCCTACAAATCCAAAGCCGTTTAAAACAAGTTTAAATTCAGCTACAGAAATTTAGAATTTTAAAACAGGATATTATATTACCCTTCTAACAAAAGTAATTCCATTTATAAGAAACAAAACAAACAGAAGTGCATATAAGGGAAAAGGTATAGGTTTCTCCCCTCCCCCCGCCCACTCCCTGCCCCTCTCCCAACACACTGGCACACACCCCACACCCGTCCCTCCCCCCGTTTCTAACGGGCACCTCTGCTCCGAGCTGTGTCCCTAGGGCTGGAGCAGTGCCCGCCCCACAGTCTGCAGCGGGCACTCCACAGTTCTCTATTCCATTAGTGTGTCACCTTCCAGGCCAGCTTCTGTGCGAAGGACCCACACAAGGACCTGGGGTCCCTTCGCGCCGGTGAGAGGAGGGCGTCTGCGCGTGGTTTGGGAAAACCTCTGGGCTCTCCCGTGGAGTGAAGGCCCTACAGCCTGCTTCTGGGCGGAAAGTGGGTCCTTAGGTTATTAGTAACGTTTCATTACGGAGAATTTGAGAAACATATGGAAGTGGACAGAACGGCATAACCAGTCCTCAGCACCCTCACCAGACCCAACAGCGTCCTCACGTGGATGGATCCCAAACAAAACATCATTTCCTCTGCAAACACTCCGGTACCCACAGCTGAAAGGTAAAGATCTTTCACAACCACAGTGCTGTCATTGAGGAATGTGAGTGTCCTTTAAAATCATCGTTTGCCCAGCAGGTGCCCACTGTCTCTTCACTACCATAATCTTTGAAAGGAGTGATTCTGGGGCCAATCGCTCAGTCAGAGCGGCGGGGCCAGCGTGCTGTGAGGAAGTGATCAGAGAGGCTCGGCCTCTGCTTTCATGGCAGCACCTGAGATTTTAAGCCAAATAATGGAGCCCGTCCCACCAGAGGGAGACTCACCCCGGCACCTGGCCGCTGGGGGAGCCGGCAGGCCTGCAGGAGGAGGGCCAGGCCTGGAAGGGACCAGTTGGAGGAATGGTCCCACGGAGGCCTGGGCGCAGCCCCAGCAGGCAGGCTGGGAACGACTGAGTCTGCCACCCTGCGTGCAGGGCAACCACCCGCCTGCCTGCTCTCGCCCGGACTCGCTCCAGACAGCCAGGAGACGGGAGAGGACCTTCCCCCACGCCTGTCACTTCT
This sequence comes from Pipistrellus kuhlii, assembly GCF_014108245.1. Lineage (NCBI taxonomy): Eukaryota > Metazoa > Chordata > Mammalia > Chiroptera > Vespertilionidae > Pipistrellus > Pipistrellus kuhlii. The sequence continues at coordinate 1,058,935 of NW_023425564.1, read as the reverse complement.
GGGCCTGTCCCTCTCCCCGATCCTCCCTCCGGATGGTGGATGGTCAGGGAGGACCAGCCGTCCCAGCTGAGGATTTCAAGGACCAAAGCTTTCTCTCAGGGACAGCCCTCCACAGCCACGGCGATGGATTCATTTGCACATCCTGACACAGCGCCACCACCCTGCTCGCCTGGGCAGGGAGCAGCCACCATGCTGCTCCCAGAAACACCGGGGGCAGAGCACGGAGCCCTGCCTGCACCTCACCTTCCTGGGACGCCTTCTCACCAAGCATCCTGAGCAGGACGGAGAGTCGCTGTGAATCATGAACAGCAGGAGGCTAACTCCCTTGTGCAGCCGCAGGGCCGAGTCCCGGGACACCGGGACGCCCCATACAGGTCCATGAGCTCCGGGCCAGGAGGCTCAGGCCAGGAGGCGGCTCTGCAGGCCTCTCCCGCCACCTCCCAGCCTGCCCACCCCTCCCCTGTCACCCACCCCTCCCCTACTGCCCACCCCTCCCCTATCACCGAATGGGACACAGAGGGAGGGTGGGGGCCTGGCCTGTCACACCCTGGGTGTAGGGGGTGGACTCCCTCCGGAGGCAGGGACAGCCAGTGATCTGTGCGATGCATTATTGATTGCGCTGTGTGCGCCCTGCCCTCCACCCCTCCCCTCGGAGCTGGCCATTAGTGTGCACCCCCAGCACCAGCCTGGGTCCCTGCCCGGTGTGGAGATGGCACCTGAGCAGAACTAGCCTCAGTCTGCCCACACAGTGGGGGCTGCTCTCTTCCCCAGGCACACTGTGTGCTGGCCTTGCACCCACACCTCAGCCCAGGGCTCCGGCCAGGCCACCAGACCCCGTCCCCCGAGGAGAGATCTCTGCAAGGTTCCATCTTCCCACAGGCCAGGAGGCTGGGCAGGGGCACTCATTTTGGAGGGCACAGGACGGTGGCAGAGCCCATCACAGGGATCGGTCCCCTCCCACAACAGCTCCGCTCGGTGCTGCCACACCCTGCCAGGGAGGGCCCCGGGGGAGGGGCCCGCAGAGCGGCCTCCGTTCAGCCGGCGGTCTTATTTCTTGATTTGATTCACCTGCTGGGTGTGCTACAGGCACGTCAGCCGAGGCACGTGGCCCCAGGGGGCAGTTCTTGCCCCAGAAATGCCCGTGAGCCCCTCCCTCCTGCCCTTGCTGCCGGCAGCACAGGGAGCGGTCCTCAGAGCAGGCCGCGCACAGACCCCAGCAGTCCCAGTGACAATCGGGCATTGTCTCCTCCGGCGCTGGCCCCATGCTGCCCTGCAGACCTGTTTCTGGGACACAGACACCGTCGCCCACAGCAGCCGCCAGCCCGCAGCCTGCCGGGCCGGGCAGACAGGAGTGCCCCATGTCACCTCGCCCCGGGGGACTCCCGCTCAGCGGCACCCGGTGGGTGCGCAGGCTCAGCAGGAGGCTGCTGGCCCTGGTGCGATCTGCCCGCAGGGCCCACGGGTGCTGGGTGCCCAGGAGGTTACACCCCGGGAGCAGAGCCCTTCCGGGCGGCACCCCCTCCAGGCAGCAGGCCCGCCTGCGCCGGCAACCGCAGGCCTGGTGGGTGAGCCACCTGCTGGGGCTCCCAGCACCCACCACAACACTGCACCCAGCACCCACCCCACACTGCACCCAGCACCCACCCCGCACTGCACCCAGCACCCACCCCGCACTGCACCCAGCACCCACCACACACTGCACCCAGCACCCACCACACACTGCACCCAGCACCCACCCCGCACTGCACCCAGCACCCACCCCGCACTGCACCCAGCACCCACCCCGCACTGCATCCAGCACCCACCCCGCACTGCACCCAGCACCCACCCCGCACTGCATCCAGCACCCACCCCGCACTGCACCCAGCGAGGCACGGGGCGGGCCGCTCTGCTCCACGTCTGCACCCCCCAACACACTCAGCCGGGGGTGCTCACCGGGCGGCAACAGGTGCGGCCTCAAGGCTGGGGTCCGGGCGGCTGTGGAACCGCCCGACCCGAACCCAAACCCACCGGGCCGGAGCCCCGAACCGCTCAGCCCGAACCCCAGGCCGGAGCCCGGGAGGCGCCCCGGGCCGGCCCGCCGCGGGGCCGAGCGGCCGGGCAGCGGCCTCCGGAGCCCGGAGCGCGGAGCCCGGAGCGCGGCCCGGTCCGCCCGCCGCCACCTGCGCCCCCGCCCGGAGGGACCGGGACCGGGACCGGGGCCGCCGCCCGCCCCGCCGCCCCGCCGCCCCCTTACCTGGCACCTGCCGGCCGGGAGCGCAGGAATGGCGGCCGCGGAGGCGGAGGCGCCGGTGCCGGGCGCGGGCGGCGGGAGAGGAGGGGCGGGGAGAGCCAGAGAGCGCGCAGGCTCCGCCCCGCCCCGCCTTCCTGCCGCCGCCCCTTCCTCCCATCCGCGGCTCCCCCCTCCTCCTCCCTCCCCTCCCCTCCTCCCTGCACCTTCCTCCCCTCCTCCTCCCACCCCTCCCTCCCTTCCTCCCTGCACCTCCCTCCCCTCCCCTCCTCCCTCCCCTCCCTCCCTCCCTGCACCTCCCTCCCCTCCCCTCCTCCCACCCCTCCCCTCCCTCTCTGCACCTTCCTCCCCTCCTCCCACCCCTCCCCTCCCTTCACCTTAACTTCCCCCCAAACCCCTCTCCTCGCCCCCCCCCCCCCAGGCCTCTGCTGGTCCAGCACTAACTCTCATGAAGTGCCTACTTGCCTCCCTGCCCCTGCTGATGGAAGCTTGCCCCTCCTGGAACCGGGAACCCATCTGTACCCACCCTCTCCAGCCCCGCCCCCCAGTCCCCGAGGTGGGACACCCCCGGCCTGGGAGGCTCTGCGGGAACCTCCAGCACAGCATGAGCAGAGCGCGGGGCAGCCAGGACACTGCGTTTGCTTCCAATCAGATGTGACTGGGTGAGAGCATTTCACACACACACACCCCGCACTTTCTCTGGTGAGCACAGCAGGCCCTTCTCCTGTTAGGTTTCCCGAGGCCCCTGCGCCCTCTGCCAGCTGTTCACACGCTCACCACCTTTTACACGTGTGTGCGAACCCCTGGGTGTGGGAGGCCGCGACGCTGGGCCACGCTGCCTGTGGCAGCCTGAGGGACACGCCTGAGTCAGGGTCAGGGGTCGTGCTATCGGCCCGCCACTTTCCTGAAGGCCACGGGTCAGTGATGGCCCGGAGCCTCGTTCTCTCCGGGGGCCTCCTGCCTGTCGGTGCTGCCCCCCCACCCCCTGCCGCAGAGCCAGGGCTTAGGGCTGTAGGGCCAGGGAACCACAGGCCAGAAAAGCCCCGAAGGTTAAGCTAGTGCACAGGCGCAGACAGGCATGGAAACACCTCCTCCCTCTGGCGGGTCCTCCTGGGAGCTGACTGCCCCTGGCCTTGGCTCTGCTGCTTCCAGGTGAGCCCGGGACCCACCCCCTCAGCTCCGGGAAGGGGGTGTCGCCTCCAGGTCAGCCACATGCCCGAGTCCACGGCGCCCGCCGAGCGGGAAGTGGTGCTGTTCTCCCCAAGCGTCCGTCCAGCTGGAGGAGCCCGTGGGCCTGTCCCCCCAGTGGGTTAAATGCCGCGGCAAGGATGGGGCAGAGCTGTTTGAATGCACCCGTTCCCCAGCGAGGGGCCCGCTGTCAGAGGGGCGAAGGCTGGGCGGGCGGCACCCTCCCGTGTGGAACGCGGTCCGTGCTCGGTGTGTGAGGACCGCCACCGCAGGCCGTGGCGGGTCATTGGCCCCTGCAGCCTTCCCCGGAAACGGCGTTTGCAGGTCCGTCTGGGAGAAGGATCGCCTGAGAGGCAGGAGGCAGACGGAGGCCGGCTGGCTGGGAGTCAGATGAGAGCTCCGCCCACTGGGAGCCCTTCTGGCACGTCTGTCTGCGTCCTCAGAGAAGTGTGTCCTTCAGGGCCAGCGTCTGGGCAGGCCTGGCTGCCCCGCGGGGGCTGGCGGCTGGGCCCTCCGGCTCGGAGACCGGGCCTGCTTTCTCAGAACCCGCCGCGGCAGCCCCGGCCCGCCCCGCTCAGAGCAGGCGGCCTGGCGAGGAGGGGCTGGCCGTGCCCTCCTGCCGTGTCCTCCTGCAGGGGCCGGGAGGGCTCCGGGAGGCCCTGCGCCCCCCCGCCGGGCACAGGGGCCCGTGCCTTCTCACTGTCACGTTCTCCCCTCCACTGCGGGGCATTCAAACTCGTGCCTGGACTCCGCTCCCCACGCACTCACGGGCGGCGGTCTGGTGTCCCCTCCGCTCCCCCAGGGAGAGTTTGAAACACCAAGGACCGGGAGGAACCCGTTAGTCTCCAGCTTCCCTGGGCCGCTGGGGCCGCTCCCATTCCTGTGACGGGAACACGCGTGGCGGCGGGGCCTGCACGGGCGGCGCAGCTTCCACCATCGCCCCGGTGGACTGGGGTGGGGGCGGGGAGCACCCTGGTTCTGGCCTCCGCTCCTCCGTGTGCAGAGAGCGTGTGGTGTGCGTGGCCGTTCCGGGTTGTCCACAGCGGGCATCTGAGCAAAGGGAGGACAGGGCTTACTTAGCAGGCTGCACGGCGACGGGAAGCAGCCCCGGGAGAAACGGGCTCCGGGGTGAGGCAGGGCCTGGGGGCCCGTGTGCTCCCAGATCTGGGGAATGTCTTTCAAAGGTGACCACAAAGTGCTCTGAACACGTGGGACCAGGCCCGCTGCGAGTGCTGCTGTGGCTGCATCCCCCTTCCCATCGCAGAAAAGGCCTGCCTCCAGCAACGCCCAACCCCTCCCTCACCCTCACCCTCACCTCCCCAGAAAAGGCCCTCCTCCCGCAGCCCTCAGCCCCTCCCTCACCCTCACCCTCACCTCCCCAGAAAAGGCCCACCTCCGGCAACGCTCAGCCCCTCCCTCACCCTCACCCCCGCCCCCCAGAAAAGGCCCTCCTCCGGAAACCCCCAGCCCCTCCCTCACCCTCCCTCACCCCCCCAGAAAAGGCCCGCCTCCAGCAACCCCCAACCCCTCCCTCACCCTCACCCCCCCAGAAAAGGCCCTCCTCCCGCAGCCCCCAGCCCCTCCCTCACCCCCCCCCCCGAAAAGGCCCGCCTCCCGCAGCCCCCAGCCCCCCTCCCCCCCCCACAAAAGGCCCGCCTCCCGCAGCCCCCAGCCCCCCTCCCCCCCCACAAAAGGCCTGCCTCCCGCAGCCCTCTCCCCCAGGCCGGGCAGAGCAGTCTCTCCAGCTGGAGGGAGGCGCCGGGGCTCTCTGCTTGCGAGCCCGCTCTGGCAGGCAGGCGCAGTGGGAGCTGGCCTGTTGTCCGGCTCCTGCTGGTATTCCCGCTGGGGCCTGTCTCCGCACACTCTCCTAGGCGTCCCTGTGGCAGAGCGCACAGCGCACTCACCGAGCCCCTCGCTTACTGGGGAGCCGGCTGCAGGCAGAGGCTGCAGAGGGCTGAGCAGCGCCCCGGCTGGAGCCGAGCTGGAGCTATGGGGGAGGCAGAGCGGATGCTGGCATGCTGCCCAGCTGCCTGTTAGCTTAAGCGGAGCGGGCATCCCCAGAGGCCACCCGTGCCGCCTGCTCCAGAGCTGCCGCACTTCCCGTGCCCCTGCCTTTGCCAAGGCCTCAGGCCTTGCAGACCCTGCTCATCCCTGGCCTCACTTCTCCAGCCCAGCCCAGCCCAGCCCAGCCCAGCGGCCCGCCCTCCCGCTGTGGGGCCTCACAGGGCCCCTGCTCTCCTCTCTCCCGCTACCTCTGGTCGGCATGGCCTTCATTGTGAGCTTCTAGGCCCGGTGAAGTCTACTGACCTCTTTTCAGAGTCATGCTTTTACATGCATAATATAAGATACAGAATTAGGAAGGAAACCGATTATGCTGAAATCCCATTATCAAAATATCTTAAACTGTCACATGTTTGCTTTATTTACATATTGAACAACATGCGCTAGCAGGTCTGGTGGCTAGTAAATCTGAAGTCAGGACAAGCTGTCTGGTGTCTGAAGACAAGCTGTGAAAACATCTGTGACTTCTGCTGGGGCAGGGGCATGTCCGGCTCACATGACCGGCTCATCCTGTCACCTGCATCGGTGCTGGAAGGAAAAGCTTAATGGTAGTTAGAGGTCACTCGGGGGACATGTAATTCTCCCATCCACCTGGGTGGAGTGTCCAAATGCATCCTGGGTAAGAATCAGATTTGGAAGGGAAGGGACTTTGGGTGCCAGCACCCAGCACTCGGCTGTATGCAGTGGCCCAACAAGCTTATTGCTCTAATGAAGGAGACAGAACTCAGGCGTCTGTGACAGAGTTCGCTCCCACCTTGGCTCCTCCCACCTGGAGGTGCAGGCACAGTTGGATCAGGGCACTGAATTGCTGTTGTTAGGTCTTCCTCTTGCTGATTTCTCTGCTCCTTCCTCGCTGATTGGCTTAGTTCTGCATGGCTAGGATTTCACTCACTTGTCCCTCAAGGCTGGGCAGTCTGAATCCAAAACCATGACAGGGGCCCCTCCCCGCACTGCGGGCCCTGTGGAAGGCCCCTCCCCGCACTGCGGGTCCTGTGGAAGGCCCCTCCCCGCACTGCGGGTCCTGTGGAAGGCCCCTCCCCGCACTGCGGGTCCTGTGGAAGGCCCCTCCCCGCACTGCGGGTCCTGTGGAAGGCCCCTCCCCGCACTGCGGGTCCTGTGGAAGGCCCCTCCCCCCCGCACTGCGGGCCCTGTGGAAGGCCCCTCCTCCCCGCACTGCGGGTCCTGTGGAAGGCCCCTCCTCCCCGCACTGCGGGTCCTGTGGAAGGCCCCTCCCCCCCACTGCGGGCCCTGTGGAAGGCCCCTCCTCCCCGCACTGCGGGCCCTGTGGAAGGCCCCTCCTCCCCGCACTGCGGGCCCTGTGGAAGGCCCCTCCTCCCCGCACTGCGGGCCCTGTGGAAGGCCCCTCCCCCCCCCACTGCGGGCCCTGTGGAAGGCCCCTCCCCGCACTGCGGGCCCTGTGGAAGGCCCCTCCTCCCCGCACTGCGGGCCCTGTGGAAGACCCCTCCTCCCCGCACTGCGGGCCCTGTGGAAGGCCCCTCCTCCCCGCACTGCGGGCCCTGTGGAAGGCTCCTCCTCCCCGCACTGCGGGTCCTGTGGAAGGCCCCTCCCCCCCGCACTGCGGGCCCTGTGGAAGGCCCCTCCTCCCCGCACTGCGGGTCCTGTGGAAGGCCCCTCCTCCCCGCACTGCGGGCCCTGTGGAAGGCTCCTCCTCCCCGCACTGCGGGCCCTGTGGAAGGCCCCTCCCCCCCCACTGCGGGCCCTGTGGAAGGCCCCCCCTCCCCGCACTGCGGGCCCTGTGGAAGGCCCCTCCCCCCCCCCTGCGGGCCCTGTGGAAGGCCCCTCCCCCCCGCACTGCGGGCCCTGTGGAAGGCCCCTCCCCCCCGCACTGCGGGCCCTGTGGAAGGCCCCTCCTCCCCGCACTGCGGGCCCTGTGGAAGGCCCCTCCTCCCCGCACTGCGGGTCCTGTGGAAGGCCCCTCCCCCCCCACTGCGGGCCCTGTGGAAGGCCCCTCCTCCCCACACTGCGGGTCCTGTGGAAGGCTCCTCCCCCCCCACTGCGGGCCCTGTGGAAGGCCCCTCCTCCCCGCACTGCGGGTCCTGTGGAAGGCCCCTCCCCCCCCACTGCGGGCCCTGTGGAAGGCCCCTCCTCCCCGCACTGCGGGTCCTGTGGAAGGCCCCTCCCCGCACTGCGGGCCCTGTGGAAGGCCCCTCCCCCCCACCGCGGGCCCTGTGGAAGGCCCCTCCTCCCCGCACTGCGGGCCCTGTGGAAGGCCCCTCCCCCCCCCCACTGCGGGCCCTGTGGAAGGCCCCTCCCCGCACTGCGGGCCCTGTGGAAGGCCCCTCCCCCCCGCACTGCGGGCCCTGTGGAAGGCCCCTCCTCCCCGCACTGCGGGTCCTGTGGAAGGCCCCTCCTCCCCGCACTGCGGGCCCTGTGGAAGGCCCCTCCTCCCCGCACTGCGGGTCCTGTGGAAGGCCCCTCCCCCCCCACTGCGGGCCCTGTGGAAGGCCCCTCCTCCCCGCACTGCGGGCCCTGTGGAAGGCTCCTCCTCCCCGCACTGCGGGTCCTGTGGAAGGCCCCTCCTCCCCGCACTGCGGGTCCTGTGGAAGGCCCCTCCTCCCCGCACTGCGGGCCCTGTGGAAGGCCCCTCCTCCCCGCACTGCGGGTCCTGTGGAAGGCCCCTCCTCCCCGCACTGCGGGTCCTGTGGAAGGCCCCTCCCCCCCCCCTGCGGGCCCTGTGGAAGGCCCCTCCTCCCCGCACTGCGGGCCCTGTGGAAGGCCCCTCCTCCCCGCACTGCGGGCCCTGTGGAAGGCCCCTCCCCCCCCACTGCGGGCCCTGTGGAAGGCCCCTCCTCCCCGCACTGCGGGCCCTGTGGAAGGCCCCTCCCCCCCCACTGCGGGCCCTGTGGAAGGCCCCTCCCCCCCGCACTGCGGGCCCTGTGGAAGGCCCCTCCCCCCCCCACTGCGGGCCCTGTGGAAGGCCCCTCCTCCCCGCACTGCGGGCCCTGTGGAAGGCCCCTCCTCCCCGCACTGCGGGTCCTGTGGAAGGCCCCTCCCCTCCCACTGCGGGCCCTGTGGAAGGCCCCTCCTCCCCACACTGCGGGTCCTGTGGAAGGCTCCTCCCCCCCCACTGCGGGCCCTGTGGAAGGCCCCTCCTCCCCGCACTGCGGGTCCTGTGGAAGGCCCCTCCCCCCCCACTGCGGGCCCTGTGGAAGGCCCCTCCTCCCCGCACTGCGGGTCCTGTGGAAGGCCCCTCCCCGCACTGCGGGCCCTGTGGAAGGCCCCTCCCCCCCACTGCGGGCCCTGTGGAAGGCCCCTCCTCCCCGCACTGCGGGCCCTGTGGAAGACCCCTCCTCCCCGCACTGCGGGCCCTGTGGAAGACCCCTCCTCCCCGCACTGCGGGCCCTGTGGAAGGCCCCTCCCCCCCGCACTGCGGGTCCTGTGGAAGGCCCCTCCTCCCCGCACTGCGGGTCCTGTGGAAGGCCCCTCCCCCCCGCACTGCGGGTCCTGTGGAAGGCCCCTCCCCGCACTGCGGGCCCTGTGGAAGGCCCCTCCCCGCACTGCGGGCCCTGTGGAAGGCCCCTCCCCGCACTGGGGGCCTCAGTCGGTTCTCTTGGACAGGGATTGGGAGTCATGACCAGCAGATCTGGGACGCAGGCCAGGCTGTGGTGGGGTCCTTGCTCCCTCGCAGGACCCTGGGCTGGGTGAGGGTGCCCCTGTGCACAGGTGGTGTTGAGCAGACAAAACAACCCCACAGAGTGGAACTGAGCCAGCGGGTGAGTGATGACAGAGCCTTCTCTGTAAGGAGGCCGCACACAGTGGTTAACCAAGGTGCAGCTCCTTTGTGTCCGTGTAAGATCGCCAGACACAGGAGGCCAGCACTGGGACAGCTGTGTGTCCTCCACCGGACGTTACCCCCAGCCCCTGCCGGACAGAAGGACATGCTCACGGGATCCAGGGCAAGACCAGCATGCGTCACCCTCCACCCTGTCACGTCCCTCTGACTAGGGCCCACTCAGGGCTGCAGGGAATTCCCAGGGAGGCCTGGGCGTGGCTGCTCGCTGAGAGTCTGCTCATCCAGAAAGGGGAAGCGGATCTGGGTGGCCTGTCGGGACGGCCGTGCACCTGCCATGGAAATAGCGCCGCAGTCAGTTGAGGGGGACAATGCTCCCCCACTGGACCGTCTCGGGTGGAAATACCGGGTGTGGGTGCGGAGGTGCAGCCATGGAGTGCTCAGACACGCTGGCCCGAGTGGGACATGGTGCGCCCGCGTTGGAAACTAGCAGCCCGTGAAAGTTGAAACACGTGCCCTGTGACCTGGCGGTCCCTCTTCTAGGCGTGTATCTGACCAGTGAAGTGCGCTTGTTTGCCAGGAAACATGTACAGTCTCTCCCAGGCGCCTTCTCAGTATTACCCAAACCAGGGACAAGCCAAGGGGCGCCAGGGAATAGAGCAGGGACTCCGGTGTGCTCAGAGAGAAGGACTTCTTGGCAACGGGAGAGGGAGCGCCCCACGCAGCAGATGGGTTTGTCCTTCGGCATCGGGCTGAGCACAGGACGCGGACACAGCCCCACTGCACGCCCACGTGACGCGGCCGGAGCCGGCGGCTGTGCGAGTGGCCAGCTGCTCCTTCACGGGCAGGTTCTGCGGAGAGAAGGTGCAGAGGCGCCATCCGCCTGGCTGTGGCTGCATGGTGGTTAGCTGAGTGGGCCGCATGCCTGCATTCATTCAGGGTGAAATCTAGAACCCGCCCGCACCGAGGATGGCTGTGCTTCTGTGCGAGTTAACGTTCGGTCAGAAAAGACAAATATGCCCCAAAGGAAAGTGTTACATCGATAAAAACCATGGTGTGCTCAGCTCCCGGGTGTGTGTGTGTGTGTGTGTGTGTAACCTCCCCACAGCGAGCACTCCCGGGGGTGGGGGCAGAGGCTGCCAGCAGGGGGAGCTGGGTCCCTGGCACCACAGGACCCGAGTGTCCCAACACCTGTGTGCAGGCAGGGCGTGCTGGCCTGGCTCTCCAGGTCAGAAGCTGGGTCAGGGTGGCCATGTTTGCACTCCCTGCTCGTGTCCTTCTGCAGCGGGATCTGACCGGTGTGGGGACCCAGGGGTGCTCTCCACACGCAGCCAGGCGAAGGTTTGTGCAAGCTCAGGCAGCGATCAGACAGCGTGAGGGCAAGCCAGCTGCCCAGGGACCACAGGCCCCTCACCCTCACCGCCTCAGCTGCCAGTTCATCTGTTGGCTGGACGTGGGATGGGGAACCCAGTGGTCCAGACTCCCTTCCGGTTAGCCAAGGCCGTGGGGACCACCAAGAGCTGGATTCTTCACAGAGGCCAGTGGAAGGCCCCACCCCGCTGACCACTTCCTTCCCGGCCTCTGGCGACGGACAGCTTCCTCCCCGCAGCGCCGCGAGGGTCCTGAGCCTGCCTCTCGCTCCGTTGCAGACCCTTTGTCACAGGTGGTGGAGGCACTAACCGCCCCCGGAGGACTGTGTTGTTAGTTTCCGGTGGGAGAGAGCTAGCGGTCGGCATTGAATGCAAGCATCGCATCCCCGCAAGTGCCTGTAGCCCACGCTTACGGTCCAGTTTTGGAAGATTTTATGAAGAAGCCTACTGAGAGGTTCTTCCCTGAGCACTCTGAGTGGCTGGCTTCAGACGTGTTTTCCAATCAGGCCTTTGTCTCACATCATAAACCCGAGCCGCCTCCCGCTGGCCCCAGCACGCCGTCCCATCCCTAGGAGACAGACGACCTCCCCAGTGCCAACGCTAACGTGCCATGCTTGCTTGTCAAGCCCTGAGCTGGTATTTATTCAAAAGAACCAAACCCAGTTGGAAAGAGAGTATGTTTGCAAAGATTGAGTTTTAATAAAAAACTAAGGTGAAATTTTCTATCATTGAAGCAAAATACAAGAGTAAATCAGACACTTAGAAGGAGATACTATCTGAACCTCGGTTTGAGCAGAAAGCACTTCGTGATGTAGAACTACATCTGTTGTGCTATAAATGACTCTGCAGGAAAACCAAAAGCAGCCATTAAAAAGGCTGCAGCTCTTTGTCTGAACCTGACCCCTTGTTGTTGGTCATTGTGCCACATAGTTAGTTAGTTTCCACAGCTCAGAGCCCACGTGGTGTCCCCGCCTCCTCCCCTCCTTATCTAGCTGGTGGAGTCACTGTGACTTATCTTCCAGCTCTTCCAGCTGTGTTAGCAGAGAGACCCTACCTATGGCTCTCCCAGCTACTCAGGTCAGGGCTACTTTAAAGGCCTAACGTATGGTCACTTTAATTGTTCAGGCCAAGACACCTTTTGGTTTATGGCTTTCTTTAATTGCACGGGCCAAATATATTTCTGCTAGTGACCCAGTGCACGGATTCATGCATGTTGAAAAGAAATTAATTAAAAGGTGGCTGGCAGGGCAGGACTGGGCGAGATGGGCTGGACACACCCTGGAGCCAACCTCCTGCCATCCATCCCTGGCCAGCGCACCTGGGGTGGCACCATGTTTGAAGGGTGTCTGCAGTGAGTGGGGTCCCTCCAGCAGGTGGGGCCCCTCAGCCTGGCCTGTGGCGATCAGGCCGAAACTGACTTTCTGACAGATTGCGAGAGGGAGGTTCTCTGGTGACACACACAGGAATCGGGCTCCCTCCTCTCTGGTTCCGGGTGTGTCATCTGAGAACCGCCACTGCCAAGTCCCGCAGCTCAGCAGCTCCTCCCTGGTGGTCAGTGCACATAATAGCTACCATTTGGACAGTCGGACAGTGGGACGGTCGCTTAGCCTTCTATATATAGATTTGCCTATCCCATTTCTCTGCTCTCTGTACAAGTAAGATAAACACTCTGGCATCTTCAAGTCTCCATTGTGTATTCCTTCCCCCATACACCCCTTTATATTCCTAACCTAAACCTGTCTAATTAAGCTAGCTAGCTAGCTAGCACTTTCAGCCCCCCTCCAATTAGGAAACCCCAACTGCTGTTGGGGACAAGTGATGGGGGTTGTTCTGGCTACTTCCTGCTGACAAGTGGGCGTCGTTTGGGGCAGCAGTCAGGGTCCCTTCGGAGGTGGGTGGTCTGGGGGCCATGGAAGAAGGGATCAGCTCCCTCCACCTGCGGTTCCATTTGCAGGACCACCTGTAGCTTCAGGGTAGGGGTGTCGAACTCAATCAGAGAAGGGGCCAAAATCTAAAATCCAGCCTAAATCGCGGGCCGAATCGTTTACTGAACAGTCATAAACTGTCATTGTGATGGAAACGCAGCGGAGTGCAGTGATGACAGCGCGGTGCGGGCCACATTGCAAGGCCTGGCGGGACGGATTTGGCCTGCGGGCCTTGTGTTTGACACATGTGCTTCAGGGCTTCTGAACTGGAGGGTGTGAGACATCCCAAAAGGTTAGGCAGGCAAGGGCCAACGATGAGGAATGAAAAATAGTGTGCACAGAGGGCCAAGGACAGGCCAAGCCAGCCTCAGGGATGCGTCATTACCCCACTCTGTCCCCTAGTTTCTGGGGCGAGCGATTGTGAGGCCTCTTCTTTCAGTCAGGCCACTTGGGGGAGGTCTGAGTTGTCCTGCCTCTCCCTCCTTAGAGCGTTTTATGTAGCTGCAGCAAGAAGTGTTCATCATGGCACACCCCTGCCCTGTGCAGCTGGCAGACAATCAGGCGTCTCTGCGATAAGGACCATGTGTGCTGGGGAGTCTACAGACCTTTGAATGTCCCTAAAGTTTCTGGCCGTATTCTCAGAGGCTTGGAGACAGCCTTGGCTCGGCTGGTGGTAGTGACAGTGCCATAGAGAGTTTTACTGGAAGATTTCCATCCTGTTCCTTTGCTGAACAGGAGGTGAAGGATGGGGCTGTCAGTAGGAGTATTTGATGGTGTTTCTGTGCTCGGCAAGGACAGACAAGGTCTTCTCCAGGTACCAGCCTGGGGTTCTGGTGACACTCATAAAAAGACTATTAGAAGCTATTCCTTATTTTTAATAAGAACTATTAGAAAAATGAATATAGTGATCAGCCATACATACCAGAGGATGTTACTTAGTGGTACTTTCTAGGACCTTTCCAAAGCGAAGTCTCAGGTCCTCCAGAGGCTCGCACAGGCAGGAGTCCGTGACTCAGTTGATGGCAATACAGCTTCGTCCTCCTCCTCTGCTGGCGTCCGAGGCTGGAGACAGACGGACCCAGGAGGTGACGGTGCTGACCTGTTGGCAGACTTAAAGCTGGGGCCTGTAAAAGGGCCCTTTCCAGTTGTTTGAAAGTTTGCTCAGTCTCAGGTTCCTTGGGCCTCCATGGTTAGCTGGTAAAGGACCGCTGTTTCTCCACAGCTGACAACGGGGTGAATGGGAATTACTGCTTCATTTACTAGTTGTAAGCCCTGAACTAGTTCTCAGTCCCTATTACGTTTCTGTACCCTGAGATGGGAGCACTGTGAGGACTTTACCATGGCTTCCATAAGCCCCGGGCTTCTAAAGTAGGTTGTCGATGATAACCGTGAGTCCTTCTTGAGCCCCAGGCTGGAGAGGATACTGCCTCTGCTGGGCTAGGAGGCTTTCTGCATGACCAGGAAGGCATGGGACGGAACAACCCGCACCCCTGCACCCCAAAGGCTGAGACAAAATACCTCTCTACCAGCTCCCCAGACGCCTGTGCCGGCCACAGCCTCTGAGGATCTCCCAGGGTTAGAGGAGCACAGAGAAGGTGGCTTTAGTTCCGAGGAGGAAAGTGAAGTCCTTCTCCTCCACTGCCAGGCTTCCCGGGCCCTGTGAGGAGCCAGGTGGGAGACCCGGGGCCTCCGTCTCCGGGCAGTCTGACTTCAGTGGTTTCCTCAACAAACAGCACAGGGCTTCGGGGGTCCACTGCCCCTTGGAGCAGTTCCGTGCGTATGTCCAACCGGCCTGCGGTTGTAGCAGGTGCCGGAGCTGACTGCCTAGGCCTGCCTGGAGGCTCGTAGCCGCCTCCCGGAGCGTGGCTACCATGGTCTTTACTTCTGCAGCCTTGGTCTGGCCTCCTGTTCCTCCTCTTTTCCTCCCCCTGGTCTCTTACAGAACACAGAGGCGGCAACTTCCAGGAGATTCCCTAAACGCACTCTGGAGACCAATAGCAATCCGTGCAGCCTTCTGATGTCGGCGCAGTCTGCGTGATAAGTCTGCCCTTCAAAGTTAGTTGATCCCAGTCCTGCATCTGGGTTACGTTGGTGTGCTGAGCCAGTGCCTCCCGAGCCGCCCTTAGAAAGCCCCTGATGGGTGGCTGTCAGTTTGGAGTGATTGGCAGGCGTTGTTTCACCAGGCCTGGGCCTTCTATGCCATAGAACTGGCAGTGCTCTCTCTCAGCCTCTCCGTCAGGGTCCATTGGGGTCTACAGGAGGGACTGCCTCCTGTCCTATTGAGAAATTCCTTTTCTCTCCTCAGAGTCTTCTATTCCCTCAGCATAAGTAGTAAAATGGTCATTTCCAAATTCTCTTGCTTTTTCTAATACAACTTGCTTTTCAGTGGCTGAGAGGGTCAGGGTTAATGAGAGATTAAACATTTGAATGAGGTTTTAGAAGGTCAATATATTTGTCAGGGCCATCCAAGAACTTCTCTAACTCACTTTTGATTTGTCTCATGTTCCAGGTCAGAAGGCGATCTGGGCTAAAGTATGGCCAGACCCTCCATCTGTCCTGGGGCAGGTTGAGGTCAGCCAGCCTGGTGGGGCGTGGGTGGAGTGGGGCCGTTATTGCAGGAGTGAGGGGTCAGACTGACAGTTCCCGGAGCTCTGGCTTGTCCCTCAGAGCAGGGAGCGCCTGGACATCTGGGACTTTAACCGCTTCCTATCTTCCTCCAGGAAAGCTCTCACTGCAGGATGGTGTTATAAGCAAGACCCCCATCTGAGGGCCAGCTTCTCCATTAGCTGGTGGTGCTGGGGCCAAGCCTGGTACAAAAGTAAATCGGGTGTTTTTTCTTTATTACTTGTGGGTAGAAGATATGCTTCCCATTTGTAAGCAAAAGCTAAAAAATGAAAGCACACGTGCCAGGATGTGTAATATCTAGCATTCTTGTAACTCACAAAAGGACGTTCAGTGTCCTCTGTGATTCTCCCTGGCTGGTGGGGGCGTCCCCATTCTAGCCAAGGGTACAGGGCGCTCTCACCCGCAAACCAGGAGCGAGGGCTGCCTGCACTCGCCAGCAGGCAGTGAGAGGTGCCTGACTGCGCAGGGCACAGATGAGGGTGCCCTGCAGGTTTGAGCCTGGTCAAGGGCACACACCTCAGTTGCAAGCCCGGTCCCCGGCCTGGTCAGGGTGCCTTTTGTGTGCGGACGACGCCCCAACCAACGGGCCGCAGCCAGGCTGTGCCGGCTCTTTTAAAGCTGTCACTGCGTCTTCAAGGCTCCACCGTGTACTTCTTCCCCTCAGGCCCCTTTTCACTCTGAACCCAGACCTGCTAATCAACTAGCCAGCCAGCCCTCCTCCGTGCTGAAGAAGAGCACACAGATTACCCACCGAAGCCAAAGCGGCTGCCGCACAGCGAGGCCTGGCGTGACCTCTCCCCCATGTCCCGCTTCCTGACATGGCCCAGATCTCGCGTGTCAGTGTCTCCCCGCGAGATATCCTCCCTCGGGTGGCTGTGTGCACGCCTCGCACTCTGCATTCTTCAGAGGCTTTTCTGTTTGTTTGTTTTTTGGTGAATCCTCACCTGAGGATTTTCCATTGACTTTTCAGAGAGAGTGGAAAGGAGGGGGGGAGGGGAGAGAGAGACAGAAGAGAGAGAAAAAAATCAATGTGAGAGCGACACATCATTGGTTGCCTCTGATCAGGACTGGGGATCGAGTCTGCAGCCCAGGCACCTTCCTTGTTGGGGAGGTTACAGGTGACGGGAACACACACAGGAGCCGGAGGCACAGGAAAAACCCTTTATTTCCAGATGTTTCTCGAGTACCAGCACCGTGACTCAGGGAGACTGTTTCTCTCCAAATCCCGAGCCCCAATGTGGAGGAAGCTCTTCCTTTATCCCCTTTGGTTTCTTTGTCCCCAAATAAGGTCAGACTTCCGGGCCTCGTGGGGACTTTGTGAAAAGCCCCTTGTGCGGGCTGGGGCCCGTGAGACCACACCCAAAGGCCTGGCCTGGCGCCAGCTCTGATGACCCCCCAGGGGGTTGTGCATGGTTTAGGTCTCTGTAAAATGGAGTATTTAAATAAAACGATCTTGCAAGACCAGGTTGTGGAGAAAGAGGCAGTGACTTAAGTATTTGCCTAATGCACATTAGGTTGCTGACACAGATTCAGATTGCTGGTCCCCCCAAATGCCTTATTTTCTCCATCACCCTCATCCAGGCATCAAACCTGAGACCCTTTGGTGCATGGGCCAACGTTTTAACCACTGAGCAACACAGGCCAGGGCCGGTGGGTTTAAACTTTATGGAAATGGTTAAGAGGCCCAGCCCAGACTCTTTGGGAGACTTAAGTGACACCAGGATGTACAAGGCGCTCCTTAGCACACAGTCTCCTAGGAAGGCAGCAAGCCCCGAAATCACTCCTTTTTCTATTTGGAATTTATGTCCCAGGCCCTTCACGGCTCCCCTGCCTCACCCCGACCATTCTGTGTTTTAGCCTCTTTCAACCTCCAGGAACCTGCTTCTGCAATTACTATCCATCAATGCCATTTCTCACGTCAGGCCAGAATCAGATGGTGCTCTTCCCATCTGCTGCCACAATCTGTCCCCACTGTGGCTCTCTGAGGCCGCAGGGACTCACACAGCCCGAAGGAGGAGGAGAGTGCCTCTGCCCGGAGGAGGGCCAGGCTCGGTGTGCAGGCTGAGGGAGTCTTTATTAATAACCACATTAGAGACACTGCGTTTTCTCTGTACCTGCAGCAGCACCAAGCGATTGGGGAGCCAGAGCAGGTTACCTTCCAAACCCTCTCACACGGTAATACTTCACAGAGAACCTTCCCACCCAGCCCTCACCTCCCAAACACAGATGCTCTTGGCTCAGAGAACATGGAAGCCGCACGTGACCTTCAAAGGCGACCAAGCTGGGCGCGGAGTGGAAGGGAATCCTCACCTGAGAGCTCCTGAGACAAGGCTGCGGCTGGTGGCAGGGCGCTGGCTCCTCCTTTGTGGTTTGCCAGGCGGCCTGTGGGTGCTGGAGGGTTAGGCCAGGGGCTGGTGAAGGGGCTGCTGCGTCCGCGGGAGGCCCTGGGAGGAGGCTGCGCAGCAAGGGCTGTGGCGAGAGTCCAAGAGGCCCAGGTCTTTCCTGAGGGAGCAGGGCACCCACACTCACAGCGAACACAGGCCCAGGGAGCAGCGGACACAGGCCCAGGGAGCAGGGCACCCACACTCACAGCGGACACAGGCCGAGGGAGCAGGGCACCCACACTCACAGCGGACACAGGCCCAGGGAGCAGGGCACCACGTTCACAGTAGACACAGGCTGAGGCCCAGGGAGCAGGGGCACCCACATGCACAGCGGACACAGGCTGACGCCATGGCTGCCTGGAGCAAACCCAGCTCTGAGAGACAGAACAGGCATGGCCATGTGCTTCCTGAGAAGGTGGTGGGCTCCCTCGTGGGCCCGTCTGGGCTCCCATTCCGTGGCGGAGGGTGACTGGCACCCCACTTGTCCTGGACTCGGAGGAGACCCGGTGGTGCAGCAGGGCGGCACGCTGCCATGTGGAGGGCGATGCTGGGCCGGGGTGAAAGCAGCCTGTGGGGCTCACGCGTTTGTCCGCGTGAACAGGAGAGAAATGCTCACCATCCACACTCAGGTAACGGGCTTGGAGACAGACGTGTGGCGAACCTGAGATTCTGATGGTGTTCGAGAGCAGGAGTGGTCCTGGCACGGGCACAGCGGGCAGCACGGTCGCTGCTGCAGTCCCTCCTCCGCGCCTCGCCTCCCCTCACGGCCAGCTGAGGCGGCGCCTCGTGGTTCCACATGGTGCTGGCCCACGTGCAGCTCTTGGCTCCTATATCCTCACCCTCCTCGGTACATTCGGTTTGCCCGGGGACATTCAGCAATGCCATCAGAAGCGGCCACACTGGAGATGGGTCACAGAGCCTGCTCCTACAGGAGCTGCGTGTAATGAAGGCAGGGAGCGAACGGGTCAGACATGGGAAGCTGATACGCTGAATCCACGTTGGGCCTGCTTCGCTGCGAAGTTACAGCTCACACACTCCCTGCGGACCCACGCGTCCGTTCCCCGAAGATGCCTGGGGTCGGGGGATGGGGGTGGGGGCTAGAACAACGTGGGAAACCTCTGCTGGCACATGTGCAGTAGGAGCCAACATGGCAACCACAGGGGCCTGTCAGCCGTGGCGGGAAAGGACCGGGCTGGCTGAGGGCAGGCGACCCCAGAAGACCGAGGAAAGGCACTGGTGGGGGACGAACCCAATGCCAGCCACGGAAGACTGGGCAATTGGCCAGTCGGAGCAAACATCTACCGGTAGTCCTTTCCAAACCTAAGGTAATAAACCAGCCTAACCAAGAGCCCTCTCCTCTCCCCTCCCCTCCCCTCTCCTCCCCTCCCTTCTCTCCCCTTCCCTCCTCTCATCTCTCTTCTCTCTCTCTCTCTCTCTCTCTCTCTCTCTCTCTCTCTCTCTCTCTCTCTCCCCCTCTTTTGACATTCGCTTGCTCCATTGGTTTGTGTATTCTCTCTCTGTAGCAGCCTGCTGGGATCCTCGGCAGGCCCCTCGGCCTGGTACAGTGCCAGCCAGAGCATAGCTGGGCACAGACTCGCTAGCCAGTCAAGTCGTGGACTGCCGGACTGAGCTCCAACATGGCACAGAACGCTTGGCCCCATTGCCGGGCCTGCCGAGGACAGGCTGGGTTTTCCACGGAGGCCGGTTGGAGTGAGACCTCTTCACGGGAGCAGCCTCTATTTCCACCCAACAGATCAGCCCCCGAGTGGGTCTCGGAAATGTTTTCCTTTATCTTTTAATTTTTTCAGAGATACTTTTCTCACAGCTCCATGAAAGGCTAGTTTCCACTGGCAACAACGGGAATGTTTTACGTGTTTGCTCTCCTTGTGCAATCACCAACTCTTGCTTTCATTGGATCTGTGACACCGAAGCCAGCCTGAGTTAGAATTGTGCCGCCCGCCCTTCCCTCTCTGCCCCACCCATCCTCACAGCCAAGGCACCTGCTGCTGGTGAACCGGGGCACTGAGGGGCAGCATGGTGGGAGCCCGAGGCTGGTGGCTTCTGGGACTCGCTCTTTCTGGTTTTATCCGCTCTTCCAAGCTTCCCTTGTCTGGAATATTCCTCTTTGTCCTCCCTCACTCAGCGTGATGTGGCCTGACGGGGTGGACAAGGGTCCCTGTGTGGCATGCCCTGTCCCATCGCTGGGACTGGAATTCTCCCGGGCCTGGGCTGCCGTCCGCCTGCCGCTGGCTCCTGGGACAGTGCCCTCCGAGGTTTTCCCTCTTGGGGGTGGAAGGGAGCGTGGGGGAAGGCCATGAGTGGTGGTGCAGCAGGGGGAGGGGTCCTTTGGGATCCCCTGAGCCGGCATTCAGGGGAGTACTGTCTGAAGGAAGTGCAGCCATGAGGCCAGGAGGCGCGAGGTAAGGAGGCGGCGAGGTCAGGACTTGGCTCCAGGACAGTCCTTCATCTGTCATCTGTCCCCACAGTGTCTCCCTCACAAGTTCTGCCTGTGAAAGGAACAAAGTTCTGCCACCCCTGAAGGTGCCTTTGGGATATTGGTTTTAAGCTGGTTGTTGGGAAACAAAGGCTCAGAGAGACTCTGACCCTCCCCCTTCTGCCCGAGAGATCCCCACATTCGCCTCAAAGGTCTCAGCAGAGCCTCATGCCGTGTGGGCAGGGGCACCAAGCAGGCCGCTGTACCAGCCACCTGTGTCCCATGCTCCTGGGTTGCCTAGGAATTTGTTCTCCATTAAAAAGGAGAGATAGCCCTAGCTGGACTGAAGGGTCCCAGGTTCGATTCTGGTCAAGGGTTGCAGGCTCAATCCCCACTGTGGGGCATGTAGGAGGCAGCCGATCAATGATTCTCTTTTATCATCTATGTTTCTATCTCTCTCTCCCTCTCTCTTTTTCTCTGAAATCAGTAAAAATATATGTTAAAAAAGGAGAAAGACACACACACATAGAAAGAGAGAGTCAGACAAAGAATGAGAGAGAGAGAGAGAGAGAGAGAGAGAGAGAGAGAGAGAGAGACAAAGAGATAAGAGCCAGAGAGAGATAGTCAGAGATAGAGGGACAGAGACACGGAGACAGAGACACAGAGAGCACACCAGGGGATGCCCACCAGGACTGGCAGGGGATGAGAGGTCACTGATTGTCACGCTCAGGCACAGCCTGTGGGGGTGTCTCAGAGCTCTCCCAGCCCCCACCCTCGACCTGGCTCCACGGCGCCTCCCAGCTTTCCTGTGCAGGCGTGGTCTCGCGTGGGCCGCCTCTATCAGTGCAGGTGTCAGAGGCCAGCTCATGTTGGGGAGGACTCGGGGCCCCCAGCTTGAGATAGCGTGTGTAGCATGTTTGGTCCACCAGAGGCCGATTTCCTGGATGGTGTGAGTTGTCCTGGTCCTACCTGAGGCCCCCACCTGAGGCCCAGTGTGCGGCAGCACCTCTAAGAGATAAGGAGCCTAGCTCTTCTGTCTACCTACATCTGCCTAGTGGCCTGGGGTCCTGGAAGGGCAGGTGATAGCATCGTCTGTGCAGGTTTAACCTCTGGCACATCTTGGGCATGGAAGTGTAACACGGGAGTTTCCTGAGCTTCACATTTGGACTTTGCACGATGCCCCTGAGTGTTAGAGGTAAAGCCAGAGGCCGTCTTTTCAACGTAAGGCAGTAAGCCGGGATGGAAGATTACTGCATGGCGGCCTGGGGACTGACAGCGCTCAGGCACCCCGGGAAACAGGATGTTAGGAAGAGCGCACCCCCGGGGGACGTGGGGGGTCACAATAAAACGAGGAAGCGGGTAAAGACTGTTCGCCTCAGAGAGCACACACCCCAGGAAGGCCTTCCCCCAACAGAGAAAAGGGAGGTGGAGACAACTGAACCCCCACAGCCCGCTTTGTGAAGAGCCCAATAGGACGCTTAGGCTACAGCTGGGCAGAGCACACACCCCATAGCGCTCAGCCAGTGAGGAACCTCGGGAGGGGCTCACGCACCCGGGATAAATTGCTTGTTGTAAAACACCCCTGGTGTGCCTGCCCACCAGACACCCCACCTTGCAAGACGGCCATTAGGTTTCACTTTCGCTGTACTTCCTGTCTCTGAGTCCATTATTTGAGTGGACAGGTGAGTGTGCTTCTCACCATGAGCTTCTCTCATTTTTTTTATAATTTAAAAATGAAAAACTTTTAAAATAAAAATTGGGTATACTTAATGATACAACTGTTAATGAAAAAACCATTGAAACCTGTAAAAAAATTTTGTGAGTTTATTTGAGCCAAACTGTCGGCATATACTGGGAAGCACAACTTCAATGGATTGAGATAATGCTCCAAAGAATGGCGGGTTACGTTTCTGTATTTATACATTGCAATCAAAGGAAAAGGGAGGTAAGTGAGTTACATGAAATTGATTGGTGATAGATTAGGGAGGTGGGACAGAGCGAAGCAGGGAAACCTCTGGGATAGGGTAAAAGGTGAAATGATGGACATGAGCTTCTTTTACAGAGATGGATACAGGATACTCTAACGTAATTAACAGTTGACAATTAACTTGATAACAATAACAATGAGGGAATGTCTCCAGGCCATTTGTTGTGCCCTGAGGGGCCCGGGCTAAAAAGGAAGTTACAAGTTACCCAGACATCTTAGAGGCAGGAAGGCAGATGGGCTCAGGAAAGAAGATTTAAGTTGATCTTTGTCAGATGAAATATCTGGGACATGACTACCCACTATAACCTGTTTGTAGTTAGATATTTAATTTTCAAACCATCTTTTGTGGTTATTTTAGGTCTCTGAGTTTACGAGACTGCCACGTAGGCCTTCCCTGAGCCTGTCAGGTTAGCATGTGGTCTTTTCTTTCACACAAAATGTTGGGAGCCATCAGAGTTGAGACAAGCAACTCTGTCTTAAGAAAATACAACTTCATCTTAGAATTAAGTTCCTTCTAGCAGAAGTTATGAGGTGCCCTGTAGGTTTGGCCAGAAGCTAAAGATAACCTATCTTGCTTCGGAGGATCTCTGTAACTCCCCTTCCTGATCCTCCCCCATAGCTAGCCCAGCCTTGGAATGTTACACCTTGGAATGTTACACCGCCCTGGCAGTTAGCCAATCCTGTGTTGCCAGATACCTTACCACCTTGCCACTCAGTGCCTAAACCAATTATACACTGTCAAAGACCCCGCTGCATAGGCAACCCTGCCCCCCTTTGTTCCTGCTGTATATCCTGCTGTATAATATATACTGCCATTCCAAAAATAAAGTTTGAGGCTTGATCAGAACCCTGTCTTGCCTCCGTTCTTCGAGTTCCTTGTTTGCTTCATTCTCTTAGGTGATTTCCACGTGCCCTCGTTGTTGCCCCGGCCCGCGGGGCAACAACATAATGATTTGATGTGCATATACACATGAAATGATGACTACAATCAAGCTAATTAGCACATTTTCTCACATGGGTCCTTTTCTGTGAATGTGAATAGAGCACCTGAAACTTAGCAAATGTCAGCGTTCGATGAAGAATTACCAGCGAGTCTTCATGCCGCGCATCGGAGCGCTAGCCTTCGCCCCACAGAACTGCGGCTGGGCCCTTGGACCGTGGCCTCCCGGGCTCCCACCGCCCGGCCTGGCAACCTCTGCTCTGCTCGTGCTCCAGAACTCAACTTTTTTACATCCAATGGAGCTGAGGTCCTCCTTTTCCTTCTGTGTCTGCACTGATGTCCTCTGGGTCTATCCATGTTGTCGCAAATGGCACAATCTCCTTTTTTATGGCGAAGTAATCTTCTGTTGTATGTCATCACATCTTTGGTGGACACTTAGCTTGTGAACAGTGCTGCAGTGAACATGGGGTGCAGAAGTCTCCTCCCGATAACGGTTTGTTTACTCCGCTGAGCACCCAGAGTGGAACGGCTGGATGATAGGCAGCTTTATTGTTAACCGAGGAGGCCCCTCCGTGGTGGAGCAGCACCACACAGTCCCACCCGCAGCACACAGCTCCCGCTTCTCCACATCCCGGCACTTGTCACTTCAAACAGTGAAGGTTTCCACAGTCCCCTCATGTCAGCTGGGTCCAGGGAGCGAGCTCATCGCCTGCCTGCGGGGAAAGGCCTTACTTTCCGAAGTTCAGTGGATGTGATGGCCTCTCTTCTCTTCAGCCTGCCCCAGGAATATGAAGGGAAAAAAAGTTAAGGACACAGGAAAGTGAAGGGAGGGAGAAGGAATGATTGGCACCGAGGAGTGCTAAGATTGCAGGATTGTCGGGTTGTGACGAGAGGAGACACGCTGCGGAGCACTCGCCGAGTCAGCATGGTCTACAACCTGGTTTGTACACGCTGCCCAGCTGAGCCAGCTGCTGCCGCCTGGGCCGAAGACCTTTCCTGTGTGTCGGGTGAGTGGGGCCTCCCAGCTGTGGGAACAGGGGTGGACCGGGGGGCCATTGGCCATGCTGGCTAGTTTCGGGGACCCAGCTCCAGGTCCTGAAACTGCAGACACTGTGATTATTATTGATGATTCATGCCAGCAGCCTCGTTAGTCTTATATGGGCCTGTCCTTTCACCAACACATTTACATTAATGATTTATTAGATGTAATTTCTGAGACTGAGACGTAAGTGGAAGGAAAGGTTTAACCATTTCTGCCATTTCTCAGCTTCCAGCATTTCACACATATCAGGAGAGGGGAGAGGAAGCGGAGGAGGAGCAGTGACATCGGTCAGGCCCGCAGGGAGGAGTGGGGGCGGGACGGGCAGAGCGGCCTGCTTCTGAATCCATCTGTCCTGCATTCCAGTCGCCAGCCGCCCCCTCTGTAACCTCTGAAAGAGCCGACCAAGAAGAGAGGCTGGGATTCTGTGGCTCCACAGCCTTGCCTGAAACTTCTGGAAATATCTGTGTGGATAGACAGCCCAGGAGGTAGGGGTACCACCTCCTGCGCAGTCTGTGTGACTCTGACTCCAAAACTTAACTGCTGTTGATGTCTTTATTGATAACGTAGACAATCTATTAACACATACCATATTTTGTATGTTATGTGTATTATATACTATCTTCTTTTAAAAAATACTTTTATTGATTTCAGAAAGAAAGGGAGAGAGCCGGGACCGGTTTGGCTCAATGGATAGAGCGTCGGCTTGGGGACTGAAGGGCCCCGGGTTCGATTCCGGTCAAGGGCATGTACCTTGGTTTCGGGCATATCCCCAGTAGGGGGTGTGCAAGAGGCAGCTGATCGATGACTCTCTCTCATCGATGTTTCTAACTCTCTATCTCTCTCCCTTCCTCTCTGTACAAAAATCAACAAAATATATTAAAAAAAAAAAAAAAAAAAAAAAAAAGAAAGAAAGGGAGAGAGTTAGAAACATCAATGGTGAGAGAGAATCATGGATCGGCTGCATCCTGCACACCCCCCACTGGGGATGGAACCTGCAACTCGGCATGTGTCCTGACCAGGAATCGAATTGTCGTGGCTCCTAGTTCATAGGTTGATACTCAACCACTGAGCCATGCGGCCGGGCTATATATTATATTCTTGCAATATAGTAAGCTAGAGAAAATAAAATGTATTAAGGAAGTGGTGAGGGAGAGAAAATACATTTATGGTATTTATTGAAACAAGTGCTATGGATAAGTGGGCCCATATAGCTTAAAGCGCTGCTGCTCTCAGATGTCAACTGTGCTGAAATGTCATGTAAACTTCCACCCAATACTGTCTTCACCTTCATCCACACCATCGCTCCAGCAAGCTGGCGGAAACCGGCCTCTTCCATCACCTGGAGGACAGCGGCCGCTGCCTGTCCGGCTCCTCCCAGAGCACTGACCATGGCCTTCCATCCCCACCGACACTGGCGGAGGGTGGCCGGGTGCCCAGGGCACCAGGCTCGCCCAAGGGGTGACCCCCTGGCACCGGGACCCCGGAGACAGCTGTCCCCCACGGCTCCTGCCTGCTCCTCTCTGCGAGGATGGGGTGGCGAGTGGCCCTGGACCATGCTCCCTGCTGGGGAGGGACTTCTGCTCTGAGCAAAGGAGCCAGGGATCCTGCGCCAGCCCGCCCCCAGCCCGGGCCTCTCTGCGGGTTTGGGTTTCTGGCAGGAGCCATTCTCGGCTCAAGTGTCCCGGCTTCCACGTCAAATTGTGAAAGGTGAGAATGGACCCACACAGCCGGGCTCAGTCCAGCTCGTGTCAGGGGCTGTGCTTTCTGCCGGACGCAGCAGCTTAGGTGTCTGCACAGCTGTGTGGGCGCTGGCCTGAGTCACCCTGGGCCTGCGGTGCCCACAGCCCCCAGGGACTGGGGCATGGGTGCCAGGCCCCGGCAGGGGCTGCTCCTGGGGCAGGCTCAGGCCTCTGTCCTGGAGTTTGGCCGGTTCTCCAGGGTGGGGCCAGTGCGGGACTTCTGGTCTCCATGTCCTGCCCAACCACACGGACACCCTGGCCACCTCCTTTACATGTGGGGCGACCTCAGTGACAATGGGGTGCCTGACAGCAATATGTGGGCTCTACGTACACTGTAGTTTGTTGTTTGTCTTAAATTTGAATCTATTGTAACTGGGTCTATATATTTTTAAAATATGTTTTTATTGGTTTCAGAGAAGAAGGGAGAGGGAGAGAGAAACATCAGTGAGGAGAGAGAATCATTGATCAGCTGCTTCTTACACACCCCACAATGGGGATCAAGCCCACAACCTGGGAATCAAACCATGACCTCCTGGTGCATAGGTCCATGCTCAAGCATTGAGCCACGCCAGCCGAGCTGAGTGGGTCTACATTTTACCCACCCGCCCTCATTACAAGCCTTTGAATTCGGGCTCTGCCCCCAAGGCCCCGGAGCTCCTGACCTCCGGAGACTCAGTGTGTTGCTAGGAAATGGGAGCTGTGGAGGCGATGCCTCCTGCCCTGCTCTCCCGGCAGGGGGGGCCGTCTCAGGGACGGGAGGGCTGGGGTGGCGCAGGTGGCTTGTGATCCCTGCACAGGATGCCATAGTGCAGGGCGTTCACTTCCTCCTCCCTCCGGGGTCCGGGGGCATGAAAGGGCCGGGGAGCACCAGGCACCAAAGCTTGTTGCACCGCAGGCCAGGCTTGCTCAGGGGAGAGAGCGTCTGCCTGTGGACAGAAGGGTCTCAGGTTTGATCCCGATTAAGGGCACGAACTTTGTACTTCGGTTGCAGGCTTGATTCCGGACACTGGTCGGGTGCGTTCAGGAGGTAACCAATGGTTGTGTCTCTTTCACATTGAAGTTTCTCTGTCTTTCCCCCTCCCTTCACTCTGTCTAAATATCAATGGGAAATACCCTTGGGTGAGGATTAACAACACAAAGCAGTTGTCATCCTGTCGGAGCTGCCCCTCCCCGGGGAGGTAGCCCAGACTCAGCACGCTGGAGGGGGCGGAGGGGGCCCCCTGGGCTGGACACCCAGTGCCCGTGCCCAGCAGCCCGGGGTGATGGCCTGCTGCTTATTGGAGCCAGCCACAGCCAGGCACCCTCTTTGCTCACGGGACAGGTCTAATCGACATCACAGGGGCCCACCGGCCAGGGAACTTGCTGGGACTCCATGGCCACCTGGTTAGCGTGGATCTTCTCCCCCCCTCTCCCCTCCCCCCCGCCCCCCCATACACACACTGCCTGGAA
This sequence comes from Pipistrellus kuhlii, assembly GCF_014108245.1. Taxonomy (NCBI): domain Eukaryota; kingdom Metazoa; phylum Chordata; class Mammalia; order Chiroptera; family Vespertilionidae; genus Pipistrellus; species Pipistrellus kuhlii. The sequence goes on along the minus strand of NW_023425564.1, from coordinate 1,031,810 downwards.
GGTGGAGTGTTTATACAGACAGAACAGTGGTGACACTTCAGCTGGTTACAAGCCGTGGTGTCTGCCGCCATCACAGGCCCAACACCCTCAAGGCTCATGTCCTCACCTAGTGATTGTCTGTGGCTTGGGGCTCGGAAGGTCGGGGTGGGAAGGGGTCCTGTGGTCTGGGCTGCAGCTGAGGCTATCACTGCACGTCAGAGGTCACACAGCAACAGCAGCTATTGTTTAACGAACAGTCCGCTCAGCCGACAGCGATGTGACAGAGGAGCGGGCTCGGCCGGCAGAGCGGCCTTTGCGATGGCTCAGCCCCGTGACTGTGGCTGCCTCCAGCTCCCGTGCTTTACCCTGGGAGCTACGCACAGACATGCTTCCTACCAGGCCGCCGCCCCCTGCCCCCTTGTATTTGGGCCATAGCAGCACTGGTTTTGTTTTAGCTCTGTCTCGTTCTCTCTCTCTCTCTCTCTCTCTCTCTCTCTCTCTCTCTCTCTCTCTCTCTCTCTCTCTCTCTCTCGGCCTGCCTGTGGAACTGAGCCCTGAGGTGGGAGGTGGGAGGTGGGCTCAGGGTGCTGAAGGGTGGGCAGGGTTTGGAGAGGGAGCCGGGAGGCAGGGACTGCTGCTGTCTGCAGGTCACAGGAGAGGGAGGGACTTAGCAGCAGCCCAGCCTCTGTCTCCAGGGGAAACGGGGGCTGGGGAGGGCGGAGGACTCAGTCAGATGCTGCAGCGGTCTCCGCTCAGGGATTTTTCCATCTCTGTGCACTTAGAGGGCCTTTCCCCTCATCAGAACGAGTTACTTAGTAACTGCTTTCCATGTAATGGCTGTTATGGTTTGGCTAATATAAGACTAGGTTCATTTTGGTGTGTGCACTATAGTCAGAATTCAATTTGATTTCTTTCCTCTCAATATTTAGCCAACATCTGCACACTATTTGTTGACTAATCCATTCATATATCTACCTAATAAAAAAGTAGCATGCTAACCGACCGTGCCTTTGTGATGCCCACCAGCCAATCATGAGTGAGTATGCAAATTAACCCAACAAAAATGTAGGGTTAATTTGCATACACAGGAGCTGAGGTCTGGGGGCGTTCTGCACCACCCCAGCTGCTCCAGGCCTTTGGGCAGCATGGGAAGGTGGAAAGGCGGCTCTGGCCAGAGTGAAGGCAGTGCCAGCAGCCGGGGGAAGGAAGGCCCATTCTTGCACTAATTTTTGTGCATCGGGCCTCTAGTTTATATATATATGTGTGTGTGTGTGTGTGTGTGTGTGTGTGTGTGTAATTGATTTCAGAGAGGAAGGGAGAGGGAGAGAGAGATAGAGAAACATCAATGATGACAGAGAATCATTGATTGGCTGCCTCTTGCATGCCTCCCACTGGGGATCAAGCCTACAACCTGGGCATGTGCCCTGACCAGGAATAGAATCATGACCTGATTCATAGGTCAAAACTCAACCACTGAGCCATGCCAGCCGGGAAACTAATCCATTCCTTCTTCATTGACTTCCTCTGCTTCTTCTTTTATCCAAACATCCCTCTGTCCATCTGCTTAAGCCTTGCTGTCGCCTGCACCGAGGCAACCGCTGATCGGCTGGTGTCTGGATTTCCCAGCAGGGGTCTTCCACACCTGCCTCTCACCTGGCATGGTGTTAGGGTCGTCTGTGTTGTAGTGAGTCAGCAGTGTGCTCTCTGTAATTGTGGGATCCTTTCCCATTGTGTGGGTTTACCAGGTTTTACTTATTTATTCATCAGTGGGTGGGCATTTGGATCACTTCCACCCTTTGGCTGTTTTGAATTAAGCTGCTGTGAACATTCACAGACAAATCTTAGTGTGAACAAATGTTTTTATATCTCTGGCATATGCTCCTAGGGCTGCAATTCCCCAGTCAGATGATAAGCTTATGTTTAACCTCTTAAAGAAACAGCCAGCCTATTTTCCAAGTGCCTGCACAGTTCCATCCCCACCGGCAGCATGCGAGGGTCCAGGTGCCCCCATCCTCACCTGCACTTGTACTGTATGCCTTTCACAACACTTACATCTGTTCTCTTTTTATATTTAAAAAATATTTTATATTGATTTTCAGAGAGGGAGAGGGAGACAGAGAGACAGAGAGAGAGAGAGAAACATCCATGTGAGAATAAAACACTGATGGGCTGCCTCCTGCACAAGCCCTGGGGACTGAGCCCGCAACCAGGGCATGTGAATCGCACCGGCAACCTTTTGGCGCATGGGACAGCGTCCAACCAACAGCCACACCGGCCAGGGCCATTTTAGATTTTAATGGTATAGGTGCCAGGCTTTTCCAGGCTATGCTTTAGAACAGTGTTTCCCAAACTTCTCTCATGATGAGAATCACCAGGTGGAGTTGTCAAAATACAGATTCCTGAATCTCAACTAAGAAGTGCTAAACTAGAAATTTTGGGAATATATAGGTAAAATTGTATAGTTAACTAGTGCTCTAAGCTTAATTGGGATTCAGGAATCTGTATTTTAACAACTCCACCCGGTGATTCTCATCATGAGAGAGTTTGGGAAACACTGCTCTAGAAGGAACCATGCTTTCAATTCCTCCCAGAGCACGGAACGCAAAGAGCCGCTTCCCTACTTAATGGATTCTTACTGCAGGTCATGGTAACTCCCACAATAGTGTATTTCCCCTAAAATATAAGGAAAAATAAATATCTTCTTTTCATCCTCTGCCCAACATACCTGAAATAATAATTTGAATTCAGAACCACGTAGGTTTTCCCCTTTGACCTGGAGATGAAACGTGAGTGAACCCAGTCCCCTAGCCATCAGGGCCCGAGGCCTTTCTCCTCGCCATCACTCAGGGGCCGTCCGCACCTGCTCGGGGACCCCAGCTTGGGAGCCAGTGTGGGACATCGGCTGTTCCAGACAGGACCAGGGTGGCTGGTGCCCATGCGGTGATCAGGCCTCCTGCCTGCTGACCGCCACACGCTGCCTCTGCATCGGACATGCCGTTCCCATGCCCCGTGACGGTGCCCTAGAGAACACCGGGGTTTTCCAGTGAGAATGGAACCTTTTGTTACGCATTGTTCCTCCTCCACAGACAGCGTGCCACCTGACTGGCAGAATTAGGCGTGAGCCAGGCTCTCCTGCTCAGTGACTGTCCCTCGGCCACGGTTTCTTGCTGAGGCTGTCGGGCACCGAGCCTCTCGCCATAGCCTGGCAGAGTGCGGGGCGGAGCACGTGTCTAGCCAGCCTCCCAAGCTGATCTCTGTTTCTGCAGGGTCCCGTGGAGACCAGCCAACGGACACAAATGGGCAGAGCCGGGCCGCGGTGCTCAGTGTGCACTGGCCTGTGTGCGGGGCCCGGCGGCCGGGGCTGCAGGGTGCAGCTCCTCTTCCCAGAGCTCTGCAGGGACTCAGTGCGGCCAAGAGGCTCTTTAAAGACTGTGCAGAACCTTCGCTTCTTTTAAAGATACAGCGTGCATCTGAGGCCATCCATTCCAACAGTAAGCACTTCATCCATCCGAGAGGAATCCTATATAACACTAGTAAAAGCCTAATGTGCTAAGTGTCTGGTCGTCTGTTCAACTAATCAAAGTGTAATATGTTAATGATATGCTACGGCTGCTCAACCACTCACTATGATGTGCATGGACCACCAGGGGGCAGATGCTCTGACCTGTAGGTTAGCTTGCTGCTGAGGTCTGGTCGATCGGGACTGAGAGAGCCGAGCCATGGGAAGTGGGCCTAAGCTGTCATTTGGGCTTAAGCTGTGCCCTTCCAGACTGTGAGAGAGTACAGGCTGGGCTGAGGGGCCTCCCCACTCCCCTCACACCCAGTGCACACATTCCATGCACTGGGCCTCTATTTGAAAAATAATGATGTACTATATAAATTCTTTCACATTTTTCTGTTGTGAAACATGACACATTCAGAAAAGTTCAGAAAACTCATGAGCCCAGCCTTCCTTAACTATTATAAACCCAATCCCACGTACCTCCACTCAGGTCATTAGACTGCAGGCTGCCCACCTTGAGCCCTGCCTGCCCTGAGCCCTGCTCACGCCAGCCCCGCCCAGACCATCCCTACCCTCCTAGTCCCCCGTGGCTGCTCATGATCCTGCCTTATTTTCCTTAAGGCTGTTCCACTCTCAGCACAGCATCCACACTGCCATTTAGTGTCTTCCTTCTTTGCTGTCTTTTAAAAAAATATATTTGATTGATTTTTTTACAGAGAGGACAGAAGAGAGATAGTTAGAAACATCAATGAGAGAAACAATGATCAGCTACCTTCTGCACACCTCCTACTGGGGATGTGCCCACAACCAAGGTACATGCCATTGACCAGATTAGAACATGAGACTTTTCAGTCTGCAGGCTGATGCTCTCTCTATCCACTGAGCCAAATTGGTCAGGGCTCTTTGTATGAACAGAAATTCTAAATTTCAGTGCAGTCAGGGTTTTCCAGTATTTTCTTTGACGGTTAGTGCTTTTCATGTGTAGTTTCAGAATCCTCTCTGACCAGAAGGCTTGAAGGTCATCCGTATTAGTTCCAACAACTCCAGCACTTGGCTCTACACATTAACTTTCTGTGCCCCCCCCATGCCCCCAGGCAGAGAACAAGGCTCACAGTTAATCCCAATTCCATGCTCTGTCTGCAGACACCAGCGCCCCCTCCTGGACCTCAGCAGTCCTGTTGTGTGATGTCATTCTGAGTGCCCTGTCTTCCCCAGCTCTGGGTGCTGGTCCCTGTGCTCATTTAACCTAAAAACCATTGAAACCTGTAAAGAATTTTTGTGTTTATTTGAGCCAAACTGTCGACGTGTGAGGAAGCAGAAGCTCAACGAATTGAGATACTGCTCCGGAGAATGGCGGGTTACATCTGTGTTTATACAATGCCATCAAAGGAGGGATGGAGGTGGGTCACATGAAATCCATTGGTGATGGACTAGAGAGGCGGGAGAAAGCAAAGCGGAGGAAACCCCTGGGATTGGATAAAAAGTGAAATGATGGACACATACTTAGGTGGGTGCTGGAACAATTAACATGATTATAATGAAGGAATTTGTGGTCTCTGTCTTGGCGCCCAGCACATTAGGTTTGCCCCAAGGAGTCCAGAGAAAGGGAAGTTACAAGTTACCCAGACATTTCAAGGGTGTGTTATCACAGATGCAAAAAGACAGATGGGTTCAGTTAAGGTAAAGGTTGGCTTTGTCAGTGAAGATACGGGCCTAGGACGTAACTGCCCCATCACTGCTTTTAGTTAAAGTTTAATTTCAGACCCTCTTTGTGGTTCCTTTAGGTCTCTGAGTTTACAAGACCGCCACGCAGTCCCTGAGCTTGTCAGGTCAGCGTGTGGCCCCTTTCGTCCACACTAATACCTCTGGTCTAATTCCGAACCTTTATAACAGAACTGGTTTCACCCAGGCGTCTCTGCTTTTCCTTTTCCACGGATTTCAGAACCAGCTTGTTAAGCTCCACATACAAGCCAATGTTGGAAATTTGATTGGGACCACACTGAATTATAGATCAATTTTTAGAGAATTGACATCTTTATAATATTGAAAACTTCAATCCATAAACATGGCATATCCCTCCAGGAGTCAGACCTCTTTCACATTTTTTAGTTAAAAAGTATTCCACTCTGGAGTGCTGCAGGCCTGGCCGGGAGCTGGTGACCGGACACCCGTGCAGGCCCCCCTGCGGTCGCTCCTCCCTTTGTGAGGGAGCAGCCTGAGGCGCCACCTCTCCGAGCCGCCTCAGCTCCCCCTGTGAGAGGAGGCCCTGACGCCCCGCCCGGGGCAGACACCGGAGTGAGAAAACACACGGGAAGCTTTTGGCTCAGAGTCGGGCCAGGAGCCTCAGTTACCGTCAGATGAAGCGAGACAAAACAGAGGCAGGAGACAAACCACGCAGGATGGGCACGCCGTGGACGAGCCCCCAGGGCAGCCTGGGCATCCTTCCTGGAGGAGGTGGTCCTGGAGGGCGAAGAGACTTGCGTGTGGGACCATGGGCCACAGATTCACATCTGCACCTCCCCCTCTCCCACCCCTCCCTCCACCCAGGAAGCCTGCAGCTGAGGGAGGCAGCCGAGGCTGGGGGCTCATCCGGGGAGGGCAGGGCAGCAGTGCTGCTGGGCTGTGACCCTCACGGGGGTGAGGGATCACCCAGCTCCCACCCTCTGGTGAGGGCAGGTCAGGGCATAGTCAGCGCTGGCAGAGTAGCAGGAAATGGCACTGTGGCTGCTCTGGCCGGACTGAGGTGACAGCTGGTGCAGAGGAGGCACAGAGACTCTCAGGGGACTGGGGTGGAGGGAGGTACAGGGACTCTGAGGGGCTGGGGTGGAGGCAGAGGGACTCTGAGGGGCTGGGGTGGAGGCAGAGGGACTCTGAGGGGCTGGGGTGGAGGCACAGGGACTCTGAGGGGCTGGGGTGGAGGCACAGGGACTCTGAGGGGCTGGGGTGGAGGCACAGGGACTCTGAGGGGCTGGGGTGGAGGGAGGTTCAGGGACTCTGAGGGGCTGGGGTGGAGGGAGGTACAGGGACTCTGAGGGGCTGGGGTGGAGGGAGGTTCAGGGACTCTGAGGGGCTGGGGTGGAGGTACAGGGACTCTGAGGGGACGGGGTGGAGGGAGGTACAGGGACTCTGAGGGGATGGGGTGGAGGTACAGGGACTCTGAGGGGATGGGGTGGAGGGAGGTACAGGGACTCTGAGGGGATGGGGTGGAGGGAGGTTCAGGGACTCTGAGGGGATGGGGTGGAGGGAGGTACAGGGACTCTGAGGGGATGGGGTGGAGGGAGGTTCAGGGACTCTGAGGGGATGGGGTGGAGGGAGGCACAGGGACTCTGAGGGGATGGGGTGGAGGGAGGTACAGGGACTCTGAGGGTACGGGGTGGAGGGAGGCACAGGGACTCTGAGGGGCTGGAGTGAAGGCACAGGGACTCTGAGGGGCTGGGGTGGTGGTACAGGGACTCTGAGGGGATGGGGTGGAGGTACAGGGACTCTGAGGGGATGGGGTGGAGGCACAGGGACTCTGAGGGGACGGGGTGGAGGCACAGGGACTCTGAGGGGCTGGGGTGGAGGCACAGGGACTCTGAGGGGATGGGGTGGAGGCACAGGGACTCTGAGGGGATGAGGTGGTGGGAGGTTCAGGGACTCTGAGGGGATGGGGTGGAGGTACAGGGACTCTGAGGGGTTGGGGTGGAGGGAGGTTCAGGGACTCTGAGGGGATGAGGTGGTGGGAGGTTCAGGGACTCTGAGGGGCTGGGGTGGAGGCACAGGGACTCTGAGGGGCTGGGGTGGAGGGAGGTTCAGGGACTCTGAGGGGATGGGGTGGAGGGAGGTTCAGGGACTCTGAGGGGCTGGGGTGGAGGCACAGGGACTCTGAGGGCTGGGGTGGAGGGAGGTTCAGGGACTCTGAGGGGACGGGGTGACGCTGGCAGCAGAGGCGGGTCCGGAGACTGGCTTGGCCTCGCAGCTGCCCTGCCACGCCAGAGGTTGCAGAAGCAGCTCCTTACCATCGGAGTCACAGTGATGCTTCTGAAACAGCAGCGGGCACGGCCAGCAGGGAAGGCAGCAGGGAAGCGCGGGGAGCTGACCTGGAGGCCCTGACGCTGGGTTCTGATCCTGCTGAGTGTCCTGTCTGCATGAGGAGAGCCGGCCCAGCAGGTCCCCTCTCCCGCGGACACCAGGCAGCAGCAGCCCAGACCAGAAGGGAGGGTCCTGCACAGGCTCTGTCCTAACTGGCCTCCTGCCTGTGCCCAGCCCTGACAGCCCCTTCCTCTGGCGTCTTGCACAGAACATGCTAGAACTTCCCAGGACTCACAGGGGCCGGGTCCACAGCGTGTGCTCTGTGGGAGTTTCACCGAGTGGAAGCCGCTTTGTGTGGGGACAGGCGCCCGGGGCTCTGGCGCAGCTGCTTTGGCCCCTGATGAAACGAGACTCAGCTGTGACCCACCTGAGAGCGAGGCCCCGTGTCCAGGGAGCCCAGGGCCCTCTGCGCTGGAGGAGGGTGTGTGTGTCCTAAGAGGACCTCCCTGTGGGCGGAGGAGGGCGGGGGCGAGTCCACTGCCCAGGCTGAGGATGGAGAAGCTGCCTCGTGTACAGAACGCCTTGCCTGTGCGGCTGCCCGCGGAGCCCTCCGTGTGGCAGGGACAGAGCGAGCCCTCCTGTGCCAGGCAAGCTGGGGCGCGGGGACACCGCGTGACCAGCCAGGCAGGTGGCGGCCCTGCCGGGCCTGCATTCGCTCAGCAGCCACGGGGACAGTTCCCAAAATAGACAGTGACAGAAGGGCAGTGACAGGAGGGAGCCCGCAAGGAGGGCGTGCAGCCACTTCCAAAGCCTGCAACGGGTCAGCTCGGTCAGGTGCACATTCACACCCGGCTCAGCCCTGGCGGTCAGGGTGCACACTCACACCCGCACAGCCCAGGCGGTCAGGGTGCACACTCACACCCACACAGCCCAGGCGGTCAGGGTGCACACTCACACCCACACAGCCCGGGCGGTCAGGGTGCACACTCACACCGGCACAGCCCGGACCGTCAGGGTGCACACTCACACCCGCACAGCCCGGGCGGTCAGGGTGCACACTCACACCCACACAGCCCAGGCGGTCAGGGTGCACACTCACACCCACACAGCCCGGGCGGTCAGGGTGCACACTCACACCCCCGGGCGGTCAGGGTGCACACTCACACCCGCACAGCCCGGGCGGTCAGGGTGCACACTCACACCCACACAGCCCGGGCGGTCAGGGTGCACACTCACACCTGGCTCAGCCCCGGGCGGTCAGGGTGCACACTCACACCCCCGGGCGGTCAGGGTGCACACTCACACCCGCACAGTCCTGGGCGTGGCCTTTCTCCCTGGTGAGCGCTGGATCCCGGATGCTGTGTCGGGGTTGGGGGTGAGCACCGGTGCCTGCCATAGCTAGCATTCTGCGTGGCCGGTCCATGCGCCTTGGAGACCTCTCCCCTTTGACACATTTAGGAAGGAAACTCGGAGGCTGCTGTCCTGTGTTGACTTTGGGGAAGTTGGAGAAGCAATTTCATTCCGAAACATGCTGATTTGGTCTGAGGAATGGAGCCCAGGCAGAGGAGCAGATGGCTTCCCAGGTCCGTGGGCACCTGGGATGCAGAGAAGGTGGCAGAGGTCCTGAGCAGTCTACCACCCCCCACCTGCTCCTTGGCTGTGACCCCTGATGGCCTTCCCTGCAGCCACTGCTGACCCACCTCTCACCCCTGCTGCAATCTTCTGGCACTAAGTCTCCTCATGTTTAATTCTCCAGGTGGGTGACCCTTAGGCCAACTGAGGCCCAGCCCCCGCACAGGGCAGCGGTGCAATCAGCCCACTTCCACTCAGTTACCTGCTAAAGGTCGAAGGTCAGAGCCCTTTCCTGGGGAAATGGCACGTCATACAGGCTCTGGAAGGTTCGCAAACCTGTAAGAATCAAAGTTTGTAGGCGATTTGATTTGGAAAATTGTAAACATACACAGAAACAGGCCACACAGTACAGGAATGCCACTGAAACTCACCCGCAATCAACACATTGCCGTCTTGTTTCATCTCCGCCTTACACGTCATCACCCATCTACTATTCTCCGCCCACAGATTCACACCTGAACTGTGTAAATCTCAAGTGAACCCTTCGGTGAATTTGACAAATGCACACACTGTGTGACCCCAACCGCTACCAAGACGTGGACCATCTCCTCTTCCAGAACATTCCTGTCCCTTCCAGGCAGCCCCTCCCCCGGGAGGAAACATGGCTGCGGTTTTACCATTGCAAACGGCTTCTGCCTCTCCTAGAGTTCCAGGTAGCGGGAACTGCACCTGTGTTTTCTTTTGGGGAAGACTCACTCGCCATGGTTTTGGGTTTTGGGATTCACTTGTGTGTTTTTTGGCATCACTGAGTGGTATTCCATTTGGGGGAATTTCCTTTACCTGCTGGTGGGCACACAGGCTGTTTCTGGCTTCGGGCTGCTGACAGTAAAGCCGCTCGGAGCTGTGTGTGTACACGTGTGCTTTCGTTGCTCTTGGGTCAATACCTAGGAGTGGGGTTGCTCCATCAGAGGAAGGTAAAGTTTAGGCATAAGAAACTGCCAGAACTGCTTCAGTAGGACAGCTCAGTAGGAACGCTTCCATAAACAGAGCCGAGAGTTCTCGTGCCCCGTTGGGAGCTGGTGGGTGGGCGCAGGGTGGTGAGTGTGCGTGGGCCGGTGACTGATGGTGCCGGGCACTGTGCTCGTTGGCAAGTGGGCCTTCCCTCAAACGAATTTGGTCCACATCGCTTGCCTGTCGAATGCTGGAGGCTGCTTGTCTTTCATGACTGAGTTTAGAGGCTCGTTACACACTCCCGATGGCAGCCCTTTGTCAGAGAGCACTCTCCCTCACGTGTGAGTCCGTGTTTGAGATCCACCGCTCACTGCAGGGCACTGTAACCCAGCACTGAGCACTGTAACTCACTGCCCGGCATTCCCGTGGTCATCGAGTCGGGGATGGGGTGGGAATTTGGGTCACGGACACCGAGTCCCGGCGAGTGACATTCCGCCAAATGGTTTCCGCTCTAAAAAGGCCCTTTGTCCATCTCTTTAGAGCCGTGGTTTTCCTTTTTGGTACTTTAAAAAAAAATTTTCAGAATGTATAATGGCCCAAGCGTAGTGTGAGTGCTTTGATGCCCCTTGAGTAGCTGTGAGATCGCCCCCCTCCGTGCAGGCGGAGGCAGCGCTGAACGCACCCACACTGTCAATCAGAGAGGGGTCTTCACTCAGACACACAAGAGGCTGCGGCTCAGGACTGACGAGAAGGCGGTGACCAGAGGCCCTCAGGAACCGGGCACCTCCCCGGACAGACTCCCGGCTCCCTGACCCCGTGCTCAGGCTGAGGCCCACAGCCCACCACAAGCAACGAGATGGGCCTCACATGTTTGTGAACATTTCTCCTGGCATCTCACTTGCCTATCATTTTGTGACTGATGTCTTCCTCTTTTTTAAAAAAAACATGTTTTTTATTGATGAGAGAGAGAGAGAAATATCTATTAGTGATCAAGCCTGCAACTCAAGAGTAAGCCCTGACCGGAATTGAACCAGCAACCTTTGGTGCCTGGGACGGCTCTCCAACCAGCAGAGCCACACTGGCCAGGCCCCTGTTGAGGTCTCTTGGTGCACAGTTGTTTTGCACTTTGTTGGAGGGCAATTCACCAATTTTTTCTTTCATGGTTTTGCTTTGTGTGTCCTGTCTAAGGAAACTGTCTACACCCAACCCATGAAGACATTCTATATTAACTTCTAGAAGCTTATAGGTTTAGTTTTTAATTTGGGTCTACAATCTATCCCATACTTATTATTGTGTAACTAGAGGCCCATTGCACAAATTTATGCACCAGTGGGTTCCTCAGTCTGGTCTGCAGGATTGGGCTAAAACCGGCTCTCTGACATCCACTGAGGATTACCAGAGGGTGCAGGCCAGGCTAAGGGACCCCACTGGTGCATGATCGGGGCTGGGGAGGGATGCGGGAGATTGGTAGCTGGGGAGAGACCAAGGGAGGGCTCTAGGATGTGTCCAGCACATCTCACTCAGTCCCGATCAGCTGGACCTCAGTAGCAAACTAACCCACCAGTTGGAGCATCTGGCCCCTGGTAGTCAGTGCAGGCAGTTGAGTGGCCTTAGCAGATCATTAGCATATTACAATTTGATTGGTTGAATGGACAATTGGGCACTTAGAATATTAGGCTTTTATTATATAGGATGTGAGGCAGGGGTCAAAGTCCACTTTTCTCCATGATTATCCATTCACATGAAAGCAGACGCCAGCCATCTCGCCATTCTACCTGGTCACACTTCACTACGCACCTCTAACACAGAAGGACACAGGGCTCAGTTGTATGCAATGCCTGCTAACGGACTTCCTTGACCAGGTCTGCCCTGGGCTCTGGAGATAACAGTCTGATGTCACGCACCATGCAGGCTTGGGGAAAGAGTTGGGCTGTGGCCTTTCAGTCCCCCAGTGCTGATGAGTGCTCCTTCTAGTTCATGCCCAGCCCCTCCCGTCCTTGCAGTAAGTGCCACATGAGGTGGGCACCAATGGTCCAGGCATCTCATTGCCAGCTTCAGATCCATGAGTACCCCCTTTGCCAGCGGCTAATACTCTTCTGATATTTCCCACGTTTGAATCAGGCTTTAAACTGCTTTATTCACTCAACAAATACTTATTGGTCTCTTCCCAATGCCAGGTAGTGCACTGGTTCTGGGCATCACCCAAGACGGGTATCAACCTGGGACCATCCCGGACCTTCCGTGCATGGGGGAAAGAGACAACAGGAACGAGCCATCGGTTCATTGTTTACCTTAGAAGGCGATGTTTGACAGAGTCCAGGGACTCCTGAGCTTGTCCTGCAAGGTGATTCGACCTCCTCCGGGAAGACGGAGACTCTCGGAGCCCGTGACACCAAACAGAACTCTAAAGGGAGGGAGGAAAGCTGGCGCTGGGCAGAGATGTGCAGGGACGCGGTACTGAGGTGGCGGACGGAAGGTGGTGCCCGCGGGGAAACGCCAGGCCGCTGAGGGTGGCGAGGTGAGGGCCCGCAGGCCGGGAAGGTTCTGCTCTGTCCGTAGGAGCAGCGCTGGCCAGCAGGACCTCTGGGACCAGGAGCGCTCTCAGTGCAGGCTGCCTCGTGGTAGCCGTCAGCCCAGGCAGCTATCGCGTCCCTGAATCGGCTGGAGTGACTGAGGAGCTGGGTTTCCATTTGAATTAAACAGAACCAATGGGCTCGGCGGCACCGCCTGTGGAGGCGCTCTCTGCAGGTGCTCCCGTGCGCTCCTCACTGCTGTCCCGGTGGGTGTGACCGGCCGGACAGGGCTTCTGGGCGACTCGGCCCTCAGGCCTCCGAGCAGCCAGCGGACGGTGAGGTGCGGCTGTGGTCTGTGTGCCACTGGCGGCCATGCTGGCAGCGTGGCACCGGCGGGAATGTCCCCACAGCTGCCAAGGCGCGCTCAGGAAAGCCCAGACCTCCCCTCCGTGCCGGTTCCTGCCAGAGGCTGGCCGGTGTCCACGCCGCCCTCAGGCACAGCCAGTCCGTGAGGAGGCCCAGCTGATGCTCTCTGAACAGAACGAAGCAGGACCTTGACTGCTAGTGGCACCTTCTCTCCTATTGAAGAGTCCCGCGGGCTCCTCCCTGGCTCCCCAGAGCCCGGCCGTGGCCCGCCAGCGTTCGTGGGGCATGCCACGTGCTCAGCGTGGCCGGGCAGCCGCCAGCCTGCTGCCCAGAGCCAGGGAGTCAGCCCAGTTTGGACCCAGTGACACGGAGCCGGGGAGTTGTCCCCAGGAAACAACGGGAGGAAGTAAGTGCGGAAGACTCATCGTGGCTGTCTGCAGCGGGAGAGCCGCCGTGGCACAGCCCGGGCCCCGCAGGGCGGCAGAGACGGCCATTGTGGAGCCATGCAGTCACAGGGCCAGGCCTCAGCGGCCAAGGGCACAGATAAGCACATTGTGGCCCAGAGGAAAACGGCATTAGAGCACCAGGGAAACGCAGCTGGTGCCAAAGGGGATGCCAGGGTTTGTTCTGTGTGAAAGTGATTTCAATGCTAGTTAGCCGGCTGCTATAGCACGTAGAAGTCAGGAAAATGGTACAAACAACATCTGTAGATGGCCTTATGGGCACAGCTTCCTAATCTTCCCAGCAAAGCCAGGGACACACGCCCTCGCCTCCTCCTCGGCGCCGCCCTTGGCACCCGGGGACTGCCCAGTGCCCGGGCTCTCCTGGTTCCAGACGCTTCCTCAGGAACGCTCCAACGTGTAACCACACCTCCCTCCGAGCTCCGCCCCCAGGGAAGCCCCCGGAAGCCCCCTCTCCATGGTGGGGGGAGGCTGCAGCACCAGCACTCCGGGGTTCGAGACCCAGCCCGGCCAGCCCGGCCAGACCTGCCTCCCGCCGAGGCTCCTGAGCTGTCCCCCATGGCAGGGCCGCGGCTCCTGCCTTCCTGGTGAAGCTCCTGGAGCTCCGGGTCCGAGGCCTGTGCCCAGCAGCTCCCCGCCGCCCCGGACACGCGGCCCCTCGGAGCAGGGAGCCCCGAGCATGTGTAACGGCCCGAGGGCCGCCCCGCAGGACGCGAGGCTGCAGTACGGAATTCCCGAGGTCAGAGCCATTCCTTCCGCAGACCGTCTCCCACGTCCCCGAGCGCTGGTTTGTTCCCGGACAGGAGAGCTGACCACTCACCACAAGTCCACGCTGACGCCCTCCGCTGCTCCGGCCCCAGGACCAGCTCTCCTCACTGACGCTGCGTGTTGGCAATGTTCATGCAGAGTTAGAACATTAATGATCCATGTGGACAGAACAACCAGAGCATCTGCCCCCTCTCCAATCACAGCCGATCACTTATTTCCTTTTTTTTGTATTACTCTTTTTTTAAAACAAAAATATTTTATTGATTTTTTAGAGAGGAAGGGAGAGGGATAGAAAGTCAGAAACATCTTGCACACCCTCCACTGGGGATGTGCCCGCAACCAAGGTACATGCCCTTGACCGGAATAAAACCTGGACCCTTCAGTCTGCAGGCCGACACTCTATCCACTGAGCCAAACCGGTTTCGACTGCCTTTCTTTTAAAAGCTTTTTTAGATATTAAATTTATTGGGGTGATATTAATAAAACTTGTAGGGTTCAAGTGTACAATTCTATATACATCATCTGCATATTGCATTATGCACCTTCCTGTAATGGGTGTAATTAGGTTATTTCTACCAAAAAGGGGTAGTTTCATTATTAGCCGGATCATTTGCCCGAGGCTGGTTTCCTCTGCTCTCTCTCCTGATTGGCTGGTCATGAAGATCCATCTCCAGGCAGAAGGTGGTGCTAGGGCACAGCGAAAAGGACTATGGACTACACCCACGCCCCAACCCTCACACACCTGTGCTCTGTCATTCTTGCTCATGCACACATGTGCGCGTACACACTTGCACGTACATGAGCCCCAAGTGAGCTGTTCTCCTGGTGTTGTCCCCGGCCTGAGAACTGAAGGGGACACAGGATTCCCACCATGAATGCTGGACGCAAAATCAGGCCACTGCATGCACCACTCGTGCTGCAGGCTGCGCATGGCCGAGCCCATGGTCAGGGCGTGGGCTGGCGTGGCTTGGAGTTGGTGTTTATCACTGAACACGCAGAGGGCACGGGAGGGCTTAGCATGTAATATTAGACACGAAATTCCCAACATCTGCAAAGCATGTCTTTGGACACAGAATAATCCTTCTGTCCCCTCCCCCCCAGCACCCCACATTTCTTGACCCTGGAGGAGAGGGGTGAGCACATTGGCTTTGACCTCGGGCTGTAAGCCCAGCCTGGAAGTGCACCTTCTCTGCGGTTTGCATTTCTTTTCTTAAAAAAAAAAAATATATATATTTTATTGATTTTTTACAGAGAGGAAGGGAGAGAGATAGAGAACTAGAAACGTCAATGAGAGAGAAACATCGACCAGCTGCCTATTGCACACCCCCTACCGGGGATGTGCCCGCAACCAATGTACATGCCTCTGACTGGAATCGAACCCGGAACCTTTCAGTCCGCAGACCGACGCTCTACCACTAAGCCAAACCGGTTTTGGCCGGTTTGCATTTCTGATGCGGTGGGCCGGCCAGGCTGGAGAGCTCCCAGGAGGGCGGGCAGCGGGGACAGCACCCGCCCCCGGCCCCCTGGGCAGGGTGCCCCAGCCTCGTACCCTTGGCAAGTGCCAGGCTCTGTCCCAGGCTTCCCTGGGGTTGACTGCCCGGGGCAGGGGTGGCCTGAGGTGACCCTGGGCAGCTGCTCACTGAACCGGGAGACTCTGGCCGTCCCTTCGTGCCAGGGCCAGAGGGAGCTCAGGGTGGCAGGGCCGCGCCCGCCGGCCCCGGTGGGTGACAGCGAGTGGGTGGGTCTGAGGCCCCCACCTCGGCTGAGCTCCCAGGATCCTCTCCAGCGGTGTCGGCACCGGCACTGGGACAAGCCCGCGGCCTGGAGCGGCCTGACGGCGGGCAAACAGCCAACAGGAGCACAGCCCTCCCGGGAGCACCCACAGCCCCTGGGTGGCGGCCTGGGCTGGGGAAGGGCGCCCACTGCTGGGGCCGGGCTTCACCCTCCCGTTTCCCCCAGACCCGCGCGCCGTGCTGCTGTGAGGCGGGCCGGGCCCTGCAGAGGCTCCGTGCCTCCTGCTGCAATGCCCCAGCTCGTCTCTACTCCTCCCTGCAGAATTCTGAAAAGTCAGTGTGTTTTGCATATTGACAAACTAGTAACAAAGCATTTTCATCAGAATGTGATTTCCAGAATACAGTAAATGTTAACATCTTACCATCTGACCTTCCACATGGTCTACTTGGAAATTCACAAACTTCATAGTCAGACATTCTGTGTCACGGACACTCAGAGGAACAGACCCCTCATGACAGGGGAAGCCCCCGGTGATCAGGGGGCTGGGTGAGCCTGCAGCCGCCAGGAGCCTCGGAAGGAGGGCGCCCTGCTGGCGCCCAGTCCAGATACTGACCTCCAGACCTGCATAGAGAACCTTCTGTAGATAAAATTCCAAGTTAAAATAATAAATGTCTTGCCCAGCTGGCCTGGCTCAGTGGTTGAGCACTGAACTATGAAATGAACAGGTGGTCACGGTTCAATTCCAAGTTGGGGCACAGGCCCAGGTGGCAGGCTCAGTCCCCAGCGGGGAGCGAACAGGAGGAGCCGAGCCATGAGTCTCTCTCATCCTTGATGTTTCCATCTCTCCCCCTCTCCCTTCCTCTCTGAAACCAATAAAAATAAGTTAAAAAAAGAACTTTTGGTTCCATGTCTTTTTACTTCTGTCACCACACAGCACCACCCGCCGTTTCCGTTGCTTTGCGGGGCGGGCCTGCCACGGCCCCTCAGCGCACTGCTGGGTTCGGCTCGGTTTTCACGATTATATTCTGGTTTACTGTTTCCTTCTCGTCAGTGACCCTCAGAGTCACCCATCAGCAGTAACAATCGGAATATTCTTCGGCAAAGGCTCCTGGCCCGCCGGCCACGCCAGTGTCCACCTACGGCCCCTCGCCGCCTGTGCAGGGTCAGCCCATGGCCCCAGTACTATTTTCCATTTTTTGCTGTTTAGTTCCCTTGTCCACTGTCACATGGAGCCCTGGCTGAGGTGAGGGCCGTGGGGCCCTGGCTGAGGTGAGGGCCGTGGGGCCCTGGCTGAGGTGAGGGCCGTGGGGCCCTGGCTGAGGTGAGGGCTGTGGGGCCCTGGCTGAGGTGGCGCCGTGGGGCCCTGGCTGAGGTGAGGGCCGTGGAGCCCTGGCTGAGGTGAGGGCCGTGGGGCCCTGGCTGAGGTGGCGCCGTGGGGCCCTGGCTGAGGTGAGGGCCGTGGGGCCCTGGCTGAGGTGAGGGCTGTGGGGCCCTGGCTGAGGTGACGCCGTGGGGCCCTGGCTGAGGTGACGCCGTGGGGCCTGGCTGAGGTGACGCCGTGGGGCCTGGCTGAGGTGGCGCCGTGGGGCCCTGGCTGAGGTGAGGGCCATGGGCCCTGGCTGAGATGAGGGCCGTGGGGCCCTGGCTGAGGTGAGGGCCGTGGGGCCCTGGCTGAGGTGAGGGCCGTGGGGCCTGGCTGAGGTGACGCCGTGGGGCCTGGCTGAGGTGAGGGCCATGGAGCCCTGGCTGAGGTGAGGGCCGTGGGGCCCTGGCTGAGGTGGCGCCGTGGGGCCCTGGCTGAGATGAGGGCCGTGGGGCCCTGGCTGAGATGAGGGCCGTGGGGCCCTGGCTGAGGTGCCAGCCGGGGCGTGGGACGCTGACGGGGAAGACAGGGAGAAGTCCCTGTTCGAGGGGGAGGCGTGCGGCGGGTCTGGTGGCCATCTCTGCCCTCGCGCTGAGCCCCTTTCCTGGACCAAACAGGCGGGACGAGTGCCCTGAGCCTCGTCGTATGAACACCAGCAAGCGGGTCTGATATGATTTCAGGAACTTAGAGCCCCGCCTTTAACTCACCACAGCCATCTTGAACTTTCTGGTTTACGTTACTTATTACAATAACTTCTATGTCCTAGACCACATGTGTCAAGCACAAGGCCCTCGGGCCAAATCCGTCCCGCCAGGCCTTGCAATGTGGCCCGCACCGCGCTGTCATCACTGCACTCCGCTGCGTTTCCATCACAATGACAGTTTATGACTGTTCAGTAAACCATTCGGCCCGCGATTTAGGCTGGATTTTAGATTTTGGCCCCTTCTCTGATTGAGTTCGACACCCCTACCCTAGACGGTTTGGCTCAGTGGATGGAGCATCAGACTGAAGGGTCCTGGGTTCCATTCCTGGTCAGGCACCTGCCCGAGTGCAGGAGGCAGCCGATCAATGATGTTTCTCTCTCTCTCCCCCTCCCTTCCTCTCTGAAATCAATAAAAATATATTAAAATCATTTTTTTGACAAAATGTTAAAGTTCAATTAATTAAGATTAAGATTTTACTGCCTCAATTTATATATGTCCCCCAAATGTTTTATTTCACTGAGACTGTGCTTTGGGGAAAAATGATCACATGCATTCAGATTGCCGTGATCCAGCCACAGCATCACTTCTCAATTCTGATAAATGCATTGCGTCTGAAGAGGCCAAATTATTTTTAATCACACAGCAAAACTTTTAAATTGTGATGGTGTTTCTAAAAGCTGTTTACTTTATTCGTGTTATTTGATGAGCTTTCCTCCAAATGCTTTATTGTATGATGCTTATCATAGAGTCATTGCCTGTTTTCTCACTGATGGTCTTCATGGGAGTCGGGACCTTTCTCTCCGCCGTTCTGACAGCTGCTGATCCCTGCCCGCCTCTGATGCTGCAGCCTGCGTGTGACAATCGCATCCCACCGCTGTCACTGACGTCCAAAGTAAGCCACTGGCCTTGCTTGAAAGTAGCAAGCTGTATCTTTCCATTACCTTGGAAGAGCAGTCATTCCAGGGAAGGCCTTTGGATGTACTGCAAGTTGTCCGAAGTCTGAGAACAAAAGGATGGACTGACTTTGCCTGTTTTCTCCCCGAGGGCCAGAAGGACGGGGACAGGATGCACGGACGGAAGGCGCCGCCAGGACCAGAGGAAGCGGGAATGGAGCTCTGCCCTGGATGGATGCGGGTGAGACAGGAGGGAGAGCCACGTGCAGCGGGGCAGTCCCCGCAGCGGGACCCTGCCAGGAGCAGCCTTTCTCCACCTGCTGCCGGGGCTAGGATTGCAGGACATCGCCCGGCAGGCGGACACGGTCAGCAGGAAGCAGGGGTGCTCACGGTGTGTGGGGAGCCACTGACTCCCTCACCTGCCCCGCCCCGCCAGCCGCCCCTCACTCTCCGACTCCCCTCTTTGGCCTGGAATACCTGGAGGGTAGCTCCTTGCAGAGGGTGGGCAGGGTCTGGTCTGAGGGACGCAGGCATTGCTGAGGGGCTGATGCTGAAGGTTCCCGGCACCTTTACTCCAGCAACTCCGAGGGCTCGCAGCCAGGACACCGCCTCCAGGCAGGAGGCCTGAGGGCTTCTCCAGAGAAACCGGCAGCCCAGGGTGAAAGCGTGCAGGCGACCAAGTCACCTGCTCAGAAGCCACGGCCAAGTCCCACGCCCCCACATCCCCGGAGAGGTGTAGCCTGTCCTCAGGTCAGACGGCCACAATGCAGACATTTGAAGAAAGCTTCCAGCTTCTCATGAGAGAAGCAGAAACCACAGAAATTGGGGTGGAAAAAATTGGGAGGAAAGAGAAACCATGTTCAAATTTTTTCCCTAGGAACTGTGATTTGTATTCTCCAAGGAATGAAGAGATTGCCCTAAGAACTAAAAGCAGGGAGAAGCAAAAGAAGAAAGAAATAGTCATAGAATGGAGATGGGTCTGGGGAATGATAGAATCCTATTTAATAAAAGGCTAATATGTAAATTAGGCAATAACTGTGGAACAACTGGTTGCTATGATGTGCACTGACCACCAGGGGTAGACGCTCAATGCAGGAGCTGCCCCCTGGTGGTCAGTGCGCTCCCGCAGGGGTGTGCTGCTCAGCCGGAAGCCCTGAGTTGGGCTCATGGCTGATGAGTGCAGCAGGGGTGGCGGGAGCCTCCTCCGCCTCCGTGGCAGCGCTAAGATGTCTGACTGCCCTCGCCCAGGGAGCAGGCCTAAGCCGGCAGTCAGACATCCTCCGAGGGCTCCTGGGCTTGGGACCCCCACTCCAGTGCATGAATTTACGCACTGGGCCTCTAGTAAGAAGGGAAAAGGCTCAGTGAGACATGGAAGGAGAGGAGGGGGTACTTCCGAGAAGAGAGACTGAAAGGAAAATGGGAGGGAAAAGTGAACATTCCAGAGGCCCCACTGGCAAGATGAGAGAAATCGGAAACCATCACAGAAACGATTTAGAAATTCCAGGACAGAAGGCCCGGGTCTCCAGTTTGCGAGGACCCACTGTGTGCCCTGCAGCACCGAGAGCAGAGACCTTCCCAAAGCAAGGACCCCGCACCGGCAGCCACCTGGGCTCAGGCTGGCGAGGGGGCCTCCCGAGAGGCAGGAGGCACATCCCCTGAGGCCCCAGAGCTGAGGGCGAGCCACGGGGGAGGCGAAAGGGGCATTTCATCCTGCGAGTTCTCCAGGCGCTGCCCAGGCAGACGGCCTCGCCAGGATGTGGCTGTGGGGCACGCCCCGGCAGACAGGGCAAATGGAGAACCAGGGGCCGGAGACCGGGAAGGGGGAGAGCTGAGAGAAGGCCCGGGGGGGGGGGGGGGGCAGGCTCCCAGCCTGCAGAGGGCGCTCCCGGGAGCGGCAGAGGGGGCCCCAGGAGGACTGACTCTCCGGGGAGAAGAGGAGCTGACGATGGCTGTTCCTGGTGCACCCAGAAGAGGCGTCTATTTCTGGCGAAGATTCTGGAATGGATTTATAACCGGCACCAAAAACCGGACAACCCGCACTACCTCACGGTAAGTGCCGGTGAGGCCACATTTCCACGGCCCGTGGCCTGGAAAGTCTGCTCCGAGACATGGGGCAGCCGCAGCCACGGCTGTGCCGTCACAGCACACTGCCCGGGAAGGCCCGCACAGGAGAAGGAATGAACCGGGCAGCCTGCCTACAGTAGGCACCACACGCAATCACAGGGACGCACCTCTGAGTGGTACTTTTGTGCACAAGAACGAAAACTGCAAACGATGAATTTCATGTGATGCCAAAATTCAAAAATAAAAAAGGATCCTGTGGATCTCTGCCCTGTAACAATGAGATGAGCTCAGATCACATGAACAAGTCCCACGATACGGTGATCATTTTGAATAAAGTTCTGGAAAACATGTAATTAACGAAGAGGAGAAACGCGCACATTCTCTTAAGCTGTGTCTCACCACATGGACGTTCTGATCCCCGCTGAGTGAGCCTGAGCGCTCTCCTGGGCTCCACACGTGGTGTAGGTCGCCCACAGGCATGCTGCTGCTGCTGCTGCTGAGGGAGCCCCGCCCCCAGCTCACACCCCGCCTTCGCTGGGCTCCAGAGGGTTAGTGCCCCGGGCTGTGTCCGAGCACTCCGTACGGGGTGAGAACTGCCGGAGGGTGCTCTCAGGTTTGGTTACGTGCTGCTGGGTCTGAGTCCTCTGCTGGGGCGGGACCACGGACGCCGGGAACTGGAAAAGAGGAGCGGCCGCAGCTGGATGGGACATGCCTGCTGCAGACAAAGCACAGCCCCCGCTGGTGGTAGCACATGTACACGGACTCAGAAGAGGCTTCTTGCCAGAGATGGTGTCGGAGCTACAGAAACCAGGTCCAGGGATGGGCTGCACGGTGCCTGCAGGGAAACGGCGTGTCCCTGCCTCCGCGCCTGCCTGTGGCAGCTGGGCCTTCCACACCGGCGCTCGGTCAGAGCCCCACAGACGGCACTCCGTTCTCTTCCCGTCGCGGTAACGTTCTTTTCTCCTTCCAAACAATGTGCTTGCTTACCCTTCAATCTTTGCATTGGCCAACACTTGGAGAAAAATGGTAAATAATGGTGATAGGCAATTTTGTTTTGTTTCTAATTAAAATTAGAATATCTCTGAAGTGTGATTTTAATGTTCACTCAAAATTAAATGTCACTCTCTTCTTTGTAGCTTTCTCAACTTTTTAGTACTAGAAGGTATTAACTTAAAAATTTACTTGTGTGAATTAAGCAAAACACATTTTTATTGGACCTTTTAATGTTAAAGTATAGCAATATCTTTATTTTGTCCTTTTTATTGAATTTGCTAGAGGCCTGGTGCATGAAATTCGTGCATGGCGGAGGGGGGCGGTCCCCCAGGCCGGCCTGCACCCTCTCCAGTCAGAGACCCCTTGGGGGATGTTCATTTGCTACTGATGCATATATCCACAAAATGGACCACATCGTATGTTCCCCCAACTGCCCCCCTGCTGGCCTGGCCATCCCCAAATGCCCCCCTGCTGGCCTGGTTACCTCCCAACTGCCCCCTGCCAGCCTGGTTGCCCCCTAATTGCCCCCTTGCCATCCTGGTAGCCCCCTAACTGTCTGGAAGGAAGTTGGACATCTGGAAGATGTCCGGTCTCCTGGTCTAATTAGCATATTACCCTTTTATTAGTATAGATTGGGGCGACACTGATTAACAAAGTTATACAGGCTCCAGGTGCACAGGCCTGCAACACATCACCAGTTCACTGTATCTCGTGTTCACCCCCCTAAGTCGGGTCTCCATCCAGCAATCACCGCACCGTTGTCCAAGTCCTCGACTTTTTCCCAACCACCTGCCACACTGGTCTTTCTGGGTAAATCTAGTAGTGTCAAATACACAAGTGTACCACTAGGTGGTGCTGTGCCCCCATTGTGATGCCCTAGCATTCACAGAGTCATTGCTGAAGTTTAAACCTTTTACATTGAGTATGATCCTCAAACTATTGCTTTCCTTTCAACTTTCTGCAAAATGGCCTTAAATTAGGAATATGCTTTTAAAAATACCTATTTTCTCCCCTTTATTTGGTCATTTTGTAGGAGTAAAATTCACCGTCTTAAGCAAACAGCCGGAGAATGCTAACAAACGGCCTTGTAACCCCGCCAGGCCTGTCCCTGCGGTGTCTGCCTGCCCTGCCACCGGGCAGGTGACACTGGCCGAAGAAGACCCCAGACCTCAGCACTGAGGCAGGCCCTGCGGGGCGCCAGCCGGGCTGGTCACCGCTGTCCCCTCAGGGGCTTGTTCTACGTAGGCTGCTGCCTCTTTTGGGTGGCAGGGGGCGCCCTTCCCCGGGCAGCGTGCAGTCCACACACCGGCCCTGGCACACTGGGCGACCGCCACCCTCTCACGTCCGCCCTGTGCTGCCCACCAGCCCGACCAGCCGCTCCTGCCCACGGAGGCACTGCTGTCTTCCGGCCCTGGGCCCATGTGCCCTGTGCTCGCTGCCTTCCTCTTCCTCTTCCTCTTCAGGAATGCAGTCTGCACTGGGCCCCCATTTCCACACGCCCTGGAGCACGGACGGCCCCAGCGGGGGAGAGCAGTGGAGGCCCCTGGTCTCCTGCCCGCCTCGCCCGCCCCACCTTGTGACAGAGGCAGGAAGGCCTGGAGGCCCCTCCTCCCCCTGGCTCCAGGCTCTGCTGCTGGGACAGCGTCCCTCCCGGGAAGGAGGTGGGGTCTCTGGGAGTGAAGGGCTGTCTTTGGATTGTGTTCCGCACACCACACGTGGCCAGGCAGCCTCTGGGGTCGCCCTGAGCCTGGCTCCCTCTGGACCCCGGTTCCCTCTGCACCGTCCTGACTGTAATGCTCAGGGGTTGCTGTCTCTCCCGTGGCGGCCTGCCTCCTGCTTGCACAGCAACGCCCCAGCGGAGAGCCGGGAGCTGCAGCTGCGTCCTGACCTCTGCACTCTGACCTCTGCACTCTGACCTCGGGCGTGCCTCTCGGGGCCTCCTGCCGTGGCTGTCACTGTGGCTGTGTCTCCCTAGGTTTCTCCACTCCCATGTCTGCAGGCTGAGGCGAGCTTTGGGCTGGGACCTCAGCTCCACTGCTGGTCAGAACACGTGGCCCCGTGTGGTGTGGGCTCCCCAGAGCATGGCTGCCGGGGCCCAGAGCCACGCTGTCCCCGCTGAGGACCTGGGCGCGGGAGTCCTGGGACAGCACTCCCCGAGGCCTGCTCCCCGCACACAGACCAAGCGGCCTAAACACCAGGGATAGGTTCCCGCCGACTCCTGCCCCGCTCCTCCTCGTTCCTGGCTCCCACCGGCACTCCAAGCTCCCAGCCTCCCGGGACCTCTCCTCTGTCTGCGCCAGTCCCCTCCCCCTCCCGGGACAGCTGCTGCCTCAGGCCCTCCGGCGCAGAGTGGCCTCCGCACAGTGACCCTCGCAAAGACCTTTTCCAGCAAAGGGCACACGCCCTGCCTCCCGCGGACGTGAACTTGGGGGTCTCCCTCTGCCCTCCCTCTGCCCTCCCTCTGCCCTCCCTCTGCCCTCCCTCTGCCCTCCAGCTGCCCTCCCGCTGCCCTGCCTCTGCCCTCCCTCTGCCCTCCCGCTGCCCTCCCTCTGCCCTCCCTCTGCCCTCCAGCTGCCCTCCCTCTGCCCTCCCTCTGCCCTCCTCTGCCCTCCCTCTGCCCTCCAGCTGCCCTCCCTGCCTCAGCTGCCCCTCCCTCTGCCCCTCCCTCTGCCTCCCCTCTTGCCCTCCAGCTGCCCTCCCTCTGCCCTCCCTCTGCCCTCCAGCTGCCCTCCCTCTGCCCTCCAGCTGCCCTCTCTCTGCCCTCTCTCTGCCCTCCCTCTGCCCTCCCTCTGCCCTCCAGCTGCCCTCCCTCTGCCCTCCCGCTGCCCTCCCTCTGCCCTCCCTCTGCCCTCCCTCTGCCCTCCCTCTGCCCTCCAGCTCCCCTCCCTCTGCCCTCCCTCTGCCCTCCCTCTGCCCTCCCTCTGCCCTCCAACTGCCCTCCCTCTGCCCTCCCTCTGCCCTCCCTCTGCCCTCCCTCTGCCCTCCCTCTGCCCTCCCTCTGCCCTCCAGCTGCCCTCCAGCTGCCCTCCCTCTGCCCTCCAGCTCCCCTCCCTCTGCCCTCCCTCTGCCCTCCAGCTGCCCTCCCTCTGCCCTCCAGCTCCCCTCCCTCTGCCCTCCCTCTGCCCTCCAGCTGCCCTCCCTCTGCCCTCCCTCTGCCCTCCCTCTGCTCTCCCTCTGCTCTCCCTCTGCCCTCCAGCTCCCCTCCCTCTGCCCTCCAGCTGCCCTCCCTCTGCCCTCCCTCTGCCCTCCAGCTGCCCTCCCTGTGCCCTCCCTCTGCCCTCCAGCTGCCCTCCCTCTGCCCTCTCTCTGCCCTCCAGCTCCCCTCCCGCTGCCCTCCCTCTGCCCTCCCTCTGCCCTCCCTCTGCCCTCCAGCTGCCCTCCCTGTGCCCTCCCTCTGCCCTCCAGCTCCCCTCCCTCTGCCCTCCCTCTGCCCTCCCGCTGCCCTCCCTCTGCCCTCCCTCTGCCCTCCCTCTGCCCTCCCTCTGCCCTCCAGCTGCCCTCCCTCTGCCCTCCAGCTGCCCTCCCTCTGCCCTCCCTCTGCCCTCCCTCTGCCCTCCCACTGCCCTCCCTCTGCCCTCCAGCTGCCCTCCCTCTGCCCTCCCTCTGCCCTCCAGCTCCCCTCCCGCTGCCCTCCAGCTGCCCTCCCTCTGCCCTCCCTCTGCCCTCCCTCTGCCCTCCCTCTGCCCTCCCTCTGCCCTCCCTCTGCCCTCCCTCTGCCCTCCCTCTGCCCTCCCTCTGCCCTCCCTCTGCCCTCCCTCTGCCCTCCCTCTGCCCTCCCTCTGCCCTCCAGCTGCCCTCCCTCTGCCCTCCCTCTGCCCTCCCGCTGCCCTCCCTCTGCCCTCCCTCTGCCCTCCCTCTGCCCTCCAGCTCCCCTCCCGCTGCCCTCCCTCTGCCCTCCCGATGCTGCAGGGCTGCCTGGGATGTCCTGGGTGTGACTGACATTAAAATCAGTGACCGTGACCACCCTCTGTGATGGTGGCGGGCCTTGTCCAGTCGGTTGGAGAGGAAGACCAGCTGCTCTGGGAGGAGGTCTGCCACATGGGCGCTGCCGCCGCGTGTGCGCGTGGCGGCCCCACACGGTGCCGTGTGAGCACGTGGCCGGCACCGCGTGCACGTGGTGAGCCGGTCACTCTAGGGGAGGTTCTGTTATGATCGGCGAGGTTGGGGACATTGACTCTGGAGTGATGGGAGGGGCTGTGTGCACAGGTGAGCTGCCCTGAGAGGAGTCTCAGGCATGGACTGCGGGTACGGAAAGATTTTGAATTTTTAGAATTCCTGATGGAAAGAGTTTTACTCGTTGTACTGACGACAGCGTGCACCGTGTGGACAGGGGTCCCTGGTGGCCTGTGTCGCCTGCCCGCCCCCGTCCTCCCAGGGCTAACTCCGGTGAACAGAGCCATCGCGGGAGCCGCCGCTCAGGCCGACGGTCACGCTGTGGCCCGGGCTCCGGATCCGTCACCAGGTGGTCCAGTCGCTCAGCACGCCGGGGGCAGGAGCCGGGGGCTGGGCCTGGCGCTGAGGCTTATGTGACATAAAGTCGAATCGCAGGGGGCTTAATCGCGAAGAGTGCAGTGAAGAAAAGGGAAGACATCGGCACGGCACCACTTCACGACATCACCACGGTCCTCCCCTGACGTGTGCACGCGCTCCTCCTGTGCACCGGACACGCATCACACGCGGAACACACAGCTCAGCACCGCCGCCCGCGACGGGCGGGCACACCCTCCGTGCCAGTGTGGCTGCACTGGGACCTGGCGCCGGTCTCCGCCGTGGAGTCCTGTTCCCTGTTAGGACAGCGATCGCAGTAATATGTATAATATGTGATACGTATTTCCTTGTGATATGTATTTTGGAATGTGTTTCTTTAGGAAAACGCAATAAAAGTAGATTTATTGTGTTGATGAGCATGGACTCTAACTCACACTTTAGCTTCTTTTTCCTTGTTAAAGTTTATATGTAAGTTACAGTTTACATTCAGTATTATCTTGTGTTAGTTAGGCGCACAGCATTCTGGTTAACAATCCTGTACTTTATTCCAGCCCCACCAGCACCGCAGGCACAGTGCTGGTACAGTGCCATTGCCTGTATTCCCTGTGCCGCACGCACATTCCCGGGCTGTTCTGCAGCTGCCACCTTGCACTTCTTCATCCTCCACCTTTTATATATATATATATATATATATATATATATATATATATATATACACATATATATATATATATACACACACTTAATAAATCTTTATTGTTCAGATTATTACAATTGTTCCTCTTATTTTATTTTATTTTATTTTATTCCTTTCCCCTCTCTCCCCCCCATCATTGCTCTCCTCCACCAGGTTCCCACCCCATCCTCTGCCCTTTCCCCACTTCCCATTGTCCTCATCCATAGGTGCACAGTTTATGTTCAGTCTCTTCCTACACCCCTGCTCCCCTTTTCCCCAAGAATCATCAGTTCACTCCCCTTCCATACCTCTGATTCTATTATATTCAACAGTTAATATTGTTCATCAGATTTTTAAAATTTCCTTGGTTTTTGGATTCACTTGTTGATAGTTAAGTATTTGTTGTTCATAAATTTTATCTTTATTTACTTTCTCTTCTGAAAGAACCCCCTTCAGCAATTCATATAATTCTGGTTTGGTGGTGATGAACTCCTTTAGCTTTTTTTTTATTAGTGAAGGTCTTTATCTGACTTTCGATTCTGAGTGATAGCTTTGCTGATAGATTATCTTTGGCTGTAGGTTCTTGCTATTCATCACCTTGAGTATTTCTTGCCATTCCCGTCTGGCCTGCATGGTTTCTGTTGAGAAATCAGCTGACAATCGTATAGTTGCTCCTTTATAGGTAACTACCTGCTTTGCTCTTGCTGCTTTTAATATTCTTTCTTTGTCTTTTGCTCTTGGAATTTTAATTACGATGTGTCTTGGTGTGGTCCTCTTTGGATTCCTTTTGTTTGGAGTTTTGTGCGCTTCCTGGACTTGTAAGTCTAATTCTTTCACCAGGTGGGGCAAGTTTTCTGTCACTATTTCTTTCAGTATGTTTTCGATATCTTGCTCTCTCTCATCTTCTGGGACCCCCATAATTCTGATGTTGGTTCGCTTTAAGTTGACCCAGAGGTTTCTTACATTATATTCAATTTTCTGGATTCTCTTGCCTTCTAGCTTCTGTGGAGGAGTGTCTTCTGCTTCTTTATGTTCCAAATCTTTGACTTGATTCTTGCGATCTTCCATTCTGTTTTTAGGACTCTATAATCTTTTTTATTTCAGACAATGTATTCTTTATTTCTTGTTGATCCCTTATCATTTCTTGTTGACTCCTTATTACCATATTTTTCGGACCATAAGACGCACTTTTTCCCCCCAGAAGTGGGGGGAAAAAGTCCCTGCGTCTTATGGTCCAAATATAGCCTACACATATACTTTAAAAAAAAAGTTTTTTTACTTGCCCGGCTCTGTGTGGTCTCTGTGTGCTTGCCCGGCTCTAAAATGGTTCTAAATGCTGCTGTTTACTTTACATGGTTGATTACATGTGTTTATGACTATGATGTTGGGTTTTAATGCACATAAAATATTTTAGGACACTATTTGTTTCAGAATCTTTTTTTCTTCATTTCCCTTCTCTAAAAACTGGTGCGTCTTATGGTCCGGTGCGTCTTATGGTCCGAAAAATACGGTAATTCTAGTTGATCTCTTTTCATATCCTCATAGATCTTATCCATCTTTTCTAGGAAATTCTTGAAAAACCTTATAAGCGTAGATTTGAACTCTATATCCAGTCGCTTTTTGTCCTCCATTTCTTTCGTTTGTGATCTATTTCGTTGTCGCATTTTGCAGTTACAGATGGGATGGGATTTCAGGGTGAGAGCCTACAGCCTCGGCTTCCGTCAGCCCCGCCCTATGCGGGTCCTTCAGTGCTCGCTGCAAAGTGCCTCTGAGAGAAAGGTGCCCTCGATTTTCGCCTGCTACCAAACAGTCTATGCTCTCCCACAATGAGCCCGGTATTGGGGTTCAGTTCAGTTGGAAGTGGAGTTGGAGGTGGCGTTCAGAGCAGACTGGAGCCCCAGTCTCCTTCCTGCCAGGGCAATCCCGGGCACAGCCAACCGTCCCTTCTCTGAGCGCCGCCGGGACCTCCTTTCGCCTCTCCCCGGGGTTCCGCCTTGCAGCCCAGCTCCTTATGGATGAGCCTGGGTCCCCGGGGTCTGGCATAGAACTGGAGTTCAGAGCAGTCAGAACTGGGGCCCAACACAGTCGGAGTTTTATCTCCTTCCCGCTAGGGAACGCCAGCCAGGCACTCGGCCTCCCTCCTCTCCGGCTCCGTCCTCTCTGCGCGCTCCGCGTCTCCGTACCTTGGGCTTTTACAGCTCCTCCGCGCTTCCTTCTGGTTTTCTCCTTGCTTCTCGTTGTAGAATTTCCAGTCAGTCGACTTTCCTGTAGTTCTGGGTAATGTCCATTTTATATTTTAGTTGTATTTTGTTGAAATTGTTGTGTGCGGCTGCGGCTAGGTGTTTACCTGGGTGCAGCCATCTTGGATCCCCATCCTCCACCTTTTATACTCTGCCCCAGCTCTCTCCTCCCGGCAACCACCCGTCTGTCCTCTTTATCAGTGAGTCTGTTTCTATTTTGTTTGTTTATTTTGTTCTTCAGATTCCACATGTAAGTAAAATCTCACAGTCCTTGTCTTCCCTCAGACTTATTTCACTTAGCATAATGCCCTCTGGCAGGTCCTTGCTGTCACAGATGGTGAGATTCTTTCGTCTTATGGCCAAGTAATATTCCACATCTTCGTTATCCGCATGCCTGCTGGCGGACACTGGGGCTGCGGCCATATCTTGGCTATTGTGAGCAGTGCTGCAATGAACATAGGGTGCATAAATTCTTTCAATCAGTGTTTGGGGTCTGGTGTGGTTCAGGGGTTGGGTGTTGACCTATGAAACAGGAGGTCGAGGTTTGATTCCCGGTCAGGGCACATGCCCAGGTTGTGGGCTCAATCTGCGTGCAGGAAGCAGCCTATCAATGAGTCTGTCTCGTCACTGATGTTTCTGTCTCTCCCTCTCCCTTCCTCTCTCGGAAAATCAATAACAACAAGCAAACCATATTCAAATTAGAGATTTGGGTTTCTTCAGACACCTACCCAGAAGTGGAATTGCTGGGTCATAAGGCAGTTCCATTTTTAATTTTTTGAAGAATCTCCGTACTCTTAATGGCGGCACCAATTTGCAATCCCACCCACAGTGCCCAAGGGTCCCCTTTCCTCCACAGGTTCACCAACACTCGTTTCTTGATTTATTGATGACAGCCATTCTGACAGGTGAGAAGTGATACCTCATTGTGGTTTGAATTGCATTTCTCTGATGCTCAGTGACCTTGAACACCGTTTCCTGTGTCTCGGTCCTCTTTAGAGAGGTGTCTGAGCAGGTACCTGCCTGCCTGTTCACTGGCTGGCTTGGCTTGTTGCTACTGAGCTGTGTTCTTTATAAATGTTGGATATAAACTCTCTATGGTAGGGGTGTCGAACTCAATCAGAGAAGGGGCCAAAATCTAAAATCCAGCCTAAATCGCGGGCCGAATGGTTTACTGAACAGTCATAAACTGTCATTGTGATGGAAACGCAGCGGAGTGCAGTGATGACAGCGCGGTGCGGGCCACATTGCAAGGCCTGGCGGGACGGATTTGGCCCGCGGGCCTTGTGTTTGACACATGTGCTCTATGGGATGAATATCTTCTTTCACCTCCTCCCCCAGTAGCTTGCATTTTGCTCTGTTGATGGTTTACTCTGCTGTGCAAAAACTTTTTAATGTGTTTCAGTCCCTTGTATTTATTTTTTCTTTTGCTTCCCTTGCCCCAGGAAATATGTCAAAAAATATTTCTAAGAGAAACGTCAGAGAGTTCACTGCCTCTGTTTTCTGCTGGGATTTTCATGGTTTTACTCTTACCTCTAAGTTTTTAATCCATTTAGTCTGTCTTGTGTACGGTGTGAAATAGTGGTCCAGTTTCATTTTTTGCATGTATCCGCCAATTTTCCCAGCAGCATTTATTAAATAGATTGTCTTTAACCCTTCGTATGCTCTTGCCTCCTTTGTCCTGAATTTATTGATGGTACATGTTAGTTTCTGGGCTCTCTATTCTGTCCCACTGACCTATGCAGCTGACTTCACGCCCCAGTCTGTTGGCATTATGATGACCTTGAAGTATACATTGATATCAGGTAGCATAGTATCTCCAACTTCGTTCTTCTTTCTCACGATTGCTGTGGCTGTTTATTTTATTTTATTTTTTTAGTGTGTGTGTGTGTGTGTGTGTGTGTATGTGTGTGTGGTTCCACAAATTTTTGGATTATTTGCTCTGTAAAAAGACCATTGGTATTTTGACAGAAATTGTGCTGAATCTAAGGATTGCTTTGGGTAATGTGAACATCTCATCTGTGTTAATTCTTCCTGTCTATGAGCATGACGTATGCTTCCATTTATTTGTATCTTCTTCATTTTCTTTCGTCACTGTGTTATACGTTTTCAAGTCCAGGCTTTTTACCTCCTTGTCTTTCCTTAAACTTTAAATCATGCCCCAACTTTCCGCTGAAGGTCAAAGTTAGGTGAGCAACAATCCCGCTCTGAGCCCCGTTCTGCCCGCTGCAACCTCGCTCTGCCGCCCTCTCCGGCTGAGTGTCCGTGCTTTAACTATCTTTCAGGACATACAGGAGCTTCCGGTTGGAAAGTTCTATTAATCTGCTACATTGCTAGGAAGGGTGAGCACAGTGGCTCAGCTTACTGTATGCTGTTAGAAAGAAAGTTACCCAAACTCCACTGTCCGCAGCGGCCAGGCGGGGCGCAATGTGCACAGCCCAGTGCCATCTGGGCCGTGTCCAGGGTGGCATGGGAGGTGTGCTCCACCCCTGCTGCTTACACCAGTGAGCGATCAGGCTCGAATTTGTAAGAGGTGTCAGAACACTGCCCACCAAACAGACCCACGGGGTGACCCGTGTGACCTTCAGAAACTCCGTGAGGTCCAAGGGCGACGGGAGATCTTCATTCCCATGGGAGACCGAGGCTTGCCGCAGGCGCAGGCCACCCGGAAGGTCAGCGTACCTGTGGCTTTTCAGGGGTTTCCAGCCTGTGGCTGTGACAAGGGTCACGGTCACTTCTTACTCAGGACAGAGAAGGCACCAGGGCCTGAATGACGTGTCCCCGCCCCGTTTCAGGAACTTCACTGGGCGAATGTGACCCCTAACATGCTGAGCCACTGCTCCTCCCTCCGTCCCCCCGTGTGGGCACTGACCACGGATGTCCGGCTTTGCTAGGAGGGGATCTCCCTCTCAGGTTCCTGCTTCCTGTCTCAGCTGTCAGGAGCCTCCCTCTGCAGACAGGCCTGAGTTCACAGGGCGGCGGGAGCGTGGGGTGACACTGCGGGTTGTAAGCATTACGCGTGTATCTTGCACAAAGATTTGGTTTCTTTCTTTATTGTTAATTCTCACCCAAGGATGTATTTTTTCCATTCCTTTTCAGAGGGGTGGAGGGAGGGTGGGAATGAGAGAGAGGAAAAAAGAGAGGGAGAGGGTGATGTCAATGTGAGAGAGACACATCAACTGGCTGCCTCCCCAAACAGCCCAGGTGGGGCGGGAGTGGACCCGTGACTCAGGGACATGCCCTGCTTGACTGAGAATTGAACCCTCGACCTTTGGGTGTGCAGTATGATGCTCTAACCACTGTGCAACACCAGCAAGCCTGGTTTCTCTTATGAGTTAATGAAGTATTGTCACTGAGTCATTGCTGTCCGCCCCATCCATGAGGTTTTTTTGGGAAAACACTCTTTTTGAAACCCCAGTAGGCCTGTTCTGCTGGAGTAGGGGCTGGCAGAGGGGTGGGGTGACGGGTGAGAGCTGCGCCCTGGCAGGAAGGGGCCGAGCCTGTGCCTGGGAGGCGGCCTGCGGATCTGGGACACAAGCAGGGCTCGCCCTATTTGAGGTCATCTTTTCAGCACCTGGCCCTTTATTTTGCTTTCCACCTTCAGTTTCTTTTCAAAGATTGCAAATGTAAAGGCTGCAGTGGACAACAGGCCAGGGAAATGATGAGCAGCGGGGTCCCGAGAGGGTGCAGCCTGGGCTCCCAGTGCCTCCCTTTCAGTGGATGGTTACCTGCTGTGTGTGTGTGTGTGTGTGGGTGTGTGTGTGTGCGTGTGTGCGTGCGTGTGTGTCTGTGTGAGGGCCGGTGTGTGTGTGTGTGTGTGTGTGTGTGTACGCGTGAGGGCCGGTGCGTGTGTGTGTGTGTGTGCGTGTGTGTCTGCGTGAGGGCCGGTGCGTGTGTGTGTGTGTGTGAGCGTGTGTGTGTGTGTGCGTGCGCGTGTGTGTCTGCGTGAGGGCCGGTGTGTGTGTGCGCGTGTGTGTCTGCGTGAGGGCCGGTGTGTGTGTGTGTGCGTGTGCGTGTGAGGGCCGGTGTGTGTGTGTGTGTGTGTGTGTGCGTGTGCGTGCGTGTGTGTGAGGGGCGGTGTGTGTGTGTGTGTGAGAGGGGTGGTGTGTGTATGTGTGTGTGTGTGTGTGTGTGAGGGGCGGTGTGTGTGTGTGTGTGTGTGTGTGTGCGCGTGCGCGTGTGTCAGCGTGAGGGCCGGTGTGTGTGTGTGTGTGTGTGTGTGTGTGAGGGGTGGTGTGTGTATGTGTGTGTGTGTGTGTGTGAGGGGCGGGGGGTGTGTGTGTGTGTGTGGGGCGGGGTGTGTGTATGTGTGTGTGTGAGGGGCGGTGTGTGTGTGTGTGTGTGTGTGCGTGCGCGTGTGTCAGCGTGAGGGCCGGTGTGTGTGTGTGTGTGTGTGTGTGTGAGGGGCGGTGTGTGTGTATGGGTGTGAGGGCCAGTGTGTGTGTGTGTGTGTGTGTGTGCGTGTGCGTGTGTGAGGGGCGGTGTGTGTGTATGGGTGTGAGGGGCAGGGTGTGTGTGTGTGTGTGTGTGTGCGCGTGTGTGTGTGTGTTTGTGTGAGGGCCGAGGTGTGTGTGTGTGTGTGTACGCGTGGGTGAGGGGCGGTGTGTGTGTGTGTGTGTGTGAGGGGCGGTGTGTGTGTGTGTGAGGGGTGGTGTGTGTGTGTGTGTGTGTGAGGGGCGGTGTGTGTGTGTGTGTGTGTGTGTGTGTGAGGGGCGGTGTGTGTGTGTGTGGGAGGGGGCGGGGTGTGTGTATGTGTGTGTGTGGGGGGCGGTGTGTGTGTGTGTGTGTGTGTATGTGAGGGGCGGTGTGTGTGTGTGTGGGAGGGGGCGGGGTGTGTGTATGTGTGTGTGTGGGGGGCGGGGTGTGTGTGTGTGTGTGTGAGGGGCGGTGTGTGTGTGTGTGTGTGTGACTGCAGGCATATGGTGGCCCAATGCCAAGAGCTCCCTGTTCTGCAGGCTGTGAGGACTCTGACTTTTCCTGACACCAGGATCCAAGACCAGCTGCGAGCAGCCTGCCTGCGCCCTGAGGCTCGGGCGGGCTGAGGGAGTAAGGGGGGTGAACCTGCTATTTAATAAAGTCACCGCCACCTGCATTATTAGGGTTCGGGGGAGGTTTAGGGGTGCAGTCATGGAGAGCCTAGTAACAACACAGCCTCTGAGGCCTGGCTCCGAGCTGAGACCCTAGTGAGTGCCGTTGGGACCAGGGAGCACTGTTGTGGGGGAAACACGTGGTGGAAAGGGTTCTCGGGGAGCCGGAGCCGCGCGAGAGCTCTGTTCCATGGACTCACCCTGCAGCGAGGCCCAGCTCCCTCAGCCCGGCGTCCTTTCCGGGGCAGCCGGTCCGGTCCCTGCAGCATCAGGCTTGGCAGCCACCGCGGCCGGCACGACGGGCGAATGCAGGGAGCCCACAGGCTGACTCACACACGTCCCCATGCTCATGCCTGCCGTGGCCGCCCACGCGGCACCACCCGCCCGGCGGCGACGGCAGCCAGCTCCTGCCCTCTGTCCCCAGCTTAGCTAGGCTCGTGTCTCGTCCTGCGCAGTCCCCGGGGAGGGGCAGTGCTCGCTGGTGGAGCTGTCCCCCTGGCACCAGGATGGCACCCCTTTGTTCCTTCCGGCAGGAGCGGGCTAATGACAATGGACCTGCCTCAGCGGGCCCTCCCCCGTCAGCGGTCTGCTGAGGGCTGGCTGCAGGTCCTGTGGTCGGGACGTGTGCTGTCCCAGACACGGCTTCTGGGCGTGTCCACGCTGCAGGCTGGGGCAGGGGTTCTGGGGGAGGGCCAGCCTTGTCCGGGGAGGAGAGGGCTCTTTCCTGGGCATGGGGCCATCCGGACTGACGTCACAAACCCGCGTGAAGTCATATCCTGTGTCAGAAAGGGGGTGTCCCTGAAACGGAACACCTTACAGATGCGAGCCAAGTAGAGCACCCAGCAGCTGTCCATCAGCCGGTCCTCAGAGCTGCCCCTCCTCAGGTCTGCCCGCAGCCTGGGGGGGGGGGGGGCTGAGGCCGGGAGTGCAGGCCGGCTTCTCAGGCTATAAATGGGGGGGGGGGGTGCTAGGATGTCAAGTAAGTCTTATTTGCAACATTTCCCGGGGACCTTGAAGATTACATTTAAAAAGAACAATGCCGAAGCCTCAACCACTGAAACAGATTTTGTCCAATCGAAACACACCCTCATTTTATATGCCAGCAAGCAAGCGAGAGCGGAAACAACAGCAAACACAGGAGCAGGGTGTATAACAGGGACTTTCAGGAATGCCAGGTGAGCAAACAGCCACTTCTTGGAATCCTGGCGCGCCAGTTCGCAGCTCTCCTCTGCCAGGAAGCCTCCGAGGCAGCACCGGCTCCCGGCTATTTTTCTTCTCTCTCTCTCTGCAGGGGAGCTGCCGGCTGCCAGGAATCCCGTCCTTCCTGCCCGGCTCCGAGGCCGGTGCGCTGCAAAAGGAGGGTCCGCCCAGCCCACCCCCAGCTCCGAGGGACAGAGAGCGGACAGCCTGGAATGCTGCAGTCCCCAGTCTCCTAAAGTTTTATTATTCTACTTATTTCTGGAAAACAAGCTTTTTACGTATGCATATTTAAATAACTCAGACATTTCAAATAGCATCAGAATATGGGCTCTCCCTCCATATTCGTGCCCACCTCCTCCACGGTGGGTTTTGCAGCTGTTACTCTGACTTCCATCAAGGCTAAGGTGACCAGATGTCCCGCTTTTTAAATCTGTCCCGCGTCCCGTTTTAAAAAAATCGGGACTTTTTTAAAACGCCGCGGGATGCCGGACAAATTGTTAAAAAGCGGGACTCTGGTCACCTTAATCAAGGGGTAGCTTGGATGAGGCCCAGAGAACCCTGTCAGGGCCAGCCCCAGAGGCCAATGGAAAGGGGAGGTGCGGAGAGGAGGGTCAGATCCTCCTGGCGGCCTGTAGATGGCGCCAGGGGAAAGGGACTGGGACTGGAGCCCGGTTCCGGAGGAGGAGCGCACCTGGTGCCGCACATGTGCTTTTCACCCCCACCCCCATCTCCCCCAGCCCCATCTCCCCCACCCCCACTCCCCACGCCCACCTCCATCCCCCCACCCCCACCTCCATCCCCCCACCCCCACTCCCCATTGCTCCCCACCCCAGCCCTGACGCTCCGAACGCCCAGAGGGCTGGGTGGGGCGGGTTACAGGCCGTGGGTGCCAAGGGGCCGTGCAGCGGGTGGACCCACGGGACCAGAGGGCCGGGGCCAGACCCCCGCGCTCCAGGCCACTCGCCCACACTCACCCGGGCACCGCCTGCCCGCCCCTCCCGCCGCGGTGAGAAAGCCGCGATTCTCCTCCTGCCACCGCCACGCAAGGAGCCGGCAAGGAGCGCGTGCGCCGCAGTCTGCTCGCGACCCTGTCCCCAGCACCCAGCACCCAGCCCCGCGGCACCCCGCCCCCAGCACCCAGCACCCAGCCCCGCAGCACCCCGCCCCCAGCACCCAGCCCCGCGGCACCCCGCCCCCAGCACCCAGCCCCGCTGCACCCCGCCCCCAGCACCCAGCCCCGCGGCACCCAGCCCCTAGCCCCGCGGCACCCCGCCCCCAGCACCCAGCCCCCAGCCCCCAGCCCCGCGGCACCCCGCCCCCAGCCCCCAGCCCCGCGGCACCCAGGCCCGCAGCACCAGGGCCGGGGAGCGGCCGGACCCTCCAGCGCCGGGGCTGGGTGGGGACTCGGAGCTCCCGGGTCGCCGCGCTCAGGGCCGGCGGCGGGGCTGCGGCCGGAGCTTTGGAAGCTTAGCGCCGGCGCGGGGGGAGGCGGCTATTTTGAGTTTCGGCTTCACAGTAACAGACTCAAACACTCCAGGTTAAAGAGTTAAGACAAAACTAGAAAGAGAGCAACAAAAATAAACGCAAGACAAATCCTGTGGGTTCTCCAAAGGTGCATTTCAAAACTGCGGAGTCCTCTCGCAAACAGGGTTTTAAATATAACTTTTCCTTTTAAGGACTGAAAAAAGCCGACGAAGCCTGCAGGCGCGGTCTGCCTGGTAACAGCCACAGCGCGCGGCTCCGCGGCTCGGTCCTCCCCCGCGGCCCCCGCGGCCGTCTGGCACGAGCCGCGCCGCCTCATTTGCATCAGAAAGCGGCGCCGACCAATGGGCTCGCAGCCCCGCCGCCGCCTCATTTGCATCAGAAAGCAGCGCCAACCAATGGGCGCGCAGCTCCGCGCCAGCTGGCGGCGCCGGGGCCTTTATAAGCGCGCGCCGCGGCTGCCAGCGGACTCGCTCGCGCGCCAGCGGGCTGCCCAGTTCCCTCCGCTCCGTGCCGCCCCCGCGCCGCCTCTCCGCGTGGATATCGCCGCTCCGTGCACCCACCTCCGCTCCCTCCGCTCCGTGCGCCGCCTCTCCGCGTGGACACTGCCGCTCCCCGCCGCCCCGCTCCGCACCATGACTCTGGAGGAGACCCGCGGCCAGGACACGGTTCCTGAAAGCACAGCCAGGTAGGTGGGCGCCGATGCCGGACGTCTGTGAGCGCGGGAGCCTCGTCCCGCCTGCCTTGGCCGCCGCTGGCCGGGGAGCCGACGAGCCCGGGGCCGGGGAGCCGCTGCGCGGGAAGCCGGGGAGCCCGGGGCCGGGGAGCCCGCGGGCCGGGGAGCCGCTGTCCCGGGCGCCGGGCGGGTACGTCGCGGGCTCTCGGTGCGTCCCGCGCTCACGGCTCCGCTCTTCCAGGATGCAGGGCGCCGGGAAGGCGCTGCACGAGCTGCTGCTGTCGGCGCAGCGCCAGGGCTGCCTCACCGCCGGCGTGTACGAGTCCGCCAAGGTCCTCAACGTGTGAGTGCGCGGGGCCGGGGCGGGCAGCGGGCCGCGCAGGCTGGGAGCGGGCGGCGGCGGGGAGACGCGGGGACCCCGGGCTCTGCCCTGACCGCACCGCCCTCCTTCCCCGCGCAGCGACCCCGACAACGTGACCTTCTGCGTGCTGGCCGCGGACGCGGAAGATGAGGGCGACGTGGCGCTGCAGATCCACTTCACGCTGATCCAGGCCTTCTGCTGCGAGAACCACATTGACATCGTGCGCGTGGGCGACCTGCAGCGCCTGGCGGCCATCGTGGGCGGCGAGGCGGGCGCGCCCGGGGACCTTCACTGCATCCTCATCTCCGTGAGTGTCCCCCGGCTCCCGCTCCCCCCATCCCCGGGCTCCTCCGCCCCGGGCTCCCTCATCCCCGGGCTCCCCCGCCCCGCGCTGACTGTGCGCGCGCTCCCCCCGCAGAACCCGCATGAGGACGCGTGGAAGGACCCCGCGCTGGAGAAGCTCAGCCTGTTCTGCGAGGAGAGCCGCGGCGTGAACGACTGGGTGCCCAGCGTCACCCTCCCCGAGTGAGCGCCTGCGGCGCGGTCTGATCGATGCGGAGGCGCCCTCGGAGGGCGGAGGGCCTGGAGTGAGGGCAGCGTGGAGACCGGCCCGGGGCCTGGAGAGCCAGAGGAGGCGGCGCCCTCCGGAGGGCCCGCAGGCGGCGGGCGGCCTGGCCCGGAGCCCGGAGCCCGGGACAGTACAAGTGCGGGAGCTGCGCCCCGGAGGCCGGAGGCGGACTTGGCTGGAGCTGGAAGGACGGAGCGGCCGGGCAGTGACTCAGCAGCCCGATCCGGGGAGGAAGCGGGGGAGAGGCAGGCCAGGGGCCTGGACTGCAACAGCCGCCGGAGCCCTGGCTGGCCCAGCAGTCTGTGCTGCTGCTTCCAAAGGGACCGATGCTTCGTTTTCTAAAGGATTATGCTGCTGCAGCTGTGACTGTTGCAATAAACTCCCTGAAACACAGCACTCTCTTTATTGAGGGCGGGTCCCTCCTGAGGGGAGATGGTCTGCAGGTGCAGATACTGCACAGCTCACGGAGCTGGAGGCACCTGTTCCCACCTCTTGCCTGGTCTGAGGTACAGGCCCCGGGGAGCGGGAGGTGGAGAAGGGGAGGCTGCCCAGAGTTAGGGCAGGACGTGAGACCAGCTCCTGCTTTTCTCCTTTTAGGAAGGTTTTTAAATGTGCAAGATGGGAGCATGCTTGAGATAAGACATCAGTGGCACAGCTAAAAGCTGGCTATCCAAGCTGATAACGGCAGCCTCCTGTCCCCTCCCCCTCCCCCTCCCCCCACTTCCCTTAGACAGCTGCTTATCTGAACAGCTTGGAGGGCAGGCAGCCTTCCCACACAGTGAGCTTTGCCTTGTGCCCAGAAACAGCCCTTTGTGGTCCCTAAGGCTGGCGGCAGACAGCTGTCAGGAACCTTTCCTCTTAAAGGCATGGCCAGCAGTGTCACCACGGTATTAGCTCTCAGTGTGACAGGGAGGCTGCACGTAAGCATGAGTCATCGTTTTGTCATGGCTGCGACAGAAAAAAGATCTGAGCAAAGCGGGAAGGCATCGTCTGCACAAGTAGGCGTGAACAAGTCTCCTCTGCCGTCTGCTATTCCGGGCTCTGCCCACCTGGAGGACTGCTGCGGCCCAGTGCCACGGGAGACGTGGAGGAAAGGATTTAAATCTTTTCAGCAAAGGCCTACTTCAGAAGGACCCCGGGGAATGTCCCAAGTGACCCTGTCTTACTAGACATGTGGGCTGGTGGCCTCTGCCTGACAGCGTGCTGGCGACGCTGCAGGCCACGAGCCCCCTGGGTGGGGGTGGGGTGGGGTGCGGGTGCTGCTTTTCTAAGAAGGAGAGCTCATGGCGTAGAGCAGGTCCAGGTGGCGGTTTTGCCTTGTTGGGTTCTGCTTTTTACATTTTCTCC
The DNA here is from genome assembly GCF_014108245.1 of Pipistrellus kuhlii. Taxonomy (NCBI): domain Eukaryota; kingdom Metazoa; phylum Chordata; class Mammalia; order Chiroptera; family Vespertilionidae; genus Pipistrellus; species Pipistrellus kuhlii. The sequence goes on along the minus strand of NW_023425564.1, from coordinate 991,814 downwards.
AAATCATGGGAGCATTCGTAGTGCAACAGGCCTCTACGAGTGTTTCTCCCGGAATGAAAGCAGCATGTCTCACATCAGCGCTTAAAAACGCTTCTCCTGTAAGACAACGCCCACTGGACAGCTCCGCTGGGTTTCCCTGGCTGCAGCAGACCTTTGAGGTGGCCGTGCCCTCGGTGAGCTGTAGCAGACACCTGTGGGCGTCAGTCCTCCATGTGGCCCCTTCCGCGAGTGTATTTAGCAGGAGATTGCCCCGAGCAGGCGGGCAGACCTTCCCGCTGGCTGAGCCACCCCAGTTCAGTGGGAAGCCCTTAAGAAACAGCTTCAGCCCTCACCAGTTTGGCTCAGTGGGTAGAGCGTCCGCCTGCGGACTCAAGGGTCCCCAGTTCGATTCCGGTCAGGGGCATGTACCTTGATTTCGGGCACATCCCCAGTAGGAGGTGTGCAGGAGGCAGCTGATGTTTCTCGCTCATCGATGTTTCTAACTCTATCCCTCTCCCTTCCTTTCTGTAAAAAATCAATAAAAAAAAAAATATATATATATATATATAAAGGAAACGACTTCACAGATTAGAATTTATAGCAAGGCCACCCCATGGGGCCCCAGGGGCTAGGAGAATGTGAGGGGAAAGTGTGTGCTGGGACACTGCCAGCCCCAAAGGTTGTGCTTCCGTGTTCTGTATGAATGGGTGTTGGATGCTATTGAAATGAAATATCTCAGGAGGAATGTACAAAAATGCACGGTGCTCACAAATACATCACTGCATTCATACTCTGACAACCTGAAGTATGGCACACATAAGCTGATTATCACATGCCTGTTGAGTCGAGCCTGTGGCCTGCTGGGCACAGTCCTCTGCGTCTAGAAAATGCCGAACTGACGTTAATGCCAACGATACTTAACAGTGACTGGCAGCGGCTGCTGAGGGTCACAGACCCAAAGCAGATGCGCATTTGAGATGCTGTCCGGTCCCAGGGCCCAGCACTTCCCCTGCTGCCACACCTCCCAGCGCCAGCCGCTGGCATCGGGGGAAGGCTACCTTCTAAGATAACTTTGGAAGTTTATCCGAGATTTTGCCTTCATTGCAGGCATTCCTCTGTTTGTATCCATTTATTCATTCACTGTGTGAAACAAGTGAGGGAAAGAGGCTGGCACATTCTGGTGTCTCCCTCTCTCCTCCTTTTCCCTGGGGGCACACACTTAAACACATGCAACGCCATCACACACAGCTCCCAGGCCCGCACACCTCATGGGGGTGACCCCAAAGGCCAAAGGGAACGTCCTTCGTCAGCCGCAGGGAGACCTGCTTGCTTAAGTGAGCAGTGCGGCAGGCCCGGTGCGGCCGAGGGCACGGAGGCCGGTGGAGCTGGCAGGCGGGATGCCCACTGCCCTGACCCGCCTTCCATGCCTGTGCTTGGACAGAGGAGTCCTGGTCTTTGGAAGGAGCCCGTGTTTTAGTCTAGGTCAAGCTTGCCTTCTTTAACTGATAGAAAAGGAATGCTGGACAGTGTACTTCTCTTGGCCAGTGGAGTGTGCGTGTAAACAGCGCCCGAGGCCACTCTCCAGGCACCGGGGAGGCCGCGGCACCTGCCGCTGAAGGCGAGGGCTGCCGGCTGCGGCTGGATCGGGAGCAAGTGGCTGTGGGAGCAACTGGAAACACCCAGCGGTGCAGGATCCCACCCTCAGCAGCAAAGGTCTCAGCCCGAGTGAGCTGGGCTGGGGAGGAAGGCACGGCCCTGGGCCTGGCCTTGGGGTGGGATAGGTGGATGGTTCGTTCGTTTGTTCATTCATTCACTCATTCATTCATTCCTTCACTCATCTCCTCATCGCTGCTTTCATGTTCCGTGGACATTTTCTGTTCGGCATTTCCCAGGAGGGGCTCCAGCAGAGGAGGAGCCGGGGGTCTGAGGTGCTGTGCGGGCGGGCAGGGCTGCAGCCGCCCACAGCGCTCACCCAGGGAAGGGCGATGGGGACACAGCAGCACCGTTCCCCATGTGGGTAGATGATGTGATGAGAACCACAGACCACCTAACCAGTCACACTGGCATCGCAGGCCGCGAGGCATTCTCACTCCGCCTCCCCCTCTCCCATCTGTTTTTTTCTTCTGGTGTCTCTCCAGTCCACCTCTCTGGCTGTGACCACCTGTTTCTTCCCAAACACATGTAGTGACCTCCCACTTCTCACCAAGTTATGCCCCCCCCCCCCATCTCATTCCTTTGCTCCCCTTGCCCTTCTCTCCTTTCCTCTTTCCCTCCCCGTTTTCCTCTCTCCTTTACCTTTCCTTCCCCTCCAAATTATTGACCTCCTGCCTGCCCAGGCCCTGACGGCGAGCCATGCTCTCCCCGTGCTGTGACGGCTCCCTAGCCTGGCATCTGGCTCTCTCCCTCCTCAGCTCTCCCGCCCTGCTGTTCAATCCCCGGTCACCCAAGCCCATGGCTCTGTCCCCCTCCCCGTCCACTGCTCAGGCCCTGATCTCTTGGAGGTTAAGCCTGAAGTGCACACGCCCTGGACCAGAGCCCAGTGGAAGTGTGTCCTGTGTCCTTCTAGGAGCCAGGGTCCTTGCTCTGAAGTGGGCTTGGCACACAGGGCAGGGCTGTGGGCACCAGGCAGTGAGACTTGCCTGCCTGGCGTGTCTCCACCTTAGGCAAATGTGGGGTCCACAGTTAGGTCTCCCGGACACTCTCAGGGCCCCATCAGCCTCCGTGACTCCTGCTTTCCTTCCTTTCTTCTGTCTAGTGCACCTGCCGCCTCCTGCCTGGGCCATGCTAATGGGCCCTCCCAGGTGTGAGAATGCTGGTCTAGGGCCTGGTCCAAGGAGATCCTGGAGAAGTGGGAAGGATGCCAGAGTCTGGCCTTGACCCCAGCAGACCACTCTTCCTCTGTTTCCTCTTCCTTCTTCCTGCCTTTCCTTGAGCCCCTGAGCATGACGGCCAGAGGCTGGCACTGATAGCCTGGTCACCTTAGGGGGAGGGAGCCAGTGCCCAGCGCTGCAGGGCTCACAGGGCAGGCGGTGGGGCTGTCTCCACTCCCCTTGTTGCCGGCAGGGGACCTGGCTGCCAGCCTGTGGTGGTGGGCCCCAGCCTTCGTGCAGGGAAGATTTCACAGTCTGAGTCCAGGGGCTTTTTTTTTTTTTATGTTAATTCTTGTCAATTTTATTTGGTTGGTTTTGGCCTGTGATTCATGCAAGCCTGTCTATACAATAATGCATTCTAACTTATAATATTAGAATGCATTATTGTATAATTTATTAATAGGGAGACTCTCATTGAAGTAAGCATGAATAACATTTCTGCAGAATGCATTAAAAGCCAATGTTAAATTATTCTGATCATAATATTTTCTATTTTTTTAAAATCAATCTTTACTGTTCATATTATTACAAAGGTTCCTCATTTCTTCCCCCCTCCACCAGGTTCCCACCCCACCCTCTGCCCTTTCCCCACCCCCCATTGTCCTCATCCATAGGTGCACAGTTTATGTTCAGTCTCTTCCCACACCCACCACTCCCCCTTTCCCAGAAAACTGTCAGTCCACTCCCCTCCCGTATCTCCGACTTTACTACAATCAACAGCTAATATTGTTCATCAGGTTTTTTAATTTCCTTTTTTTTAATTAATAAACTTTTATATTTTTAAGAATAAATTTTAAAATCTAATAATTTTAAACCTTTTTTTTTCTGCCCTGGGAACTGGGAAGCAAACTTGTTTACATGTAAACTTGCCCTTAGGCTATCAAAAGGTGTAGCCATTCAAATGTAAATGAACACATTGTTTAAAGATAGCTGCTGGTTGGAATTGGATTACCTGTTCTGGGTGGGAAGGGCTTGTCCTCCCCTTTCTCCATTAAAATTAAGGTGTTAGCTTTCAAACCTCTTTTTAGCAAGAGACCTTAAACTTTCAGAACTTTAAATTTTTCAGGTAGTAAATCAGTTACTTAGCATTTTCTCAAATTAATAATACCTCCACATGCCCAAGGATACACTTCACAAAAAAGACACTTCCAAATAGATCAACCAACCTCATCCAGACCCCACATAAGGTACTCACAGATCAACACCCCAGCGCTATACTAACTCAACACATCCAGATCTAAGCCTTCATCACTTGATTCAGCAGACCCTCAAGTCCCCCCAAAAGTTTACAGCCATGTCTGAGAGGCAGCCCTGGGGCATGGGCAGGTGAGGAGCGAGCTGTTCCGAGCCTAGCTGCTCCGGGCCTAGCCTCTGTTGCTCTGGTTCGTTCCACAACCAGTTGCTCCAGGTCTGACCGCTGCCGCTCCCGGCCTGGCTGCTGCTGCTCTGGGCCTGGCTGCTTTGGGCCCGGCTGCTCCGGGCCCGGCCGCTTCGGGCCTGGATGCTCCCAGCCTGGATGCTCCAGGCCTGGTTGCTGCTGCTCCGGGCCTGGCTGCTCCTGACCCGGCCGCTCCTGGCCTGGCCGCTCCCATGAGTCCAGGGGCTTTTGAGAGGACGTTTGTTAAAGCTGGGACAGTGGGACAGGAAGGGCTAGGACAGCAGAAGCGGCAGGAGAGGGACCAGGTGGGGGTGAGCCCAGGCTGGGAGCTCTGGCTCATGAAGAAGCCGGAGAAAAGGGGTCATGGAGGCAGGGTCAGGGGTTTGCCTGGGCCACGCTGCTGCTGCCCTGTGCTCCCCGGTTGAGAGTCATGGGGTCCCTTACAGCTTAGCAGACACCCGCCTGTGCAGGGAGAAGAAGGGGAAGGGGAAAGGGAAGTGCGTAACGGGAACTTCTCTATGAGTTTTAAGAAAATTAAATTTTTTGGGTGACATTGGTTGATGGGATCACATAGATCCCATCGAGTGTACATGTCTATGATGCCAGATCTGTATGCTGCGCTGTGTGCCCACCACAAAGGGGAACCATCTTCCGTCACCACAATCTAGCCTCCTCCCCCCCTGACCCCTCCCCCCCCCCCCCCCCCCCCCCTCCGGGGCAGCCACCCCACTGCTGTCTGTGCCCACGAGCTTCAGGCTTATGTCTCACGTCTGAGTGAGATCATGTGGTTCTGAGCTTTTGTGACTGACATAGTTCACTTAGCATCATGTCCTCAGGGCTCATCCGTGTTGCTGCCAGCGGCACTATTTCCTCCTTCCTGTGGCTGAGCATGCTCCGTGTGTGTGGGGCCCACGTCTTCTCTGTCCAGCCCCTGTCGCAGGTGCTTCGGCTGTCTGTGTCCTGGCCACTGCGGTATGCTGCAGGGAACACAGTGGTGCACATAACCCTGCCAATGCATGCTGTTCATGTAGATAACCGGGAGAGGGGTTGCTGCCTCCTATGGTAGCTCTAAAATTCCTGATTTTTTGAGGAACCCACAGATTGCTTTTCGTCATGGCTGAGCAGTCTACTTTCCCACAGCAGTGAGTGAGGGTTCCCTGTTCACCACAATCTCTCCAACACTTGTTACTGCCTGTCTTGTTGATAATGGCCACTCTGGCAGGTGTGGGTGGTATCTCATTGCAGTTTTGTTGTTGTCATTGCCGTTAATCCTCACTATTTTCCATTGATTTCTTTAGAGAGAATGGGAGGGAGGAGGGAGACAGAGAGAGAAACACTGATTTGAGAGAGACACATCAATTGGTTGCACATGCCCCAACTGGGGCTGGGGTGGAGCCTGCAACTGAGGTATGTGTCTTTGATGGGAATCGAACCCTTGACCCTTCAGTCCACAGGCTGATACTCCAACCACTGAGCAAACTGGCTAGTGCTCTTGTGGTAGCTTTGATTTGCTCTACCTCCCTCCTCCCTAATAGCTAATGAAGTCTAGCTCTTTTCATATAACTGTTGACCTTTTATATGTCTTCCTGGGAGAGTTGCCTGTTCAGGCCCTCTCCCATTTTTTAATTGGATGGTTGGTTTGTTTGGTGTTGAGCTTTGTGAGTTCTTTATATGGTAATAGAGGCCCGGTGCATGAATTCGTGCACGTGTGGGGTCCCTTGGGGTGGCCTTGGGAGAAAGGCTCTAGCTCACGCTCACAGCCTCACAGCCCTCCCCACCCAGCCCCACATGGCACCCCTCCTGTCCTGGCACCGCCCCTCACCTGCTCCACCCTCCCTTCTGTGAGGCGATTGATTGGGGCTGGGTCTCTCTGCTGCTATCTGCGGGGTGATCAGTCAGGGGCCAGGCCCCTGGCCTGGCTCCCTCCATGCCTGCGAGCCAGGCAGCATTCCCATCCCTGCCACTGCCGCTGGCTGCCATCTGTGGGGCGATTGGGCCCTCACTTCCACCCGCCTTGGCCTGGCGCCACCCACTCATCTGCTCCACCATCCTGCCACAGTCCCACTCTCATCAGGGCCTGCTGGGGCTGGCAGCACCTCCACTGCTGCCCGCTGCCAGCGCCACATTGCTGACACTTGCCATGTTCCGCACTGCCCCTGGTCAAACTCTTGGTTGAACAACCGTCCAAGGGGGCAATTTGCATATTAGGCTTTTATTATATAGGATTTTGGATAGTAAACCTTTGACAAAGCTATTATTTGCAACTATCTCCCATGCTGTCATCTTCCTCTTTGTTTTCTGGTTGGTTTTTGTTGTGTAGAAACTTTTAGTTTGCTGTTTGAAGGTTTTAAAGGCTGGTTGTTTCATGGGAGTTTCAGGGAGGTCGTAGGGAAGATCTTAGGAGAATATTCATCAGCTTGATAGGAGGACTAAAACTCTGTTTATTCTCCAAGTTCATCTGTCCTTGGATGTGGCTGGCAAAGGGCACTGGTTGGACTGCTGCTGTCTGTCACCCTGAGGAGGGTGAGTCCAGCTCTTTGCCCTCTGGCTGGGGAGGAGAGTGTAAACCACTTCCTCCGAGTGTCTGGCTTAAGGGAGACAGGGTTTTGTGATTCACCAGGTGGCTATGAGCTACTTGGGTTTAACTGTCTGTCTGGGTGTCCTTGCCCTGTGCGTCCTGGCTGACCTGCCTGTCTCACCCTCAGGCAGGTGGCAGGCGAATGGTGCAAAGTGGAGGCAGATGGGCGACTGTGCCTGCAGCCACGGCCGCCCTCCCCCGCTGGCCTCTCAGCTCTGGACAGAGCGGGTGCTGCGGGCGCGGAGGTCTGTGGCCTCCCGGGCTCTCACAGGAGGAAGTGCCTCTAACACCCCAGGAGGTGCCTCGGCCAGTGGCGGGACATGCTGGTGGCTCGGTGTGGAACCAGAGCCCTCCTTTCTCTGCCTCTTGGGAGGGCAGCCCCTCCGCAGAGCTGTCTTCTGAGCGCGGCACAGAGTTTGGATGTGAAGAAATGGATCCTTGAAACTGAACAGAGTCAGGCTGCAGTCAGTGAAGGACACAGGAAGAGCTTTTCTCTCTTGGGGAGCACAGGAGCTCACAAAGTCGTCTCTGGAGAGGAGCCGGGTCTGTGGGTAGGCATCCTGTGAGCATCTCAGGGGGACCCCGAAGCCCAGGGGGACCCCGAAGCCCAGCGCCTTCCCCATCCTGGGCCAGTTCAGGCGGCTCCCGGGCTGGAGGCCGCAGGGGAGGTCCGGCAAGGTCTCAGTAGAGTAGTCAACAGCTTCCCAGGTGTGCCTCGCAGAGAGGGCGTAGGTCTCCGCTGACTGGTGGGTACAGGGCAGGGACCATTATGCAGCGCAGCTGGTTCTGAGGTCAGCCACGGGGTCACTGGTCTGGCTTTCTTGTTTTTCTGGGCCTGGAACTGAGACTTAACTGAGGCCCAGATGCTGTCTCTGTGGAGGAAAGGTCAGGGGTGACACTGCATGACCAGCCATATGCCAGGGGAAGAAAGGGGACCTTGGGTGAGGTCCCTCTTATACCTGTCCATTGCTGGCCACCTGGGCTTTCCACGGTGACCTTCTGTACCTGGAGGATAGTCCTTGCTCTCTCATGTCTGTCTGCCGACCTCAGATCTGCCCCTGCGTGACCCCGGGCAGCTCACGGGAAGCCCAGCGGCTGGAGGAAACATGTGTCCTGCTTGCCCTCATGCTGGATGTGTCCCCAGCAGGCCTGTCCCAGCCTGGCCGCCCGGGAAGGCAAAGTTCCACCACTGCCCTGTTACTGAGGATGAGACTAAGGCATCTAATCTCATTGAGTAATTAGCGTTAGTAATCAGTTGATCAGAAAGCAGGGGATGCTGTGCATTGGCCACGCCTAGTCACGTGAGACCGAGAAAGCAGAGTTTTCTCTGGTTAATTGTAGAAACAGAGGGAGTCATTCCCTGAACCCCCACACCAGGCGTTTCCACACCGATTCCCACATCGCCAGTGCCTGTGGGTGTCCAGCGATTCCCTCGGTTCTGTCTGCCTCAGGTTGAGGGCTTGGTCCCACAAGGCTGCTCCCACATGCACAGTGCCCAGGCAGCCCATTCTCCTGCATGGCCGACTCCAAATGTGGGGGTTCCCACACCCCTCTCACACTTACCGGACGCAGGGAGCCAGTTTACTCAGTACATGGCCAGTTTATTGTGAGGCGAACGGTCAGGAGCCTCGGGGGAGAGGGCACAGCGCAGCACTTGGGGGGCCGGGTTTCCATGCCCCTGGGCGTCAGCCTCTCAGCTCCACGCTGTGCTCACCAGACGCCGCCAACGGCTGGAGGTTGTCCCAGAGGCTCCAGGACTTCGCCAGGATTGCTGAGACCATCGCCAGTGGGGACAGCTCCATCTCCATCCCTGGAGCTGGGGTGGGGCTGTAAGTTTTAACTGTCTATCCCCATGGTTGTTCTTCTGGGGACAGCCCCAGTCCGGGAGCTATTTAGGGGTCCCCAAAGTCATCTCATTAGCGTAAACTCAGTTCCAGTCCGAGGGGCCTGTTAGGAAGGACAGAGGATCTCTCACCCCGTCCCTTCAAGCCCTTAGGATCTCTGTGCCAGCCACAGGTCTCGGTCTGGCCCCCGCCCCAGGGAGAAAGGCTGGGAGGATGTGACTGGGAAAATGGAGTGGAATGGGGTCACCTGCCGCTGATGCCGGAGACCTGGAAGTGCAGTACTTCAGTCAGAGCCAAGCCCTTTTCTCGTGGCTGCTTGTGGCTTCCTGTCACCGAGGCAACACTCCTGCTTCTCCCAGCCTCTGCCAGGGCAGCAGAGCAGCGAAACGCAGGAAGGCGCTCTCTGGGTGTGAGAGCTGCAGCTGCAGAGCAGAGTCAGTTACAGGAACGTCCTTCGAAGGACGGAGAAGCTTCTTCCTTTCCCCCAAAGCGGCTCTGGTCCTACAACCCTGACCACCTTGTTCTCTCCCACCAGGCGCTGATGTGGTTTTACTTCCTCACTCAAGGGACCCGGGTCCTGACCTCCATTTTCAGGTCCGGAGCCTCTCCCTGCAGTGGGTGAGCTGCTCCAGCTTTTTGCCGTGGTCTCTGCCGCTGTCCCTGCCTCTGGGACCGTGGCTTGGGTGACACTCACTCAATCCAATCTTCCCTGAGTGGGGATATTTCAGGAGGATGACTTTACATAGTTTTTTTATTTTATTATGATAAAGTACAGACAAATAGAATTGGAAGCATCCACATTCACACAGCAACACACAGCAAAAGGGAAAGACAAAGCAGCCTGGAGAAGCCTCCTCCTTCTCGGCAGGATCCCAGTTCCCCAGACGCATGCGCGCAGCAAAGCCATTCCCGAGCGCCGGGCCCGGGGGAGCTGGTGCGGACACATCCCGGGAGGAGACGCTGCTGGGCCGGGCAGAGACCATGGTGCACTCTGCTCTGCCCTCGGACTGCAGCCAGCCGCTCAAGTCCTGGTTTTGTGGGGCCAAAAGAATGGCACAATACAGCCCCGGGAGGGGGTGGTTGGCCCTCAGTTCCAGGCCCTCAGTGTGGCTTGGCCGGGGTCTGCGGGAGCCCAGCGCAGCCTCAGAGCCCAGGCGCGCAGCCCTCCTGCAGGTCAAGGCCAGGCCAGCAGCGCTCTCTTCCTGAGCCTGCACAGCCCGGCCGCAGCGCGTCCGTCCACGAGAAGCCTCTGCTCAGAACCCTGATGGTGTTGATGGAGGGCAAGGGGGCACCCCTCACCCCCTCACCCCTCACCCCTCACCCCTTCACCCCTTTGCCCCCTGCAGCCCCGGTGCTCGGTGAGGCCTGGGCTGGATCTGGTGCTCCCTCTCTAGTCACCAGCCACCAGGAGTGCCCTGAGGGTTGGCCTGCCCTTCCTGCTGCAGAGACTCTCTCCCCACACCTGTTTACTCCTCCACATGTCACTCCTCACACTGCCTCCTCAGCTGTCTCCCCTCCACATCTGTCTTCCACAGCTGTTCCTCTCGTCTACACCTGTCTCCGTACCTGCCTCCCCCCTCCACACTGTTGCTGCAGGGTCTCCCCTTTTACGATATCTGCTCTCCCACCCCCTCTGCGCTGACCATCGGCTTCCTGTCTGCCCACCATGGCTACCCACCGTTCACAGCGCTGGCTGACGCCATGTATCCTCTTCATGTTACCCCCTTCCCTTTGGGCCAACAGATCCGGGTGCTTCTTCTGCCTGCCTTGCTCCAGTCATGGGGGGGTCTCCTCCACTTCCCCCCAGGCTCCTCCCTCTCACTGCTCTTCTTCCACATCACGGGGACTCGCTGTGAGCTCAGCCCTCCTCACGGAGAGGGACAGCGTCTACTTTAAACCAGCGGGAGGCCGGGCGGCTCCCTCCATTGCTGACGGGGGAGAGGCCGTTCTCTCCGGGCACGTGTGCGCATCAGGCCTGCTTTCTGCCATGTAATCTTCAGGTCTACACCTCAGACGCTCCTGCAAGCGGAGAAGCAGAACCATCTATGCAGGAACACAGGTTTGATACCTGTTGTGGGAGCTAGGGTAGGATTTGCCCTTTCGTCATCACCACCATCTGGCATATTTGCCGAGCGCCCGCCTGGTCATGGAATACCGGTGCTACACGATCTGAAGACCTTGCATTTTATGAGAAGCAACACCAATTCATTTTTGTAAGTCAGTAGGAAGACAAATAGTGAGAAGCACTGATGTCAAGAAGGATGGAGGAAGAGGCGTGCAGGCGGGGGGAGACTGGTGCATGGGAGGGCCTGTCTCTGTTGCAAGAAGGTGGACATGCAGCCGTCCTGTGTAGAGTGAGATGGCCTCCCGGTGAGGGAATGACAGGCACTCACCGAGGACAGACAGGGAGATCAGTGGGGATGTGGGGTGCTGTGGGGGGCACGTTGGCTTCTGAGGGTCCCAGGTGTTGAGACTCCCAGGGCCTGGGCAGACCTGGCAGCAAGCATTGACGTGACTGTAGGGCCGGCGATCCCTCAGCTCCTTGAGGTGGCCTGCAACCCGGCCACCTGCCCTTGTCACTGGGCCCCCGTGCTCCCTGTCTCACACCTGTGGTCTCAGTGTGTCCCTGATCCAGCCTTCTCCAGCCAGACCTGCTCCCCAGAAGCAAATCCTGTGGCCCCGATTTCCCCGAGCCCCCAGCCTTCACCCAGCTCCCTTCAGACGTTCCTCGCTGAGCTGATGGCTTTAAATTTCTGGAAGACCAGTCCTCTACTGGAAACATCTGGGCGGTCTGAGCACCCGCTGGACTGCAGGTGAGCTGGGGCACTGGTGGGAGGCGGTTAGATCGTGCACAGAGAGCCCATTTGCCTGGGAGGCCGCCGGTGGTGGTGGTGGGGCAGGCCAGGGCTGGGGACAGGGTTCAGACCCAGCCTGGGCTTCCTCTGTGAACTCACTGCTCTTTCCTCTCAGTGAGAAAAGCAGTAACGTCACCGTGAATGAGGTTGGACCATAACAAAAACGACAAGCACATTGAAACCCCGAATCTGGTCTGGCGGACCCAATGGACTCACATTCTTTTTTTAAATATTATTATTATTATTATTTATTAATTTTTTTCAGAGAGAAAGAGAGAGGGATAGAGAATTAGAAACATTGATGAGAGAGAATCATCGATCAGCTGCTTCTTGCACAGCCCCTACTGGGGTTATGCCCGCAACCAAGGTACATGCCCTTGACTGGAATTGACCCGGGACCTTTCAGTCTGCAGGCCAATGCTCTATCCACTGAGCCAAACCGGTTTTGGCTGGGCTCACATTCTTAACACCTGACTCCTGCCCTCTCTGTGCCCTGCCCGTGGGCTCCTCCCGGCCCGGCCCACGGGAGCGCCAGGGAGAGTCTGGCATTGCTTCCCCTCCCTTCTGCCACCACATGCTCTGTGGTGGCCTCCTTCTCCACTCACCGCGCAGGCCTGGGCCGGCTCACTCGTGGGCAGATGGCCCAGCAACGGACCTGTCCCTCCACTCCCAGGGCCAAAGCAAGGCCTGTGGCTGTGCCAGACCCAACAGAGCAGCGGCAGCTGGCACGTGGTGCTCACTCCCTCCCTCACCAGCAGGCGCACCCACCGCCCTTCTCTGCAAAGCTGCCGGGCCACGGAGCCTCTGCTGGAAGCCTGCAGCCAAAGGGAGGCCCGAAGGGACCCGCTCCGGGGCTCCGGGCGTCTGCAGAGCTGTCCCGCCCTCTGCGGCTCTGTGCCCTCTCCCAGAACGTCCGGAACCACTTGCACCAGCGCCGTCTCCGCCTCAGTCAGACCTGAGGCAGGACTTCCCTCCGCGTCGGGAGGAGCCCCTGCTCACGGGCCTGTGACTCGGTCCAGTGACCCACCTGCAAGGGAGGGCGCCGTCAGCCGCTGGAGGACCGGGGACGAGGCGTCAGCGCCCTGAACCACGTTTACACCCGAGGCGGCAGGAGGCTGGCGGAGTCCCTGTGGCTCCTGTGTTTTTAAAGAAGAGTTGCTCCTTTTTTTTTTTTTTTTTTTTGCAAAAGAACATAACTGGGGACTTTGGGCAGCCGAGCCTGTGCCTGCGCTTCACTCACAGGAAGTCCGACACTTAACCCTGAGCTTGAACGCCAGGCAGCCCCAGGCTCAGGCCACTGCACGACGGCTCCCGGTGCTGTGCACCCAAGCGGGACACCCCCAGCGTGGCCAAGGACGGCCTCAGGAGGAGCCACAGGAGTGGGAGCCTGGGGTGCGGCTCCGAGGAGGAGGGCCAGGCCACCTGAGAGGAGGCAGGCGCCCTCCAGGGCCACCTGCCGGCTCCCTCCGCCCTGGCCGGCCTGTGCCCTTGGCCCTGGGGGCACAGCCCACTGTCCTCTCCTCTCTTAGTGCGCCCCCCCCCCCCCCCGGCCTGTGCAGACTCAGAGCCGTGGGCAGGGCCGCTGCTGGGCCAGGGAGCACCCCTGCCCGCGCCCGCCCCCAAGGTGCGCAGGCCCCGCCCCCACAGCGCGGCTAACTCTGAAGTTACTCAGAACAGGAGTTTCCACATCATCCAAACGCAGCGACCCGCAGCCTGACCCCTAACGGGAGGACAGTGAACCCTGTGGAGGGGCTGCTGGGAAGAGAGGGGTCCCAGCTACACCATGAGACAGAGCTGCCCGGGCCCCTGGGTGGCATCAGGCTGGACCAGAGCTCAGGGTGAGGACGGGCCCGCATTCTGACTACTTCCCAGTTATGACCCTCGGCACCCATGGAGCATCAATGTCCTTATTTTAGTGAACTCTGACCTCTCACAGTGACCACTGTTTCTGGACCTGAACTTGATGTCGGTGCTGGCGGCCCCGCCAAGTGACTCAGTTCCTCCGGGAACTGGCCAGAGCTGGGCCTTTCCACTTGCAAACTGGGCTCTTGAGGTTACTTAGAGGGTTCTGGTTTCCTGTGGTTCTCTTAGCAGCTTCCTCTGACACAAAGACACATGGCATGCACAGGTACTCATGCACCTTTGTGCACACACACGCACACACATACATGTGTACACATGTGCACGCACACACATTTCCACGGCCATCTATTGTGAGGCACAACCTCTGTTTTGCTAGAGCCCTCGGCGTGTAAGCAGGTCCGCAGAGTTCGCTTACCCATGGAGACGGCCCAGGCTGAGCCACAGGAGCAGGTCTGCTCTGCCTCTCAGAGGGGGAGGCGCCTGGGACCGCACCAGGACCCGGTCTGGAGGGTGTGGCCACATCCGCGAGAGCCTTCAGGCGAGCCTGCGCTTGTTTTTAAATGGTGAGCCCGGAACCACACGGCTGGTCTCCGTCCTCTCGCTCCGGCTGCGCTCTCGGACAGCCTGTGTCCCGTGTGCTCCCGCTCTGTCTCCCGCCTACCCGGTCCCGTCAGCCTCCGCTGAACCACCCCAGGCGCTTTCTGCCCTTTGGGAGGCTGACATCTGTCCATGAACACGCAGGGAGACGCTCTGGCCAGGGTGGCTCAGTCAGTTGGGCAGCATCCTGTGCACTTAGGGTTCCGGGTTTGATCCCTGGTTAGGCACAGGCCTGGGATGCGGATCCCCGTAGCGGGTGTGCAGAAGGCAGCTGATCGATGTTTCGCTCTCACATCGATGTTTCTCCCTCTCCCTTCTCTCTCTCTCTCAAAAACAAACAAACAAACAAAAAAAACCAACTCTTTGTCTTTTTCTGCAGAGCAACTGCTGAAAAACGCTTCTTCCTACAAGCAGTCTTTGTCCTAACACTCATTATTCTTTTCCTCACATCTGCAAATTACTTCAAATAAACAGGCTGGGACAGAGAAGTAATGGCTAGAACGCGTGGTTTCTACTAAATGATTATGTTATGGGAACATTGCACCTTCAGGAGCAGGGGTAAGGTGACGGGTGGCCAGCCAGGCCACAGTACGTTCTGTCCTGAGCTGCGAGTCAGTGGCTTCCCCGCTGGGTCCCGCACAGGTTAGAGCGAGTGACGGAGAACCGAGACCGCAGAAGCCTCTGGGCCCGGCGGCCAGGGCCGGATTCCAGAGCCTGCCGGAGCTGGCTGAGGCGCGGCCTGGGCAGACGCCGCCGTCAGAGGTCTGTGCACAGCAGCTGCTGCTGCAGAGCGTGTGGGCAGGAGAAGCCTCTGGCTGGTGTCTGCCCTGTGGAGAAGGGGCCTGGACTCCAGCTGGAACCTTCTGGAAAGCACATCTTTGGCAGGCGAGCCCCACTCCCTGCCCTTGCCCAGGGCCGACCTCACTGAGTGACCCTTCTTCCCGGCCTCTTCCCGTCTCCTCCACCCGTCAAGCCCACTCAGGGACGGACTGCGCAGAGCCACGAGGGGCCCAGCAGGGCCGCCAGGAAAGCTGCTCCCTGTCCCTCTCCTGGGACAGGAGTGATGCTGACTTTCTCCTGCACCGTGAACCTGCACCTGCACTTCACCCCAGGCCCCGACCCGTGGCAGTCATGTGTGTGAGGCGGTTAGGCTGACCCCCAAGGCAGCCTGGCTCTGACCCCCTGTCCCAGGGCCTGCTCTTCCGGAGGGGAGGGCTCTGGGACAGCTGTCCTGCAGGACTGTCTGCGTCACCTGCTGTCAGGGGAACGGCCACTGGGGCGGTTTTGTGGGAGGAGGGGCTGCTGGGGGCACAGCCAGGGACCTCAGGAGGGGCACCGTGGAGAGAAGTGTGCTCCAGGGCGT
The DNA here is from genome assembly GCF_014108245.1 of Pipistrellus kuhlii. Lineage (NCBI taxonomy): Eukaryota > Metazoa > Chordata > Mammalia > Chiroptera > Vespertilionidae > Pipistrellus > Pipistrellus kuhlii. The sequence continues at coordinate 976,487 of NW_023425564.1, read as the reverse complement.
GAGGGAGCCGGCTCGGCCCACGCAGCCCTCTGCGGGAGGGAAGAGCTTCTGTGGGACCGAACGGTGTGGGACAAGGAGAGGTGGCATTTCTCTTTGATTGGAAGGAGGGGGGCTCCCAGGTGCCAGGGGCCTGTGCTGTCCTTCTGGCAGAGAGAAGGCTATGCCAGCACACGGGAACTGCTCTGCCGGCCTGAGAGGTTTGCCACAGGCTGCGTCGTGAGCCAGAGAGGACCTGGAACAGCACACGGGTCCGTCTTGGCGTGGAAGCACGAAGCGGGCCCGGGTTTGAGTCCAACGCTTCCCCTGGAGTGCGGAGCGTGCCTGGGCTCGGCAGTGCCTCATGGGGCACCGGGGGCGGGCCCGTGGCTGCGGCTTCCCTCACTCAGGGCACCTCTGCCCTTCCCCTCCCTGCGGCCTGCGGCATCACGCTCACCCTGGACCTCCTCAGTGAGCAAAGGACCTTCTCCAAATTAGAGCTCCTTGCTGTGCCCCCAGCGGGCCTGCCCCCCTCTGGGGTGGGCGGCGTCCAGGTGCCTGGCTTGCAGGGCCGGGTCTCTGCATGCTGGCGGGCGGCTGCGGGAGGGCGACTCCTGGAGCAGGGCCTCCTGACCGCCCAGAGCTGCCCCGGGAATTGCTCTCCAGGCCTGGTTTCTACTTGCCAGGGTGGGATTTCAACTGGCCTCGGACGTCTGCTCGACCAAGGAGCCAGACGAGAGGGAGAGAAGCCGTCGTCCTGACTGAGGGCAGAGCCAGAGGCAAATCCCTCGGCAATGTGGGGTGACCTGCCCCTGTCCTCAAATTGCCTGGGCCTTGGCCCCTGGCTGGGTGGCAATTAGGCCCTGAGGGCACAGGCCTCTCTCCGCTGGCAGCACCTCCTGTACCAGGGATATTTTTATCTCTGTGTTGAGTGGGAGTTTATCTTTATTGTTCTGGTTCCCCATAAACACAGCTCAAAGCCTTCCCTCCCTGCCTTCCTTCTCAGCATTAGGACACACATCTGCTCTAACACACACACCTGCTGCATGTCCCTCCCCAGGCCAGGCTCTGACACACACACCTGCTGCATGTCCCTCCCCCAGGCCAGGCTCTGACACACACACCTGCTGCATGTCCCTCCCCAGGCCAGGCTCTGACACACACACCTGCTGCATGTCCCCCAGGCCAGGCTCTGACACACACACCTGCTGCATGTCCCCCAGGCCAGGCTCTGACACACACACCTGCTGCATGTCCCCCAGGCCAGGCTCTGACACACACCTGCTGCATGTCCCTCCCCAGGCCAGGCTCTGACACACACACCTGCTGCATGTCCCCCCCCAGGCCAGGCTCTGACACACACACCTGCTGCATGTCCCACCCCCAGGCCAGGCTCTAACACACACACACCTGCTGCATGTCCCCCAGGCCAGGCTCTGACACACACACCTGCTGCATGTCCCACCCCCAGGCCAGGCTCTGACACACACACCTGCTGCATGTCCCTCCCCCAGGCCAGGCTCTAACACACACACCTGCTGCATGTCCCTCCCCAGGCCAGACTTTAGGACACACACCTGCTGCATGTCCCTCCCCAGGCCAGGCTCTGACACACACACCTGCTGCATGTCCCCCAGGCCAGGCTCTAGGACACACACCTGCTGCATGTCCCCCAGGCCAGGCTCTGACACACACACCTGCTGCATGTCCCTCCCCAGGCCAGGCTCTGACACACACACCTGCTGCATGTCCCCCAGGCCAGGCTCTGACACACACACCTGCTGCATGTCCCTCCCCAGGCCAGGCTCTGACACACACACCTGCTGCATGTCCCACCCCCAGGCCAGGCTCTGACACACACACCTGCTGCATGTCCCACCCCCAGGCCAGGCTCTGACACACACACCTGCTGCATGTCCCACCCCCAGGCCAGGCTCTGACACACACACACCTGCTGCATGTCCCACCCCGAGGCCAGGCTCTGACACACACACCTGCTGCATGTCCCCCAGGCCAGGCTCTCAGGGCAGTGCAGGGGGGTAGGCAGCGGGGTGTCCCCAGCGGCAGGCTGAGTGCATGGAAAGCAGGCAAAGGGACCCTTGGCCACTGCCAGGCTGTGTCCCTCTGGAGTGACTGTGTCCGGCTCTGGTCAGTTTGCTCAGTATGGGTGTGTGCACCTGTTCCACATCAGGTAGCGGAGAGGGCAGAGGGCCCCATGGGTGAGCACAGCTGCTGCCCACACGAGAGGCCCTGGGCCAGCTGGTTGGCAGCCCGGAGGCACTGAGGGCCTTTTGTTTCTCAGCAGCAATGATTTCCCTCTGTGGGTCGATTGTGCAGCTTAATAGCTGTCATTACTCCTGAGCAAAGTGCGTGGCCGCCCGTGACAGGTCCGTGGGCAGCTCTGCCTACCAGCTCACCCTTCTCCCAGGGCCCTGCCCCCTCCAGCAACCGGGTAAGGGGGCGGCCCCATCAGGCAACTGCTGGCCTGCGGCTGGCTGGCCCTCCTGTGGACCAGCAGGAATAGGAGCCATTAGAGGCACTCTCTTGTTTGGGAGACAGTCAGGAGGCGCTGGCTGCTGGCTGCTGGCAGAATGCTCAGAGGGCCCTCACCCAGAGGCCTGGCTCGGGGCGTGAAGGACAGGCACGGGCTCCATCATTGCTGGGCGGGGGCAGGGGGAGGATGTTGGGGGCGACTTGCTCTAAAGAGCCATGGTTAGGGCTGGAGCTCTGGGTGGCAGGGAGGAGAGGGAGGGCCTGCGGGCGTGGCTCCTGGGAGCAGGGTTTGGGACTTGGGGGGCCTTCAGACCCAGCGAGGCCCAAGCTCCTCCCGGCCCCAGCCTGCCTGCAGCCTCCAGGCCTCGCCTCTGATTTCCAGGACTTCCGGGCACGGGAGTGAGCATGGCCCAGCGGTGTGCCATGCCTGGCTCTCCTCGGCCCCGTGTGTCTCCTGCAGGGTGTGAGCCTGCGGGCAGGGCTGGGCACGCTCGTGGGGGCTCGTCCAGACCCCAGCTCTGTCCCCGTACTAATGGAGCAGACCCAGGGCACTGCGACGTCTCCTCGTCCTTCTGTCCGGGGCCGGCTCCAGGACGCGTCGCTGGCTGCAGGGGTGAGCCTGAGCCCCTGGCCCCTCCAGGCGGCCCGGACGGCGGTGGGTGAGGAGGCGGCTCTGAGGGAACCAGCTCAGTGGATGGCGGTGCATGTTCCAGCCCCCAGTCAAAGCCACCGCAGGGGGAGATTGCTTTCCCCCTCGCCGTGGCCGTGGAATGTTCTGGAGTAAACAGAAGAGGCCTCCTTGGCGCTCGTTTCCTCCGGCCGACGACCCAGACTCCTTTCCTGGGGGCCCATCTCACAGGTGCAGGGTGGCTCCGGTCACTCAGCACAGAAGCTCCCCTGCAGGGGAGGGGCTGGGCGGGGCCAGGTGAGGCTCCTGGCCTCAGGGAAGGTGGGCCTGCTTTGCCAGTGGCTGTGGCCCAGGCTGCAGAGACAGACCAGAGGCGTGGCCGCCGCGGGAAGGACAGTCAGGGGCTGCCTCCCCTAGGCCTCCAGGGCACAGCAACCAGCCGTCCAACCGCACAGTGACCAGCTCACTTCCTCAGTGGTCGGCAAATCACGGCTCAAGAGCCCCTTGAGTGTGGCTCTTCCACAAAATGCCACGTGTGGGCGTGCATGTACAGTGCGATTGAAACTTCGTGGCCCATGCGCAGAAGTTGGTTTCGGCCGGGCGAGTCTATTCTGAAGAAGTGGTAACACCAAGCCACACTTTCGAGCTGCAGTTTGCCAATCACTGTACTTCCTAATCAGCGCCGGCATCGTCCCCGGGGAGCTGAGGAGGCAGGCCCGCAGGAAGCACCCTCCGGAGGGGGCGTGGGCCGCCTGCCCCGGCAGCCGACACAGTCTGCGACGGACACAGCGCCCTCGGTGGCAGCGTGGCTCGGGGATTCCTGGCAGGAGCTGCCCCGCGCCAGCGGCCTGAGCTTTCTCCGTTACCTCCATTCCCACCGTTGTTGAAACTGGCCACGTGGAAATGAGATGATGAACGGCCTTCTCAGGTTGTCAATAATGCGTGCGGTTTTAGCTTAAAGAAATGCTAGCTTTCTGTCTCGCCGGGTTTTTATCGCCGTTGGGCAGTTCAAGCCTTTGCCAGTGCATATCCGTTAGTGTTTGGTGGCCACCGTGTTAGGTGGTCGAAGCCGGCTGAGTCCTGGTGAGGCGCCTGGTGCCGCCGCGGGCCGTCCCTGACGCTCTGCGGAGCGAACACAGCAGCGATGCCGTCAGGTCAGAGCTTCCGGAAGTGTCTTTTAGGCCCAGCACAGCCATCTCAGTGCCACCCACGGAGCGACATGAGGGTCTGTTTCCAGGACGATTTCTCCTTATCGCCCCCTGGAGTGGAGAGCGGGAAGAGAAGAGGCTGTGGGAGCACCGGGCCGGGCAGCCCAGGGGTTTACCCGGCCCGGACGCACTCCCTCTCCTGCGTGCACGGCCTGCAGCACAGCGTGTGCTCCCGGGAACGCCTCCACCACAGACGTCCGGGGAAGCCCCAAACCTGAGCGTCCAGCATGGCCTCCGGGGAGCCGGCTGCCTCAGGTGCACGCGGGACTCCCCCTGCAGCCTGGGCGCAAGGCCTGCTGCCTTCGTGTCTGGAGCAGGCCCTTTCCATACTGCACTGGGTCCCCTGTGCGTGTGTGTGTGCGTGTGTGTGTGTGTGTGTGTATGTGCGTGTGCGTGTGCGCGTGCACGAGAGAGAGTGAGAGAGAGGGAGAAAGAGAGAGAGGGAGAAGGAGAGGGAGAGGGAGGTCACCTGGCCTGTGGTCTGCTGGTGAGCAGGCCCCGTGTGCAGACACCCGTGGAGGCATGGTGGCCCTGCGCCCTTCGGCACAGGCAGGGGAGGAGGTGAGGCCTTCTCTGGAGGTGCACCCGTTCCTCGGAGGGTCTCCTGCTCATGTGCAGCCAGGCCTGCAGCCTGGCCCCTCCCTGCCGTCTGTCCTCCATGGTGCTCCCCTGTGGTGTCAATGTGGCTCCTCCGAGGGTGCAGGCAGCCTCCCAGCAGGCATTCCTCAGACGCAGGCTTCATTGGAAGCAGGCTCTTAGCAGATGCAACCAGAGCAGATGCAACACTCTAATCCAGCGCTCACAGAAGGAAAAAGAAAGACCCAGGAAGATGGCAGCGTGAAGAGGCAGGGACAGGAGTGGCCCGTCGACGAGCCCAGGGGCCAAGGACTGGAGGCCCCACGCGAGGTGGACGGGCCAGGACGCATGGCACCAGAGCCGGGGGAGCGCGCCCTGCCAGTACCCTCCGGCAGCCCAGGCCGGAACCGCGGCCCCTGCGGTCACTGCATCCTCGCGCTCCGGCCGCCGGCCCCGTGTCAGGGTCACCGGCGCGTCTCTTCCCAGGCTCAGCGAGTCGCCAGGACGGGTGGACACCCCAGCGGGGAGCTCCAGTCAGGGCAGTAGGCCTGTTCGCCAGACTCAGCCGTCCTTATGATATCCCAGCCAGCTAAGTGTCATCGGACCCATGTTGCAGAAGGGGAAACGGAGGCTCGGAGACCACTCACTGCCCAAGACTGCACAGCGGGAGGGGGATGGGCGCCGATGGGACGTCAGGCTTTCTGCTCACATAAGTGGCCTCTTCGCTCCACGCCCCGTGGCCTCCAAATTGGGGAATGGGAGGGCAAGGCGTTTGCCTAAGAAACACCTCATGGTGGAGAGATTGTGACTTTGGTGGCACATCTGTCTGACTTCTGGACTCAGCTGCAGACGGTATGAAAACGAGTCGGCCCACTGAGTGTAGACAGGACTCCGGGGCCCCAGATGGGCGTGCACTGGCACTGCTGCGCTCTGCACCGCTGGGCACACGTGGTCCTTCCTCTGCCCGCTCGGCTCCCTCTCCCTCCCAGTACTGAGCACACCGAGGATGACAGCCAGTGACGGCAACAATGACAAACCCGATGGACCACAGCTCCTGTGGCTGCCTTCCGCAGCCCAGTGTTCACAGCACCTGCCCACTGCGCCCTCCTCCGAGCGCCCTTAGCCATGCAGGGCTGTGTGTGGGCCGCTGGGCAGTTCGTCCGGGATCGCGCAGCTTCAGGGGCTGAGAGGCATCTCTGGGTTTCATAGGGCCACCTGTCGCCAGCCCCTCTAGTCTACCTGGCCCCAACGGAGATCCTCAACCCTTCCTGTCCCCGCGGTCAGCTGGCAGTTCCTAACACTCAGTGCCGGTGAAGGGAAGGCTGTGGGTGGGACCCTGACCTGGAGGAGTTCCACAAATGCTCATTGTGAGGACAGTGACAAAGACTGTGATTCTGGGGGTGGCAGCAGGCTGCCCCGCCTCCTGTCCTTCCTTCCGACCTTCGGTGGCTGCTCATGGCCATGTTTCTAACTCCTTCTCTCTGACAGGGCCCCGAGGCTTTCAAATCCTCTTAGGCAGCACGGTCTGCTGATTCCTCTTATGTTTCAGCCCTTCTCTTCTCATTGCGGACACAAGACCTTAAAGAAAAAATCCCCCCGTTTCCTCTAAAAGCTGTAAATGTCCACATCAGACTTAACCTGCCGAGAACCTGCTGCCACTGGCGTACCTCACTGCTCACCAGTGGCGTGCTGGACACCGGGGAAGGCCTGCTCCCTGTGCAGCCCAGGAGGCAGTCTCCTTCGCCACCCTCCGCCCCAGTGCAGGCTTCCCTGGCGACGGTGGAGGGAGAGGTGAATGCAGAGGCCGTGCAGATGCTCCCTGTTGGAAACGGAGGCAGCTGTGTTAGTCACGGTTCCCTGAGAAACAACCGGTGGGACACATAGACATGCGTGTCAGGGGAGACTGTGATAGGGGCTGGCTCCATGTTTATGGAGGCTGGAAGTGCCAGTCTGCTGGCTGCCAGCTGGAGGCAGGGGAGCCCGAGGTGCAATTCAGTCCAAGTCCAAAGGCCCAAAGACCAGGCGCTATGGTCCTGAGGGAAGACACGCACGTTCCAGCTCAAGAAGAGGGAGGACTCACCTTCCTCACCTTTGGTTCCATTTGGGCCCCGGTGGATTGCACGGTGCCCACCTCACTGGCGAGGGCAGGTCTTCCTCAGTCCCGAATCACACGCTAACCTTCTCAGAAGCACTCTCACAGACACCCTGGACCCAGTGCTGCCAGCGGCGTGGGCATCCTCTGTGCAGGCTGGCAGAACTCCCTGTCACACCAGCTCCTCAGAGATACGGAATGAGGGCCTGCTGGGGGCTCTGCATGGAGGCGTGGACAGACCAGCCCGGGCCCTGGTGGGAGACCGGGAGGGGGGCCAGCCAAGTGGCCTGAGCAGGCGGCATGGGCATGGCTGGGGGGCCCTGCCAGCCTGTGGGTGTGTGATGCCAGAGAGCCTCAGCTTTGCTTTGGTCTTGTGGTCAGCTGGGGAACCACATGGCCAGCAGCCAGGCCAGCAGTCCTCCCAGAGGCAGGAAGGATCCAGTCTTTATAGACAGTGTCTTAAACAAGCCCAGGCCCAGCAGCGCTGCACGTCAGCCCGTGAACTCGGAGGGCACAGTTCCATTCTGAGTCAGGGCACAGGCCCGGGCTGTGGGCTCATCCCCAATAGGGGGTGTGCAGGAGGCAGCCGATCAGTGATTCTCTCTCATCATTGATGTTTCTATGTTTTCTCCCTTCCTCTCCGAAATCAATAAAAATATATTTTAAACATCAGGAAGGCCCTGGGATTCTGCCCCATGCCAACCATTCAGGACCCAGCTGTGGCTGGCTCCCTCTCCAGGCCATTGGTGGCGCTGACCCATGTGCCGAGTCCTGAAAGCCAGCCATGGCTCTCCGGGGCAGCTCTGCAGGGCAGCAGGATCGTCCTCCGAGCACACCAGTCGCCATCGTTCTGTGTGGATGGGGCTGTGCGCCTCTCGCCGCTCCGCAGCTGCACGGCCTGAGTGAGTAGTGCTCCCCTATCTGCTCACCCGCAGAGGAGCCACCCTGCCTCCCGTCCTCCCGCGGTTTCCTTAAAATCAACAAGGAACACATCTCTGGTGACCACGGGAGGAAGCAATGCACACGTTAGACCAAGAAGGAAAGAAACCGGAACAGCAGGATGCCAGGATTCCTCCCGAACCCTTCAGTTCTCGGAAATCGCTCCTGGCTTTATGGGGCCCTAGCACCAGACTGGCCCCGAAACCTCAGGCCGGTATGTATTCTGGGAGTGGCTCTGCTTCTGACCGGGTGTCGAACCGCCATGGGCCCTCTCTTCCTCTCCAGCTTGTGACAAAAGGCTCCCTGTGCCAAGGGCTGAGGCAGGCCTGGCCTCCCAGCCCGGCCGGGCAGGCTCCGGCACCATGGGCAGAGCCCTCCTGCCTCCAGCAGCCGTGGGCTCAGGGAACGGGGCCTCTGCTGAGGGACAGCCCGCTCCTCCTTCCAGCCAGGCTGCCTGGCCACCAGCTTTCCACCGAAGAACTCCCGGCTGAATCACACGCGTTTGTTAAAGCACACTTTGGGTTGTGGCACAGCAACCCAAACTTGGTTTTTCATATGATACATCACTGACATCTGTTATGTCAAGCAGGTTTCCTCAGAGGTTCAGTTAGTCCCAACATACTCCTTGGGATGCGTATACTTTAATTAATGTCAATAGTGTCTTACAGATGGCCATTTACATTGTTTTAGTTATTGTTGTTTCTACAAACAATGCTGCAATGAAAAAATATAGTGTGTGTGTCCACGTATTTATAAAATATGTTTCTAGTAGGAATATGTCTATAGAACTGACTCTTAGAAGTCGAAATGCTAACTTAAAGGTACGCATATTTAAGTTTTCATAGTTGTTGCCAAATTATTTCCCACTAAGACCTCCCTGTTTGGCCCATTCACCAGGGGGTCTTGGGGTGCTTATTTCCCCACGTCCTCTCTTATACGGGGTATTAGCAATATTTTAAAAATATCACAGATGGCCAAAGAGTATCTCAAGGTGGCCTTACTTTCAATGCTCACAAACATTTCTAATGTTTTTATGGCCAATTGATTATTCCTACCCTAGGATTTGCCACTTCCTTTCAGGCAAATTAACACGCCTGCTGGGAGAGACAGATTCTGAAGTGCAGGGACTTCACAGGCCTTGGCCGCTCACTCCTCAGCCACCAGGCAGGTGGGTGGCCCTGCCTCCAGGGTGGCTGCTGGGGTGAGCTGCGCAGGCTCCCAGGCCAGACTGGAGTCTGTCCTCAGGGCGCCTGGGAGGGCACCTTCCGGGACCAGCAGTCCATTGGGCTTGTCTCCTTTTCCTACTTGTGAAAGCTTTGGTACATCATACACAGAAACCCTTCCTTTGTCCTGGAAGTTATAACATTCCTACCACATGGCAGTTTTGTTTTAAGGCTGTTTGAGCTCTCACTCACGGACAGAGCACCTGCCTTCGGGATCATGGCCAGGGCTCTGTCTTCCCTTCAAGGCTCTGGGCCACAGGTTTAGCTTAGGAAGGTCATCTCTGGGCCAAGCTTACAATGATGCCTCCCACATTTTACTAATTCATCGCTTTAAAAGCATACTGCTGCATTTAGTCCAACAGGCTGTTTTCGTGTGTGCTGTGAGGGTCGGTGGCTTTCCACTCTGCTCAGCAGGCTGATGGAGAGGCACCTGGCTGCCCAGACCCGCCAGGAGCACCTGGCCCCACAGCTCTTCCCACCCACTGTCTGCAGCCTCCACACACGCCCGGTTCCCTCCTCCTGCCCTGACGGCTCCTCCCAGGGTCGTCTCTGCTTCTCTGCCGCCCTGAGGCGCAGCGCTGGCTCAGGCAGGTGTCTGCTGGCCTCCTCGCCTCTCTCCACACCGGGTGCACGACCCCACCCTGGGCTCCACCTCCTCCTGCCCGCGGCCCCAGAGACGTCCACAGCCTTCTTCCCGGACACTGGCCTCTTCTGTGTCTTTGAGAGGCCTCCCCGCCTCCTTCACCTGCCACCATGACAAGTGCCATGGACCCTGAGCTTGCTGGGTGTGACCTCTGGCTTCTGCCTCTACCCTCCCTGCAGACCCACCGAGCAGCCACTGCCACCTGTGCCTCTGCAGACGTTCCTGCTGCCCAGAGCCCCTTCTCTCTTCCCTGCTGACCAAGGGCAGGGTCCTCCAGCGTCCAGCTCCTCACACTGCAGATCCTCCCTGTGTTGGCACGCGCCCTGTCCCCTCTGTCCTCACACCCCTGCGAGGCAGGCCTGGTCCTCGAAGCCTGGGACACAGCCCCGTCTCTCATCTCTTGGGTTCCAGGGTGTGAGCGCCTGGAGGCTGGAGACCAAGCCTCTGGCCCGGACGCAGGGCCCGGAGCTCGCAGGGCCGGCCTGAGGAGCTCAGCCATGGAGCAGGCCGGCGGGTGTGGAGTGCAGGTGCTTTGCCTGCAATAGGACAGGCGAGAATTTGGCCCCAAGAGCGGGGCGATGCCTGTGCCCCAGACCAGGGGCGGGCCAGTGGCTGGCTGCCCAGGGGAGCCACACTGTGGCTGGAGAAGGCCAGGCCGCCCAGACCAGCTTGTCAGTTCAGCTCCAGGAATTCAGCAGGAAACTGGCGGGCTGCCCTGTCCGCCTGCACGCTGCTCCCGGAACTGCCTAGCCACGGAGGGCGGCACCCTCCCAGGGAGGGCGGGCTGGGTGAGGCCTGCGGACGGGCCCTGCTGGGGCTGGGGCACTGCTCCCATGGCCACACGGTCTCCTCCAGGTCCCGAGTGCCAGCAGCCCGAGGTTCTGGCTCCGTGAGCAGGAGTTTGGGTTTCCTGATCTCCCGAGGACGGGGAGTGACCACAGTGCTGGTGGCTGAGCTGGCACACGCCTTGTCTGGTGAGACACAGGCCTGGGGCAGTCAGGGTCACGTGGTCCTTCGTCCTCTCAGGGCAGAGGAGCCAAGGAGGACCCGCTGGTCAGCCGCCACTGCAGCGCCGGGGCACTGCCCGCATTGCTGGGATCGTTCAGTGCCGCCTCTGCCTGTCCAACTGCCCCAACTTTCCATGAATCTGGGCTAGCCAGCGCCAGCCCACAGCCGCCAGCACTCCCCCTCCGGCTCAGCTCACCCCGGGCACCGGGGGCAGTCTCTGAATGCAGCCTCAGGCGCCTCCCAGAGTGGCCGTGTCCCATAAACATGCCCGCCGTCTGCGGCAGCATGCAGGTGTCTTCCCGTCGGCTGCTGGTGGCACAGACATCCCCGGCGGGGACTCGGGGGCGAGGAGCCTGGAGAAGGCGTGAAGGACATGGCAATGGTGGGCACATGCTGGTTGGGGATGCTGCTTTCGGGGTCCATGTCACATGGGTGCTGAGGGCTCTGACCAGTGTGGTTGTGAAGGTGTTGGCCTGGGTGCACCCCGAGTTTCTGTGAGGACGGCGTGCACCGTGGGAGCCTGCCGGGCACGGGTCCGTCCGCTCTGCCCGCACCTGCTTCCCGGGTGGAGACCTGAGGCTCACAGAGGCGCCGTGTTGCCCAGGGCCCGGCGGGCGCGTGCGGAGCGGGGTGTGGCCAGCTTCCGCTCCTTCCGAGATCGGCACTCTGAGGCACTGAGTGTCGGGGTTCTTTGAATCCACTGACCGCTTTGGGGCATCTCTGCGTGTTAGAGTCTCACCCTCTCTGGACCAGGTGAGGCGGGCGAGGGGCTCCGTCACCCACGGGTGCAGGAATGAAGACGGAGCATCCCGAGTTTGCTAATGATGCCTCTTTGCTCAAGCGCATTGGCCTGACAGTCCTGCGTGCACGTGCTGAGCGAGGTGCACACGGGCGTGCATGTGGGGTGAGAGGTGCACACACACACCAGGCTTGCCACGACCGCAGGGCGAGCTCCTCTCTGAGGCCTCATGCCCGGTCGCCGTGTGTCAAGTACTGGCTGGGTGCGGGCAGTGCCGCTGCGTCCCCTGTGCTAGGCTGCGTCCCTGGTGGATGGGGACGAGCTCACAGAGGAGAAAAGCGAGCTCAAGGTTCCTGTGCTGGCGGTCACTGCGCAGACTCACGATCAGAGCAGAGAGGGTTAGAACAGCGATCATTTCATTGTAGGTGCTGATTCCCCAGGCTGCTGCCGTGGTCGCCAGCTTCTCTTGTAGCTGACAGGGGTCACGTGGTCATGCCACCTGGCGGTGGGCTGGTCTGAGGGTCCAAGACCACTTCTTCACTCCATGCCAGGGCCTTGGTGGGGGCTGCTGACCGGAGCCCCACACACGGCCTTTCCAGCATGGCTGGTGCAGGGCCCATGGGTCTCCTCCGTGGCCACTTGGCAGAGTGAGCTGGTGCCACAACAGGAGGTGAAGCTGCAGGCGTTCTGGTCTCTGCCGCTGCTCCCGGCATGAGGCAGCCCCGTGAGACAGACTGGGAACTGACGCGGGCACTGGCTGCCATTGGAAAGGGCGGCCGTGGGGACGCTATGGCCACCTTTCCGCCTCCCTGCATCTAGCCCCCGAGTGCTGGGTGGGGAGAGGGATGGAGAGGCACCAGGGAAGTGTGAGTCCTGCCTGATCCATACGGCACATTTAAACATTATTTCCTTGAGAAGAACCAAGATGGAGGCGTAGATAAATGCAGATACTCACCACCTCCCAAAACCACATCAAGATTACAACTAAATTACAGAACCCTCATTCAGAACCGCCTGCAATCTGGCGGAATGGAAGTCCTACAACTAGAGAAATAAAGAAGAAAGCACACGGAGACTGGTAGAGGTGCGGACGTGCAGAATGAGTTGGTCCAATACCCATGTGGGGTGTTCTTTCTAATCAGGAGGGATATCTTGGCTGCAGAGGCCTCCCAGAAGGAGCAAGGGGTCCCAGCCCCACACTAACACAGTCTGGGGTTCTAGAGCTGAGAAGAGAAGTCCCTGTAACTTTGGGCTGCACAAACCAGTAGGGATTGTGGCTGACTGACACGGAGGCTGCTGGAGGCCCAGATGTTCCTCTTCAAGGGCTAGCAAACCAACTTACTCAGACTCACTCCATCTGAGCTCCAGCACTGGGGCAGTGGCTTGGGGGAATCCAGGAACATATGGAGAGGAACTGAATTGTCTGGTATCAGAGCAAGAACTCAGGAGTGGCTTTCTTCCAGAAAGAGGTGCTTGCAGGGGTCATTGTTCCTATGCTGAGACCTACCCATTGTAGAGCTGACTGGGAGTAGCTTTGTCTGAGTCTCCATCAACCTGGTTCACATTGTTTGCACTTCCCTGGTGATTCCCTGAGATCCTGTCTCATCCACTTTACAGCCCCACCTAAGCTGTTTGCAGTGGCTTTTCCATATGCATGGCCTGTCCTGGCTCAAGCTTCAAACTTTCCTAAAATCTCTAAAACAAGCAGCATTTAGAATCAGCTTGCCCATATCACTCAATAAGAGGCTCCAGATCCAGTACTAGCAGCAGCCTGCCTTGCTTCACAGCTTGGTCTCTCCTGAGAGACAGGTCATAAGGAGCAGTGATCTGAAGATCTCTCTGAAGCTTCTGACAGGTGGCCCCAGGCAGGGCACAGGCAGTGGCTGACTTTGCACCTCCAGGGAGGCTCCAGAGCCAGTGCACTCATGGGTCAGCTTCAGACCACACCGGATTACAACTCCACATCCACCAGGGACACACTCGAGGGGCAGACTCAGTGAGCACCAAAGCCCCACTGAAGCAAGTCCTGCTCCATAGAGGTGTCTCATGCACAGCAGCTCTCCCACTGTAGTCATAGTTGGTCCTCACAGCCAATGGGCCTGGAGGTAAATTCCTTCCAGTGACACCAACAGCCATCAAGGCTCAACTACAACAAGACTGTGCACACAGGACTCAGGGGTGGGCCTAGAATGCCCAGCTCAGGTGACGGGGGAGTCTGAGCCACTGGGCCCTAAGGACACCCATTACACAAACACACTCTACCAACTCCAGGAGACACAGCAGCTCTACCTAATACATAGAAACAAACACAGGGAAGCAACCAAAATGAAGAGACAAAGAAACATGTCACAAATGAAAGAAATGAAGTCTCCAAAAAAAAAAAAAAAAAAAAAAAAAGAGCTAAATGAAATGGAAGCAAGGAAACTACTAGATAAAGAGTTCAAAACAATGGTTATAAGGATGCACAAGGATCTTAATGAGAGATTCAAGAGTCTTAGTGAAACATCAAAGACATGAAAAAGGATCAGTCAGATATGAAGGTTACACTAACTGAAATGAAGAATAATTTATAGGGAATCAACAATAGAGTAGAGGATTCTGAGAATCAAATCAGTGATTTGGAATATGGGGAAGAAAAAAAAAAAGACAGAAGAAGGATCCAAAATATTGTATGAAGACAGTGTAAGGAGGCTCTGGGACAACTTTAAGCATACCAACATTGGCATCATGGGTGCCAGAAGGAGAAGAAATAAAGATATTGAAAATCTGTTGGAAGAAATAATGACAGAATACTACTTGGTGAAAGAAATAGACTTACAAGTCCAGGAAAGTCAGAGAGTCCCAAACAAGATGAACCCAAAGAGACCCATGCAAAGATACATCATGATTAAAATGCCCAGGGTTAAAGACAAAGAGAGAATTTTAAAAGCAGCAAGAGAAAAAGTAGTTAGTTACCTACAAGGGAGTGCCCCTCTGTGGGGCTGCCACGCTCTGCCTGTGTGGGGTCCCCGCAGGCCCCTGCTGAGCTCTGAGCAGCTGCTGCCCTCTTTCAAGCCCTCTGGTCTCCCCAGGGCAGGTCGGGGTGCAGCGCAGTGTCCTTGACCCCCACGCTCCACACTGCAGCGGTGGCCTCCAGAAGGGACAGTGGAGCCGTGAGGGCAGCTAGGAGAGCCTTCGCAGGACAAGGACCTGCAGGCGACAGTGACCGGATGTCAGTGCGTTCACATCGCACTTCCCCAAGACGTGTCTCAGTGTTCCATGGGCTGAGGCAAATCCCATTGGCTCTTCCACGAATTACCCCCGGTGGGATATTGATGAGGGTGCCTTGTGCCGCAGCAAAGCTTCACCCTCTTTATAAAGGCAATTTCTCTTCCACAGCGGCCATTCTCCCCTCGCGCAGGGAAGTGGAGGCGGGTGCCTAAGGATCAGGACTACAGCCCAGCAGGCGTGTGGCCGGGATTCCCTCTCCCAGTGCCCATGCCAGAGGCTCCTGCCTTCAGGACGTGTGCTTACAGGACCCGCAAGCCCTCTGCAGTGATCAGTGATGGGATGTGGGTTCAAACCTGAGTTCTAAGAGACTGCTAAGAGCGTATACTTTCCTCTCTCAGCACGATGAGGTGCCCGGCACTGCACCCGGAAGCTGCGGGAGGAAGGCGGCCTGCTGGGACGAGCGCTCTCCAGGCCGCAGAGACGCCTGGGTGCAGGCGCTGCCTCTGCTGAGCCCGCCGGGTGCTCTCCCCGTGCCCGGGGAGCTCTGCACGCCTGTTCCACAGACGGGACCCTGGGACCGGGCCAGGGAGGACCCGGAGGATGTGGGAGGGAGGGAGCCTGCAGGGAGGCTGCTGGTGCACAGCAGGCCATGGTCCGGGTGCAGGTGGAGCGCATCTCCTGCTGCTCTCCTGTGCACTCCGGCCTCTGCAGGGGGTGTGGCTGCTCCCGCGGGCCGGCTCTCCTGCCTCGTCTGCAAATGCCTCTGCAGGCTGGAGGGAGCCCAATGGAGCCGGAGCAGGGCCCGAGGTCTCTCCACATGGCCACGGGATTCATTCCTCAACTTCCCACAGAGCAGGGACACTGCCCCCCCCCCCCCCCCCCCCAGGACTCCGCCCTCCCTCAGCACAGCCCGCCATGCTCTCCCCTGGACCGTGGGTTACACCGCACGCACACCTGGGCCCGCCTGGCAGTGTGGCTGACGGTCCCCGCCCAGCCCCCTGTCCTCTGCCCACGGGAAACAGAGGCAGGCTGCAGGAAGAGGGGTGCCCAGACAGTGCCTACGAGCTGAAAGTGCCCTGCCCGGGGCAGCCTGAGGCAGCCTAGGCAGAGGGGCTGACCACTGAGCTGCGCAGTGTGCTGCCCTCCTGGCGCCCTCGCTCAGGACGGCTACCTGCTGCGGACCCTTTCCCAGGCCGGGCGCACACAGCCTGCGGCCATTTGTCCGTGAACATAGTGCGGACGGGAGCCCAGGGATGGCTCCGGAGCTGCTTGCCCCTCACCCAGGAGGCGGCTGCCGGGAGGGCCGGGAGGAGGGGCCGCTGTTCCCTTCCATCTCTCCTCCTGGGGAGAAGCCAGGCCACAGGCAGGCCCAGCCCCTCCTCTCAGATCCTGGCCCCTCTCGGCTGTCCTCCAGGCTCCGGCCCAGTCCCGCCCTGAGTCCAGAGGTGTCCAGGCTGCCCCAGCCTGGCAGGCGGCCCGGCTGAGCAGGAGGGTCCCCGGCAGCGGCTGGGCTGTCCTTGTGCAGCAGGTTGTGGGCTCTGCGGGCGTCCCCCCACCCTGGCTCTCCCCCGGGAGCGGATGCACAGGGTCCCGCAGGGAGAGGCGCCCAGGCCTGGGGCCTCAGACGGTGTCCGGAGGCATCGCGTGTGGGAGGACATCGGTGAGCCCCGAACACGGTGAGTGTCAGCTCTTAGTGCCTCTCCTCCTCCGTGAAGCAGGGCGACCGCGCAGTGGCTTTTAGGAACAGGCCCTCAGGAGCCCCGGCGTCTCCAGGGGGCTGGTCAGGAGGTGGCGCTGCGGGGTCTGCGGAGTCCTGAGCGGGAGCAGGTGCCCAGCGCCCTTGGCGCCGCTGTGTTCAAACGCCAGGATCAGGGCCCTCCCCGGAGGCCTGTTCTCTAGGTGCGGGAGACCAGGGCCGCCCGGGAGGCCCGGTGCAGGGCGCGGTGCCACGGCCGCCTGGGACGCAGCACAGTGAGCGCACGGGGACCGTGCCTCCGGGAGCAATGGCAAGTCCGCAGCATTGGATTTTGCTCCAGGACTTGGATTACTTTTTCAGGTAAATGGTGAAGGGGAAATTCACCTGGCTGATGGGAATTAAAAAATGTTTTTAATGGTGAGAGAGAGAGAGAGAGAGAGAGAGAGAGAGAGAGAAAGAGGGAGAGAGAGAGAAAGAGAGAGAGAGAGAGAGAGATAGGAGAGATCTATGTGAGAGAGAAACATAGATCGGTTGCCTCCCACTTGCATCCAGTCCAGAGACCAAACCCGGAACCCAAGACCTGGGCGTGTGCCTGGCCAGAAATGCAACTGGGATCCTTTGGTGCACCGGGCGACGCTGCCCCTGGAGCCGTGGCCGGGTGTGGGCTCCTCGGGCTGGCTCCGCACGCCGGGCAGCGGGGCTGGAGGCGGGGCTCCGTGGACCGCAGCCTCCGAATCCCCCGGGCGCCCTGATGGCCGCAGATTCCCGGCCCGCCGCGGCTCTGGCGGTCCCGTGCGGGCGTCTGCCGTCCCATCCTTTCCCAGCTCTGGAGCCGTCATGAGAAGCGAAGGGAAGAGGGAGCCCAGGTCTTTCCCCACAGACTGAGAATGGGGCCCAGCAGGGGACCCTGTCCTCAGGGGGACATCAGGCTCCTGGAGGCCGCCCTCCCAGGAATCGGCACCAGGAGAACTAGGCCCGCCCCCTCCCCGAGGCTGCCTTTCCTCCTCCTCCTGATATTCCAGGCCTCCCGTGGGGTCCACGGAGGGTCCCACCCCACACACACCTTTGTCAGCTTCGCTGGCCCAGGAGCCTGGGCAGCAGCTAGGACCTGCCCAAGCGCACTGGCTTTGCCTGAGGAGCCTGTTTGGCTCTCACCTGGGACCAGAGAGGAGCCCAGGGAGCCGGCAGGCACCCAGCTGCCCGCGGTGGCCCGCCTACACAGCTGAGCGCAGGTGAGCCCCACAGCGGCCTCTGCCACAAAACGTGTGCCCACGCGAGCCTTCCAGCCGGAGGGGCCCCAGAGCAGCAGAGCTTCCTGCCAGCCCAGGCCCTGCAGGGTCACCTGGCTCCTCCCTCTCCAGCTGCCCCGCCCCCTCTGTGGGTGGGCATCATTCTTAGAGTCTGATCAGCTAGGTCCCCGAAGAGGCGCTGGTGGAATTTCACTTGCTCAGGTGCAGAGTTCCATCGTAGAGACTGGGTCAGGCCGAGCCTGGCAGCCTGGCCACGGCTGTGCCACGCGACCAGAGGACACGCCGTGGGCTCCCGGGCAGGTGCGCCTGACCCTTTGCTCTGAACAGGCAGCCGGAGTCACCACCAATCTGATACTCCGGCGTATGCTGCCACCAGTAGGTCCCAGGCCGGGTCCCCGTTCTGGTGGGTCGGGTGCTGGGTTGGTGGCTGTGGGTTTCTGAGCACGTGCTGACCTCAGCGGGGAAGTGGTTTGAATCCGGGCAGAGAAGACAGCCGTTTTGAGTGCTGGCCCTCAGAGACACTGTTTTATTTGTACACCGTCACAGGGCTGTGCCTCCCTCATCAGGAGACACCTCTCGGCTGGGCATGGGTGAGGTTCCCCTGCTGGTGGTGTCAGACTGCGAGGCCATCGGTGGGGTGGTTTTTCCCAGCGGGCAGTGAGATCTTAGCCTGTCTCCGTTATTAAGTTTGAGAACTCAAGGGCACCTCCAAGGGGAAGATGCTCAATGCTGAGTCATGGGAGCAGGGAAGTGAGGAAGGCCAGCGGCGCCTGGTCAGTAGTCAGGAAAGGCCTGTGTCTTTGGGGTCTGACCGTGTGGACGGGACGGGGGATGAGGTCAGCACCGCTCCAGGCAGGTCAAGGAGAGGCTCAGCCCTCGTCCCGCTGAAGACCCGTCTGCCACGCAGAGCTGACCCCGGCAGGCCTCCCCTCTGCCTGGGTCAGTGCGGCCTGCGGGGACAAAAGGACTTGGACTTGGACTTGGGAAGTCACAGCCCAAGGGAGCATGAAGAGCAAGAGACGGAGACTTCCGTGGGCTCCCGACTGGTCTCACTGCTGCTCGCCGGACGCGGCACAGCCACCGGCTCTGCAGCCTGCCCGTCGCGGGTGAATGGCGTGACGTCCCTCCCGCTTGCTGTGGCTGTGCCGCCCGGCCTCCTGGCACTCTGTCTCCCGCGGCCTCGCGGGCGGGCACCGTCTCCACTCCATTTCTCACCGGGGGAGAGAGACGTCTCCCTGAGCGGGGACGCCGCCTGCGCCCCACGGCTGGGCCCCACAGGAGGTCCGCCTGGTCCCTGGCCGGCCCCAATCCCTGCCCCTAAGGGCTCCTCACCTGGTCCGGGGGAGGGTGCTGGGGTGCCGGGCACTGAGGTGAAGGCTCTGCTGCAGGGGCGGGAGGAGGCGGCCTGGCTCAGAGCCCTCTGCCAGGGCATAGGTCTTTGGAACCTGCTAGTGCACGCGTGGGCCCAGGCTAATGTGTCATTTACAGGTTCTTTGCCAACGTGTGAGGCCACAGCGCTGGGTGGATGCCGGGCCTCTGTGAGCAGCCTTGGGCCTCCCTGCCTCCCGGTCCCGGTGTTGACAGGCACTCCGCGCCCACAGAGGCCGCACCCCGAGGACAGAGCTCAGCAATCCGGCCGGTGTGCGCCGTGGCCTGCGGGGGTCGGGGGCTCGCAGCGGAACCGCCTGCAGCGGGTCTCCGGGCCACAGGCTGTGGCCCACTGGCATTTTGTGGGCGGGGCCAGGCGTGCGTGAGGTTCTGTGGCGGTGCCAGTCCCACGCAGACAGAACGGCGCTGCGGCTCACCTGTGCCCACCACAGCTGGTTTGGGCGTGTGGTGAGGTCTGAGTGTGGCACCCATCTGTGTTCTATCGAGCACCACACCATCCTTGCTTGGTTGTGACATACAGGAATTTTCCAGAATGCAGCTACATCTGCTAAGGGTACGTCTAGACTCCTCTGTGTTAGGTGCTCTGAATTTCAGAAAACAGGAGCTCGGACGGGAGTCCTGGTGGCTGGGCTCACCGAGGCGGCACCAGCCCTCGCCCCGCCGCATCCCGGAAGCTGTCAGGTGCATGTCCCAGGCAGCTGTGCCTAAATATTCACCTTTAAAAGAGATGTCGTTCTAAATTATTTTTCTTTTATATTGTCATGAAGGCATTTATATTCTCTCTCTCCTCCATTTATCGGTCCATCCATCCATTGTCTACTAACTCCCGTTGGTGGAGACACATATTTTACTTAAGAATCTCACTTCAGGGCCGGAAAGGGATTGTTAGAACTAGTCGTCATGAAGGCTCAGTCGACCACCCACAGAGACTGCGGATGGAGCCGGCAGCCTCCGCTGTGAGCCCTGTGGGACGGCTGCGGCAGGCGGCTCTGGCTGTCCCTTGCGGGCACTCAGGGGTCCACAGGAAGGCTGGCTGCTGACTCTCAGGGAGCGACCGCCTTGGGGTGGGACCGGGGTGCGGTGAGGTCGTGGGGGGCTGGCCCCCAGGCAATGCGGGGCCCCCGGAGCCCAGGCCCCGCCGGCTCCAGCAGCAGCAGTGTTTCCTCCTGGGACTTGTCGGTGGTGTGAACTGTGTGCTGACACAGGCGATCGGTGGGAGGACAGGAAGTGGAGCAGGTGGGCTGGCACCACCCGCAGGCACCACTGTGAGCACCCCTGTGGGCACCGCCTGCGGGCAGTGGAAGGCCTGCTCACCCGGGGCTCTCCCGCGTTAAAGAAGAACCTCAGAGCCACTTCCTGCCCGGCCGGGCTGCTCAGAGGCGGGCTTCCCGCGATGTGCGGCTGGTCTCCGCACCCTGCAGGGCTGCCTGCTCCTCCGGCAGCAGGTGGGTGAGCGGGTGGCGCAGGCTCGGAGAACAGTTCTCAGAGAGGGCCCAGGGCCTGGGCGTGAATGAGGGGCCTTCCAGGGAACCCCTGTACTCGGCACCTGCCTTAGGCTGTGTGAGTTTGGGTGGGTTTGGGGAATGATGGGGAAGCAAGAAGATGCCTTCATTCAGAGTCACACCACGTCATCCTCCGGATGATTCTGAGCCCACTGACGTGTGTGTTCTCTCTGATTACCACGGAGTCCACCAGCCAGTCCGTCTTCAACGGGAACATGTGATGATGGAGGGTGTGCATGAGCAAGTGTGTGAGTGTGTGCCCTTGTGCATGCATGTATATGCGTGAACATGTGAGTGGCCGTATACAAGTGTGTGTGCATCCAGAGGTCCTCTGCGGAGGAAGCTGGGTCTCCCGGTGGCTGTGGGCCCTGCGCCAGCCCTGAGGGGTGTGGCAGCTCCAGGCGTGTCTTCTAGAGGCTTTGTTAGGCCTGCGGACACATCTGGGTGAAAGCCAGCTCAGAGCCAATGTGAGGGCCTGCTCCTGGGCCTGGCTCGGGAGGCTTGCAGGTCTCCACCCCCCGGGGCAGGACTGAGCCCCCTGAGACACCTGCTCCGGCACAGACTGGGGCTGCAAGCGGGAGCTTTCCGGATGCCCTGACCTGCGCACCGGGGTGGGAGCCCCCATAGTCTTGCAGCGAAGTAAGGGGTGTGGATAAACCTGCGTGGCGCCGGGGGAACCGGGCCTGCAGACGCATCACAGAGCCGTTCTCTGCTCCCAGGCTTCTTGGATTTGGAACGACTGACGAGAAATCACAACCTGAAAAGACAAACAACCCACCTGACACAGCAGACGTGGAAGTCAGACCCAGCTTCTCCTGCAGCTGTGTGCTGTGTGTGTGAGCTCCCTCTGGGCCTCAGGCTGGTGGTGAGGTCAAAGGTCACTCCTAGATTAGTCCCCCCCCCCCCCCCCCCGGGCCCGCTGAGAGTGGTGCAGCTGCCGCCCTGGCTGCGTGAAGAGCAGATGGCTCTGGCCCTGGGCGGCGGGTGGGGGCGGGGAGGCAGTGCAGGCAGCAGCCCTTTCTCCTCCTGCTCACCCCCCTTGACCGAGAGCCTGAAAAGATCAGTAGCTGCTGAGGGGCCCAGGGTTCCGGCACCTCGGTTGGGAGGTGAGGGGGGATGGGCGTGCTGCAGCTGCTCTAAAGGAAGGAGCGATGTCGGGGAGCCCTGTGGGCCAGTGGACAGTGGGTCATCCCTCTGATAATCTGAAGGCAGTGTGAGCAGAGGGTGGGGGAGGGGAGGGGTCCTGCGTGGATGGCAAGGGGCTTCGAACAAAGGTGCCTGGGTCTGGTGCACTTAGCAAAGCAGCACCCACCTAGGTGCTGTGGGGTGGGGCAGACACCAGCTCTTAGAGAGCACATCTGTGCAGAAGCGGGGTGTCTGGAGGTCAGAGGGGGATGGCCCATTCGTCACAACGCCATCCTAAGCTTGTTCTCTGCAGCCACAGGCTGCCTCCCCCTCTCTGTGGCTGGACAGCCCTCCTGTGTCTCATGAAAGCCTTGCTCAATGATGTGGGACCTTGGGGAGGGATGCCACCATCAGGCCTGGGGCTGGGGAGACCCGGGCTCAGGCTCAAGATGTCACCAGGACTCTGCCCTTCACAGGAGCCCAGTGGCTCCACATCCTGAGCCTGGGGTGCTGCAGGCCTCTGAGGCATGTCCTGCAGCCCTGGGTCCTGGCGGGAGGCACTCTGGGCAGGGATTGGCTTCTGCAGCCCCTCAGAGGGACATTTTGGGGGGTTTGAGGGGCTTGCTACAGTGAAAATTCATTGGCTGAGACCAAGTCTATACACCCCTTATCATTCTTTTCATTCTAATTGGAAATCAAAACAAATGTTTAAGATAATTCTGCAATAATTTCTACAGGAAAAAGACTATAGTTTCTTCTATGTGAGAGAGAATCTACACTAATAAAAGAGAAAAATGCAAATTAACCACCACTCTGCTGCGCCAAACCATGCCCACCAGCAAATCAGGAGTGACTATGCAAATTAACCCAACAAAGATGGCGGCTGGCTATGGAGCTGGAGCAAGCAGAAGGCTTGAGTTGCCCTGGCAATGGAGGAAGCCAAGCTTCCAGCCTACCCTGGCCAGCCCAGGCCTTCGCTCAAGGCTACAAAGTTTCAATTATAAATCCCAGATACCTGCTTCAAGCCCTGGCCTCTGCTCAAGGAGGTTAGGTTCTGGGGGGAAAAAAAGAAAAAGTAAAAAAGGAGGGGCTGGAACCTTGGGTCACCAGGGGACAATCAGGCCAGGATGGGATGGCAGGGGTCATTGGAGGTAAGCAGACCAGCAGGGGGGTCAGTTGGAGGTGATCAGGACAGTGCAGGAACAGGGGGTGCAGTGGGCTGTTTCTCTGTTTTCCGGGTCCATCACAGAAAACGACAGGTTCCTGAGTGGAGGAGCTGGGGATTAAGAAATTAGAGAAAGAGACAAGAGGCAGAAATAGATTCATCAAGCTGGGCGCTAGGTGGGCGCCACCTCTCTGATGGAGAGGCAGCAAAGGCGACCCCCCAAGCAGCAGGTTTATTTATAGGGTCAAAGGAGCTTATTTGCATTCCTAACTAGGCCCTAGCATTACTGGATTTACATACCTAGACCTCTGCTGACACCTGGACAAAGGTACCTGCCAGTGCCTCGGGCTCAGCCACCAATTTAAAGAATGTCCGTGTGCCTTCTCAGGCGGCCCTCTACAGGGGGGAATTGGGGGTGATCAGGCCAGTGGGGAGGGAAGGTTGGGGTGAGCAGGCAAGCAGGAGGGTCAGTTGGTAGTGACCCTCCCAAGGCTGGCGGGAGACATTTGGGGGTGAGCAGACTGGCAGGCAGAGTGGTTAGGGGCAATCAGGCAGGCAGGCAGGTGAGCAGCTGGAGCCATCAGTCTCAGATTGTGAGAGGGATTTCTGACTGCCAGTTTAGGCCCGATCCCTGTAACCAACAATAGGACATCTTTGAGGGATCCCAGAATGGAGAGGGTGCAGGCCAGACTAAGGAACACCCCCACTCCCGGGGCGTGAATTTTGTGCACCTGGCACTCTGGAGCTCCGCCAGGTTACAGTGTGCCTCTCAGCAGTCCCAGCCCTTCCTCCCTCCTCTGCCCCCTCAGCTCAGTGAGCACTCCCCAGACTCTGTGATACCCTTTAGCTCGTCCTGTTTCAAGTTTTACTGTATATGAGTATTTGCTAAGCAATAGATAGCTAAATGTTGCCAATTTTGAACTTTCACAAATGAAATAATATTGCATAAATTCTGACTCGCTTTTCTCTGCTCCTGAGGTTTATGTATGTTGAAGCATAGATCAGTCAGCCACCTGTTTTCACTGCTGCATGGCATTCCACCATGGGAATGTTTTGGACTGTTTCTAGGCTTTTGGTATTGCAAACGATTCCCACGAGGCACAGATCCCAGATTGAGAGTGCTTTGGTTCAAATCCTGCCTCTCAGGTCCAGCTTGTATGACCTCAAACAAGCTAATGCACCCTGTGTGCCCCAGGTTCCGCTCCTGTAAAAGGTGGATAACAATGGTATGCACATCAGAAGGCTGTAAGGAGAATCAAGTGAGCCAATTTAGATAAAACACTTAAAATGCACCTGGCCTGGGGTCAGTTTAAAAGGATAGATATGATGATGATGGTGGTGATGGTGATGCTGCTGGTGGTGGTGATGGTGATGATGGCAGTGAGGAAGGAGATGATGGTGATGGCATTAGTGGTGATTGTCTGAAGAGGATGGTGATGATGGCAACTCTTGGGGACATATGCAGAAAATCCCTATATACACCACCTTTAGTCTCCTCTTCCGCTGACCTTGTCTCTGGGTCCCCATCTCTGACCAATATTAGCTCATGACTTCTTTCCTACCCCTTCCTCTTCCGAGCCTCTGGCCCTGCCCCAGGACTGCTTCCTGGCATCTGTGGCTGACAGAGTGGAGACAGGAGGTCTGGTGGGGATCCTGGCAGCAGGTGCCTGCAGCAGGAGGCGGAGACGTGCAGGAGGATGCCTGTTGGAGGACAGCCTCACAGCAGCAGCTCAGCGAAGGACAGCCCCAGGGCAAGGCCCCAGGACATTCTTGGGAAAATTAGGGGTGCCAGGGAGACATATGGCAGAGAATGGGGTGCATGCCCATCTGGCAAGACTGCTTAGGACCTTTGCCAGTTCGTGAGGTAGTGAAAGGAGGGTGGAAGAAGGGGGCAGCCACACCAGGGGTCCCTTCCTTCAGTCTCTTTGCTAGCTCCTCCCAGGCACCAACCTAGACCCCAGAGGGAATGCCACTGTGAGATGCCCACAGCCTTTGCCCTCAGGAAGCACCCAGTGAACAAGGTACAGAGACGACGAGTGCTCCTGGGAGGTGTGTAGGGTGAGCGATGGCTGAGGCTGGGGGCTGGGGGCTGAGGGCTGGGGGCGGGGGGCTGGGGGCTGGGGGCTGGGGGTTGGGGGCTGGGGGCTGTGGGCTGGGGGCTGGGGGCTGGGGGCTGGGGACTGGGGGCTGAGGGCTGGGGGCTGGGGCTGAGGGCTGGGGGCTGGGGGCTGGGGGCTGGGGGCTGGGGGCTGAGGGCTGGGGGCTGGGGGTTGGGGGCTGAGGGCTGGGGGCTGGGGACTGGGGGCTGGGGGCTGAGGGCTGGGGGCTGGGGGCTGGGGGCTGGGGGCTGAGGGCTGGGGGCTGGGGGCTGGGGGCTGGGGGCTGGGGGCTGAGGGCTGGGGGCTGGGGACTGGGGGCGGGGGCTGAGGGCTGGGGGCTGGGGGCTGGGAGCTGAGGGCTGAGGGCTGGGGGCTGGGGCTGGGGCTGGGGGCTGAGGGCTGAGCTCTATGGAGGCCGGAGAAGGCTGCTTAAAGAACTGCAGCTTCTGTGAACTGGCCCTGACATAGGATGAGGCACCTTTTGGGATGTGCAAGGCCTGGGAGTGGCTGTGTGCCTCCAGCCGGGGAACCATGGGTGCTCATGGAGTCCAAGGAGACGTGTGGGAGGGAGAGTGGGTGCAGCTGGAGACGGAGCATATGAGGCAGCTGGGAAGTGGCAAGGCGACGTGCAAGGACCAGAGTCACGAGAGGCTCCTGGGAGGGGGGGCGTGCTCTCCCCCCCAGTATGGCTGGGGTTTGCCGGCATGTGGCATCCTCCGTCCTGGGGGAGGAGGCAGCCGGGCATCCTGTGGAGGTCAGACCTGCCAGAACGCCTTGGCTTCACCGGACCATACATATCCCTGTTTGAAGTCACACTCGCTCACATCCAGACAGGCACAGGGGGAGGCCGATGGGGAGAATGGCCGAGTGTTCCCCGCCCTGGAGTGTGAGCCTGTTTGGAGAGAAGGTCTTACAGATGGAATCAGTTGCAGTGCGGTTGTGCGGGTGGAACTCGAAGGCAGACAGTTGCATAGTGACATGCGGCGTGGAGGGAAGGCAGAGACAGAGGCGATGCACCTGCCAGCCGAGGGGCCGGCAACCCAGGAGCCGGGAGAGGCCGCACAGCCTCCTCACAGCTCCCGGGGCCAGCCCGCCCACAGCGTGATCTGACTTCCAGACAGTGCCTTTCCCCCGGTCACCGCCCAGCGAAATGGCGGAGTGTGATGGCAGCACTAGGACACGAATGCCGATGGGAAAGGCTTGAGAGTTTTTTGTAAGAAAACTATTCTTTTGTCACTATCACACTTTTCTTTAATGAAACTCTGCTACCCAAATTCTCTGCTGAAAGGCAGGGGACTGGCTGAAACCGTTTTAGGCAGAGTGAGGGTGCCAGCGTGGCAGAATTCCCGGCTCTGCCTGCCACGGCGCAGGTGGGAGCCGCAGGAAGGACGGTGCTCACGGTCGCCGCTGGGACCAGACGTGGCAGGAGCAGGGGCTGTGCTCAGCGGGTTCAGCAGGAAGCAGCCTCTGAGCCGGCGGGCGGCGGTGGGCACAGGACTGCAGGCTGCTGGTTGGTGATGTAAGGAGCCCGGAGGGAGCTGGCTGCTGGAACGCTCCCCCGCCTCCTCTGGCGGAGCCGGGGGCTTGGTCAGGTGTTTACTGGTCTGGCTGCTTGTTAAGCAACAGGTCAGACTGAAATGGGAGAGTTTCCAGAATGTGTTCTTGGAGTCATGTTTTCCCAGAACAGAGACCGTGGGAGGGGAGAACAGGCGGGAGAGCTGCCTGCTGGGGAACAAAGTGAGCGATGCCCTTTGGCCCTCAGACTCCAGGCTGTGCGGATCTGGCCAGCGGCTCCAGCTCCTGTGGGTGTAAGACGTGGAAGCCGATACAGGCCCTCTGGCAGCAGGTGAAGAGGGCTAAGGTTTGGGGCAGGCAGGCCGGGAGGAGGAGAGGGCCTGCGCCTCTGCCCGGCCCCAGGAGGGCATTCCCTGACGTGGGCGGTGGGCCTGTCCGTGAGGCGCCATGGAGGCCGCCTGAGGCCGTGCCCGCAGGCGCCGCGGGACCGGAGGTCCCGCCTGCTCATCTCCCAGGCGTGTCTTCCGCACGGCTCTGGCCAGCGTTTCCTCGGGCCCGACGGCTCCGCTCCCTGTGCACACACACACACCTTGTAATGGAAAGCACTGGAGTGGAGGAGGAAGCCGAGCTCAGGGCAGCGGACAGGCGCGGGCCTGTCCCGGGTGCAGAGTGCTCAGTGCGGCAGGCCCGGCTGGCCAGTGTAGGGGTCTCAGCGGAGCGAAGATGCCACGGTCGTGCAGGCTCCCGGGGGCAGCGAGAGGGCACACGGGCTGGCCTGGAAACAGCTTGCCGAGCACACGGCGTTTCCTTCATCCCCGTGCGTGGGCGCTGCTGCCCACGGAGGGTCCTCGGAGCCCACTGTGGGCTCTGCCTCCCCCACCAGGCAGCCAGTTCTGCCCAGCAACCAGGCCACCCTCCATCTGCTGTCTGAATAATGAGTGCCCCTCCCCCCACTGCGCTGGCACAAGCCAACTTTCCTTCTTCTATTCACTGGATTACCCTTTCAGCTGATGCCATTGTTCTCCGCTAATGGCCTACAATGTGCGGCCTGGCCCCCTCCTCCCCTGCTGGCTGCCGGGAGGAGGCAGGAATGCTGGCCCGTGCTCCCCCGTGGCCGCCTCCCCCCTCCCCTGAAGCCTGGCCTCAAGTGTCACAATGTTTTATGGGGCGCCCCCCTCCCCTCTGGGTGAGTCGACACATGGCTGTCTCCTGTGTCTTCTCAGGGCCCCCTCAGGGCAGCGCCTGGCTGTCCCGGGCCTGTGACAGATGGCCGGGCCTGAGGTGGGTGCAGGCTGTGCCCAGTCCGCAGTCCACCCGGGGGTTTTGTCACCCCCGAAAGGAGGGGACAGTAGCGGTGTGTGACCGAGGTGCCCACTGGCTGGATTCACTTTCAGCTCTTTCGGGGCCCAGGGCCAGGCCCGCAGGGGGCACTGAGCCGATGTTGGCTCTGTCCCCTGGCCTTCTTGTTACGCGTGTGCAGCCGGGCTAAGAGGGGCAGGAGTGGGAGAAGCAGCCTCTGGGGCCCCGGAGGCCCGCTGCGGGGTACAATCGCCACCAGGAGCCAGGGCAGCCGCTGAGGTTGCCCTGCGGCCACGTCCTCACACCGAGCTGCAGAGATGCACCTCAAACAGAGGAAGCGTTTTATTTGAGAAGATGTCAGAGCACAGCCGTCGGGGACCCTGTCTGAGTTGTTGGCTGTGCCCAGCCTTCCAGGGGGTCTGCAGGACACAGTCAGGGGCTGTGGCCTGGCCACTGCCTTCTTGATGGCCATGCACTGACCTCCAAGCCTCCTACACCATGCCGTGCGGTCTGTGGGCAGCAGTCCCTCTGTGTGTGTGTGAGCACATGTGCGTGCCTGCCCGCGGAGGCTGAGCACCGGGCTGCCCTTTGTGTGAGCACACGGCTCTCTTCAGAGCTGTGATCTTCAAAGCAGCGACAAGCCCTGTCAGAGCTGCTGCTCCCGGCACGTGGCCCAGTCGAGTATGCAAATGAGTCGGACCTGGCCTGTGTGCTGGGCACCAGAGCCAGCCGCCGCCCGCCCCACCCCCCCGCCCCCAGGCCCAGCAGGTGCCTCAGAAGGCAGGTGTGGGGACACCATATGCTCTGCCCAGGGTCGGCTTTCAACTCCCCGCAGGTGAGGGGGGTGAACAGAGGGGGATGGAAGAGGGGGGTGAGAGAGAGGGTGAGAGAGAGGGCGAGAGGGGCTGCGCTGTGGCCTTGGAGCTTTGCTTGCTGTGCACGGATAGTGTTTTGTTTGTTACTCCGGTCAGGGCAGCCCTGAAACGGGGCCACAGCAGGCAGAGGAGGGACAGAAGCTGAAGGAGGGAGCTCAGCCCACTGTCAGGAGGCTCCAAGCTGGGTAAAGCCTCCTAATCCTGTGCACACTGAGCGCTGTTTGCGGCTGAATGAGGCAAGTGCCTTCCAAAGGGGCCCTCATCTCTGCAGAGCGCACTGGCTGCAGGACCGTCGGCGGCCGGCCCCGCCCCCGAGCCCCCTGGGGAGCGTTAAGACCCCAGCACTAAGGCTGCACCCAGAACCAGGGGCCCAGGCCTCTTCCCTCCGGCTTGCCAAGGATGTGGCCACAGGTGCCACCTGCATTGACGTTAATGACGTGCGATTTAACGTTAGTTTCTCGGTGCTCGGTGGCTTGGCGGCAGTACAGGGAGCATTTCAGTATCGCAGGAAGTCCCACTGGACAAGGCCCCAGGCTCAGGCAACTCAGGGCTTGGAGGTCTGGCCCTCACTCCTCAGAGCCTGAGCGGCTGGAGTGCGGCCACCCCAGGCTTTGGCCTCGGGCCTCTGTGCTGCTTCCAGGGCATCCCCTGAGCCCTGCCCCCTTCTGACTGGCGGCAGCCGGGAGCAGCCCGGGCCTGCGAGGGGGCGAGGGCACACGCCGGGCTCCGGGCGGAGGTCTGGCTCTCACACGTGCCCGGCGCGCTCCGAAGGGTGTGGGCCAGGCGGGGGGCCAGGCGCGGGCTCTGCCGCGGGCGGCGCCTCCCAGCACGTGCTGCCAACTGTTGCAGAGGCAGCCGGCCCCCCAGGACGAAGAAAGAGGGGGACGTGCGGCACTGCCGAGCGGCCTCCCGCCTGCCCTCATTGTTCCCGGCAGCAGGCCCGACAGCTGGGTATCACTAACAGCTGCTTCTTCCTGGGGCGAAATTAAAAGATTAGGGGCTGTGGGCACGTGCTGGCCTGGGGGCCCAAACAATGCCTGATTTAGGGTGAAACTTGTCTGGGGACGGGACAAAGGAGGAGGCCCCGCGCCGGCCAGGGGTCAGGAGGGGGGCCGCTCCGCAGAGACAAAGGGGGCGGGGGCGGCGGGCGGCTGAAAGGAGGCTGCGGCAGCTGCTCCGGCTCCAGACATTTGAGCCGGTCCTTTCACAAACACAAACGCGGAGAAGAATGGGCCGTGCTTCGCAGAAATGACTCGTTTGCAAATGAAAGGGAGACAGAGAGCCCTCGCATTTTCCAAGTCCCCCCCAAGAGGAGGCAGAGTGATTAGTGCCCAGAGCATGGGCAGAGGAGTGTGCCTGAGCAGATGGGGCGGCCAGCCAGCCTCTGTTTACATAACAATCGCGGGGGCCCTGAGGGGTGCGGAGCCCCAGCCCTGAGTGCCTATGAGGACTGAGCAAGGACTTCCTCAGGGCGGCCAGCGGGCCTGGGGGCCTTCCTGAAGCCCGCATGGGGGTGTCTGTGCAGGCAGAGAGCTACGCACACCTCACAGCCAGACAGCCGCCCACGACTGCCAGAGGCCCAGCTGGGGTGGGGGGGGCGGGGGGAGGAGACACACACACACACACACACACACACACACACACACACACACCGGTGGCCGTCCCCGGGAGGAGCGTCCGACTTCCTGTTGGTTGTTTCCTCTTGGTGACCGGTGTGGCCAGGCTAAGTGCTGACGGGGCCCTGGCCCATCCCGCATGAGGAAAGGCGTTTAACCGAGAGGGTGCACAGCTGGCCCCACAGGCAGGGAGGCTTGGCCTCGGGCGCCACCCAACAAGTGAGGCAGCAGGTGCAACCTCGGGGCCTCCCGTAGGCCTCCCGGGTCAAAGGCCCAGACCCCCGGGGCTTGCCCTGCTGCCTCCTCCTGGAATGTTTCTGCCAAGAAGGCACAGCGTGGACTCAGCGGAGGGGGGGGAGGGGGCGGGAGGAGCCCACCCAGGGATGTCCCTCGGCTGTGGTCACCTGGGCGGTGCTGTTCCCAACGAGGCTTGTCCCCTCCACCACAGTCATCATTGCCTCCTCAAGCAGAGACTTCAGGACACCAAGGCCAATGCTGAGAGCCTGGGCCTTCCGTCCCCACCCAGCCCTTGCTTGGGGACCAATGGAGTTTGCCCTGCGAGGACCAGGTGAGAAGGCACCCCCCCTCAGACACCGCGAGTGGCAGGAAGACGGGTGGACTGCCTGGGTCCTGAGGGTGCCCGCCCAGGTCCCGCCATCAGCGCCGCTGAGGGTCAGAGGCTCGGGCTGTGCAGAGCAGCTGCCGTCACAAGCCCGCAGGAACCCGTGCTTGTCAATTTAAAGGATTTACTAAATGGAGTTCAGGGGTCAAATTCTAATCACTTCTTCCTGCTAGTGTTTCTGGGGTTACCCGGGCTATCTCTGCTCTCTGTTCAGAGGATGCCATTTGCTGGATGTTTCTACACTGTCAGGTGCCATAGGATTGTTCTCAGCACGGAGTGGGACTCGGGACCACGGCTGGCTTGCCAGCTGCGCTGCCCAGTGGGAGGCCCTGCGAGGTGCTCTCCACGGAGCTGTGTGGGGGGGAATGCCTCCGGAGGCCTCCGCACAGCCCCTGCCTGAACGCCACGTGGCTCTGAACTCCCAAAGTGTGCGCTGGCCGCGGAGGGCAGCTCAGGCATGGCCGTGAGATGGCAGAATGGCGCAGACGAGGTCTTTGCCTCGGTCTCTGTCCACCTCACTGTGGGCCGAGCTTACGCAGCAAACATTCGCTTCTCGCAGCTCTGCTGGCTTCGAAGCTGAGCCCAGGGTGCCGCCGGCCACATCTGGTGTGTGGGCAGCCGCTCCTCACTGTCCGCACGCAGCAGAGGGCTCTGGGCTCGGCCTCTTCCTGTAAGGACGCTGGTCTCATCGCCCCACCAGCACAACCTCCTTTAAGCCCACCCCCTCCCAAAGGCCCGTCTCCTAATCCCTTCCCACCGACCTTCAGCCTGTGGATTTGGGAGGGCCCTGAGCACCAGCCAGATGACCGAAGGGAGCCTGTACCTCATGCAAGCGTGCCCTCACACGCATATGGAATCTGTTTGAAAGCGTCTGTGGAGGGCTGAGGGGACTTGAACACCAAGTCCAGGAGACTGCTGGTTACCAAACTGAAAAAATATTCTGAGAAGCTTTAGCTGGAGAAGAGCTATGCTGCTGCTCTTTGGTAAGCCACTTCAATCCTCCTGAGAGGTCAGCCCCAGCTCTCAGGTCACGAGGCAAACTGGGCCTGGGTCCCTGTGGGTCCCTGTGCCAGGGCCTCCCTGAAACCCCTCTTGCAGAGACACTGCCCGCCCTGCGGGAGCGCTGGTGGTTTTAAGGAACAGGAAGCGCCAGCACCTGCCTCTCATGTGTCTGCGGCCCCTGCTGCTGCCCTCCTCCGCAGTGAAGGCCCTCAGGTGGACCCACGCACATCATGTCCGTCTGAACTTGACTTTGTCCCAGGATGTCTGAGCTTCCCGAAAGCTCAGCAAAAGCTAAGGCTCCGCCAGCGTGGCTCAGCAGTGGAGCGTCCACCTATGAACCAGGAGGTCATGGTTGGAGTCCAGGTCGGGTCATACACTGAGTGGCCAGATTGTTATGATCTCTGAACGCATAATAACCTGGCCACTCAGTGTGTGTGTGTGTGTGTGTGTGTGTGTGTGTGTGTGTGTTTTAGAGGCCCAGTGTGTGAATTCGCGCATGGGTAGGGCCTCTGGCCCGGGTTTGCAGACCTACGAGCAAGTGTTGTCCCTCAGAGGTGGCACCTGGAGACGGAGATGCCCGGGCGGGGCAGAAAGGCCGCCTCCGCCTCAGCATGCTTCCTGTGTGGTCCTGCCGACTCGGGTTCGGAGCTGGACAAGCTTTGGTCTTGCTCTGGGCCTCAGGCTCTGGACGCTGGGCCCTGTGAGTGTCCAGACCCCAATGGGCCTCGGGAACTGGAGAGGCCTATGGAGGTCGGGGCAGATGGAGGCTGGAGCAGAGGCCTTGGCACCCCCAAAGAGGGCATGACCCCTGGCAGCCTGTGCCCAGGCTCTGGAGGAAGTGTGGGCATCTCTGCAGCGCCCTCTCCGCGGCCCATGCAGACCCACTGGTTCTCTGTGACCCGCAGTGTGACCTCACGAACAGTGTGACCTCTGAAGGTATTGTTTCCAGCCGCTTCAGCAAAAGGCATGGGTTAGAGTTGGAGCTTAGGGCAGAGGTTAATTATACGCCAGTTTCCCACTGTGCCAGGAAAGCCGGAGCTGGCCGCGTTCCTGGCAGGGGAGGGCACGGTGCCCACGCCCTCTGTCAGAGGCTGCAGCCAGCAGCTGGCAGGTGTGTGGCCTGAGGGGAGGGCTGCGGGGCGGGAGAGGCGGGCTGGGCAGGCCTCTCTCTCGGGGGGGCACACTCTGAGGGCAGGGTAGGGGAGAGGGACATGAAACCTGCCTGTGGTGTGCTTGCTGCCTTCCCGCCGCGCTGAGAGCTGTGTGGCTTTAAGAGGAGGCCCTCTGCTTGGCAGCACCCCTCCCACTGAGGGGCCTCTGTCCACCTCCTCCCCTGGCCCCACGGGCCCTTGCGTGCTGGAGCCCTGTGCCACCACAAGGGAAGGTCCTCCGGCGAGCTGCGCCGGTGGGAGGAAGTGCAAACGAGGCGTTGGCGTGAGCGCAGGAAGGCCCCAGCCTGTGCTGTTGGTGTGAGCGCAGGAAGGCCCGGAGCAGCCGCCGGGGCCCGGGCCAGGCCACGGCTGAGCCCGCCGGCACGGTGAGAAACCGAAAGGGGCTGGTGGATCTAGGACACTACGTTTAGGGGTGCAGTAGAGAGCAGAACCCTGGTGCTCCCTGCCAGGACCCTTTCCGCTCCAGACCCAGGGACCCAAGCTTCCCTGGTGGCAGGGCCACCTGGACGAGGTGCCCACAGCCCTCCCCTGCCGGCTGTGATGGCCCGGACGCCAGGCCTCGCGCTCACGGACGTTTGGTCTCCCCCTGCACCCGGATGGGGCGGCAGCAGGTGCTGGCCGCACACACAGGAAGCTAAAAGAAAGCCAAGGAAACTGGGCAACTTCAGTCCTAACGCTGGGGAAGGAACCTGAGATAAAGTGGAGGTGGAGCTAGTTAACGTTTAACTCTGGTTTCCTGGACGGACGCTGAGGGCTTTCTGAGAGCACTGTTCTTGCTGGGGAGCAGCGGGGGGAGTGCGGAGAGCTCCTCGGAACCCTTCTGCCCGGAGAGTCGGTGCTGGAACTGGGCAGGACATGATGAGCACTCACCGCCCGGAGCAGAGCATTGTCTCCGGGGAAAAGGCTTCTTCTCGTGGACGTGTTGGTGTCCTGCCTAATACAGTCTTGGGCAAGGTGGGAGGGCCCACAGCGGGGAGGCCCGGGGCAGGGCCCGCAGGCCTGGCTGTGCTTTCGCAGGGACAGGGTGGCGCCCGGAGCAGGCGAGGGCCGTCCTCCACGTTGTTGATTGACACCAGGTCCTCGTGCTCCCGACGGGTGGAGTACTCCCATGCTGCGCTCCATCCTGTGCGGGCTGGGCTCAGGCCCGCGTGGGGCGGAGGCCGAAGCTCGGAGGCCCCTCCCCCTGTGGGTCTGGATGGCTGACCCCTTCAGAGCGTGAGCTCATCGTGAGGGGTTCCATGGGAGACAGCCCGGCCTGGGCCTCGGGGACCGAGGAGCTGTGGCCCGGGGGCAGCGTGGGCTGCTCTGCTGTACGGGAGCTGGGCGGCCTCCCGGCTCCGGCACCCAGGACGGCGCTGGTCCCAGCACAGCCGAAGCTCCACTTCCTCGGAAGGCAGGCGCGGGCAGTGCTTTCACGCGTTATTTCCCGGTGCCCCGAATAAGGGGGTTCTGCTCTCTATTGCACCCCTAAACTTTCCTGTGTGACCGGGGGTCTCCTACGGGGTTACACATCTGCCTGGGCGGCTTCCTTCCCCCCCATGCCCGCCCACCCCCACAGAGAGAACGTGGGCCACACACGGTCTCCTGGACACTGGCCTCTGGGAGGGCTCTGTGGTCCCCGGTCAGACCCATGCCCTGTCCCTTGTGGTGCCAGGGTCTGGTGTCCGGGGCTGGATGCTACACCTTGCACCTCCAGCGTTTTCAGTGGGGTTTGCCACTGGACACACATTGGACCTGGCGTGGGGGCTGGGCCGTGTGCACAGGAACGTGGTTCCCGTGTGGCTCTGACGGTGTGGTCCTGCAGGCAACACGGGAACTCACCACCACGCCCTGGGGCAGGGCGGTGCTGGGCAGGTGCTCACTGCCCGGGCTGCCAGCCACCTGCTGGGGCTCCAGCTCCGATCTGACCTGCAGGGAGGAGGCCGCTGGGTCCCCCACACCAGCCTTGGCACCACTGTTTTCTGACGGGTGTAAACACGCGCTTCATTCTGCTCCTGATGCCTGTGACCCCTTTATCTCCCACCAGGCTGGCTCTTCACGGAGGCTTCCGGAACACCCAGCCGGATGCTTGCTGTGCCCCTCCACCGGGCGGGGCTGCCCCTTCTCCCCAGGAAAGGCCGGGCCAGGCCCCCCCGGGAATGTACCTGCGGGGGGACCGGGCTGCTCTGTGTCTGGCCTGTGCTGTGGGCACAGATTCACGTTTGGGATCCTGATGGCATCTCCTCTGAGGGCTTCTGAGCACAGGTCCCTGCAGGGAGCCCTACCCCTCCCGCCTGCACCTCGGGGTTCCCGACTGCTGCCTCTGAGAGGGGCCTCCGCGCTCTGAGGCTGGGCGCCGGGTGCTGCGTCTGTGGTTCTGGTTGAGGACATCAGGAGTGATGCCCCAGGCGCTATCCCTCATGCTCGTCCCCCAGGGCCACACAGCGCCCTCTCTGGGGGTGCCGCGGGGAGCCACCACTGTGTTTCCTTGGGCCCCTTCTCACTTGGAAGCCGAGGCGGGAGGGGTTACTCTCACCTTGTATAGGAAGACATCGGGAGTTACTTTTGAAAGCTGACGAAAAAGGAGTAGACATTTAAGAATATTCGTAGGTTCCAAAGGTAACCACTAAAGCAACTCAAATACTAAATGTAAGTATCAGACACGGAAACCAGAGGCTAATGGACTTAGCAAAATTCTCCCTTTTCAAGGGAAGGCCAGCGGTGACTTAGAGAGGAGAAGCCGGGCCCTGGCAGCCAGGCCTGGGACCGGGCGGCCAGCATCCCTCCCTCCGTGGTGGGGCGGGCCGTCGCTGCGTTCTGATCATCGGGATGTGTTACCTGGGCACAAAGGACCTGTCTTCGTGGAGGGCTTAGACATATAGAAAAGTGTAAAGGGAAAAGTAAAAATTATAATAATTCTACTAAGAGATGACTTGTTATTATCCTATGATTGGCGTGTCCCATTGTTCATGATGGTAATTTTTCTTAGATAATTACTGTGTGTATTACTGATTAAGTGCTATATTACCTTATACCCACTTAATAACAACTTCAGATTCCTTTGTAAATACGATTTTTAATAACTGTACCATATGCCAGTGTTTCCCAACCTTCTCTCATGATGAGAATCACCTGGTGGAGTTGTTAAAACACAGATTCCTGAATCCCAACTAAGA
The DNA here is from genome assembly GCF_014108245.1 of Pipistrellus kuhlii. Classification (NCBI taxonomy): domain Eukaryota; kingdom Metazoa; phylum Chordata; class Mammalia; order Chiroptera; family Vespertilionidae; genus Pipistrellus; species Pipistrellus kuhlii. The sequence goes on along the minus strand of NW_023425564.1, from coordinate 940,270 downwards.
AGTGCTAAACTAGAATTTTTGAGAACATATAGGTAAAATTGCATACCTAACTTAGTGCTCTGTATATAAAACCTGTCTTAGAGGACTAGTTAAGTATACAATTTTACCTATATGTTCCCAAAAATTCTAGTTTAGCACTTCTTAGTTGGGATTCAGGAATCTGTGTTTTAACAACTCCACCAGGTGATTCTCATCATGAGAGAAGGTTGGGAAACACTGCCATATGCTACCATTTTATGTGCCAAAACTTATATATGAGTGATAATACCTTATTATTGAATACTTAGGTTATTTCTAATATATGTTACTCTGACAAATTCTGAGGTAAATTTTTAAAATAATAAATCTTCGTATTCCTAGTGATTTTCTTAAGATATGTTCCTAGCTGGGATTCCGGGTGAACGTACATGAGCATGTCTGAAGCTCTATGTTGTCAAAATGCTTTCAGGTGAGATTCTACTTACTGTTTCCTTTGAAGAGCAGCTGGTCCCCATGGCCATCATCTGTATTGTTCAGACCTGCAGGCTGTGCTCAAAGTTAGTCATCTCTTTACCCGGGATTTGAGAGCTGGCTGGGAGAAGTTCCATGAGTGTACGGCTTTGTCAGCGTGCTGTAAATATTGACCTCTGTAGCTAGGTGTAAAACCACAGGACTTGTGAAGTCAAACCACTAATGAGTTCTGAAAATAGAAACTCTAAGAATTGAGTTCAGGGTTGACTTTATTGTGCTGACTGAGTGAGGGAAGACTGCTGACTCATGGAGACTGTATTGGCTGGGGTGGGCAGATGAACCCAGATTAATCGAGAACATTAGCAGCTTATCTGATTTCCATTCCTTTTCTCTCTCCTCTCTCCTCTTTTCTTCCCCCATTCCTCCTAGCCTTTTCTCTCCCTTCCCCATGCACCCGTCCACTCACCCTTTTATTCACCTACTCCTCTACTCACCCACCCTTTTGTAGTCCATCCAGCCTAGTTCTGAGAGCAAATCACCCCTCACCTGCAGGCTGAAGGCCAGCAGGAGAGCGTTGGGATAGACACGGTGCCGCTACACCTGACACAGTGTTCCAGGAGCTGTTGGGAGGTGGCAGCGTGGTGCAGGAGTGCCACGCCATCCCCAGATGTCACACACCCATCTCCAAACCCCTCCTGAGAGCATTTCTCATGTGTATAGGCATAAAGACAATGAGGTTCTTATATGCTCTGCCGACCTCGTGACTCTGTCTGCATCAGCCTCAGGATCACTCTCACCTGCAGGGCCTCTGGAGTGACAGAGGGAGGCACCTGGCTGGAAGATGAAGAGGATCAGGAGGGGACCCTGGATAAGGTTTCAGAGCTTGTTGGGAGAGGATGAGTGGGGGCTGAGAGGCAGCTCTTGACATGGGTGTGGACGTGTAGTAAAGCTTGTGGTAGAAGATGGCGGCCTAGGTAAACGCTGATACTCCCCGCCTCCCACAACGTCAAAATTACAAATAAGATACAGAAAAACCATCACTCCGAGCTGCCTAAAATCTGGCTGAACGAAAATCCAACACCAGAGAAGTAAAGGAGGAAGCACATTGAGGCTTGTAGAAGAGGCAGAGGCACAGAACGGGCTGGCCTGGCACTCAGGCAGTGTTTTCTTTAATCAGGAGGGACACCTCAAAGGCCTCCTGTGAGAAGCAGGTGATCCCAGCCCCACCAGACCCCCAGCTCAGGGTTCCAGAGCTGGGACAAGAAGTCCCTGTAATTATGGGCTGTGAAAACCAGTGGGGGTTGTGGCTGAGTGACATGGAGGCTGCAGGAGTCCCAGCTGTTCCTCTTAAAGGACCCGCACACAAACTTACATGGTCCTGATTACTCTGAGCTCCAGCACAGGCGGTGACTTTGGGGGAACCAGGGACATGCAGAGAGGAACTGGACGGCCTGGCATTGGGGCAAGGATTCAGGCGTGGCTTTGTCTAAGACAGCGGTGCTTGCAGGAGTCATTGTTCCTATGCTGGGTCTGACTGGCAGGTGTCATATCTGAGTCTCCATCATCCTGGAGCACAGTGTTTGCTCTGTCCTGGTGATTCTCTGAGACCCTAACCAGGGGTCCTCAAACTTTTTTAAGTGGGGGCCAGATCACGGTCCCTCAGAGAGCTGGAGGGCCGGACTATATGAACTACTAATTCCTACTGTAACACCTCGGCTGCGCTCACTGCCCAAAAAACCTGGCGGGCCGGATCAGACTCCTCTGCGGGCCGCATGTGGCCCGCGGGCCGTAGTTTGAAGACGCCTGTGCCTAACCCATCCAATTGCAGCGCTATCCAAGCTGTTTGCAGCTGCTTTTCCATATGAATGGCCTGTCCTGGATCAGGCTTCAGAGTTTCCTAAAATCTCTCAAACAGGTAGCAGCTGGTCTCAGCATGTCCCAATCCTATCAATAAAAGGCCCAAGACCCAGCACTAACACCAGCCTTTCCTATTTCACAGCTTGGCCTTGCCTGAGTACATCCAAGCCCAATACAAATAGCAGCCTCTGCAGATTGCTCTGTAGCTCCATTGGCTCAGATTTTATTGGAGTCCTGTGTGGCCTGTCACGGTGCTCACTCAGCTGAGAAGAAAACCATCAACCTTGGCCCCAGTCTAAATTCCAGAGCCGGAGTCTACCGTGCAGGCTCGTGGAAATGTGCCTCTGGCTTAGGTGACTTAGCACCTCAGTCCCTCCCTGGTGACACCAGCTCTTAGGAGCTGGCTCCTGCCTCGAGTCACACCGACGTGTCTTGGTCATCGCTCTGGTCTCCCAGCCTCCCGTGACCTATCCTGGAGAGGAGTGTGCAGTGAGCACCCCGGAGGCTGAAGCTTCAGATGCCTGAAACTCCCCGCTTTCTCACTGCTGCTGAGACAGGTGCACGCTGTGGGGGGGGGGGGGGGGAGCGGATGCTCAGAGAGAGCGAGCGAGGCCACCGGGCAGAGAGGCCTGGGGTCCGACAATGGGTGCCTCCTCGCCACCACAGGACCTGCAAGAAAGTCCGGCGTGACTAGCCAGCTGGTGGCGTTACAGGCAGCAGCCGCCAGGACACCTGGCTCCCTGCCCACCAGACTGAGGAGGGCAGTGAGGCTTCACTTTGAGTGTCAACCTCCTTGGGCCACAGATGTCCACATATTTGGCCAAACATTACTCTGGGTGTTTCTGCAAAGGTGCTTTTGGATGAGATTAACTTTTAAATCAGTAGACTACAGATGCCCGGTGTGGGTGGGCCTCATCCAATCAGTTGAAGGCAAGAGGAGCACAAACCTCCCGCAAGAGGCAAGGGAGCAGGAACTCTCCGGCAGATGGTCTCCCGGGCCTCCGGCAGGTCTTCCTGTCACGGGCGGAGGCTCGGCCGGGCTCAGGGGTGTGGGCGGAGTGCGGCTCCCATCACCGGTGTCCTGAGTGTATGTGCAGCTGGATCGGTGAGGCGGAGAGGCAGTGAGAGCAGGGCCCGGGCACCCGAGCCCACTCACAGCAGTGTTGGTGCCGCCCCCCCCCCCCCCCCCCCCCCCCGCCTGGCTCCTCGCTGGGCGGGATCCGCACAGGCTAGGAGGCGGCTGCAGCGGCTTAGCTTCTGAACGCCGTGCACGAGCAGCTGGCACATGCTCTCAATTCCCCCTTGAAATGCACACCTGTACGTCAGAGGTTTGAGACTTGTACGTCTGGCACTGTAGGATAAGTGAGTTCCCAAAGTCGTCCCTGGGTGAAGGGAGCTGGGCTGTCCATGGAGGGAGGTGGGAAATCATGGAGGTCAGCCTGAGTGCCTGGCTCGCTGGGACAGCAGGCACGGTCACAGGCCCCTGCCGGAGAACACTGTTCTGAGAGGCTCAGGGCATGTTCAGAAGCTTAGTCCCAGTCAGTGGAGCCCCGGAGCTAATGACTGCACGCTTCGGACGTGACCCGTGTGCGCCTGTGGGCGTCCTGGCTGGGCGGGCCGTCTCTTCTCTTCCTCTGTGCCCAGGGGTACCACCCTCAGCTGCCTGTGACTGCTGCCCGGAGGCGCACCCTCAGTTTGCATTATGAGTCCCGGCGGTACTGCCACTGCGGCCACAGAAGGGCCAGGAGTGGAGTGAGCCAGAGTGCTGCCCTCGCTTCATCACAGCCGCCTGTGCCACCGAGGAGCCACGTGGGCACGGGCCTGGGTGCTGGGGCAGGGCCGCGGGTGCGGGGCACGAAGGGGCGCTTAGGGCAATGGCTGTGACTCCAGGGTGTTCTCACAAGCCCCTGTGGGGAGCGCTCCAGAGCAGGTTCTGTGTCAGAGCGTCCCTGCCCTCCCCTGAGGAGCCTGGACGGGGTGAGCCGCCTCCCCGGGCGGCGGGGCCAGTCCCTGCCGGGCCGCACCAGTGAGGCTGCTGAGCCCACAGCCTGAGCAGCAGGGCTGGCCCGACACTCGCCATAGATACCCGTCGGCTTCTGAATCGTGGGTGCAAATCGGAGCGGGAGGTCCGTTAGTGTGGCTCTCTGCCCTGCGGCTCCCCTCTGGCCTGGGTGCTGAGTGCGGGAGTGCGGGTACGTGACCGTACGTGCGGGACCGGCGGAGGTGGGAGATGTCCGGGGAAACACCTGCCGCTCTGGGCAGGCTCCCCACCTGGTGAGCCAGGAGGTCAGCGTTTGCCGTGAGCCACGGAGCTGCCAGCCTTCTCCGAAGGCTCTGGGTTCTCAGGCCGCGGTAGCCTCAGCGTCGACACCTGGAACTGGTGACCTGGGGGAGGGCCGGCCTCTCCCTTGATGGCAGCCCCTGGCCATGTTCTCAAGTCCACACCTTCTCCCCACTTCCACGGTCTGCTCTCCAAGGCCACCAGCCCCTGCAAACCTGGCCCTAGGACCACCGACCGACCGACCGACCACTGTGGCCCCTGCTTCAAACCCCCCCCTGCCCCCTCAGGCTCGGGGTGTAACGGGCTCCACCCTGCTCTCTGTGACAGCCCCGCACAGCCTCCCTCTCCTCGGACTCACCGTCCCGTCCGCACACGACGCTGTGCAGGTTCAGTGCCTGGTGACCCAATGCCCGCAGGCCGCCCCTCTGGACCCTCGCCCGCTGCTGCCCAGGAGTGTGGCTGCACGCGGCTCTTAGGTGCCCGGCTCTGGTGGCACCTGCTCCCCCTGCCCTCGGACACCTGTCTTCCCCTGCAGTCCCAGCGGGCACCTGCCACCTGCTCTCAGTGCTGCCCACGTGCTTCCTTTCCCCCACGCCCGGGCCCCGCAGGCCACCTCCCTCCACGGCGGCTCCCCGCCCCTCAGCCAGAACGGTCCCGCCTGGGCCCCTCTTACGTTGCAGTTTACAAAGGGCACAGTTATCCAGCGTTTACACGTTTCTAAAAAGTTAAATCCATCCAATATGTCGCTGGTTAGAAAGCAGAGAGCGTCTTTGTCAGAGAAGTGCCCTTTTGCCAATGATCCAGGACAAACAGAGTGAAGGCGTCAGTGTTTAGTTTGCGCTGACTGCTCACAGGGCTGCAGTGTGAGGACTCGGCCCCGGGGAGAGAGCATGGGGCTCAGAAGTCTCCTTTCCTCAGTGACCCCGCGGGCCCTGAGCACATGGCCATCTCCTGCCGACCTGGGCGTCCTGGCAGCTGACGCTGCATCTGAACAGCCCGCTCACTCTGCTGGCGGAGGCGGGCGGAGGCGGGCGGAGGGCATCCTCTGTGTGCCCAGGGCCTCGCCAGGGCCTTGCTTGCGTCTGCAGCCCTGGAGCCGGAGCTGAAGCAAAGGCAGCATTTCTGTGCAGTTGGGGAGCAGGAAGTGGTGAGAAGCGTGTGGTGAGCAGTCAGGGCAGAGAACGCAAAGCTGTTTGCAGTCGGTGCCGCGTGGGGCCTGCTCTGTGATTCCCCCCGGCGAGGCCCAGCAGCCTTTCTAGGAAAAACCCTGAGGATGTCGCTGCAGCAAGCCTGACTCAGATGAGGGACAGTCCCCGCGAGGCTGTGCGGGGCTGGCTGGGCAGAAGGGCTGCGTGGCTCTGAGTCCGTGGAGGTGGCAGCTGTCTAGGTGCCAGTGTGGGCAAGCCTGTGCAGGCTCAGCCCCGGCCACCGTGAATGGTGGGCGAGGTCAGCCCGGGACTAACCACTTGGAGGCCCGGCCCGGGTCCCCGGAGCCGTGCAGTGGAGGCTAGTGTGGGCGTGGCGAGGCGGCAGAGGTTGCCCGGGCACGCTTCTCGAGGCCCTCGGCCCATTGCCGAGGTCTGGTGACTACACCGGGCTGGAATTGGGCTCCGTCCGTGCACCTCCGTCTCGCTCTTGCTGCACGCTGAGCCCAGGGATGGTTTGGGCTCTGGGTGACCGGTGGACCTCTGCCTGTGCAGATGCCTGTGAGTCATTGTGAGAGTCGGAACAGTGTTAGATGCTGCGGTTCTGGGACAGACACGCTGTGAGTGCAGGTTTTGTGGGCCTGATGCATGTACCACCTGGGGGCCCGCTGCTGAAAGGAGAATGCAAACTTACAGCACAGCCTGCTGGGCGGGAGGCGGGCCCTCAGACCCCTCACTCACCCGACTCAAGGAAAAGCACCAGGACCACCATCGCGGCTCAGGGCCCTCTGCTGTGTGTGGCCCGTGCAGGGGAAGGGGTGGGCTTATCTTCATGTAGGCCAGGCCAGGGCCCCGCCACAGCCAGCCATGTGCTCTAGAACCTTCCGGAAGCACCCATAGCAGCTGTGACCATGATGTTCTTTTAGAATGATCCCCCACGTGCTGGCTGGCACATGGCAGTGCTGCGGGCACTTGTGGTGAAAAGCATCCGTGACTGCATCCTCCTCGCTCCGAGGCCCTCTCCTCAGTGTGAGCGGAGCGGGAGGGAGGGAGGCCTTCCTGAGACAGACGCAAGACAGATCCACAGACAAACAGGTGACACGTAAAAGTGAACAATGAGGGCAACATAGATAACAAGCCAACTCAACACCAGACCTGGGGGAATCTGTGCAACACAAATTGTAGCAAAAGGACCGATTCTCCTAATTTATAAAGAACTCTTACACAGCAAGGGCAAAAAGGCCAGTAGCCCCAAAGGAAGGGGAGTAAACTGTATTAATAATTCCTCTCAGACAAGCAATACACGAAGTGTCTAAGCACATGAAGCGAGACCCTTCTCACTCAAAATACAGACACACATTAGGACTGTAGTGCAATGGTACCAAAAAAAAAAAAAAGCCGTTTTTTCTTTTCTCCCTTTTTCATTTTTGTGTGGAAGTTGACAGACTGACCCTGATATGTAGGAAATTCAAAAGCCCAAAGAAAAGGTCATGTGAACCTGAGGAAGAAAAGCACGGGAACAGCCAGGCCTCTGAGGACAGGGCTGGAGAAGCAGGAGCGAGATGCGCCCTGGTGGGCGGCCACGCGGAGCACTTACCAGGCACACCCCCGGCACCTCGTGTGATGGTCCAATGAACTGCAGGGCTAGAAGTGAAGGCAAAACAACAGGGCTTCGAATAAAAATAGAGCATCTTCATGGCAGTGTAGGCAAACTTCTGAACCGGGCGCATAGTCGCAAAAGGAGAAACATTAATAAATACGCCTCATCTGGGATACGCGTTTGTGGGCCTCACAGGGTGGCTGGACCGGTGACAGAGCCACCCACACGAGGGAGAAGACGTCCGCGGTGTGCGGATCCAGAAGCCTGCATCAAACTTGTGAGGAGCTCCTGCAGGCCAATAAGACAAAAGCCCAGCAGAAAACGGCCCCTTTCCCACACAGGAAGCCCAGGTATTGTAAGCACAGACAGTGTTTGGCTGCATCAGCCACAGCCACCAAACCAGCAAAGTGCAGAACACTGGCAAGGCCAGGACTTGGAGAGCGGCGAGCCTGTGCCCCGTGCCCCACGCCCCGCTGTGGGGAGGGTGAATCCGGGAGGACTGTCTGGCAGGGGCCACTGCCACCAGGCAGGTGCAGAGAGTGGGCGGCGGGGCAGCAGCTGGCCGGAGGCATGCTGTCACACTGTGCGCGTGTCACACTGTGTGCGCGGACTGCGCATGCTCAGCACGCTGTCACACTGCGCGAGTGGACTGCGCACACACAACAGGGCGCTTCGCTTCTATAAGAGTTCCCAGCGGAGTCACATCACACATAAACGCCTCGAGGACACATCGGTGGGGACCTTCTCTCCGGCTGGGGGTCTGCACGGCGAGCCCTCAGAAGGACCGCAGGCGCCTCTGCGGCTGGCTCCCTCACTGGGAGGCGGGCCTTGGAAATCACTCTGTGAGGGCAGGGCGCGTAGTCACATACGTGGGATCACACACAGTCAGCGCTTTGTGAGGGGCTTATTCCACTCCGGAGGCCGCAGGCTCCCCCCGCTGCGGCCTGTGCCAGAGCTTCTCTCCGTTATGCTGAACGCTGTCCCGCTGCAGGATGGCCCCTGCTGCTCGTCACCCGCCCCTCGGAGCGCGGGCTGCTTCCACCTCCTGGCTGTTGTGAACAGTGCCGCTCGGAGCCGGGGCCGCACACGCAGTGCGTTTTTGTGTGTCTGGGTTGTGGTGACAGCTCCTCTCCTCCTGGGCACCAGGGACTCCCAGCATTCCACGGGCCGGGCTGCAGCCTGTCCCGGGAAGCTGTGCTGCAGCAACCTGGGCAGAAACTGACGCCAGCAACTGTCGGGTGGATTCACGTTTATGAGGCCCAGGGCCTCCCAGAGGCAGCCCATGAATTACACGTAACTGGTTTCCTGACAGCCGTAGTTGCTGGCCCACCTGTTGCAAAAAAAGGAGAAGTCTCAGGTTTCTTGGTCCAGGTTTCCAGGGCCAGTTGTGCAAAAGCAGCAGCAGAGCCTGCGGCTCCGGCCTCCAGCTGGATTGTCTGCTGAGCCCGCAGGGCAGACCCAGGAGTCTGAGGAACGCGACAGAGCAAGCGGAAGCCACCTCGTGCAGCCACGCCGCTGGACAGAGACGGGCTGCCGGGCCCGGTCTGGCTGCTCAGCTGCTTAACTGTGCACGCCTGGGCCACCAGACGCGAGCAGCGTGGAAACCGGCTGTAAAATTTGATAAGCTGCTGGGGCTTGCAAGACAGATGGGGAGGGCGGTAGGGGTGGGAATGGGCCAGGGGTTAGCTCTGGGCAGCTTTCAGACCCACAGGGCAGTCTGGGCACCAAGAATACGGTAGCCACCCAGGAGCTCCTTCCAGAGCAAAAACAGAGGAAGGACTGCTTGCAGGCCACCGCCTGATAAGCGAGGGAGGAGGCCATAAACTGTGGCGTTAGGAGTGTCAGGCTGCAGAAGCCAGTGGGGCAGGGAGAAGAGGCTGATTGCGCTTCTCATAAGTTTAGCCCTGAAATCCATCTCACCCTCTGTGGATCGCAGCACTTTTCCAGAGCAGATTGTGGGCGGTGCTCTGGGCAGGATCCGCAGCCCCTCACAGCGTGAGCACTCAGAGACGGTGACAGTGCCACAGGCCAGAGCGCCTGCACCAGCCGGGAGGCAGGAGACTCGGGCAGCCTGCGAGACGGGAGGCCGGGCCGGCAGAGGCAGCCGCCCCCAGCTGCCCATGCCCTCTCTCCCAGCAGGTCTCTTCCTCAGGCTGCCAGCTGGCTGCTGGGGTGGCCCCACTCACAGATCCAGCTGCAGACGGTGCCGGGAGCCCCCTGAGGACTGCCGGCTGGGCCCGCGCACCTCAGAGCGGGCGCGCTAGGGGATGACTGACCCGGTCCCACATGATGGCTCTGCGACCACCACTTCCTCTTCTGCGAGTGTTGGCTTTGACTTAAACTCACTTCAGCAAGAGAAGAGCCAGCCGAGCTAACCAGGGCGGTTAGCAGTAGGCAGAAGCCACGTTTAGTGTATGCAGAGCCGTACAGCAGAGCTGACTGCACCGAGCCAGGTTGGCCCTGGGAAGGAAGGTTAGAACCTACAATTAATTAATACGAAACACATAAAATTGAGAGGATTTGGACCAAATACTAACCATGAGGCCACACAAAGGCCAGAAAAGTAAACCTAAAGAAAAAGCGGAAAGGACGAAAAACAAATGCAATAGTTTCAGAAACATTCACTCAGTGAGAGACAAATCCAGTAGACAGGATCCATGGGCCACAATTCATATCGGGAAAATAACCCTCCCTCCCCCGAAGTACAAAAGCACCATCCCCTCACCCCAGAGCTGAGCCGGTGGGATCAGCAGGATAGGTAGGGGATTTCAAGCACAGAGGCTGATGTGCAAATTGTACATCACTACATTTGGAAATACAGATAGAATTGATAATTTTCTCAGAAAATAAAGCCAATCAAATGGCCTCAAGAATCAGAAGAATTCTGAATGTAGAGACGGCGCCGGAGGGCCTGGCTGGAGGCGGCTGCAGGAGCTCCAGGCTGCGGGCCGCTAGGCAGAAGGCGGAGCCTCAGACACGCGAACAGCGAAGAGAGGAGTACGCCGCCCTCCCACAGAGAGGACGTGACTTTGGTAGACAAGGCTGACATGTAGGAAGAAGGCTTATTCTTCAGGCCAAGGAGGCAACTCACAGCAGCTGTTAGAGAAGCAGAAGGAAAACACGAAGGAACTGGAACAGAAAACCCTACCCGGGCGCAGCGTGAAGGAAGCTGAGGACAACATCCGAGGTGCTGATGGCGCTCAGGGCAGCTCTTCCTCCTCCCTCTCTGCCCGGTGGGCCAGGCCCTGCGCGGGACATGGCCTCTGCTCTGCCCGACGGACATGGCGTCTGGTGCTCTTCGTCACCCGTGTTTTCTTCGTCACCCCGAGCCCCTGTCAAACCCCAGCCCTGGTTTTTGTCCTTTCTCTGCTCGCAACTCTTCTCCGGGGCAAGTCCTGCCTCCCGGGAGAGGGGAGGGGGAGCCAGGACAGGTGGGGAGCTCTGCCAGGCTCCACTAGTCACGCTGGTCAGACCAATAAAAGGCCACTCTGCTAAGTTTGCTTTTCTCCAGCCGACGGATGAGAACAGAGGCAGAGGCTCTCTGCCTGAGCTCCTTCCTGCCCTCTCTGGGGCTGGGGCCCTGCTCCTTCTGCCTTCCCCTCTTCTCTCTTCCTCTCTGCTCTTTCACGTAACCCTCACGCTCACAGCCACCAGCGAATGTGCAGGTAAGAAAGAAAGGATGGCCCGCAGAGCTGAGGGTAAGTGAGCAGGACAGCAGTTCCTCCGTGGCAGTCTGCCTAGAGTCCTTCCCTGCTTTCTCCCGAGCGTCCCAAGGCAAACTCACCAACAAACCAGCAGCACCTAAAAAAGGACAGAAGAAGCGTCACATCCTGGTTCCCCCTCCACGCAAGGCGCTGTGGTCATGCGTGTGAGAGACATGTCACCTGGAGGCCTGTCCAGCACCACACACATTAACATAGTTTTCAGGGGATTAAAAAAGGAGAAAGCTTTGCATGTAATTTTACAGCAGGAGAAACATACCCAATAGTAGAATTAAATCGAACAAAAAAGTGCACACGTGACGTGGACACGTGATGTCACGTTTAATGATGTTGTTGGAAACGTTTCCATTATTGCCTGGAAGAAATGCTCGTATGGCTGCCACCAACGCAGGCATTCAATGCCGCTTATGAGATCCCAGCAAACAGGAAAAAACAGTGTTGGAAATATTTAAAAGGGAGAGACAATTTTAACTCTTTGGATGCAAAAAATTCAGGATAATAAATTGCACTCATTTGAACTATGTTTAATTATGTAGCTGAACCGAAGATAAATTTACAAACCATAATTATTTTTCCAAATGCCTGCAATAGGATGATGTAACAATATCCCAGGATCGTGCAATTAACACAGAAGGTCTGGGGTGCGTGTCATTAGGGACTGACTGCTCCTCCCGGTACAGACAGTGCAGTCCTGCCGGGTCCCCAAGCTGGGGCCGCACTGGGAGCACGGTCATTGCAGTGGTAACTGGTGAAGACCAGGCCATGTTGGAGACGGGTGGGCCCTAATTCAACACGCCTGGCATCCTCCAGGACAGAGGACATTTGGAGACAGATCCACACAGCGAGATGCCACGGGAACGTGAGTTCAGGCAGAGAGCAGGTGTGGCTTCCACAGCCGGGAGCGCACACATTGCCAGCAGCCCCAGAGGCGGGGCAGGCCTGACAGATCAGCCTCTGGAGGAACCAGGACCGCTCACACCATGAGTGTGGGTGCGGGCTGCGGAGCTGAGAGCCGGCACAGGGCTGCGGCGGCCCTGGCCACGTCCCGCTCCTGCTCACGGAACTCCGAGGGAGCTGCGCGGGAGCAAGAAGTGCTCACACGGCAGGGGGAGAGGGGGGTGCTGCTCCCTCGGGCTCCTCCCAGGGAAGTTCAGGTTCCTGGAGAATGGCAGGGGTGCTGAGTCACCCGTGGGGCCCCGGGTCGCCTGGAGCCCTGTGTGCTGGAGAACACAGACTGCCCCCCAAGGCTGGTGCCCTCTCTCCCTGGGCCTCGCTTCCCTCCCACCAGCCTCCTCCCTGTGAGGACGGGCGGCCCTTCCACAGGGCGACCAGCCCGTTCCTGGAGGGCAGAGCCCCCTGTGACCAAGGGCCCTCTGAGGCACCAGGCGGAGGAGCCTCCGCAGTGTCTCCCCTGCCACGAGGGGTTGCCCGGGGAGAGGGCCCTGCAGGGTGGAGGATGCCCAGTGCCGTCCCGACCGCAGCCTTGGCGTGTGGGCGTGCCGCTGAGCTCACCACACGTCCCTGCCCACGTTGTCCTGGCTCCCTGGTCGCCAGATTTTCTCTCAGGAGCACATGCGGGCCTGATGCCGGGACGGGGTGATCCGAGGCTCACAGGGAAACCCAGATCAGCGACCTCGGCCCTGGGAGGGTCAGGGGGTGCCTGGCCGCTGGGGTGCTATGGGTGGTCTGAAGGCGTCTCCCGTCGAACCAGTGAGCAGCCTGAGGCCCGCTCGCCGGGAAGCAAGTCTCCCGCTTCAGGATGGCATTCCCGGTGGCTCCTAGCGGTTCTGATACTCAGTGTGTCTGTGTGGGCTTACTGTGTGTGTGGTGTGGTGTGTGGTGTGGCATGTGTGGATTTACTGTGTGTGTGTGTGGTGTGGCATGTGTGGTGTGTGGTGCGGTGTGTGTGGTGTGTGTAGTGTCAGTGCTGTGTGCATATGTGTGGGGTGGTGTGTGACGTGTGCACAATGGCGGGAGGAAGTGGGATCTCCATGGGTAACCAGTGATCCACTGCAGATGTTCTGGGGATCATTCTGCCTCAAATCCCTGGGTCAGAGCATAGCCAACATGAGTTTTCATGTACAGATTAGGTACTAAATATGGTCAAAATGTGGGGTGATGCAGAGCAGTGTGGATAGTCTTCAACGAGAAATGGATGCCATGTGGGGTGGGATGCGGAGGTCAGTAAACTTGGGCTGTCTCACTTCTTGCCATCTCCTGAGAGGCTGCAGGAGCCCAGTGTCCAGCTTGCCCCCTTAACCCGGGTGTGGGTCTGCAGAGTGTGCCTGAGCCTGCTTCCTGCCAATGCTGGGACCGTGGTCTCCTGCAGCCCGGAGCTGAGTGTGAACCTGGGACCATGGTCTCCTGCAGCCTGGAGCTGAGTGTGAACCTGGGACCATGGTCTCCTGCAGCCTGGAGCTGAGTGTGAACCTGAGACTGTGGTCTCCTGCAGCCTGGAGCTGAGTGTGAACCTGAGACTTGGTTGGTCTGCAGGCCTGGAGCTGAGTGTGAACCTGGGACCATTGTCTGCAGCCCGGAGCTGAGTGTGAACCTGGGACCATAGTCTGCAGCCTGGAGCTGAGTGTGAACCTGGGACCATAGTCTGCAGCCCGGAGCTGAGTGTGAACCTGGGACCATAGTCTGCAGCCCGGAGCTGAGTGTGAACCTGGGACCATAGTCTGCAGCCCGGAGCTGAGTGTGAACCTGGGACCGTGGTCTCCTGCAGCCCGGAGCTGAGTGTGAATCTCCTGTGTTTCTCTTATGGTGGCACTTCCTGGCTTGCCACTGGCAGCAGCAGGCCTGACCTCCATGGGGTAGCTCCCTGGCTTTGCTAGTAACTTCTAGTCTTGTTTGGTTCAATGAAAGTTTCTAGTTAACTTATTGAACATCAGATTAATTGCTAGATTAGTTTATGTAAGAAAATTCCAATAGTAGTGTGTCAAATACTTTGGTCTCTGAAAATTTATTTAATCTTTATTGGTGTATATATGAGTTTGTTGCACTGGGTCCTAGTTCAAGACATTCACCTGAGAGATTCTCATTTGATATGTTCCTACGGGTGTCTCTGTCCCCCTCTCTGCAGCACAGGACATGCTCCGGCTCTCAGGGGCCAAGCTGTCCTCTGTGTGCTCGCTCAGCTCGTTTCCCATGACACTGCTGTTTTCACGTCCTGTGGGTAGTGGTTCTCAGCTGTCTCTCCAGTGTGATGAGGCTCATGGTCCCCTAGTCCCCCAGACCCCCCGTTGCCACAATCCCCCCAGTCTGTGACTGGCTGGCTTTATTCTGCCTTTTGGTACACTCAGCCCTGCTCTCCGCGCACTCCCAGTGCACTGTGGTGCCCAGACGGTGGTCCCTGCAGTGGCTCCAGGCCCTGCCTCTCGGGTTTGCTTCTCACCCTCCTCCTGACCTGCCAGAGGGTCCTCTGGGCCCAGCACCCTAACGGCTCCTCCCTCCTCCTGCTGCTGCCTGGGCTGGTTCTCCAGAAGGAGACCACAACTCTTTTAGGAACTGTAGGTTCTCCCTGCCTCTTCCGCCTCTGGGTCCCCCTGGAGGCCATGGCAGGCCGTCCTCCGGGGTCAGCCTGGCCTGCTGGGCTCCCCTGCTGCCAGCACCAGGAGCGGGAGAGTGTGCACTCTGCGGGCGCTGCGGGCCCCTTGACCGCCCGTCCTGCGGCTTTCAGACTCCTGGGTTTTGTTCACGTCAGCGTGTACCCCGAGGAGGCGGGGCTGCCCAGCAGCAGGTGGGCGATGTGAGCACCCGCACCCAGCAGGCTGGAGAAGCCCGGGGCCTCACGCGGGCAGCAGAGCAGGTGTGGGGCTTTGTCTGTAATAGTCACACAAGGTTCCAAAGTGACTTCCTCCTGGGCGCAGGGAGGAACGTTCGGGGAGTTTTAGTTGGAGAGGAAAGGATCTTCCAGTGAAAATGCCTTTGTACTCGCCCTCCTTCTTCTCTGTCTTCAGGGAAAGCTGAGAGGAAGAGATGAGTCTGCTGCTTTGATGAGTGAGTTTGCCTTGCGGGTGGAAGAAGCTGTGGCCCAGGAGACGGGGAAATGTGTAAACAAAACCTCGGGCCTCCCTCACCCCCCGCCCGGGCCTGTCCAGCACTTAGACGTGCACATCCCGTTCTGGCGTGGAAACACTGCAGACGCAGCTGTGATTCTCTCCTCGCCGTGCCCAGCTGCCTGGGAGAGGGAGTGCAGTGCTTCCCCGGACCGTGAGCACCACAGGGAGCACCACCACGTCTCCGCTGAGAGGAGTGTGAGGCCCGTGTTCCGTGGAGGCGGCGGTGGAGGGAGGAGCGCGGTTGCCGTGGGCGAGCCTGGACAGCCCGAGGTCGCGTGAGCAGCGGCCTGCGGGTCCTGTAGCCAACTAATGCCGGCGCCGTGCCCTGCGGCTGCACGTTTGGCGTGTTTGTGGGCTGACGGGCTCACAACGACAGGGTGAGCCCCTCCCTTCTGAACGCGGCAGCTCGGGGGAGGGAGCTGCGGGCGGGTGCGTGTGCCTGTCTCGTAGGCCGAAGGCAGCATCACAGAAACTCCCCCCACCCCAGTCCTTTCGTGGGACTTGGTTTGCCAGGAAACTGCTGTCCTCAGAGCTTTGGGAACAAGCCCAGCGATTCAGTGCTTCCGGAGACTCCTCTCCTGTGCTCAGCCATGCGTGTCCCCGCTGCCTTCCTCTGTGTCCCTGCAGGAAGGAGGTGCCGAGGGTACTCAGAGCGACCAGCACTCTCCTGGCCTGACTGCAGACGGACTCTGGGGAGGGGTCCTCACCCTGACTCCTGGTCTGTGGCCTGATGGGGGAGCTGAGTTTCTCTCATGGTCACACACCTTGTCACCTAGTCTGGCAGCTGAAAGAGCCCACGGAGACTTCCTAGTCTCGGTGCCAGGGTGGGGAGTGTGGGCTGGGAAACCCCAGCTTCACTCTCATGGATCTCACTTCAGCCTTTCCCAGCTGTGCTGACGGTCCCCCCGAGGCCCATGGGAGTCACGGCTGTGCTGATGGTCCCGCCCAGGCCCACGGGAGTCACAGCTGTGCTGACAGTCCCCAGGAGGCCCACGGGAGTCACGGCTGAGCTGATGGTCCCGCCCAGGCCCACGGGAGTCACGGCTGTGCTGACAGTCCCCACAAGGCCCACGGGAGTCATGGCTGAGCTGATGGTCCCGCCCAGGCCCACGGGAGTCACGGCTGTGCTAACAGTCCCCACAAGGCCCACGGGAGTCATGGCTGAGCTGATGGTCCCGCCCAGGCCCACGGGAGTCACGGCTGTGCTAAAAGTCCCCACAAGGCCCACGGGAGTCATGGCTGAGCTGATGGTCCCGCCCAGGCCCACGGGAGTCACGGCTGTGCTGACAGTCCCCACGAGGCCCACGGGAGTCACGGCTGAGCTGATGGTCCCGCCCAGGCCCACGGGAGTCACAGCTGTGCTGACGGTCCTGCCGAGGCCCACGGGAGTCACGGCTGTGCTGGTGGACCCTCCCAGGGCCACGGGGGTCACGGCTGAACTCTGTGTGATGGTCACAGACACTCATCACCATCACAGAGTGGAGTTACTAGGCCAGCCACTACCTTGTCATCCGTGTCTTCATGAAGAACATTTCAAATGGACACGTTGCAGCTCTAGTTCAGTCTGGTTCCTTTGTCCTCTGTGCCTCCATTGATTTACCATTGCCCTGTGACAGGCCACAGGCCTCGCCAGACGCCCCTGGAACCCCCACAGTGTGCCCGCCCAGAGGGGTGTGCTCCGGAAGGGGAGGTGGTGTACACAGCATGATCCTTTGTGTGAAGAAGTGCGTGGTGAGGGTCAGGGTGGGGCATGGGCACTGAACTCCTGCTTCAGTGAAACCTCTTTCAGAGCAGCTTTGTAGTCACTTAAAACTGAGAGCGCGTTTCCTGCGCTCAGACGGGCAGAGGGTGGGCGCTGGCACAGTGTGCCGGAAGGCTGCTCTGGCCTGGCTCCGGGGGCGGGAGACGGCAGCCACCCGGTGCGGCCTCCGGGGGCGCTGGCTGATGTTCACCGCGGTGCTGCCGAGATTCCCAGTGACGGCGGCTCAGTGCAGTGCGCCTGCGGGAACAGTGCTTCGGGCAGAGTCCCCCAGCTCCGGTGCCGCAGGGCGCTGCCCACGGTGCTGGGCCGGCCCCCGAGGGCCCTGTGTCCTACCAGCTGCCACTTCCGTTTCCGGGAGAAGAACACGGCTGCTTGTTATTGTTAGTGTCTTAGATACGGACGAGTAGCTTTAAACACTTCACCGTCGGAATGCCCAGAGCCAGGCACACCGGCAGGTCATGAAGCGCCGAGCGAGGGCCCTGCGCTGCCGCTGCTCCCGCCAGCGGGAGGAAGCCCTCGGAAGGAAACGGAGATCCCGGCTCTGCAGTCCCTGTCCGGGCTTTCTGAGCCGGACAGCTTCTCAGGAGGAGTCTGTGGCCTGCCTGCCCGACCACGGCCGTGGCCCACGTGCTCGGTCCTCTGCGGTTCCCGCCTCTGCGCGGAGGTGGCCCTGTCTTTGGTGACCTGCTCAGGCGACTCTGGCCATCCGGGGCCCAGCCTGCCCGGCGGGCACTCCCGCTGCCGCTGCTTGTAGAGGTGGGAGTGGAGGGCGAGGCCTCACGGTACCTGTGCTCAGCCGTGTGGCGCTGCCTCCTCTGCAAACTGTGATGAAGGGGACACGGGACCCCATGGGCCAGGCAGCTCCTTGCACACCCGAAGCAGGGAGTGGTGGGGGCTTGGACTGCCCAGAGTCTGGCCGCCTCCCAGGGGCTGGGGAAGGCTGTGGTAGCACCATGCAGAGGCTTGGGAGGCAGGACACAGGCTGGTTGCTCACTTCCTGGGCACAGGTCCGCATCTGGGGCCACTGGAGAAGCCTGGGTCCGACTGTGATGGTGGGGCTGCCCAGGTGGGCAAGGGCTGGTCTCCGGGCCTCACCACAGGCCCTGCCATTCCAGAAGGGGGGATGTGTGTCTCACGGGGGCCTCAGCCTCGGCGCTGCAGGGACGGAGGCCCCAGCGCGGTGCTTTCGTTCTGGCAGCCTGGCCAGGCGGGCCTGCCCCTCCGGAGAGCCCCTTCCCCACGGACAGACAGTCCCCGGCAGCAGCACCCATGCATGACCTCAGGCCTCCGCGGGCCGGAGCCCGGGGAAGCTCATCAGGGTCCCAGGGCCGCGTGCACAGCTGTGCACATCTGGAGCCAGGCTGGAGAGGCGTCCTCTGAGGCCAGGCATGGTGGTGGCGGAGTTCCTCCTGTGGCCTCGAGCCCCTCCCAGCGGGCAGCGCCTTCCTCAAAGCCAGGATAGGGAGGGCCGTCTGCAGCCAGGGCCTCGTCCTTCCCGCCAGCTTTCCGCGGGTCGCCGGGCCCTGCCCTCCGGGTCTGACTGGTTCCTCCAACCTCTGAGCTGGGCCTGCGAACACCTGGGCGCCGCCCTGGTGCCGAGAGGCGTGGGCCGCGCACCGTGTAGGCTGGGGTGGTGGGAGATCAGGCAGGCTTGACGGTAAAGCAACCCAAAACTGGCTGCAAGCTGAGCCTCAAAGACGGGACAGGTAGGCATTCAGCACACCAGCTCTCTCCACGCTTGGCCGTGCATTTATTTGTCAGCAAGTACAGCTAATCCACGCTTACGCAACTGTTCCAGGCCCAAAGCTTCTCAGCTTGAACTTGGCAGGAGGAGGTTGCTTGGGTTTAAAGCTACGGAATCCTTTGTACTCGTACTTTAAAGAGTGCCATGGATCCTTCATGTCTCTTGAACGCCAAATGCTTCTCAGTCAGAAGCAACTGTGCTGGGGAGGGAGGTGTGGCCACGTCCACGCTCACCTGCTCCTTTGTCTTCTCGGCAGCGGGCAGGTGCTGCCTTCCCGGCTCCGGCCTTCTCCGGGGACCAGCGTGAGCCCCGCGCTGTGTGGCCAGGCTGGGGCAGGAAAAGAAGACTCGCAGAGTGCTGGCCAGCTCCCCGGGAGTCACCCGGAGCCTTGCCCTGGGCCTGGTTTATGCTGCTGGGGATCAGCCCTGTCCCAGCAGCGCCCCTCTCCTCTGCTCCATGCGGAGCAGGATGGTGTGGCCTGTCAGATCGCTCCCCGACCTCTGCCTTCCTCTGGGCTGGCAGGAGAGTGCGGTGGGCGGCATGGTCCCGGCCTGCAGCTGGTGCGGCGCAGCAATGACTCCCCGTCTGCCCTCCAGGCCGAGTGCGGCCAGGCTCCCTCCTCCTCCATCCATTCATCAGCCGAGGATGCTGGCCGCTGCTCCTTATGCAGGACAGTTACAGCTTCCCCCGCCCGCGCTGGGCCCTGCTCCGGGGGCAGGTCCCTGCTCTCCACACCTGCGGGGCCCCCGCCGGCCCCACCACCCATGGACTGACGAGTGCGAACCCCCCTCCCCCCTGGCTCTCATGCTGACGTCACTGTGATGGCATTTGGAGGTCACTAGGTTGGAAGGGGTCATGAGGTGGGGTTCTTTTGAGAAGAAACCAGAGCTTGTTAAGAGGACGCAGTGCTGCCTGCAAGCCAGGACCCACCACGCTGGCACCTTGTCTTGACCTTCGACCCCCAGAGCGGGAAGATCCGCCTGCTGCCTGAGCCAGGCCTGTGGTGTGTGTGACCGCGCCGAGCTGACTGAGACCTGCCCCTGCCCCCGGGCTGTTCCGTCTGCCCCGCAAGCCTGCTCTGCCTGTTCCTCCCGGCTCAGGATCCTGCTCAGGACCCGCGACCCTCTCTGCCTCTCTCCACCGGAACTCGCAGTGATGGCGCGGGGTGCCCACGGGATGGCGCACTTGGGCCTGACCCGCAAGGCCACACGGTGGTCCTGCCTCCCCCTCACACACGTCTGCTTCCTGCATCACCCCCGAGTCTCCAGTCATCTCTTTCCGAAAGCCGTCACGCCATCACGCCATCACACCATCACGTTCCTGCTCCCAACAGCTGCACCGGAGGAGGCTTTACCTGGGTCCCTGGTGATCCTCACCGCCGGGACTGCTCGCCGAGGGGCTGGCCAGGCACCCGGGGGCAGACACCAGGCAGGCGGCATGGATGTGGGACATGTTTCTCTGCCTATGAGTGTTCCGCCCCCTCTCTGTTTCCCGGACGTGAGGCAGGCTCTGCGAAAGGGGGAGTCCTGAAGGGTGCAGGGCAGAGCTCAGGAGGGCCAGCTGGCTCCTGGGCGGCACCTCCCTCCCAGGCCAGCCAGGCGCGCTGCGGCCCGGGAGCACGGACGTGCGTCCACTTTGTCTTCGGGATAATCGCCAAAGGGAGAGCGCCTCCTTCACGGAGCCCTTGCGAAGCTCGGGAGCGGTCCGAGGGCCGGAGCCCGGCTGCCTGCGTGTGTCCAGGGGGCTCGCGTGGCTGGCGGCTGTCCCTGCGGCCCCCTCCTCCGCGGCAGCCCTGCGGGTCTGCGCTCAGCTCTGCCTTCTGCAGGTCCGTGTTTCCGGGGGCCTCGCTCTGCCAGGAGCCCCCGGCGGGGATGCTCAGGTGCAGGTGGCTGTCACCTGTGAGCGATGCTAGAGCAGCGGCCCGCGGGTTTTGAAGATTCGATTTTAATAGGATCCAAGTGAAACCACAGCCCAGCCCGAGGACACACCCCGCGCTGTGCCAACAGTCTGGATGCTGCGGTCCAGGGTTTGCTGAGGGGACCACCGAATCTCCCGCCCCGCCCTCCCCCCTGACCCATCCAAGGCTGGGAATGCATGGCCTCCGGCTGGGAGGCTGCAGGCGTTTCTCCCTCCCAGGCTCCAGGCTGCTCTAACCCCTCCCCAGTCTTGTAGGCTCTTTGAAAATCCCAGACTCTTGCTTTCAACTCTTTCCTCCGGTCTCTGATAAAAGGCAAATTAAGCATCACTTCTAACAGCCTGACTCCAGCCAGGGCTTGTCTGCACAGACAGCACATCAAAGCTCAGCTTCCTGTGCCCGACCTGAGAGCAGGAGGAGGGGGTGTCAGCATCGCCCTGAAGCCCAGCCCCTCACCCCAGCCCCTCACCCCATCCCCTCACCCCAGCCCCTCACTCCAGCCCTTCTCCCCAGCCCCTCACCCCAGACCCTCACCCCAGACCCTCATCCAGCCCCTCAACCAGCTCCTCACCCCAGCCCCTAACCCAGACCTTCACCCAGCCCCTCTCCCCAGCCCCTCACCCCAGCCTTTCACCCCAGCCCCTCACCCCAGCCCCTCTGCCCCAGCCCCTCTGCCCACCCCCTCTGCCCACCCTCTCTGCCCAGCCCCTCACCCCAGTCCCACATCCCAGCCCCTCACCCCAGCCCCTCTGCCCAGCCCCTCTGCCCAGCCCCTCACCCCAGCCCCTCTGCCCAGCCCCTCTGCCCAGCCCCTCACCCCAGCCCCTCACCCCAGCCCCTCACCCCAGCCCCTCACCCCAGCCCCTCTTCCCAGCCTCTCACCCCAGCCCCTCACCCAGCCCCTCTGCCCAGCCCCTCTGCCCAGCCCCTCACCCCAGCCCCTCACCCCAGCCCCTCACCCCAGCCCCTCACCCCAGCCCCTCTGCCCAGCCCCTCACCCCAGCCCCTCTGCCCACCCCCTCTGCCCAGCCCCTCTGCCCAGCCCCTCACCGCAGCTCCTCACCCCAGCCTCTCACCCCAGCCCCTCTGCCCAGCCCCTCTGCCCAGCCCCTCACCCCAGCCCCTCTGCCCAGCCCCTCTGCCCAGCCCCTCACCCCAGCCCCTCTGCCCAGCCCCTCTGCCCAGCCCCTCACCCCAGCCCCTCACCCCAGCCCCTCTGCCCAGCCCCTCACCCCAGCCCCTCACCCCAGCCCCTCTGCCCAGCCCCTCTGCCCAGCCCCTCTGCCCAGCCCCTCACCCCAGCCCCTCTGCCCAGCCCCTCTGCCCAGCCCCTCACCCCAGCCTCTCACCCCAGCTCCTCACCCCAGCCCCTCTGCCCAGCCCCTCTGCCCAGCCCCTCACCCCAGCCCCTCACCCCAGCCCCTCTGCCCAGCCCCTCTGCCCAGCCCCTTACCCCAGCCCCTCACCCCAGCCCCTCTGCCCAGCCCCTCACCCCAGCCCCTCTGCCCAGCCCCTCTGCTCCTGCTCATGGCGAAGGGGCCGTGCCTGGACACCTGACTCACCTCTGAAATGTGACCACAGGCAAACCGGGCTGCGGGCAAACTCGCCAATGGCTCCTGAGGGCCGCGGCTGCCCTGAAGAGCGGCCGGGAGGGTCCTTTTCTGCTGGTTGGCCTTCAGGCCCAGCTCCACACGCTGGCAGCGGCTCCGAGGAAGTTGGGGCCTAAAAGAGGCAACCGAGGGGCTCCTGTGTGTACTCCGGTCTGGAGCCCAGGGTGCCCACCTGCAGACAGCACTCTCCCAGGCCTGCGCCGGCTCCTCTGGGCCCGTCTGGTGCTGGTGCAGACGGGGCATCGGCCGGGGCTGACCTGGAGGGCTGGGCCGTGGGTGGTGAGTGTGCGATGAGCAGGCATCTCCCGAGCTCAGGGCTGGGCTCTAAGGTGACAGTGTCTGCAGTGTACTTCCTTCCTCTTGACCCCGCCTCCTCAGAGGGCATGGACTCCGTCTTCCTCCGCAGTCCTTGCCAGCCTTCCCCTCACACGCCGGCCTCGGCCTCACACACACATCCTCCGCCTCACACACCGGCCTCCGCCTCACACGCCGGCCTCCGCCTCACACACACATCCTCCGCCTCACACACCGGCCTCCGCCTCACACACTAGCGCTCAGCGTGGAGTGTGGGAGGGCTCACACCACCTGCTGGAGGGCATAAGCTCATGGTGCCAGAGACCTGGTGCTAATCACCACCCACCCGACACCTGAGGGCACACACACACCCGTGCCCTGTGCTCCTGGTCTGGGGTCGGGAATTCAGGCGTGGCTCTCAGCCCTGTTCCGGCCGGAGCCAGGGCGCCCACTAGATGCCTTGGGTGTGTGGGCTTCTTCGCAGCATGGTGGCTGCGGGCATGGCCCTTCTCCTCAGGCCTGGCACCTCAGCGAGGGGGCATGGACAGGCCGAGGTGCCCTGCCATTGGGGGCAGCCCCGCTGCAGGGACCTTGTGGGGGGGACATCCCAGGCTTCTCCCACAGGACAGAGGTGTCCCTGACACCTGGTGTGGGGCTGGCAGAGAGGACGGCGGCAGCAGGCACTCCAGGCTCAGGCCTTCCCTGCAGCCAGGGGAGAGCACATCCTATGGCGCTCGCCCACGCCTGCCCTCCGCTGCCCCTGCCTCCAGGCCCGTGAGGAGCAGAGCTCTGGCTCGCGGGAGGAATGCCCCCGCGGGGGGAGCGGGCGGCTGCCTGGGGACGCTGCTGCCGAGCGCCAGCCGGGGCCTCGCAGCCACGACAAGAATGCCAGCGTGTGCCCCAAGAGGGGCAGCCCTTTCAGCAGCCGTCTGGTGGCAGGTGCCTCTGCCAAGCCGGTGCTCTGGAATGTGCCTGGCCAGCCAGGCTTCGGGGCAGGAGAGGCGGCCCCGCCCTGCAGGCCCGGAGCCTGAGGGGAGGACGCCGGGGCCTGAGGGGAGGACGCTGGAGCCTGAGGGGAGGACGTCGGAGCCTGAGGGGAGGACGCCGGAGCCTGAGGGGAGGACGCCAGAGCCTGAGGGGAGGACGCCGGGGCCTGAGGGGAGGACGCCGGGGCCTGAGGGGAGGACGCCAGAGCCTGAGGGGAGGACGCCGGGGCCTGAGGGGAGGACGTCGGGGCCTGAGGGGAGGATGTGCTGGAGCCTGAGGGGAGGACGCCGGAGCCTGAGGGGAGGATGTGCTGGAGCCTGAGGGGAGGATGTGCTGGAGCCTGAGGGGAGGGTGATGGAGCCTGAGGGGAGGACGCCGGGGCCTGAGGGGAGGACGTGCTGGAGCCTGAGGGGAGGACGTCGGAGCCTGAGGGGAGGATGCCGGGGCCTGAGGGGAGGATGCCGGGGCCTGAGGGGAGGATGCCGGGGCCTGAGGAGAGGACGTGCAGGAGCCTGAGGGGAGGATGCCGGGGCCTGAGGGGAGGACGCAGGAGCCTGAGGGGAGGACGTGCTGGAGCCTGAGGGGAGGATGTGCTGGAGCCTGAGGGGAGGACGTCGGGGCCTGAGGGGAGGACATCGGGGCCTGAGGGGAGGACGTCGGAGCCTGAGGGGAGGACGTCGGAGCCTGAGGGGAGGATGCCGGGGCCTGAGGGGAGGACGCCGGGGCCTGAGGGGAGGACGCCGGGGCCTGAGGGGAGGACGTCGGAGCCTGAGGGGAGGATGCCGGGGCCTGAGGGGAGGACGCAGGAGCCTGAGGGGAGGACGTGCTGGAGCCTGAGGGGAGGATGTGCTGGAGCCTGAGGGGAGGACGTCGGAGCCTGAGGGGGGACATCGGGGCCTGAGGGGAGGACGTCGGAGCCTGAGGGGAGGACGTCGGAGCCTGAGGGGAGGACGTCGGAGCCTGAGGGGAGGACGCAGGAGCCTGAGGGGAGGACGTGCTGGAGCCTGACGGGAGGACGTCGGAGCCTGAAGGGAGGACGCCTGGAGCCTGAGGGGAGGATGTGCCGGAGCCATAAGGGAGGATGTGCAGGAGCCTGAGGGGAGGACGCCGGGGCCTGAGGGGAGGACGCCGGGGCCTGAGGGGAGGACGTCGGAGCCTGAGGGGAGGATGTCGGAGCCTGAGGGGAGGACGCCGGGGCCTGAGGGGAGGACGCCGGAGCCTGAGGGGAGGACGCCGGGGCCTGAGGGGAGGACGTGCAGGAGCCTGAGGGGAGGATGTGCCGGAGCCTGAGGGGAGGACGCCGGGGCCTGAGGGGAGGATGTGCAGGAGCCTGAGGGGAGAATGTGCCGGAGCCATAAGGGAGGACGTGCAGGAGCCTGAGGGGAGGACGTCGGAGCCTGAGGGGAGGACGTTGGAGCCTGAGGGGAGGACGCCGGGGCCTGAGGGGAGGACGCTGGAGCCTGAGGGGAGGACGCCGGAGCCTGAGGGGAGGATGTGCCGGAGCTTGGCTCCTAGTGCTGCGGGCGGCACCAGGCGTGAGCTGTGCGGCAGCTCAGCTGCCCGGGAGACCCAGGGCCTGGTTGGAGAGCCTGCGGTCAGCAGAGAATGGAGCGGGCACCGTCCTGTCCTGTGAGGAGGGCCGCCAGCAGCGCAGCCATCCAGGCAGCATTGCCAGCGCAGCCGGAGAGGACCACCCTGTGCAGCCTGATGTCCACTCGCTTCCAGCAGCGGCCTGATTTTGTTGCTTTTCCTACTGTTTTATTTGGGGTGGGCAGTGGGGACCCCAGGTGCCGGGAGGGGCAGAACCTCAGCTCCCCTGCCAGCACCGTCTGGGCTCGCAGCGACCTCAGAGGCGTTGCCCGTGAGCAGGGAGGGGCCGGCCCTCAAAGGGGCCTGACATAGTAAGGGACCCTCTGGACGGTCAGGTCTCCTCTGAGAACACGACGAGGGTCGCATCCTTCCAGAGAGGTGCACACACGCGTGAGCACACGCACACGCGCGCACATGCACGGCGACCTATGGCGAGAGGCCCTGCTTGGAAAGGAAGAGGGGTCGGGGGTAGAGGAGAGCCCACAGGAGAAAGGAGCGAACTGCAGAGGCTGTCCAGTAACCACACAGCAGTCTGTCCACTGTCCACCCACTCGCTTTGCAAACTCGAGGGCTGGTGACAGGCGCCCCTCGGAGAACGGCACAGGAGTGGAGGGAGCGCCCACTGCCCCCTCCTCTGTGGCTTGGGCGATGAGCAGCTGGGAATTTGGGCTGCAAGGGACCAGGTTAGAGAGCACACCCCAGACCTCGGGTGCCGGGCCCGCCCTTCTCCCGCCGAGGCCGGCCTCAGGAAAACCTGCACGGTCCGGCCGACCGGGCTCGGGCTGAGCATCCACCCACGGCCAGGAGCTGACGGTCCGAGCACAAGCCTGGGCTGTGGGCTCGGGCCCAATGCTTCTCTCATCATTGATGTTTCTCTCTCTCCCTTCCTGTCTGAAATTAATAAAAACATTAAGCAAAATAAAAGAAACATAAAACCCACACATCCATGCACCCTGGGCCGGAGACACAGGCTGTGCTGACCGCCTGCAGGGAGGGAGGTCCAAGTCCATTTCCCATCACATCCTTCCGAGACGGGAGCCTGAGAGTTGGCGGCTGCTGTGTGGTATGTCAAGGCACCCGCTCTGTGTCACAGAGTGTCTGCTGGGACACACAGCTTCTGGAAGGTTCTGGGGCCAGGCCAGGGCTGCTACAGCGCAGCTCTGCCGTCTGCCTGGGCGGGTCAGAGGGCCTCTGGCATGTGCCCAAAGTTGGGGTCATTCAAAGCCTCGATCGCACCAGGTGGCCGGGCTCCTGCTGGGCACAGGCCTGGATGCAGCGTGTGGAGTGAGCCCGTCCTGCCAGCCCCTGGGAGATGCCTGCCCCCGGCTCAGCACCAGGGCCTACGCTCCATCCCTCACTCCGCACAAACTGCTCCTGAATCTCCCGGCAGCTCGGGCGCCCAGATGCCAGGCCAGGGTCAGGCATCGCCCAGGGTCCTGCCCACCTCTCTCTGCCACTCCCTTGGGACCATGAGTGCTGGCTCCGTGGGTGGGAGCTGGACAGAGCTATGGGCGCTCAGGGCCATCGAGGCTTCTGTGGGTTTTGCGGGGACCCGGAGCCCTGAGAGGCTCTGCTGCAGGGCTGGGCCACCTGGACGGGCTTCGGAGAGGCCACCCCTCCAGCCACCTGCTCAGGGAAGGTGGTCGGCCCGCTGCAGGCGGTGCTCCAAGGAGGTCCTCGATGAGCTTGGCGGGGTCATCCATTGCTGATGCTGGCCCAGGAGAAGTGCTCCTGGCAGGGCCGTGGCCACAGGAAGGGCCTGGCAGCAAGGGCCCCAAGCACTGGCCCCGCAATAAGGGCCATGCCGGGCTGGGCCAGCCCCAGCTTCCCCCGAGGGTGGGGCCCAGGGGGCCCTGGCGTGTCGGCATCTTTCCTCCGTGTGAAGAGTTGGACGGGGCTCTCAGGGCTTGTGAGGATCGGGGTTGGCACAGCACTTGGCAGAGGGAGAGCTGGCCATTTCCGCCACTGCCTGACGTTTGCCTGAATTCCTCGTGGTGTTCAGTGCTGCTGGCCAACGGGGCTGGGGACAGGGTAAGGGGCGACCACATCAGTTATCACAAACAGTGCCTTTCCCAAGTTTAGTGGCCACTTCTCTGCCACCTCCCCATGTGGGCAGGACATGCTGGTGGCCGGGAACTCTCTGGTTATGCCCACAGGTGCTGGGGCAGGAGCTGGGCAATGGGACGCCAGGTCAGCCCATCTCTGCCTGGGGTATCTGGGACCAGAGGGAGGCCTAGAGGCTGGGGCGAGGCCATCTGAGCGGTCATTCTCTAACCTGAGTCCAGGGGACCCGCACAGCGTGGCGGCTGGAGCAGCTGCAGAGCCATGGAAGCGGTGCTGTCCACGGCCCACCTCGGCCGGCACACACGGCACTGGGCCTGCCCCGTGCTGTCCGCTGGTCCTCGCCGCACAGGGAGCTCCGGAGGCCCGCTCCACTGCAGCCCTTTGGCTGACCGGCCTGTGAGCCAGCCGCTCGGGGGGGAGTGGACTGGCCAGGATCGCGGACTCCGGGCCAGGGTTCTCCTTCCACCCGCCTCCAGTATCATGGGCAGCAGGGAGAGCACGCAAGCAGAGCCAGCATCGCAAACACGCACGTAACATGCTGAGCCCGGCAGGCGTCTTCAAACTACGGCCCGCGGGCCACATGCGGCCCGCAGAGGAGTCTGATCCGGCCCGCCAGGTTTTTTGGGCAGTGAGCGCAGCCGAGGTGTTACAGTAGGAATTAGTAGTTCATATAGTCCGGCCCTCCAGCTCTCTGAGGGACCGTGATCTGGCCCCCACTTTAAAAAGTTTGAGGACCCCTGCAAGAGCCGCGTCAGGTGAGCTGTGCTGCATTACGAGAATGTGCAGGGCTCAGCCTTCCCCCCGAGTTTCAGGCTCACTGCCTGGAAACGGTGACTGGCTGTTTCTCAGGAGTCACTCACATTATTTATTACTACCGGGAACACAATGCAATGGCTTATTTCTTTAATTTGCAAAATTAAGCAAAATGATAAAAAAGTAAAAAAAAAAATGTTTTTTCATTTCTTTAGAAATTGAAAAACAAAAAAATAATTAATTTGTTAAATTTAATTGAGCTTTCTTCAGGGATAGCAAAACAGGGAGCAGATGGCAATTATGAAGCCGGAAATATCGTTAGCTGGTCAGTCCCAAAGGCGCGGCTCTCCTGTGCCCTCTCCTGTGCCCCTGGCGGCGTCTGCAGGGACCGGTGTGGGAGCTCCGGAGCACAGCTGCGCACACCACACCCGCCGGGGCCGGGCCTGGCACCCTGGAGGCGAAGCCGCTGTCATGCCCCCAGGCCAGTGAGCTACTGGAACCGCCCAAACCCAGCCGGAGCTTGGCCAGAAGGCCCTGGGGCACGGCTGTGGTCCTGGGAGCAGATGCGCCCACACAGAGATCCGAGGAGCAGCGTCTGTGGCAGAGAAGACAGCCCTGGGACGCCACACCGGAGCAGCTTTTCATGTCTCCTGAGTGGGCTTTGCCTGCCGAGAGCTTCCGCGGGGAGCTTTTCGGTTTAGGGTGGGCTGGTGCACTCTCCCCTTTGCCCAGGAGAGGAGAATACTGGGAGCGCTGGCATCAGAACCCACTCAGCGGGGGTGGAGGGCACTCACCTGCCAATGGCAGTGGTTTTCCTTCTCTCCCTGCCGCTGAGCTGGGCTCGGGTTCCAGCCTGCCCACCCCCTGGAATGAATGCCCTGGGGCAGGTGGCCAGGCTCTCCCGTGGGTGCCCAAGGCCAGCCGAGGCCAGACAGCTTCCCCCACACGAGACCCCAAGAGGACAGGGGGCACAGAGGGGCAAAGGGTGCTGGGTGCTTCGCTGAGGCTGGTGCCAGGGGAGGGGTGCGGCGGGTGGGGGCGGGAGTGCTGCGGGGCTCCTGGTAGAGGGCCCAGACGTCTCCCCTCCCCCGCGCCTCACAGGAGAGACCTCTGCTAGTCTCAGCACTCGGTGCTGATTCTTTTTCTTAAAAACATATTTTATTGATTTTTTTTTACACAGAGGAAGGGAGAGAGATAGAGTTAGAAACAGCAATCAGCTGCCTCCTGCACGCCCCCTATTGGGGATGTGCCCGCAACCAACTGTGTGCCCATGACCTGGGACCCGTGCTGCCGGAACGAGCACAGGGCTGCGTTTTGAAGTCCTCCTCGGCCTCCCATGGGACAGTCACTAACACAGGGAGGCCCAGGAGCAGGCACCTGCCCGCCACACCCACAGCCGCCATGTCCTCACTCAGAAGCCTGGTCCATGCCCGGTCCAGGCCCGGCAACCAGGAACCGGGGTCACCCTGCCTTCCCGCCCCAGCCCCGGGCACTGGCCCCAGGCATGGAGGACACTGGCACACGGAGCTGCGGGGGCCTCCGGTGCCGTCCTGGGCGGAGGCAGCCTCCATGGCCTTCGGGGAGCACAGGGTGCCCGTGGCCGGGCCTCTGCCGCTCCTTCACCGCCGTCCAGGCGGGCGGGGCCCGCGCTCCAATGGGCTGTGTGCCCCCGGGGCTGTGTGCGGCCGACAGGCCGGCACTGGCGCTTCTTCGGGGCATCCCCGCCTCGCAGCCGGGCTCCCGGGAGGGAGCGGGACTGCGGGGAGGGCTTCCTGTGGGGTGGTCCTGTCGGCTCTGCAGGGCGGGCAGAGCTGTCCCCACAGCAGACCCCGGGACGCAGCCACCAGGGTCCTCAGGGACAAGTGACGCTCGGGGAGTGAGGGTCCTGGGGTGGAATGTTTACCCTTTGACCTCCCTGTTGCCCCTTCATGGTCTGAGCTCGGTCCCCAAGCAGATGCAGGCACTCAGAGCCCTCAGACCTGCCCGTGGACGGCTGCAGAGCCGAGCCAGGGCCGCCACAGGCGGGGCAGGCACAGCCAGGTCCTGCCAAGAGTTCCAGGACTTAGCGTGCCCGGGGCACCAGGGCACGCCGATGGAGCGGCCTCCGGACGGCCTGCAGGCGCACAGTGAGAGCGCTTCCCCCTCGGCTCAGAGGGGCAGGCACACCCCACAGCCCCGGGTCACCCCTTGTTGCCATGGCTGTTTACAAGGCTCCCTCAGCAGCAAGAGGACCCCAAGACGCAGCACAGCCTGCACTCATGGACTCTGCCCCTCCTGCGAGGACTCCGGCAGCCTGACCAGAGACAGACGCAGCCCTGCAGCCGGAGAGAGGCTGGCTGCAGGGCTGGAGACGCGGGGAGGACAAGGTGTGCTGGCGGCCAGTGGAGTGGCTTAGTTGGTCTGCACCCGCTGAGCAGGGCTCCAAGGGGCCGCCTCCAGGTCACAGGCGCTCCCACGTGACTGCTGAGGAGGCTGGGAGTTAGTGAGCAGTGTGCCAAGGACGGGGGAGTCGGTGGGCACACGGCATCTCGGCCTTCATGGAAGAGGGAGATGGTGAGAGAGGCGTGTTTGTTGGTAAGATCTGCCCCTAAAGGTAACAGCACTCACCGTGTGTGCCTGCAATTCAATGGCCACGTTTTTGATTTCTAAGTCAAAATACAGAGTTAGGCTAACATTTTTTAAATACAGAAATTCTCATAAAATTAAACCATACTTGATTTTATGTGTAAAACTAGAGGCCTGGTGTATGAAAGTTTATGCACTGGAGGGGGCACCTTCTCACAGTCTGGGACCCCTCAGGGGTGGGAGGCAACCCAGCAATCAGGGGAAGGTGACGCCCCATCAAACCTCTGCTGCTGCCACTACCGGCAGCGCTAGCCTCTGCTGGGCCTGGTTACCTGAGCCTCGGGTGCCCTGGGCAGCTGGGCAGCCATCATCCCAGGCTGCACCTGGATGTGGATGGCTGGGGGCTGAGGAGATTGGGGGACTCCGGAGGCAGACATATGGAGCGGCTGGGCCCACCTTGTGCTGTGTGCCTGCCACCCAGGTGGGGCTGAGGGGACTTGTGGCTGTGGGCACTGCCACCTTTGAGGGCATAGCAGTCAATTAGCAAATCCCCTTTTATTGCCTGTGGGCACCATCTTTGTGAGGGAGTGATGGCCAATGAGCACATTCCCTCTTTATTAGATAGGATATTTCCCCCAAGTGGTATCCATAGCCCATGGCCGCCTGGAGAGTTTCCTGTGGGCTCAGATTGCTACCGAGCGATCCCATCAGTGTGGGACCCTCGGAGCGACCAGCTGGCAGGGCTCTGGGCGTGTCCTGTGCCCCTCGGTGGGAAAAGCTGCAGGAGACCAGGATTCTGCCGTTAGAGGACATGGGACACGAATAAACAGAATTTTTACATGCAGTGCCGGCTAGTGCAGCTCACAAAAACATGGTTAGAATTCATCTTTAGTGGAAAATGAAATTGCTTTAGGTTAGGTCTTGTCACTGGAAATCGAGGCGAGGTTTCTGTCCCCATAACAGGTGCATGGAGGCGGGACTGGGAGTAGTGCGGTGGGGGAGGAAGGCCTGGCAGGCGGAGGCAGCATGCGGCCAGGCTGCCACGGGCGAGAGCAAGTTCTGATGACACCGGGTCCGACAGAGACACCCACGGGATCCGCCCTTGCCTCGCCCCGCCTCTTCTGGGGAAGAAGCCTTACACCTGAAACGTTTGTGACCGAAGGCTCCCCCTGCTTCATGCAGCCTCTGGGGGAGCCTCATTCACCCTGCAGTGCGCAGAGGAGGGCTGCCCGTGTGCAGGAGGCATTTGCGAGGGGATAAAATGTCCGCAGGTTCAGGTTAAACTACTTGGCTTAGCACTGACAGGGACTCCAGGGAGATCGCAGACATGCTCCCTCCCTGGCGGCTCCAGGCGCGCAGCCTCCCGGGCCGCGCAGAGCCCCCTGCCCTCGGCCTCCCGGCCCGCTGGAGCACGCCGGCCTGACGTCTGGCCTGGGTCACGCTTGGGTCTGGAAAAGCCCGGTCATTCCCCCGGGGCTGGCACTTGTGCTGCGTCAGAAATCAAATTCTTGGCTCACTAGTGCTCGGGTGTCCGGCCTTAGAGCAGCCCGGATGGGGCTTGGCTTGGGTGGTGGCTGCCGCTGTGTTTCGGTGACGGGCTCTTGGCCCCGTGCCCCGGGGACCCCCGGGGCAGGAACGGAGGGCAGCGCCCGGGCCACGCAGGCCGGCTCCCCCGGCGTTTGTCCCCCGGTGCTGTGAGCGTTCTTCATCCTTCCTGTGCCAAACGCCGGGGTGCCATTGGAGAGGCGACTGAAAACCATGTCTCCCGCTCCCCTCCATGAGAGCCACGGGCTGCATAAGAGAGATAAGGGAAGCAGAGCAGCAGCAGCGCACACGCAGAACCATAAACGTCTCTGTTGCCATGGAGCCCTCCAGGCACAAGGTCTTGTTTACACAGAAGCACAGTCTGGTTTGCAGACACACACTCGTTTCATGTTGTCAACAAGCACTGAGACGCTGAAGAGCCAGAATGTTTCTGGAGACACGGTTCAAGGATGAGCACGGCCGGGCGGTGACATCCGAGGTGCCGACCCCCCGGCTGTCCTGGGTCGGGAGCAGGAGGAGGGTGCTGGGTGCTGGGCGCCTCTTCCGGCTGGGGAGTGAACAGACGTGCTATGGATCCGTTGAGGGGTAATGGCAGCCTCCTATCCTTCGCTGTTTCCCCGAGGCAATGACCCGGCCTGCCGCCCAGGCCCCGGGGTCCGGGCACCCTGCAGACGCATGGTTTGGAACCAGCCCCGACGGTAATGAGTGCTTTGTTTCTTCCCCAAAGCAGCCGTCTCCGTGCTTACAAAACAAGATAATGTGCCCCTCCTGTACCTGCCGCCCAGCAGGCGCTGGAGAGGCCGCCTCCGTCCCTCCTGGGCTCCGGCCTCACAGGCCTTCCGGCCGCTCTCAGAGCCCTCTGCCACCTCCGGCCTCGGAGCTGCGGAAGGAGTCCGTCCCCCGCAGCGTCCTGGCTCCTGGCGCTCAGGGTGCAGCCCAGCTGCCTCCCCGGGCCCCTGAGCAGCGAGCGAGCCAGGCTGTTGGGGCCCAGGGCTCCTGTGCACCGGGATAGAGCAATTTGACTGCCATAGAGAGGGGGTGCCTTCTAAAACAAAAACACACTCATCCTCTTACTTTTTCGACTCTTCAACAGAGAAAAACAGGTGTTTTCAAGATTTAAGCCTTAAGAAGCTACCAAGACACACGGAGGGCAGTAGCTGTCTGACCCCTGCGTTTAGAAATACTGTGGTTAATGTTTCATCCGGGGAACCAGCACGTTGTTTAAAAGCCATGCTTAGTGTTTCAAGAGACTGAAGTGACCTCCACGTGAAGTCCCATGGGCACTTGTCCCGAAACCCCGTCTCCTCCAGGTAAAGAGCAGGTCCTGTCCCTGTCCCTGTCCCCTCGGGGGGCAGAGGGCGCCCACGCACAGTCCTTCCCAGTGAGGGGGTTGCCATAGTCCTCTGTCTGGTCCTCACAGAGCCGAGAGCGGGTGTGTTCTGTGGCAGTGCTCCCCGCCTTCTCTCCCCGCCCCGCCCCCGTAGCTGAGAGACCTGGGGAGGGGCTGGTGCCCCAGGTCACACAGTGTGGACCCAGGAGGCAGAGCTGGCCTCCACACACTCACACCCTTCTTTTTCTCTCTGGTTATTAAAGTGACCACAGCAGCCTTACGTAAGGAAACGGATATTCCCGGGAAAGGAAGCCTTTCGCAATGGGGATGCCTGCTTCCTGGAAGCATTTCGCCCCGCTCCTCCTCCTTCCCCTGGCCCTGAGGAGGCGGTGCTGATCCTGCAGGGCCTGTGACGAGTCCCCCACACCTCCAGGAGGTGGTACATTTGTCATCTTTGTGAGGACAGGGAACAGCTGGCTGCCTGCGACTCTCTCCTGGGCCTGCCATGGAATTCAGATGCAGGACTGAGGCAGATGGAAGGCTGTCTCTTCTCTCTGCTGCTCCCGGAAGCTTAAAGGACAACCTGCACTTCTCAGAGACGTACGATGCTTCCCAGTATGACAGCGTCAGTGCCAAAGCCCGCGCCTGGTGTGTAAGCAGGGAGCCCACTTTTCTTAGTTTTTGTCCATGTCCACACGCAAGGTCTCAGGCCCATGCATTTCATCCACACCAGGGACCAGCAGACACGGGTGACAGTGTCACTCACGTGGACTCAGCAGTGCCCTCCGAGTGGACCATGGGTTCTGTGGAGAGGGTATCCTAAGAGAAACAATGTCAACAACAATGTTGTAACCTAACAAGTACAATGGACCTCTGAACAGCATGGGTTTGAACTGCTGGGTCCACACAGATATTTTTCAATAAATACCTGTATTGTTTTCAATCCGAGGCTGGGAGTCTGGGGCTGCAGAGGGCCTGCTGTGCGCATTGATCGGTGCCATTTTATATAGGGGCCTGGAACATCTTTGAATTTGGGTGCCGGTAGGATGGGGAGTGGGGGTGGGGCCGAGGCACACTGTGTGGTTCAGTGTTCAGGGAGTCAAAGCTCTAGGTGGGCTCTGACTGCAGGGTCAGCGCCCACGCCCAGCATTGCTCAGGAGTCCTGCGCTGAGAAGGAGCAGATCAGGGAGTGGGTGGACCTAACGAGGTGTGAAGGGGCACCTGCTGTGCTGCGTGGGGGTAGGGCAGCCTGTCTGGCAGGGGCAGCACTGAGACGGAGCCCTGCGAGGAGAAGGTGGGACATGCTGGCAGAGGGCCTGGCTGAGCAGTAAAGTGAAGGAAGGGTCCCTGGAACCCGGTGAGGTTGGAGGCCAGGAGAGGACCCGTCACGTGGGGACTCAGAGGCCATGATGAGGATCGTGGCTTTTATTGAAGGACTTCAGGAAGGAATGACCAGCTCTGACTTAAGTTCTAAGACAATCACTGGCTGTAGGTGGAGAACTGACAGGGAGAAGAGAGAGCGGACGGGGAGGGGGGCAATCAGGAAGCTCTGTGCTGTCTCGGGAGGTGAGCGGCCAGGCAGGGCAGCGCAGGCGGACACAGGGACACACTTCTGTGGGGAGGAGCTGGGATGAAAGAGAAGGAGGCGTTGGCCCAGGAGGCACTTCCTCTGGGAGGACGGAGGTGTAACTTACTGACATGGGGCGATGGGTTTGGAACAGGTTTAGAGAGAAAACTCAGGACATCGGGCACGGATATCTTTCATTGCTGATGGCTGCATTAAAAAGCACACCAAAACTCACCAGCTTACCACAGCATCCGGTCTGTGGATCGGCTGGGCAGAGCAGGCTGGTTCATGGTTGTTCCTGTTGGGGTCCCTCATGCGGCCGCCCCGCAGTCCACGGCAGCTTAGTCACATGTGTGGTGCCTCTGTGGGGACAGTGGAGGCCAAGCTGGGCTGGGCCTTTTCTTCTCCGTGAGGTCCCAGGACCACCCCACACAGTCTCTCTGGGAAGAAGTGAGATTTTTCCTGTGGTGACTCAGGGCTCCCCGAAGTGCCAGGCCAGGAGCTCAGCTCCCCCCAATGGTCGCAGCCCTCCCTGGTCCAGCACAGACTCCATGAGGAGGAGAGGACACGGCCACCTTTCTGGGCTGGCTCTGTTCAGTGGGCATTTGAGTGTGAGTCTGGCGTTGGGGTGAAGTCTGGTCAGCAGAGATGCCTACACCTTACGTCCTCAGCATGTAGACACACTTCCTGCTCCGGGAATGAGACGGAATGCGACTCTGGAGAGCGTATGAGTGCAGAGGCAAGGCAGTCAGGGCTGTCAGGGCTGAGTGAGCTCAGAGGAGAGGAGGAGCAATGAGAGCAGAGTTAAAATCCAGAGAGGAAAACCTTCAAGAAGGGGACTGTGGCGACCCTACCTGCAGGCAAAGGTCAAATAAGATGCGACAGGAGCGCCTGCGCCTGCCCGCCCACGGGGTCCTGGGCGGCGCTCCCGTGGAGGGAGGGTGGGCGTGCACGCAGGTGCTGCAGACGCAGGAGGGCTGGGCGGGCGACGGCAGCATGAGATACGCCTTCCAGGCGTGTGGGGCAGGAGCGCAGGGGCTCTCCCCGCTGCCCTGGCGAATGCGGGAGCCGGGCCTCTCAGCTGCTCCGGCCGCTCCCCTCTCCCCCTCTCCGCTCAGTGGCGATGTACTACATTGGAAACTTGACAAGGGAAACCTTGGCTGCTGTTTCTCTTGGCAGAGACTGCACCGCCTCAGTCCCCAGCTGACCAGTGTGTCCAGCTGGCAGCTTTGGCGAGGAGGAGGCAGGAGGAGGTTTTGAGTTCAGCCTGGTCTGAGCGGCCGGCTGCTTGGTCTCAGTGTGTGCAGGGGTGTGGGGAGGGTGCAGAGGACGGCAGGGGCTGCAGAGGCGGGTGGTGGCTGGATCACCCAGGACCTGTATTCTGCAGGACTTTTCCAGTTGCATCGTAACTGTTTTATAATATTGGTTTTCTATTTTTATTAACACAACCATTGCTCTAAACAAAACTCTATGACGAAGCCCGTTAGCAAGCAGGTGCCAGCTGGCTGCTCTGCCGCTGTCCTGGTGGGTGGAGCTGGGCCTGGAGGGTCGCCTGGGGACTCCTGGGACCCTAAACTGCGCAGCCTCCCCAGCCCTCCACCATGCAGCACCCTGGGGCTCTGGGAGGCCTGGCATACCTGCAGGACCTTTATCCTCTTCTTTTATGCTTTCTAAAGAGAAACGACTTTCACTTCTTTTTTAAACATTTTATTTTATTTTTTTATTTCAAAGAGAAGGGGGAGAGGGAGGGAGGATAAGAGAGAATGGTGAGAGAGAATCATTGATCAGCTGCCTCCTGCACGCCCACACGAGGGACTGAGCCTGCATCCCGGGCCTGTGCCCTGACGGGGAATCGAACCCCTGATTCCTGGGTTGACCTCAGGACTTCCATTCTCTAATGCATTCTGAATGTGCACAGTCGGGCAGGCATCTCCTCTCCGTCTGGAGGTGGAGACGGAGACTTCCCAGAGGTGCTGCTTCACCCCACGCCTCCGGAGCTCAGCTGCGATCGAGCTGACATCACACGTGCCTGGATGGCTCGTGTCCACCAGGGCTTGTGGCAGGGATTACGTTTAAACACCCAGAAAGAAGTGGGCATTTTTCAAAACTAAAAATTCACATAAAATGTAAATAATAAAAACAGAACAAATCCCATGAACAGGAGCAGAGAATTCATTTCCATTCCTTTGTACTTCTGTCAGTGGCCTATTGCCATCGGCTTGAGTGTCCTGGTGAGAAGTTTCCGGACCTTTGTCTCTTGGATGAGTCTGTCAGTCCTCTTAGCTAACGAATGAAGACCGAACTGCATGTGCAAAGGAAACGTTAATTCTAGGTGGGATCTACATAAAGCACCTGGCAACGTAAGGTCTTCAACTCTGATTTTACAAAAGACACAGAAACAGTCTTAAAACATGGACTCTTTAAATGAATGATTCTGATACAGTCACTTTATAAAAGCCCAGGAAATGTTATCAGGAGTCTATTTTGGGGAGGTGCCAATACAACATGGCAATATGGCCTGGTGTGTAGCTCTCCGAAGAGGCAATGGAACATAAGGACAGCTAACCTGTCTCATGGGCTAGACCTCAATGTCCCATGTTTTGAGACATCTTTCCGTAGCATGAGTCCAGAGCACCCATGGTGACCCCTGGTTGAGAGCCTGCAGTGGCAGTATTGAGGGCGGTGACAAGGAGGAGCCCAGGGCATTAGACGGCGGCAGGCAGGCAGCAAGGTGCACGTTCTTGGGCGAATAGAAGAGTCTTGCTTGTGTTCTCACCAAGTGAGACCATGTATTCACCGACTGAGCCTGATGATTGATTTAACTTAAGCTATTAAGAGCGTTTTGAGGAATAATTTGCCTACCATTAATCCCCCCCATTTTGAGCTTGTGGTTCAATGATGTCCAGTGAATTCACAGTCCTGTTTGGAAGACCTCTGTCTCCCCAGGAGGGTCCCTCACCACCTTCTCGGGCGGGTTCTGCTCCTCCTTCCCCTGCACAGGCGACCAGCGAGCTGCTGCCTGTCACAGATCCGCCTCCGCGGTCACCGTCCGCAGCCAGAGCCCTGCCTGTGCGGCCGCGGCGCCTGGCTCCTCTCGCTCCGCGTTTCCGGCTCTCCCCGCGCTGCCACGTGTAGGTGCTTCATTGCTAAGCTCTTCCATTGCACAGGCGTGTGGCATTCTGCTGACCCCTCCGCCTCTGATGGACGCTTGGGTTGTCTCCACTTTGGGCTTATTGTGACCCAGGCTGCTGAGCTGAGTTGATATTTTTTGTTTTAACTGGTGTTTCATTTACTTATCTGCGCTGCATTCCTCACGAGTGTAGGAAATCCCAGCACTGACGGCTAAACTGGAAATACCAGAACCCGGCCTTGTATTTACTCTTTAGATCCTGGGGCTAATCACTGCCATTCTCCCCAGCGAAGAAGCCAGTGAATTACCGCTGACGTGCTGGTTGCTGGGTTTCCTTCTCCCTGAGCTGGAAAAACACAGCATAACATTTACCACCGTCACCACCTCTTAGCGTGCCATTTGCTAGTGAGCACGTTCGCATTGTTCCACCATCACCACAGCCACCTCCAGAAAATGTTCATCTCACAAAACTGATCTCTGTCCCCATTAACCACTAGCTCCCCCTCCCCCAGCCGGGCACCCACCCCACTCTCTGTCTCTATGAACCTGAGGACCCTAAGTCCCTCATATAAGTGAACCCACCAGTGTCTGTCCTTCGGTGCCCGCTCACTTCACTCAGCATGATGTCCTCAGGTTGTTCCATGCTGCAGCGTGTGTCAGATCATCTTCCCTTTGAAGGTTGAATAGCATTTTAAGGTGTGTGTAGACCATGTCTTGTTTATCCCCGCATCTGGTCAATGACTCTTGGTCATTTCCAGCTCTTTACGCTGTGAATAAACCTGCTGTGAACCTGTCCCTGTGAAATGTCCCTCTGAGTCCCTGCTCTCAATTCTTTTGGAATTGCTGGATCATAGGATGACCCCAGTTTTATTTTTTTGAGGGGCTGGTTAGAGGGATTTTAAGTAAGGCTTCAATTTTGATTATGTTTCTTTATTTTTATTTATTTATTTTTTATTTATTTATTTATTTTTACTGTGTTTACTTTTTACTGTGTATATTATTCAGTATAAATATTCAAATTAAGTACCTCAAGGGGCAATGAATGTTTTAACTGTTGTGGTTTGTACTGCAAGAAGTTTTGGCAACAATGACTTGTGATAAGTTGGGATGCCTGACTCTATTTCACAACAGGACTGTGTTAAGACTCCTTTTGGGGTTAAGAAAACACGAGAGTCTCACAATTGCTTGCAATGCCTGCCCCCTGGAGCCGACCAGAGGAGGTCACACTGAGGCCTTGGCCTCAGGCCCAGCACAGGGGGCACAGGGTACCTTGGCATTTTATAATGGAGACTGCCAGGATGAGGCTTGAGTTTGCTGTTGGAAATTCTTCTTGGAGGACAATTTAGTGGGCTATGAGGCGCAGGTCCTCTGAACCCAAGTCTCGCTGCCACTCGGTGTGAGGCAGCCTGGTTAGCTCACAGCAATGATTTCCTGAACTGTTTTTGGAAAATTCAGCAGCAGAAGCTGGTGACAGCTTTTCTGCTCTGATGGTGGGAAGAAGCCTAAGACCAGCACTCTGAGGAGGATGACCTACACGTGGTTGGCAGAGGCGGGCTCCCAGGTTCACGTGCAGGAGCAGGCGTCCTCAGCGTGGCCAGGGCATGGCCCTGCGTGTGCCTCCCGCTGTGCTGCTGTGCACCGGCCGTGCGGGGCGAAGGCCAGGGGCTAAGGAGCAGGCCAGTGTCTCGTGCTCTGGGCGGCCCCTCCGGGCTGCTGTGAGAAGAAACGGAGGTGAGGCGTGTAAACTGGTTGGCACTATGCCTGGGATTCAGTGTTCTCTCCAGAAACGGCAGCAGCCTGGCCGCTCTGTTTGCGGAAGCTGTCAGGTGTGTAGGAGCGGAGGGGAGGGGCCGGATGTCCTTCGTAGTGAGCACTCGGCCCCTCTTGGCAGGTGGGGCGATGGGGGAGCCGCCAGGAGGTGTGAGGAGGACTCACTGCAGAGGAAGGGCAGGGCCAGGCTCTTCCCAGCCAGCACTTGGCTCTGCGGCGGCTGCTGCCTAGGGTGGCCCGGGCAGGTGTCCATGCTCGCACGTCAGGCAAGTACGGGCCTGCGCTGTCCTGTGTCAGTGTGCACGGTGTGTCTCCCCCAGGGCTGGCTGGGCGCAGGGTAAGCAGAGGCCACAGGCCAGCAGCTCCCAGACACCGGGCCTGTGGGAAGTCCTGGCTAAGGGCAAACAGATGGAGGGCGGCGCGGGGCGTGCCGGGGGCAGGCAGGGGATGGGAGATGGGGAGACAGACCAGAGAGGGCTGGTGTGAGGGTTAGGTCTGCTCCAGGCGCTCTTCTGCAGGAGTGGGGGAGGTGCGGGGAGCTGGGGAGCAGGGAGAGGGCTAAGGGGGCAGGCAGGGCCAAGGGTCACCGCTCTTGGGACCCCCACAGAACTCTCTGGCACAGCATGGTCTGGGAGTGGCCATAGAGGTGGAGGGGCTTGGGTGTGACTCTGAAGGCTCCCCCTCCATCCTCCAGCTCAGGAGCGGACCTGCCGTTCCCTCCGGAAGAGAAGCACATGCAGAAGAGACAGCGTGAGAACGGTCTCCTCCCGGTCTGCTCCTTCCCGCAGCTTCACTTCAGGCACCAAGTCTCTTTCAGAGGGAGAACCAGAACCTCGACGCCTGGAACAGCAGCTCCACTCGGAGTTCCCAGCTCCTTACCAGCAGGTGGGAGATGGTGGTAAGAAGCCCTTAAAATGAGAGGGTTCCTGAAAGCTCACTCCTCCCAGGGGCTGCCTTCGGGACACACCGTGGTCCCCGAGGAGGCCCG
This sequence comes from Pipistrellus kuhlii, assembly GCF_014108245.1. Lineage (NCBI taxonomy): Eukaryota > Metazoa > Chordata > Mammalia > Chiroptera > Vespertilionidae > Pipistrellus > Pipistrellus kuhlii. Next base: position 899,540 of record NW_023425564.1, on the reverse strand, counting down.
TGCCAGGGCGCTTTGCCCCCAGGACAGCCCTGCCTCGCACCTGCCCGCACACCCACTCTCCTGTGTCCCTCCTCCCCCACTACCCCCCCTGCAGCCTGGCTTCCTGGGCTTCCTCCTGCTCCTACAGCCATCTTAGTCCCCACGTCTGTGTCCCACACCCGGGGACATGCCTGGGCTCTCTCCTCCTCGGGTGCCTCTGAGGGGCAGCGTGGGTGCCACACGCTCAGGAAGCCGGGGCTCCTGGGCCCTGGGCCACACCAGAGCTGCTCGGCCCCACAGTGCCAGTGCCCCGGGTAAGTCTTTGCTCCTGGGTGCTGCCTGCTGGTGGGAAAGGGGACTGAGGGGGGCTGAGATGTGCTGCCCAAAGACAGAAGCAAAGCTGGGCCACTTGAACCCTCTGCTGGAGCCGAGCGGCCCCGCAGCCTCACTGAACCCCACAACAGCACGGCAGCCGAGAAGCTGCATTTGGGGGCTGGTTATGAAGCAACGGGCAATGGAAGCAACAGAGCAAAGAACCACTGCAGCGGCGGCAGCCTGAGCCTGAGCCTGAGCGGCCGCGTGTGCACGGCCCTGGGCGGCAGGCGGCGGCGCCACACGGCCGGGAGCCGCGGCTTGGGCTGCTGGGCTGACGTCCGGCACAGCCCGGCCCGCCTGTCACCGCCTGGAGTTAGCGAAGACAAGGCCTGAAGGCAAAACATCTCAGAAATGTTGTTAGAGCTCACTGTTTAGTGTATTCTATTTAGTCTGGATTGGAGATAAAGACGCCAGGGCTGTGCTGGGAAACTATATTAACCCCAGAAGTAGGCACACTGAGTAATGACTGCCCTCCCCGCTTCACAGATGAGAACACTGAGATCGGTCGGCAGGTTCAATCAGCTGAGAAGAAGTGGGGGATTGTGTCCCGATTTCTAACCAGCTATCCAGCTTGCATGTTGCTCTCATGCCTGTCTTTCAGGCCACCTGCACATTGTTCTGTTCAAAGAACCTCTTAGGCTGCGGCCCTGAATTATTCTCTAACCTTACCCGAGAGTCAGTGGGTAGGTTTCTCCTTGATTGAAATTCGTGGTCGTAAGGACTCTATTTTATTACTTTGAAGGTTTCGAGATCACGTTTCTGAAACCAGTGCTTCAGGGAGGAGGAGTGCTTTCTCTTGGTTTGCTGGAAGTCTCCATGCGGAGGAGACGGAGGTCTCAGCGTGTTTGTCCCAGGAATCACTGTTTCAGGGTAAGGATTATAGTAAACATTTGTGTCTCAGTTCTGGGGTTCCACACGGGACATCCCAGGGAAGAGCAGCCTTTCAATGGCCTATGAAGGCACATACAGAGCCTTCATAGGGGAGGCCTCCTGCCTGGGCACCCTGAGGCAGCCCCAACTCTGCTGCTAACCTGGAGACACAGGTCCTCACCAGATTACCTCCACTCATTCCCAATTGCATGACCCAAACTTCACGTCTGGATGCCCGTGTCACGCTATTATGCCAGCAAGGACAGCTCTGGGGACCTGTCACCCTTACTGACTTCACCTTTAACTCCGTTTTCAGAGACGTGGTGGGTAGACCAGATGGCTCATTCATTGCAGTGCTCCTTCCTGGATGTGGCAGTGTCTGAGTGTTCGGGGTGCACAGCTGTAGATGTGACAGCTGCAATTTGTGCTGGAACCTGTATTGGATGAAAAAACAGTCATGTGGGGCTCCATCCCGTGTGACCCTGGAGTCGCAGGGAAGACTTAGTGGCTGGCCGTGGGCAGGCTCACGTGGAGGCCAAGGCAGGCGTGCTGCAGCCAGGCCCTGCCTTTACCTCAGAGGAGACGGAAATCCTGTTCACTGGCTCTCTGTTTGCCAGAGGTAGATGGAGGTAAATGGCCAGAAGGTTCCACCCGACCGCTCAGCGCTTGGTGACACACCAGCACCACTGACAGCCATGGTCTTTCTCGGGGAACTTCCACTGTGCATTCCAGACATGGGGACCAGCTCACGTGCCTGGCACAGGCACTCTGCGTGCAGGGCTCTCTCCCGCCTGGCTGTGGCGTGCGGTGCTGTGTGCGGGAGACTCACTGTCTGCGGAGTGACGGAGAGGACACCCAGAGGATATCAGCTTAGGTCACCATCCTGTGTGAGGCCACACACAGGCAGGTCTGAGGGGGTGGGGTTGGAGGTCAGAGAGGGGCGGGGCCGGAGGCTTCTCTTTGACCCGGGATTTGGAAGGAAAGGTAACTGGGAGTCACTGACCAGCTAAGTTCTTAGAGATTAGTCACCTTCACCCAGGCCTGTGCAATCAGCCTCCAGGGACCCTGCAGGCAGAACTGATTCCATTCTCACAGGGCACAGGGGTGGGCTGCTGCATCCCTTCATGTTCTCGGTGTTGGGGTGGGGGTGTGGGGTGTTGGGGTGGGGGTGTGGGGTGTTGGGGGGGGGGGGTGGGGTGTTGAGTGGGGGTGTGGGGTGTTGGGTGGGGGTGTGGGGTGTTGGGTGGGGGTGTGGGGTGTTGGGTGGGGGTGTGGGGTGTTGGGTGGGGGTGTGGGGTGTTGGGTGGGGGTGTGGGGTGTTGGGTGGGGGTGTGAGGTGTTGGGCGGGGGTGTGGGGTGTTGAGTGGGGGTGTGGGGTGTTGAGTGGGGGTGTGGGGTGTTGGGTGGGGGTGTGGGGTGTTGGGTGGGGGTGTGGGGTGTTGAGTGGGGGTGTGGGGTGTTGGGTGGCATGTGGGATGCTGGGGGGTGTGGGGTGTTGGGTGGGGGTGTGGGGTGTTGGGTGGGGGTGTGCGGTGTTGGGGTGGGGGTGTGGGGTGTTGGGTGGGGGTGTGGGGTGTTGGATGGGGGTGCAGGGGTTGGGTGGGGGTGTGCGGTGTTGGGGTGGGGGTGTGGGGTGTTGGGTGGGGGTGTGCAGTGTTGGGTGGGGGTGTGCGATGTTGGGTGGGGGTGTGCAGTGTTCAGTGAGGGAGTGGGGTGTTGGGTGGGGGTACAGGGGTTGGGTTGGGGTGTGGGGTGTTGGGTGGGGGTGTGGGGTTTTTGGGGTGGGGGTGTGGGGTTTTGGGGGGGGGTGGGGTGTTGGGTGGGGGTGTTGGGGTGGGTGTTGGGTGGGGGTGTGTGGTTTCGGTGAGGGAGTGGGGGGTGTGGGGGGGGGTGTGTGGTTTTCGGTGAGGGAGTGGGGTGTTGGGTGGGGGTGTGCAGTGTTCGGTGAGGGAGTGGGGGTGTTGGGTGGGGGTGCAGGGTTGGGTGGGGGGTGTGGGTGTTGGGCCGGGGGTTGGGGTGTTGGGTGGGGGTGTGGGGGTGTTGGGTGGGGGTGTGGGTGTTGGGTGGGGGGGTGTGGGTGTTGGGTGGGGTGTGGGGGTGTTGGGTGGGGGTGTGTGTGGGGTTGTGGGTGCGGGGGTGTTGGGTGTGGGTGGGGGTGTGGTGGGTTGGGTGGGGGTGTGTGGGTGTTGGGTGGGGGTGTGGGGTGTGGGTGGGGGGTGTGGGGTGTTTGGTGGGGGTGGTGGTGTTGGGGGTGTGTGGGGTGTTGGGTGGGGGTGTGGGGGTTGTTGGGTGGGGGTGTGGGTGTTGGGGGGGTGTGGGGTGTTGGGGTGGGGTGTGGGGGTGTTGGGGTGGGGGTGTGGGGTGTTGGGTGGGGTGTGGGGTGTGGGGTGGGGGTGGGGTGTTGGGTGGGGGTGTGAGGTGTTGGGGGGGGTGTGGGTGTTGGGTGGGGGTGTGGGGTGTTGGGGTGAGGGAGTGGGGTGTTGGGTGGGGGTGTGGGGTTTTTGGGGGGTGTGGGGTGTTGGGTGGGGGTGTGCGGTGTTGGGTGGGGGTGTGGGGTGTTGGGTGGGGGTGTGTGGGTGTGTGTTGGGTGTGGGTGTGTGGTGTTGGAGGGTGTGGGGTGTGGGTGGGGTGTGCGGGTGTGTTGGTGTGTGGTGTGTGGGGGTGTGGGTGTGTTGGGTGGGGGTGTTGGGTGTTGGATGGGGGTGTGCGGTGTTGGGTGGGGGTGTGGGGTGTTGGTGGGGGTGTGCGGTGTTGGGTGGGGGGTGTGCAGTGTTTGTGGGGTGTGGGTGTTTGGGTGGGGGGTGAGGGGTTGGGTTGGGGGTGTGGGTGTTGGGTGGGGGGTGTGTGTGTTGGGGTGAGGGTGTGGGTGTTGGGGTGGGGGTGTGGGGTTTTTGGGGGGTGTGGGGGTGTTGGGTGGGGGTTGTGGCGGTGTTGGGGTGGGGGTTGTGGGGTGTTGGGTGGGGGTGTGGGTGTGTTGGGTGGGGGTGTGCGGTGTTGGGGGTGTGGGTGTTGGGTGGGGGTGTGCGGTGTTGGGTGGGGGTGTGGGGTGTTGGGGGGGGTGTGGGGTGTTGGGTGGGGGTGTGGGGTGTTGGGTGGGGGTGTGGGGTGTTGGGTGGGGTGTGGGGTGTTTGGGGGGGTGTGGGGTTTTGGGGGGGTGTGGGTGTTGGGGGGGTGTGGGGTGTTGGGTGGGGGTGTGCAGTGTTCGGTGAGGGAGTGGGGTGTTGGGTGGGGGTGCAGGTGTTGGGTGGGGGTGTGGGGTGTTGGGTGGGGGTGTGCGGTGTTGGGGGTGTGGGGTTTTGGGTGGGGGTGTGCGGTGTTGGGGTGGGGTATGGGGTGTTAGGTGGGGGTGTAGGTGTTGGGGGTGGAGACGTGCGGGCGGGGCTTCTGAGCCAGCCTCGCAGAGAACAGCAGGGCTGTCCTTTCCCTGCGCCTTCTGTGCGGAGCTCTCCCGGGGATGCAGGGCCTCCCCCTGCGACGTGGCCATCAGGAGGCAGAGGAGCTGAGTGCAGGGCCCGTCTGACAAGCACATGTGCTTTTTATTTCCAAACACTTGACCTTCAGTCAGCTAAAGTCACCTTCGTCAGCAGCAAGGAACCCTGGAAGCCAGGCTGCATCTCCCTGGGGTTTTCCTGGTCCGCATCTCGGAAGGATGCGTGAGTGACCCAGAGAGGCTGCACGTACACAGCTACTGAGCCAAGGGAGGGAAGAGGGGAGCTGATCATTCTGAGAGTGCATCACTTAAGTGTCACTACTTTTGGAAATTTCAGGAGTAATCTTATATGATAAAGAGCTAATATGCAAAATGACCCTCACACAAGATGGCTGCCCCCATGTGGTCAAAGATGACTGCCACAAGATGGCCAGCAGGGGAGGGTAGTTGTGGGTGATTAGGCCAGCAGGGGAGGGCACTTGGGGGTCACCAGGCCTGCCGGGGAGGGCAGTTGGGGGCGATGGGGCCAGCAGGGGAGCAGTTATACATCAATCAGGCTGGCAGGGGAGTGGTTAGGGGATGACAGGTTGGCAGGCAGAAGTGGTTAGGGGCTATCAGGAAGGCAAGCAGGCAAGCGATTGGGAGCCAGCAGTCCTGGATTGTGAGAGGGATGTTTGACTGCCAGCAGTTGGACATCCCCCAAGGGGGTCCCAGATTGGAGAGGGTGCAGGCTGTGCTGAGGAGACCCCCACCCACTGCATGAATTTTGTACACCAGGCCTCTAGTTTACTATGAAAGGAATTGTTTGCAGATTTTCAAAGCCCCAAGGATTCAAGTACACAGGTCTACTATATGATAGGATCCTGTGTGTGTGTGTGAATCCTCAACCGAGGATATTTTTTCCATTGATTTTTAGAGAGAATGGAAGGGGTGGAGGGTGGAATAGAGGGAGAGAAATAGAGACATGAGAAACATAGATCATGAACCTGGGGCTGAACCTGCAATCCAGGCATGTGCCCTTGACAAGGAATTGAACCTGGGACACTTCCATGTGCAGGCTGATACTCTAACCACTGAGCCACCCACCAGCACAAGATTCCTGGTTTGAAATCTAATTAAGGTTATGATTCTGCTGCTTGGGTCTCCCTGCTAAGAGGACGAGCAGGTGACCTGCCTTCTGGGAGGACTAGTGTGCTGTCTCCTGTTCTGGGAGCCACTACCAGCTCATGTGCTTCAGGGCTGAACACAAGAGCCGCTGCCAGGAACCAGGGAAGGACAGATGCAGGGTTTATCTAAGCCAACACTGAAAGGCAGGCCCACTCACACCAGGTCGCCCCTGGCTGCCCTGGACCGGGGGTGCTGCTGCTTTGAGGGGAGATGAGGTGTGGTCTCCCCATTCTCCTGGGCAGTGTGACACTGAGCAGTGCGGGCTCCACGCCAGACTTGATTGGCCTAGAAAAGACAAAGTATTTCTTTCATGCAAATGTGTCCAGAGCCGTATTTGCGTTTCATCCAATGAAGGCATGAAGATACACCATAGAACCCTAGCTGGTGTGGCCCAGTGAATAGAGCATCAGCCCACCTACGGAAGGGTCCCAGGTTCGATTCTGGTCAAGGGCACATGTCCAGGTTGTGGGTTTGATCCCCAGTGGGAAGAGTGCAGGAGGCAGCTGATCAATGATTCTCTCATCTCTCTCTTTCTCCCTTCCTCTCCAAAATCAATTAAAACATATGAAAAATATAAAATAAAACGCATCCTGTAGCTAGCTGGAAAGCACCTAACTTCTCTGGATGAAGGGTGGAGAGGGAGGGGTTCGCAAGGCTGTGCTGTCTTCCCTCCGCCCCAGGGGCAGGGAGGGAGACGGTCCCGGGCGCGGGCCCCCTCAGGCCATTTCCCAGCTGTCCTTGCTGTCAGCGGCCGTGAGGACGGCTCTGTGAAGGGCACACTCCTTACAAGGCCGCCTTCCATTGCCTGGTGGGCAGGAGCTCTGGCCGCACCGAGGCAGCCGCTGTGGGACAGGAGAGGAGGACGGATGAGGCGGAGGGCAGCATGGGGCCCTCTCATCTGGGAGGGGGAGTTATCTGGGACCACCTTAGCACCCGCTGGGCTGCTGCTGGAATGGCCCCAGGAACAGTGAGCCACATTGTCCCCTGTGCGGTGTGTCTGCAAATATATGTGGTCAGAACAAAATCGACATTCCCTGGCCCTGCTCACAGAGGGGCACCTTCTGTGTTCACTCACTGCTCTCCCTCCCGCCCCTGAGCACTGCTCCCGGAGGAGGGAGCCAGCCCATGGGGTCACACGGACAAGACAGGGTGGGCAAAGGCGGGGTTACAGTTTTTCACGTGGAAAATAATATAATAATTAACAAATAATAAGGCAAGAACGAACCGCTCAGTACTCACAACTGTAAGCCTACTGCTGCCCCCACGCCAACCTCGTCTGAGCTGTGAGGAGCTGAGGGTGCTGGGAGCTGGCTCCTGGGCGTTGGGGACACGCCGCCCTGGGACAGGGTGTCTGAGCACAGCGAGAGCGGCGCTGCCTCCGGTGCCGCCGCGCTGTCCTGCGCCGGCCTGGGGGCGGGATGGAGCCGTGCAGACCGTGGTTTATGACCACTTATCCCCGAAGGAGGTTATTGTCTCTCCTGCCTTCCCGCCCCGCCCTCCTCAGCCTTTACTCGGTGGCCTCCCGCAGGCCTGGCCTCAGTCTCAGGAGAGGCCAGCTTCCTCTCCCTCTGCCCAGCCCGCTTGTCCCCGCTGGGCGCTCCTGCTTCCCTTCGCACACAGGGCGCTGACAACCAGGGGGTTCAGCTGGCAGTGAGTTTTACAAAGACAGCCCCTGGCAGCAAGGTGTCTGTCCGGGAGACCGGGAAATCTGTCCAAAAATAATAAATCTTCCTCAAAGAGTCACAAGAGCATCAGGACTGGATCAGATCGGCTAGGGCCCTCGGGCTGGGAACAAAGAGATCCGAGATCTTCTTGCCCTCCCATTTCACCTTTCCTTACTCCAAAGGGACGCTCTGAGCTGTGGCCTCCCCAGGCACGGGCACACAGACCTCAGACTGGCGCCACTTCCTCTCTACATTGACGTCCCTGTATCTCTTGCTGCCTCCCAAGAGCGTGGTGAGTGCTGGGCCTCCCGTGGCCCTGACCTCCGTGGCCATGCGCGTGGCGTACCGTTGGCATCATTCATCTTGTAAATGAAACTCCCTTGGTTACACCGTCTGAGCCCCCTGAACAGGGCCTTCTCTCAGATCCTGTAAAGAACAGGTGAGTCTCCTTGATCTCTCAGTCTTGTATCATTCCAGAGCTTCTTTGATCCTCAAAGCGGCTTTCAGACCCGCCAGCCGGGAGGGGCTGGAGGACAGATGCAGGGGCTCTGACACCCTGCAGGACACTGGGCGGCTAAGGGAGGAGGACAGTCTGAGCTGGAGGTTATGGCGACCATGTCGGCAAGGCTCTAACACTGATGCACTGTTACTAGATTAAGTGCGCCAGCCACCAGGTGCCAGCTTCTGCTCTCAGCCCCGGCTGCGGGTCCAGCTGGCCATCCCCCACGGGAGCCCCCATCGCATTGGCAGGAAATGCATTACTGGTGGGAAGGATTGCATTCTCCTCCCCTGGAGAGGAGAGAGAGAGAGAGAGAGAGAGAGAGAGAGAGAGAGAGAGAGAGAGAGAGAGAGAGAGGGAGAGGCATTAACACATCAAAGTGGAGCCATAGGAAGCAGCAGTCCCGGTGAGCACTGTTTGCTGTGCAGACAGCCCAGAGCCAAGCACGTCAACTGGAGGGGACTTCTGGGGGGATGCTGAGGGTGGGCGTGAGGGGGAAGCTCAAGCGGAGAAGACGTTTGGAAGTAGAGGAGAGAGGAGGCTGAGGGAGGAGGGGCATTGTTAAACACCACGTTTCTCCTCTAACATGCTAGCAACTCTTTCCTCTCCATCTTCACAGAAATGATTCCTTAAGCTTCGCCCCTGTTTCAGAGTATCCAACTCTCCCCTTCAGCTCGGCACTCCCCTGACAAGACAGAGGCTCTGAGTCAGGGCCCCCCGCCCCCCCCCCCCCCCAAGCCTGTCTAGAGGTCGTCTCCTCTCCTAGCCTGTCTAGCCTAGCTCAGGAACACCAGACCTCCTTATCAAACGAGGCTCTCTCTGGATTTATACGCCATCTCACTGGAAGGCACAGTATTGATTGTCTCATGTAACTGTCCCAAAGGCACAGTGAGGTTGATACAGATGGAAAAGCTGAGGAACAGAGACATTGATTAACCTGCCTAAAGTCACACAGGTAAACTTGGCAAATTAGACTTGAAGAACACATCTGGGTCTGACTGATACCATGGTAGTTAACCCAGTTATTAATGAATTAACGAACAGGCAAGGAGCGAAGGGAAGGGTGATAATATAGGATGCCATTTGTGCCAGAAAGCTGCAGTTTCACACTCTCCAGGCCTGTTCCCGCAGATTCTGGGGGAAGGGACTGGACAAAGAAAGAACAAGCACAGCCCAGTGAGTCTGAATGACGGGGAAGTGATGACCTGTCAGTCACACCTGGAGCAGGTCATTGCCAGAATGGGAGTGGCCACGCAAGGGCACGAATGGGAGATGAATAAGCTCCTGAACCAAGGGAGCTCCCTCCCCCGGCCTCCTGGTCCCGGGGCCTTGCTGCAGGGGTGCTCTCACGCTCCCGCACCCCCACACCATGGACCAAGGACTGAGACTGGCCTGACCTGTGCCGGACCCAGCTCCCAGTCCTGGAAACGCTGGACGCTGGCTTTGCTTCTAGCGCTGTGAAGCCCTAGCTACACCTTTCCCAGGATGCTTTAAGGCAAACCAAAGGACTACAACTCTACACAATTAAAAACCACTCCTTCTCCTGTGCAAAGCTTAGAAAATCCTGTTTCTCATAAGAACCCTACTTCCACTAGCAATGGAGAAATTCCACCCGCGTGATTCTCTGATGACTCTGTTACCTCTGTCACAGGCTGACCTCTCAGTGGACACTGGACTACTCTGCTAACCTGTGTGCAGAGCGTACTCTGTACCTGCCGTCACCGGCCATGTGTGTTCTTGGTCCTACCCAAAATTAGACCAATTTAAGTTAAATTAAAAATTACTGTGTCATGTATAGAACATTACTTGATATAGAGGTATACCAACACAGTGCTACAGACGTATCAGGGCTTTGAGTTGGAACATAATTGGATTCAATCAAGAAAATAATAGAAAAAAATTTTTAAATTCCATTATTCGTCTCAGTCCAGAAGCAGATGTGATTGAGAGTCGGATAGTACCCTGACCATGGTAACCCCCCTCATGCTTTGGCACTGAAAAGTTAGTTTTGGCAATGTTTGTGTTGCCAGGGAAATAGATTCTGTGGTGTCACGAAGGATTTTTGAAAGGATGAGGTCTGGGGTAAGATTTGGGTGGGAGTAGAGGCTGCCCCCAGGCTCCCAATGTCTCATCTCTGTCCATTGAAGAGTCCAGCCTTGTCTTCATCAGGCCCAAAGGCCAGTGTCCAGGAGCTCTGCGCTAGCCCAGGCCTGACCCATCGGCCACGCTCCTGGCTGCACTCCAGCTGCGCGGCATTCCTGCACCCAGGCTGGCGCTTGGAGCTGGGACCCAGGGGCTGCTAGGCCTCATGGCTGCTATGGAGAGAGAGCACATGAATGAGTGGGGAGAGAGGAGAGAGGAGAGAGGAGAGAGGAGAGAGGAGAGAGGAGAGAGGAGAGAGGAGAGAGAGAGAGAGAGAGAGAGAGAGAGAGAGAGAGAGAGTGAAAGCACACTTTGTTAAACTGGGATTACGTGATCTCCATCTTGGGAAAGACCAGGTGCTTTGTCAAACTATCCGGTCAATTTCCAAATCCTTCCCTGGCTTGTACTGGGCCTGCCTCCCAACCAACCCATTTCCTAGATCTTCCGGGTTCCCAGTCCCTTATCCAATCAGGTTCTTTCCCCAGGCTCTGCTCTGCCCCTCGCGGTCACCTCTTAGAGCCTATTGCACATGCTTCACAGCACAAGCTCCCCCCCGACCCCCCCAACGGTCTTGATTCTGCGCCTGTGCCCAGAGGGACGTCTCCTTTCCTGTCTTCTCCCTGTGCTGCTGGGTGAGGGGCTGCAGGGCTGAGGGCCCAGGAGGAAGACCAGAAGCTGTGCTCTAAGGTCAGGCCATGAACTTGCCCACTGAGGCCAGACTCACGTGGATGGGGGCAGGTTTGCTTTGAACTTGGGAACCACAGGTTCCAGATTCCTGGACGTGGGGGAGAAAGAGCTGGGCCCAGACCCTGTGGGTCTGAGCCCAGGGTCACTGGCTGCCTGGGAAAGCTCAGGGGGTACCTGGGAGATGAGGGTTACCCCTCCTGGTATTGTGGGGGCACAAGGCTCCTGGCAGGGAGCCAAGCCTGACCTTCCCCTATGGGAATGCTTACGTCCCCTAGGATCACACGCAGGCTTGTTTCATTCTGGGACATGGGGGTGCCATCCACCAGGCTGGCTCAGATCAGTGAGCACCCCCCCAAATACACTTCCCGCTCTCCCCAAATGCACCGTGTACTTTTGAAGAGTGAAAGTCACCCAGCCCAATGAGGTAGACTGTGGGGCGTCAGCCAGAGGCCAAGAGGAAGCAGGTGCTGGTGGGATGTGGCTGTGGCGTGATGTGGGAGAAGGGGTCTGAGGATTGGAATCTCGGCCCCTGAGGGGCTGTGCGGGCTCCTCTGTCCCAGGCCCACAGGCTGGGCCAGGGCGGGGACTCGGATACCCAGAACTCCTGCCATTCTGCGCCACCTCAGCAGTGGCCTGGGCGCCTTTACGCCTTCTCAGGCAGCTGGAAAGTAGCTGGAGGTGCCAGGGGGTCAGGTGGTGTTTCTCTAAGTGTGGGCCCAGCCGGCTGCATCGCCTCCTACCGCCCCATCCGCAAACCTGTTAGAAGTGTGGGGTCCTGTGTGCATAAGCAAGCCCTGAGCTGGCTCTGGGCTGCTGCAGTCCGAGCATCGCGTGGTAGGACGTAGGGGGGTAATTTGGGCTTGGCCCCTCCCCTGACGGACAAACTGGGTGCAGAGGCTCAGTGCCAGGGACTTGAGCCCACCTGCATCTGTTCCCACCAGCGCCCGTGGGCGTGCTGCGAGCCACCTGAGCCGCTCGGCAGGTCCCGCAGCTGAGGAGTGCTCTGTCCTCCCCCGGCCTCCCCCGGCCGAAGCTGCCCCCCGAGCCAGACACGGCACAGTCTGGGGCCTGGTAACTCCCGCCCAGCAGACACCTTTGTTCTCTTTCGAAGTTTTGTTATCTTCACATGTGGGACGTGTCCGGCGCTCTGGCCCTAGCCAGGCCTGCGTGTGTTTGCAAACGTGACTCCTGCTTGACCTGCAGCCGTGGGGTGGCGCAGGCTGGGGTGCGGCTCGCCCGGTGTAGGCTGGCCCGGGAGGGGCGTGCTCCAGGCCAAGCTGGCGTCTCCTCCACCCCGGGAGCCTCTCCAGCTGGGGTGCCGGCGGCCGTGCACTGAGCACCTGCGAGGAGCAGATTCCCTCTGACTTCTTCCATTCGCCCGCCCTGTGAGGCGTCCCCAGCCTGTCAGCGGCGTCTGTGCAGAGCGAGGCGAGGCCCTGCGGTCCTGGCAGAGGACTGCTGCTCCGCAGGGACTGAGGGGCTGTCTCCGGACTCCACGGGCTCCTCCAGCCGCCCTGACCTGTGGTCCTCCGCGGGGTGCTGGGAGGAGCACAGAGGACACGTTGGAAATTCACATCCTCCTCCTTCCCCGGCGCGTCAGGACGCGGGAGGTGGGAACGGGCTGTGTGGGATGGAGCAGTGAGTCCTTCCTCAGGGCAGAAAGCCCGCCCTGGACCCTGGCCTGCAGAGGGACCCTGTGGGGAGTCGCCTATGGATCGTAAAGCCTGTCAGTGAATGCTCTGAGGGCGGGGTGGGCGCAGGCACCCGCTCGGTGCGGCCTGGGTGCAGGTTCCCATTCCCCAGTGCTCCGCGCCTCGGGCCTTCGGGGAGCACCCGCAGGGCCGGGAGGGCGGGCCAGGCCCGTGAGGTGGGGGAGGGTGGCACTGACGGCAAGGCCGGGCTCTGAGGCCAGGGGCTTGCTTTCTCCTGAGGGCAGGCTGGGCAGCGGTCCAGGCATGGCAGCATTTTTGCTTCTCGAGCTGGAGAAGAGGCGGAAGGGTCATGCTGCCCAAATAAGGCGGTTGGTTCCCAGGAGCCCTGCATCTGGGTTGGCTGTGGCCGGCTCCTGCCTCAGCCTCCAGGCCTCCGGCTCCCTCTGCTGCTCCTGGAACCCGTGCTGCCGGGCCCCGCGGCCCTGCGGGCCGCACCCAAGCCCCCGGCGCTCGGTGCTGGCGGCAGGCTGCGGTCCCTGAGCAGTCGGGAGGATGCAGGATCTCAGATCTTATTCTAAAACTTTTCTTCAGAGGACTGTGGGGGAGTCCAGGTAAGAATGACGCCCCAGAGCACCCCGGAGGTACAGCTCCCACCCGCTGCTGTGGGCAGACAGTGAACTGCATAACCTCTGGCTCCGCAGGAAGGAGACAGGAGGAGAAGGTGGGGAGGGCTCATTCTTCCACAAGCTGTCCGGGTGTCTCTGGAGGGAAGGAGGGCAGGGCACGCTCAGCAGGAGCGCAGTCCGCTTGGAGCAGCAGGCCTTGCTGGTGGCTGCGGGTGGACGCCCTGCAGGCTGTGTGGCAAGCTGAGGCAGACTCCGTGTGTGTGCACTGAGCCGAGGAGCAGGACTGCCGGGCCGAGAGGCCTCAGTGAGGGCCGGGCAGACCGGGCATCACATTGGGGCGCTGGGAAGAGTGGGTGGCGGCATGCCCGGCAGTTCAGTAGACACCCTGCCTGGGTGCCCCGGGCTGAGGGCTGAGAAACTGGCCCCCACTTTGGGAGAGGTTTTCTCTGCCAGGCCGGCTGTCACCCCCAGGACCCCCCTGGCCAAGCTGGCGCTGCCATAGAGTCCCACAGCCGTAAACTCAGACACGCATGTCCGCCCCGTCCCACAGGCTGGCTTCTCCCGAGGCCTTCGTGGCTGGCCCACAATCGTCTTTTCCTCACGTGGGCTTCCCTCGTGGGTGTCTGTGCCCGAATCTCTTCTTTTGAGAAGAATACCCACCTTAACGGCCTCATTTTAAATTAACTTCCTCTAGGAAAGCCTTGTGTCCAAATACAGTGGAGAGGAGTGAAAGCAGAGTTAGGCAGACAGTGAAAGGGGTGGAAGGAGGAACCATGGAACTAGCTGAAACCACATGTTTTGCAGAAACAGGATGCATAGCAGAAAAACAGGGCATTTGAAACAACGATGTTTTTCTTGCAAGTGCAAAGTAAAATGTTTCAAAAAGGCCAGGAAGCGATCAGAGAGAGGCTGTAGCCGATGTGAGGGGAGAGCAGGACGCTCTGGGGCAGCCGGTGTGGGTCCAGGGGGCCCGTGTGCCTGCGGTACCCTCCTGCCTGTTTGAACTCCTGGCTGTGGCTTCGTTCTTCCATTCCGTGGGACACGCCCAGGAAACACTCCTGCTTGCCGGTTCCGGAACCTCAGTCACATTCTGGGGTGCTGCGGATGAGGCCCACAGCATATGGATTGGGGGACCATTTGGCCCCCGCACAGTGGGAGGGGCAGTCTGAGGGCTGCCACCTCCTCCCCACCCGCTCTGGCCTTGGATCCAACCCCATCGTCCTTCTCAGAGGGGCCTGAGGGACCCAGAGATGTGGACAGAGTGAGGAGAGACAGAGGCCCCAGCGGCCACTGCCGGGCCTCACTCAGGAGGCCGGCGCTCCCTGACCTCCGCAGCCAGCACAGTCTGTGCGCTGGGCCTCGGACGTGCTGTGGCCGGCGCGGTGCAGCCCACCCGAGTCACCCAGCTGTGGCCGAGGTCCCTGCTCGGGCTCCACCCTCTCCCTAAGCCTGAGCACCGCCTTGTCTTCTCTCGCTTCCTCCCCACTTCCTCCCCAGATAGCTCCCGGCATTCAGGCTCCCATCTCACACTCCTCCCCAATTATCCCAGGTCTAAGCAGACCAATAACACGCCTACAGCGTTTATATAGTCACAAACCCAACACAAATCAACACTTTAACAGCAAACACACTGTAAAACCGATGGAACTGAAATCGGCAGCCCTGAGCGTGTGCAATGAGCGGAGTTGGCACTCGGCGGCGGGCAGCCGTGCCGTGCCGCCCTGAGCTGGCGGGGCTGGCCTGGGGAGCGCTTACCCCCACCCCCTGCTTCCAACCACTGCAGTGTGTGCGCGCCCAGCGGCGGTGCCGGGCCTTTCCGCTGAGGTGGGGCGTGGGCTCCGGTGAGTGCCCACCCAGAGGCAGCTCTGGGGACGCGCGGAGGCTCCCACAGGGTGCCGGAGTGTGCCGGTCCTTTGTCCTGAGCCAGGTCTTTCTAATGGAGGTGACGGACACACGGCATGGATGCCCTGACCGGGAATCCAACCATGACCTCCTCGGTCACACGGTTGTACCAATACTCACTGGTTTCCCGAGGACACTCAGAGAGGCTCAGTCACCTCTGTTTCCTCTCATGCGGCCCCCTGCCCCCAGGCCACACATGTCCCTGTGCGTAAAGACTCGTTTTGAAACTAACCATGACACCTTGGTGATAATAAAGATGACAAACAGAACCTGAGTTACCACAGCTCTCTCCTTCTATGGAGACCAGGCGTACTAGCAAACCCCAGGTCTAAGTGCACATTGCGTTGGATTCGTCACATTTCAAGATTATTTCCAACATGGCTGTCACAGAAGACAGGTGGAAGCACCTTCGACCCATTTCCTCACTGCGAAACGCGTCCTGGCCTGGGCCCTCTCCTGGGCCGGCGCATGGCATCTGATGTCCACACGGAGGCCGAGCCCGGCAGAGGAAGCCACATGGATTACGGCTGCTATTGTCACCATTGTTACTACCAACGGGGAAGGCGCAGCCACTGCCTCGAAGGGGATCAGCCTCTGGCTGTGCAGGAAGGTAAGGAGATGCCCACATACTCGTACAGACATTGGATCCAACAATTTGAATAAGGCGAAGTATTTGGAAAACAAAAAACCAAGAAACTTTACCCTGATCTCCCCCACCCCCTTACATTTTATTCTTTTTTCTCTTTTCTTTCTTTTTTTCTTTTTTAAGAAATGTCTTTGAAGTGTCCTAGCGCCTGGAGGTGGGAAGGGCTGGGATTCCTGTCTGGGAGCAGCAGGCCAGGAGAGTGCAGATGGGTTTGGGCACCGCTGATGATAGCAACAAATGTAGCGAGTCTTTCCTTTGATGTGCGAAGATTAAACGTCATGTCAAGTGAGCGCCAGGAGCTGCACTGAAATGTGATAATATGGAAGCTGATACTTCAGGCCGAAGCTCTGCAAAGATAAAGATCAGATTATTAATGGCCATTTCCAGCTTTAAAAAAAGCCACAACGTCAGATGTGTTTGATCAGCGGGTCCTGGCAGGCACTCCGGCTGCAGACACATGCAGACCACATGCTTTCCGAGGAGCCGGCTCCGCCGAGCAAAAGCCACCGAGCAGCGGGTGGGAGGAGGGCAGGCCTGGGCCCTCGGTCTCAGCAGGAGGCTCTGCGGGAAGCCAGCCCCCGCCCGCTGCTCTGTGCTGGGTGCCCGCCGGTGTTGCCGGCTGGTGAGGAGCCCGCACAGAGGCCCCGCCTGCTGGCCGCTCGGCCGGAAAGCCCTGCGGAGCCGGGGCTTGTTCGGGGGCAGAAGGTGGGGATGGCGCTCTGCTCTAGCGGGTGTGTCTGGGGCAGACTGGAGGGTTGAGACTTGAGGGGCCCCAAATACCTTTCACTCCCATTTGTGCTTGGTATAAAATTTTTAAACTTTTACCAATTGCTATGTCTTACAAATTTCCTTTCATCTATAGCTTCTCTCTTTACCTTTTTCTCTTGCTCTCTCAAATTCAATCATTTGACTTATACAATTCCCAAGTTTGGATTTTGTTGGCTGCTTCCTCACATTTAAAAAAAAATATATTTTATTGATTTTACACAGAGAGGAATTGAGAGGGACAGAGAGTTAGAAACATCGATGAGAGAGAAACATCGACCAGCTGCCTCTTGCACACCCCCCACTGGGGATGTGCCTGCAACCAAGGTACATGCCCTTGACCGGAATCGAACCCGGGACCTTTCAGTCCACAGGCCGACTCTCTATCTACTGAGCCAAACCGGTCCTGGCAGCTTCCTTGCATTTTTATTTAATTTGTTTTTCTGTCCTCTGCGTTTACTATGAATAGGTGTGTGAATTCAGAGGCTTTTTTTTTTGCATTTACATTTAAAAAATTAACTAACTAATTAATTAATTAGTTTGGGGCAAGACTACTTCATAGATTGAGTTGTGTACTTTAGCAGGGCGTACATAACGTGTGCTTGTCTTTCCCTGCAATGTCAGAAGACACTGGTGGTAATTGCTCTGACTCATGCAAGTTGCAAAATTGTGGTGTTCCATTTCTAGTGTTCGCTTACACTCATTAGCTGGGGCAGCTATAGACATGCAGCTTTCTCTCATTAGCTATTCCATACCCAGTGAGAGTTTTTATAGGAGAGGCTGAATAAATGTTTGGTTCTTTCCTTTATTTAACATTTTTCAAAATAGTGAGTTAATTCCTGCAATAAATTTATTATGTATTTAAGGATTTCAACATCTTGCTGTGTTTTAATCCATTGCCCTTATGATCTTTGTTATTGCTCTTGCTCTTCCCTGTGACCAATCAGGGCCCATTCTAGGTGGACTTAATTCTTCTTAATGGCCTCAATAGTTTTCATACTGTCCTTGCTCTAGACGTGATCTGCTGTTCCAATGCTTCTAGTGTACAGACCTGGAGGCAGCCCTTCCTCCAGGAGACCTGGTCCCTTTTAGGGGGAAATGTGGGCATTGGAATCTGCTGCTTAGCAGCGTTTTAACAGGAAAGTGGGAGCGGCACGCGGAGCCCACGCCTGAGCGGTCCCGCCGCCTCCCCGAGGGAGGCCTGGGCACCGGGTGCTGGGCTGCGGACACGTCCCCACGCTCGGCGCTGCTTCCCGAGGGCGGGGGCCAGGTCGCCCACGGGGCAGGGTCACATCCATTTCCTGGCCCGGAGGCCCCGAGCCACGTGGGAGTGCCAGCGTGGAGCCCGTGTGCACCTGGTCACCGGAGGTTTGGCTTCTCGCGGGAAGCTCTCCTCCCATTCGAGCCCCGGGCAGGTGGCAATCTTGACGCATCCCTCGCTGGCCGCTGGAAGCCGTCCCGCCCGCTCTCAGAGCCAGGGGTGGGACTCCAGGGAGAGCCGTGCCCCCAGCCGGGTGACGGGCCGGGCTGTCTAGGCGAGTCCACGTCCCACCTCCACCCAGAACGGGCGAACCAGGTGTCACTGGGCCTGGACCAGGGCGTGAGGCAGCAGGAGTGTGGTTTTGTTCCCTTCTGAGTCTCTGCTTCTTCTCTGGCACCGAAGAACCCTCCCTGATTTTTTACAGAGAGGAAGGGAAAGGGATAGAGAGTTGGAAACATCGATGGGAGAGAAACATCAATCAGCTGCCTCCTGCACTCCTCCCACTGGAGATGTGCCCGCAGCCAAGGTCCATGCCCTCAACTGTAATCGAACCCGGGACCTTCCAGTCCGCAGGCTGACTCTCCATCCACTGAGCCACACCGGTTTCGGCCACTTGCTAGGGGTTTTGAAGACACGGTCCAGTTCAGCATTTTGCAGTCTGTGTGGCCCCTTCTTACCCACCAGGAACCACACATCTGCACGTCCTCGGAGATCCCCGTCTGCCTGTCGTCAGTGGAGGTGGAGTTCCGGGTGCCGTGAGGAAGGGAGTTTCCTGAGGCCGCACAGGAGGGGGTCTCCTGGGAAGCTTTATTGATGTGGAATAAAGGGGGTTCCCCTCCGAAATGCCGTCTCCGCCGGCTCCTCACGGAGGAAGTCCCCCGCCCCCTCCCCGGTCCTCAGCGGCCGGATAAAGGCACCGCCCGGGCCCCGCTCCTGTCAGGTCCGGTCCGGCCAGCCTCCTGCACCGCCCAGGCCACATGGCTATGGAGAGAGAAGGCGCAGTGAGGGCAGCCACGGAGCCAGAGAGCCAGAGAGGGAGCTCCTGGCTGGGATTTTAACCGGAAGCTTCTTCACAGCACCTCCCTGCACCACCCTGCCCCCCGCCCGGTGCCTGCTCCCTCCTCTCTGGACAGCAGTGCGGGGGGGCCGGGCGGGGGCCGGAGGAGGGCCGGAGGGGGGCTGGAGGGGGGCCGGAGGGGGGCCGGAGGGGGGCCGGAGGAGGGCCGGAGGGGGGCCGGAGGGGGGCCGGAGGAGGGGGGCCGGAGGAGGGCCGGAGGGGGGCCGGAGGGGGGCCGGAGGAGGGGGGCCGGAGGAGGGCCGGAGGGGGGCCGGAGGGGGGTCAGCCGGGGGGCCGGAGGGGGGCCGGGGGGGGCCGGAGCAGCGGTGCCCTGGGCTCAGTGTCCTGGGGAAGGAGCCGGGCGGGGCGGGCCTGGCCGTGTCCGGCGTCCGGTGGCTGGCTTCGCCTCTGGACATCCACCAGCAGGTACGCCTGGAGCCTGTGGGGTCACTGCTTGTCCCCGGGAGTGGGGGGGGGGCGGGACCACGTCTTCCTCTGGCTGCTGCCCAGCCGCTCCCGGCACCGGGAGGGGGAGGCGGCCATGCTCGGCGCCGGTGGTGTCCGTGCCATTGGAGCAGGTCAGGTGCCTCGCCACCCTACCTCCAAGGTCCGCGAGTACCGTGTGTCCGTCCCTCACACCCGACGCCAAGAGTGGCCGCCGGGTGGCATCCCCTTCAAAGAGGGAGCATGTGCCCCGCCTGGCACCTGTAAGGGGGTCTGGTGTCTCCCTCGCCATCCCCATCCTTCACCAAATCATTTCTTAAGATGTTCGAGGAGCACTGCTGCTCACACTTTGTGTTTCCTCCACGACCTGGGCCTCCCGGGAAGGGACAGGCCCGCCTGCGAGGTGTCAGTGCCACGCGGCCGGGCTGCGGGGAGCGCTGGCCCTGGGAGCCGGCGGACCGGGCGAGGACGCTGCCTGGTTCTTCCCACCGCGGACACAGGCCTGTCCCTCCGCACGTCCGTCACTGCGGGCTGCCGGGCCTCTCCCCAGTCCGAAGCCGCTGCGTGGAAATGGCCACCTCCCTACCCCCAGCCAAGGAGGGCGGAGGACAGAGGGCACGGGCTCAGGCCTGCGCCAGCCTCACGCCGCCTCTGGGCGCAGGGCCTGTGCGGGCGGGCGGGACGGCGGCCTCCGGGGCCGAGGCCGGCAGCCGCAGGCGCTGTCTCTGGGAGTCCGCTGGCGGTGCTCAGTACAGGTGCTCGGCCGTCTTTGCAGAAAAAGGAGCCATTTTCTGACTGAGCCGGGATTCGGGACAGGGCATCGGTGAAGTGGGCAAACACCGGACCTGGAGGCTGACCGTGTGGGCGGAATCCCGGACGGTGAGGTCTTGCTAAGTGTGTTTTCCTTTCCCAGAAGCTGCCCGCTCCGCCCTGGCTCTGGGCAGGGAGGCCTCCTGGGAGGCGCTGAGGCTCACAGCGCCCGGGGAGAGGGGGCGTGCGCTGGGCCTCCGGGACCTGGCAGCGGGTGGGCCTCAGGGTGGCGTGGAGGAGGCACAGGCCTGGCACTGGGTCTTGAGCCGCCAGCTGGCTCTTCAGATGCTCCTCGGCTTCCCAGCGCGGGCACCCAGGCTCCGCTGGGCTCTCAGGTGAGTGCGCTCAGGGAGGTGGCCCTCACGCCGCGGGAGGCCCCCGGCTCCAGGGCACCTCCTGTCCACCCAGGGCCCTGGCGCTGGGGCCGAGGCATTCAGCAAGGCCGCGAGCACACAGGCCTCTGCGCACAGACCCTCTGCACCGGGCCCCGGCTCCGCTCCACCTGCGGCCGGATCCGCAGACTCCCTGGGCGCCGCCGGGGCTGCACGGGCAGAGCACACGGAAGGCCCTGCCGGCCGGCGCTGACGCTCCCGGGAGGCTCGGCGGGTTACCCTGGTGTAAGTATGGACACCGTGGATCCATGGGTACCGCGGCACAGTGGCTCGGTTTACACGTGGCCGGCGGGCAGTGGGTGGGGCCTGCTGCTGAGGAGAGGGCCAGCTGGTGACCTGCAGCCAGAGGAGAGACCGCAGCGGTGCGGTGCGTTGTGGAAGGAGAGTGGATGGGACTTGCTGAGGATTAGATGAAGGTGGAGAAGAACTGGGGGCGGCGGGGATGGTTGACTGAAGACCTAAAGAGAACTGTTTCCAGGGAGGGAGAGCGTGGCCGAGGGCCTGCCCCCGACGCACAGCCTCAAGTCAGCGCACCCTCCCGCAGGGCCGCGCCTCAGGGCAGACGTTCCGTTTTGTTTATTGAAGTTGAGATCCAGAAGCACGGCCTATAAAAGGAGCCGGGAGACAGCGTCGTGCCCCAGCCCAACACAGCAAATCAGCTTCTGCAAACGACATAACGACATCTGCCGCTGCCGCTGGGAGCTGCTCCTTTTTATTGGGTCTGCAGTTTTACAGGGCTTCGCTTGAAAACAAGTTTGGTTTATGGTTATATAAAAGCTGTAAAGGGCAGCACATTTATACCTACTTGTATTTGTTACATATTTAAGTCACATTATATCATTAAGTCAGCACAGGCGATCATGATGAGTTTATTTTCTTTGAAAGGGAATGAAGATCAGATTCAGGCCTGGCACCAGCTCCTGCGGTTCTGTTGTGGGTACAGAGATGGCCCCGCTGGCAGGGGTTGGGGGGTGGGGGGGAGGGCCGGGCTCCTCCCCCTAGTGATGTGCTGCCTGTCTTGTCCCTGAGGGACCCCTGCTCCCCCTGCAGGCTGGGGGTCACTGCAGCTCCTGCATGGGCTGCACTCGGGGTCACCTGGGAGTTTACGGAATGGATGCAGACTTCATTCACTTGAGCTGAGGCCTGGGTATTGGAGGTTTAAAGCCAACCTGGTGATAGGACTGTGCAGCCTGGGGAGAGACAGGTGACAGAGCAAACCGCCGGCCTGCGGCCCAGCCGATGGTCTCGCCTCATGAACAGGAGTCGGGTGCTTTGGGAGACAGACGGGGCGGGAAGTGAGGCAGCAGGCCGCCTCCTGGAGGGTGGCCAGCTCCTTGGTGACAGGGACTCAGTCTCCCCACCACGTTTTTGGACTGAGGAAAGCAGGGGAAAATTCAGTGTAAGGAGTTCTAAGGCAGAGAGGGAGCAGACAACCCACCATCCTGGCTTTAACAAATTTATTAACATTTTTATTAAAATCCCAGGTAAAGAGAGCACATTTCTGAGAAGGTGATGAGGCCAACAGGCAGGCACTGTCCCTCTTGGCCTGGGCTGGCCCCACCAGTGAGGGTGCCAGGGCTTGGAGCCGCGGTGGCCTGAGGCAGACATCATTGTGACCAGCTTCGCCAGCACCTGTGCGTCCGGTCCAGGCTGAGGTCAGGCTCTCCTGTTCGCTTCTTTGTGGAATGCCAGGATCTCCTCTTCCTGAGTCTCACTGGCATCTCCCCCTCTGTGGCCTGGAGATCCAGATCCTCAGCATCCTCCCTGGGCCCCGAATCCTTGGTCCAGTGTTTGTACACAGTTGGCACCCTGCAGACGTTGATGAGTCTCACACCAAATCCATCCAGAGTCTCATTTTTATCCTGGGCCACAGAGAGCTCCTCTCTGCTTTCCATTCCACTGTCAGCATGGTGGTGGCCGCCCTCCCCGGGGACAGTCATGGGAGCCAGCCAAGCTGAACTACCAGGACCTGGAAGATGCTGGCACGGAAGATGCCGGCGCGGAAGATGCTGGAGCCGGTGGCCTGCCCGGACAGGGAGACTGAGCGTTCTGGAACTGGACACAGCAGAGCGGCTACGAGCGGAGGTGGGAACAGACATGGCTCAGGGGCTCAGGAAGGCTTACTGACGTTCCTGGCCTCCACCCCAGGGGCCGTCACACGGGGCTTGGGACAGACTGTCCTCTGAGTGGGGCTCTCACAACGAGATGTGGGACCGCTGCTGGGCCCACAGGACCTACTGAGTCAGAACCTGCTTTGTGGACCAACTCTCAGGGGACTTTGACCCTCAATTTGAGAACCATTGACCTAAAATGTCCTCCAGTTTTGTCATTCTGTCCTCGGCGTTTACTCCTGGGTGCGTCTATGGGCATCCAGCTCGGGAGAGCTCCGCGCTGCTCACACTCGGGCTGAGCTGCCGCTGTCCTGGAGGAGGCGTCCGCGGAGCTGGAGGGTGAACCCCGGAGACGAGGCGGGAGGGGGAGGACCGGGGCGGGC
The DNA here is from genome assembly GCF_014108245.1 of Pipistrellus kuhlii. Taxonomy (NCBI): domain Eukaryota; kingdom Metazoa; phylum Chordata; class Mammalia; order Chiroptera; family Vespertilionidae; genus Pipistrellus; species Pipistrellus kuhlii. The sequence goes on along the minus strand of NW_023425564.1, from coordinate 876,678 downwards.
CGCCGGGGCTTTGCGGCGTCACGGGAGACTAAGGGGAAATGAACTGCCATTGCTCCAGCCTCGGCAGGCTGGGCCTGGCTGGTGGAGGAGGTTGCTTATCCTGATAGGTCACACGTATGAATGGAACAATGTGCCAGCGCTGGCTTCCAGAGACCCGAGAACCCGCACTGCCTGCTGGGCACCTGCATGGACAGCGGAGGAGGGAGCTGATGAGAAAACCGCTCAGGGCGGGGGACGCTGAGCTCAGCTCTGCATGTGCAGAGCTGGGAGAGCCAGAGGCCGTCACAGAGCAGCAGCAAGGACCCCGGCCACTTCTTCCGGAGAGAGGGCTGGGGGAGCCTGCGGACTGGGAGTCACAAGTCATATGTCTGTACGTCCACGTCAGACGGGAGGCTGCCTGGGGGGACCGTTTGGAAACAAGCCCAAGGCACCCGCACGTAACAAGTGGTGAAGAGCACCCACAAAGGCAGAGTGAGAGCACCAGAGACACACAGTCGGAAACAAGCGGGACCTCTCGGAGACCCATGGTCAGCAGTGCCCCTGCTGCGCCGGAAGAAGGGAGGACTCAGGGCTGGCCCCGGGCTGGCCCCTGGCTTCCGCCAGGAGTGCCCCGTGGAACATCCGGGGAACAGTCAGCAGAGCGGCGTGTTTGAAGTGCAGGGGACGAGACACCGAGAGCAGAGCTGTTCGGCGGGCGGGACAGCACCTGGGCCCCCAGAACGCAGAGCCCCATGACCTGGGCTCCGGTCAGGCTCCCAGCGGACCGGCGTGCGGCTTGGAATACTGCCGAGCTCTGCACACGCCATTCCCGCACGTGTACATGGTGACAGTGAGATCAATCTCACGGCCACCGAGGGACCACAGAGAGCGTGTGTGTGGTGCACGGAACAGTCTGGCCTGCCCTCCACTTCGTCTAGACTCTAGAAGAACTGTATTACGTGTGGGGGACACTGACAGATCTCAGCGCGATGCCGTGTCTTGAAAACTGCAGTGGCAGCTCTGCCTCAGTGGCCGGAGCAACATTACATTTTAAAGCGTCCTGGTTAGTCACCTGGACGCCAGTTCCGATGGAGAGAGACCCTGGGGCTCCACCGAGAGGTCTGACCCAGATTCCAAAGGAGATAACCCTGGAATCTGTTTACACCGAGTCCCCAGGGATTCTCATGCTCAGATGAGGGAGAGAAACTCCTGAAACAAAGTGAGGCCGTGTACAGGGCTAGGGGCACACGGAGAGGGGGAATCCTGGGGGCAGGGGCGGTGGCACAGCAGGAAAGCGAGATGGCGGCAGGAAGGCTGCTGGGAAGCTCGGCCCTCACTTCTCTATGGAAACACCAAGGACGTAGCAGCACACAGCACACAGAGCACAGCGTTGTGGGGACGCCAAAACCAGCCAAGGGTCTGCAGTCACCAAACAGACTCCCGAGGGAGGAAAAGCCACACTCATAGCAGGGCGTCTGGTGCTGTGTGCTCACCTCGCAGCACCCTCCCCTGTGCCGCCCAGTGCAGTCAGGGAGAAGCTGCCCGGCCCCCAGGCCCCTACGAAGGGGAGGAGGTTACACTTACTCACAGAGCTCCGGCTTGTCGGGGCTCGGCCGGCCCCACAGCACCGACCTGCAGCCCAAGGGGAGTGGTGGGTAGTTGGCGTATCAGTTGGAACCTGCTGAGAGCAGTGCCCAGTGTCAGGACACTTCAGAGCTGTAGGGGGTCAGACACACAGACACCTTGGGGGCAAGAGATGTGGGCAAAGAAATACTAGACACCAACACAACTAGACCTAAAACAAAACAAAAACATACACACACACACACACACACACACACACACAAAACAACAACACAAAAAACCACAAAAAAACACAAAACACCCAAACCAGCCACCTGAGAAGAAGCCAAAATGAGGGAGAAATTAAGACATTTCCAAACAAGACAGGTTTAGAGAGGTCATCACTAGACCTGCCCTGCAAGGAATACTAAAGGGCGCCAAGAGCTACGCTCTAGATTTAAGGACATGCACAGGCTGGACATGAAAGGATAAAAAAGATAGTCCATGTACACAGTAGCCAAAGGAGAGCAGGACTGACCACACTAACTCCAGACAAAATAGTATTTAAGACAAAAACTGTTATAGAAACAAAGGACATTATCCTATATAATAAAGATGCAATATGCAAATGGTCATTATACCATGAAGCGTAATGACTGACCATGTAGCGACGGATCACGGACCAGCAGGAGGGTGGGGCAGCAAGCTACAAGCCGGCAGCGGAATGCTACAGGAGGGGGCAGAGCAGCAGCCTATGAGGGGAGGGTGGGGGGGAAGGCGGAAGGGGAAGGTGGGAGAGAAAGGGGGATTGGTGGGGGGAAGGAGGAGCTACAGGAGGGTGGGGCAATGGGCGGAGAGCTAGTGGAGGGCAGCAGCAAACTACTGGTGAACTCCTGGCACACAGATTTGTGCTCAGGGCTACTAGTATAATGATAAAACAGTAAATTGGTTGATGATATAACAATTATAAAGGTATATGCAACACAGGCCAGAATTCCTAAATGTATAAAGCAACCATTGACAGAACTGAATGAAGAACAGACAGCTCTACGATAATTGCAGGGACTTCAATAGCCCACTTTCAGTCATGGATAGAACCAAATTCCAAGATCAATTAGGAAGCAGAGGACTTGATAACACGATGAAACAGATGGATCTGTATGAAACATTTCATCAACAATAGTGTTGCATTGTTGTGGATCTCTCACGTGCCCATGGAACATTCTCTAAGATAAACCACAATGGAAACATGTTAGACCACAATGGAACCATGTAGAGATCAACAGAAGAAGAAAAACTGTATAATCTTAAACAACTACCCTAAAACAACCAGTGGATTAAGGAAGAAATCACAAGGGAAATTAGAAAATATCTTGAGATAAATAAAAATGAAAACACACATACCAAAACTTATGTGCTGCAGATAAACAGTGCTAACAGGAAAATTTGTAACTATAAAGGCTTATATTTAAAAAAAAGAAAGATCTCAAATCAACAACCTAACTTTATACCCTAAGAAACTAGAAAAAAAGGACAAACTAAAGCTAAAGGAAGCAGAAGGAAGGAAATAATAATAAAGTGAAGCTAAAATACAAAATAAAAAAGAGAAATATCAATGAAAGAGAGTCAACAAAATTAACAAAACTTTAATTAGAAAAAAAGAAGACTCAAATAACTAAAAATGGAAACAAAGATAAGGATATTACAATTAATTTTACAGAAGGATTACAAGAGAAAACTGAAAATAGTTGTGGATCATCTAGAGTCTAGACGACATAAAGAGATTCTTAGAAACACACAACCTACCAAGACTGAATCATGCAGAAATAGAAAACCTGAATAGGTCAATAACTAGTAAGGAGATTAAATTAGTAACTCAAACCTTCCAATAAAGAAAAGCCAGGTCAGATGGTTTTGCTGGTGAAATCTACCAAACATTTAAAGCAAAATCAGCATCAATTTTTATCAAATTCTCCCAAAAGCTCGAGAGGAAAGAGTGTTTCCAAACTCATCCTGTGGGGCCAGAATTCCTTAGTGTGATCAAAGCCAGAAAGACTCCAAGGAAAGAAAACCGAACTATTAACCTTTATAGACATTTGTGCAAAAGTCCTCAACAAAACACTAGCAAAAATACCTTAAAAACGTATTAAAAGGATTGTACAGCATGACCATGTGGGATTTCCCCCTGGAATGCAAGAACGATTTAACCAAAAAATCTATCAATGTAATACACGGCATAAACAGAGTGAAGGCAAAGAAAAGCATGATTGACTCAACTGATGCAAAAAAGCATTTGACAAAATTCTCTACCCTTTCATGATTAAAACACACACACACACACACACACACACACACACCCCTAACTAACTAGAAATGGAAGGAAACTACCTTAAAACTATAAAGACCATACCCATATATGTAAAGCCAACGGCTAACATGATACTTAATGGTGAAAGACTGAAAGCTTTTTTTCTAACATCAGGAACAAGACAAGAATGTTTGCTTTCATTACCTCTATTCAACATAGTATTGGAAGTCTTAGCCTGAGCAATCAGACAAGAAAAATAAATAAAAGGCATCAAAATCAAAAAGAGAGAAGTAAAAGTTCTCAGGTGACTTATATGTATAAAACCTTGCACATATATGTAGAAAATCTTTAAAATTCCACAATAAAAACCCCTGTTAGAACTAATAAATAAATTCAGCAGTTTCTGGATGCAAAATTGCATTAAAAAATTGGTTGCACTTCTAAATACTAACCATAAACAATACAAAAAAGAAGTTAAGAAAAAATAAAATTTATAATAGCATTGAAAGTACTAAACTACTTAGGAATAAACAAAGGAGGAAAAAGACTTGTACACTAAAAGCCACCAATTATTGCTAAATGAAATTAAAGAAGACACAAATAAGTGGAAAGACATTGTGTTTAACTCAACAATAAAAACCTCAATTTAAAAAATGGGCAGAAGACTTGAATATATATTTCCTTGAGGAAGATATAAATAGTAAAATGATGCTTAGCTTCTTTTAAAAAAATTAAAATTGATTTTTAGAGAGAGAGAAAGGATAGGAGAGGGAGAGAGAAAGAGAAATGTTGATGTGATGTGAAACATTGATCAGCTGTCTCTTGCACCCAACGGGGGCATGTGCCCTGGTCTGACAACATTTCAGCGCACAGGCCAGCGTGATGCTCAGCATCTTGAATGGCTCTGGACCTGTAAATCAGAACCACAATAAGATCCCACTTCACACAAGTTAGGATGGCTACTATCAAAACAAGATAAAACAAACAGAAAGGAAGTTTGTGTGAGGATATGGACAAATTAGGACCGTGTGCACTGCTGATAGGAATGTATGTGTTTCAGTTTCTTTATAGTTCTTAAAAATCTTAGAATTACAGTACGAACCAGCAGTTCCTCTCCTGGCATATACATAAAAGAATTGAACGAGAACCTCAGAGAGTTATTTGTACAGTGATGTTCACAACAGCATCATTCACAATAGCCCGCATCTGAAGCCACCCAAGTGCCCATCACCGGATGGCGGTAAACCAAGTGGGTGCCTGCACACAGTGAGTGTTCTGCAGCCTCACTCAGAAAGGACCGGAACTGACACCTGCTACACCACAGACGAACCCTGAGGGCTGTGTGCTGAGTGAAATCACAGTCACAAACAGGACAGGCTGGATGTCCATCTTTAGGAGGGGCACAGAGCGATCAGATTCAGAGACAAAGGCAGCCTGGTGCGTGCAGATGGGGGTGGGGGGTGGAATGGGGAGCTAGTGCTTGACTGGGACAGAGTTTCAGTTGTACAGGAGGAAGTTCCGTGGTGCCTCCAGTGCTCAGCAGTAGGAATGGCATGTGTTTAATACTACCAAGCTGAACACTGAAAACAACTGGAATGGTAAACTTTGTTTTTTACATTTTACCACAGTTTTAAAAAGGGAAGGGCCATGAAAACCATGGGATGAGGGGCCTTTTCAAGAAGGCTGTGGAGGGGCCTCGCAGCCAGGAGAGGGGGAGCTGGCCGTTGTGGCTTCGGAGTGGTGATCCCTGTGTGCGGAGAGCGGGGGTCGGGGAGGGAGCCTCGGGACCGGGCACCGGGAGGGAGGCCATGGCGCTCAAGCATCCAGGGGCATCAGAATGGCCCCAGCTGACTGGGGGCCGGTGTAGGGGGTCCCCACACACTTGCATTCTAACACGCTCCCAGGTGACTGGCCCACGACTCTGCTTTCAGCACCACCGTTCCAGGAGCTCGGCAGCCGGTCAGCAAGAGGCGCCGGGAGCAACGTGGGTAGCCGGCCCCCGGCCCGCACACCGGTCTGCGCCGCTCACACTGGCTCTGCGTGGCTTACAGAAGCCCCCGGAGGAGGGCTTACGGCTCACTCACAAGAGCCACACCGCTGCGTAATCAACCCCAAAGATCTGTTTCCTGGATCTCCCCTCCCCGCCGCCCCTGGGAGAGAGGCTTCCTGTCCTTTATCACCGGTTTATGGGCCGCTGACACACGTGGCCTTGCTGGTGAGACAGCAGCCCGCCCTCCGTGGACTCCCGCTTTGATGCCTCTTATGGCTGACTGCGAGCGGCTGCTTTCAAAAGCGGTTAATCATCCCGGCCGGAGCCGGCTGGCACCTGGGGAGTCTGCCACAGCCGGCCCGGGGCTTCCGGGAGATGCGGCCGCTGCGGCCTCCTCCCCCTGGAAAGTGCTGGGGTTCTGAAGACCGCCCCGCTGCCGGGAAGACAGCAGGCTGAGTCTGGGGTCACCTCCCTTCAGAGCACCTTCTGGGGCCAGCCACATCCCATCTGATCGGTTCCCTGGACACACCAGGCCCCTCTCTGGGCGTCTGTCCAGTTCCAGGCGAAGGCGCTGGCTCCTGGTGCGGGAGCAGATCCTTTGGGCCCTCAGCACCGGGGAGCTTGGAGTTAAGCCCCTCTCCCGAGAGGCCAGCCTGTCAGTAACGGGTCATGAGCCCTGGGCGCCCAGGCAGCACGCAACCAGCCCCCTGCTGCCTGGGGCCTTGGCCCGGAGCTCCTGGGAACCTTCCCAAGTTCCTCCCGTTCTCCCACTCGGTCCAGCTCCCAGGTCCCTGCGCTGTGCCACTGCTGGGGGCAGGCATCTTTCTCTTCCTGGTCACCTTCTTGGCTGGGCAGATGTGCCTGCCTGTGGTCTGTGTGGGTGTGTGTGGGGGACGGTGGGCTCCAGCCAGGCTGGAGAGTGGCGCTGAGTGTGCTCCGGGGCGGCCTCCTCCTCGGAGAGTGCCCAGCCTGGCACATCGGAGCCAGGACTGTCTATCGTTGTCATCATCATGCACCAGGGCCGGGGGTGGGGGCGCACATGTGGTGCTCCCCAGCGCTCCTCCCGGGAGAGCCACTGCGGGGCCCTGGAGGCCAGCAGGAGCAGCGCTGGCCTGGCTCCTGCCTGTGGGAGTGCAGCGGGCTCAGGAGGCCGGGCGGTGGCCCTGCTTCCGGGGCCGAGCTCTCCACTCCTGACGGCACCAGAACACGATGTCTTGGCAGGAAACAAAGGGCGCTTGGCCGTGGGCGGCTGACGGCAGAGGTGCCTGCTGGGCGCTGCTGGTGATAGGAGCGGGCGCTCTCCGCCAACACCCAGTCCAACAGGATGAAACCGGACACTGGGGCTTGTCTCCGCCTGGAAACTTCTGAGGTGGAAAATGAATGACCAGGCAAGCCCCGGAAGCTGGACTCGGTGTCTTGAATTCCAGGCTGTCTCCGTGAGGATCAGGTGCCTGCAGTGCCTGGCCTCGGCCTGGGACAGATGGCACACCACTGCCAATGCCTCCATCCAGGGTGGGGCACCCGAGGCCAGGGGGCAGGAGGGCCCAGGCCTGCAGAGTTGCCTGGTGACAGGAGCGGGCGCTCTCCGCCAACACCCAGTCCAGGGGCGGAGCAGCCTGCTGGTCCTCCCATTCCTGGGCGCAGGGACAGGTGGGAGGGACCGGGAAGGTGGGAAGGCACCTAGAGGCCCAGGGTGAGGGAGGGCATATGCTGCCGAGGCACATTCAGCCTTCCCCCTTCGTTAGGGTGGCAATGCCTCAGGCATGGGGTATAAAATACGCACTTGAATCTTCTTTTGTATTTATGGAAAGAAAAGAAGTCAAATAACTGGGATGATGTTTTGATCCTCAAACTTTAACAGTTTAAACATGTTTTCAATAAACACACAGCTGAGCAATGCTCCACACCTAGATCCTGGAAGCAGGAAATGCGCTTTCCTTTCAGGAGGCTGGAGCCGTGCCGAGACCAGACCGTGGAGAGTCCTCTGGTGACAGGGTGTGTGGGAGCATTTTAAGTTCAGCTGCCACCAGCGGGGCATGTGTTTCTGGACGAGTGGCGGCCTGTGACTGAAGCAGCAGCACTGCTTCGTAAGCTTATAATTCTCCGCCTAGAGAGCCGCCGACTTCGGAAACCTTGGCACTGCCAATGGACGTGGGCATCAGCTCGATGCCAACAGGAACCCCCAGTTTGGGAAGCAGTGAGGAAAGAAACTATTCAGTGCAAACAGCTCAGTTTGATACAGCACAGCTATGAGAAAATCACGGCTGTGAGGGGCCTGGGTGAGGGGCCCTGGGTGAGGGGGGCCTGGGTGAGGGGGGCCTGGGGTGAGGGGCCCTGGGGTGAGGGGGCCCTGGGTGAGGGGGCCCTGGGTGAGGGGGGCCTGGGTGAGGGGGCCCTGGGTAAGGGGGGCCTGGGTGAGGGGGGCCTGGGTGAGGGGCCCTGGGTGAGGGGCCCTGGGTGAGGGGCCCTGGGTGAGGGGGCCCTGGGTGAGGGGGGCCTGGGGTGAGGGGCCCTGGGTGAGGGGCCCTGGGTGAGGGGGGCCTGGGGTGAGGGGCCCTGGGTAAGGGGGGCCTGGGGTGAGGGGGGCCTGGGGTGAGGGGCCCTGGGTAAGGGGGGCCTGGGATGAGGGGCCCTGGGTGAGGGGGGCCTGGGTGAGGGGGGCCTGGGGTGAGGGGCCCTGGGTGAGGGGCCCTGGGTGAGGGGCCTGGGGTAAGGGGCCCTGGGTGAAGGGGGCCTGGGGTAAGGGGGCCTGGGGTGAGGGTCCCTGGGTGAGGGTCCCTGGGTGAGGGGGGCCTGGGTGAGGAGGGCCTGGTGTGAGGGGCCCTGGGTGAGGAGGGCCCTGGGTGAGGAGGGCCTGGTGTGAGGAGGGCCTGGGGTGAGGGGCCCTGGGTGAGGGGCCTTTGGCAAGGCACCTCTCTGGCCTGACAGCTCTGTTCTCCCCCACCTTTGTCTCCGCTCCAGTGGGATGCACACAGCTGTCTGATTTTGGTGGACTGGGAAAGGACACTCCCTGAGCAGAAAGGAACTCACTGATATAGACACAAGGCCCTGCCCTGGTCCTGGATTGGCCTGTCCTCATGCAAATGAGGACTCCAAATCCCTGCAGTTTGATTGGTCCAAGAGCACTGTCCTGATTAGTCAAGATGGAGCCACTCTGATTGGTCAGTGAACATGGTGGGGAGGGGGATACAGCTGTGGGGCTCCCCTTGGACAGGGAGAGCCTCTGTCCTGTCTGTTGCAGACAATTCAAGAACTCCTTCAGAAGGGCTTCTCAGGGCAGCACGGTGCGGCTCCCCCATGGGGGCGTGGTGACGGCCGGTGGGAGGCCGCTGTGGAGGGGAGGGGCCGGGAGAGCCCAGTGTGTCTAACTCTGAGTGCGAACGTGCAGCAGAGCTTGTGTGCCGATGCCCTTCCGGTCGGTCGGGGTCTGCCTCCACCTGAGGCCTCAGGGTGCTGGGGACAGCCTCCGCTCCGGCCTCTCCCCTCCCCTCCCCTCCCCTCGCCAGCCTGCCGGGCTCCGATGTGACCGTACTCTCCTATGGGCCCATCTTAGGCGTCAGCATGTGTCCAGTCGTTAAATCATGCCGATGGCGGCCGGTGGACTCCGGCTCCATGGCGATTGCAGGACAGGGCGGAGGCGCGGAGACGGCGGAGCAGACTGCAGCGCAGAGCAGAGATGTCCCAGCGGGACCCGGCTCTGGGGTGGCAGCCTGGCCTGCGCTGCCCTGCCCGGCCCCTGGCTTCTCCCCGCAGCCTGGGGCGGGGGCAGAGGGGTCGTCCCTGCAGGGCCTGGCCGGTCGGCCTTTCTGCCTCAGGAGCACGGCCTTCTCCCCTGGAGAGCGGACTGGCCACGGCCACGCTTGGAGCCCCGTCCCGGGTCAGCGGGTCTGGGGTCCAGCCCGGGCTCCTGCCTCCTGGTTCACAGGACCGGGCCCTGCGTCCTGACGCCTGGTCTGGGGGCAGGGCGGAGGGCTCTGTGGGAGGCAGCAGGTCGCTAATTCCGTCCATCTCGGTTTCCCACCTGTAACATGGGCTGCCGTGTCCCTCGTCACGGGGTGTCACACCACAGTGGGGGGGGTCTCAGGATGGGACAGGAAGGAAGCGGGGTCCAGGGGAGGCTGTGGGTCCGCCCCTGCCAGCTGCCCTCAGGCGCACTTCTCCCCAAACCCCTTCCCCACTCCGTGTGGGCTTCACCCGTGTCCCCAGCCTGGCCTGGCCCCGAGCCGTGCCCTCCTCAGTGCTGCTGCTTGGGGCGGCTGGGACCTGCAAGGGAGGGCGTTTCTGACCAGAGCCCTGTGACAGCTCCGGAGTCTGATGGCCCCCTCCCCCGGCACCAGCGCCGCCCCCCACACCGGCCCGGCAGCCCCTGCACCGCTCCAGCCTCGCAGTGAGCCCCGCGGCCGGCCCCGCGCTGCCTGCCGCCGCGGACATGTGCTGGCTGTGCTGCTCTGCTCTCCGGTGGCCGACACCAGCTTCTGGGAACATGGCATTTCCTGCCTGGCATGCGCTTCTCTTCCCCCCACTTCCCCGTAAGCAGCGGCGGTGTGATCACTGGCTTCCTTGGCGCCGCCCTGCGGCCTCAGCCAGTGGCCGTGACTGACCAGAGCAGGAGGGGCGGGCGGCACACGGGCAAGGTCCACACGCCGGTGGCCCGGCCCGCCTCCGTGGCTCTCCCGGATCCCCCTCCGGCCCTCCGGGAGCCCGGCCTGGGAGAGCCACCCCGGAGCCTCCCAGCTCTGGGCAGGCCGGTGCTAGCACCGCGGCCCTGGAGCCACGTGTCCAGAGGGACTGGTGGCCGGCCTCGCACTGGTGTCCACAGCGGCCTCCGGGCCTGCACCGGGCCGCACCACAGCGTGCTCAGAGGCCAGCCTGCATGTGCGCCTGAGGGCAGCTGGCAGGGGCGGACCCACAGCCTCCCCTGGACCCGCTTCCTTCCCGCCCCATCCTGAGACCCCCCCCACATCCCACATCCACCCCCCCCAAAGCCTCCCCTGGACCCGCTTCCTTCCCGCCCCATCCTGAGACCCCCCCACATCCCCCCCAGCCTCCCCTGGACCCGCTTCCTTCCCGCCCCATCCTGAGACCCCCTCCCCACATCCACCCCCCCCCACAGCCTCCCCTGGACCCGCTTCCTTCCCGCCCCATCCTGAGACACCCCCCTGCCCCCCCAGCCTCCTCCGGGTTCTCCAGTTTTGTTTTCGCTCAGGCCTCATGGCAGTAAGGGCCCTTGGGTGGCCTGGGGAGCAGATGGCTGGAGTTCCAGAGGCGGGCGCTGTGGGCTGGGAGGCCCCGGGCCCACAGGCCTCACAGGCCACGGGCGGCACAGGCCCTGCTTTGGAAGCGGCCTCTGCCTGCTGACCGGGTGTGAGGCTGGCGCCCAGAGTGCGAGCTGAGGGCAGAAGTGGAGTCAGGTGGCTCCAGGGAGCTGCGGGGAAGCTCAGCTCTCCTTCCTGTGGGAACCTGCTCTTCCCCATGCACCCTCCCCCTGCACCCTCCCCCGCACCCTCCCCCGCACCCTCCCCCTGCACCCTCCCCCTGCACCCTCCCCCTGCACCCTCCCCCTACACCCTCCCCCTGCACCCTCTCCTGCACCCTCCCCCTGCACCCTCCCCGCGCGCCCTCCCCACCAGTCTCCTGCACGTTCACAAAGAGCAAGTACTTCTGGTGTCCCCTGGCCCAGCTCCTCAGCGTCTCACAGCTGAACCCAGAGTGACCCTGTGAGAAGCAGGACCCGGGGTCAGCGCCTGACCCGGAGCAGGTTCTGGGCGCAGCGTCCCTGGTGGCCATGCCACAGTCCGCACAGGGGCAGGGGGCAGGGGCAGGGGCAGGGACAGGGGCAGGGACAGGGGCAGGGACAAGGGTAGGGGGAGGGGGCAGGGGCAGGGCCAGGGGCAGGGGGCAGGGCCAGAGCCAGAGCCAGGGACAGGGGCAGGGACAAGGGTAGGGGCAGGGGCACAGGACAGAGGCAGGGGCAGGGGCAGGGGCAGGGGGTAGGGACAGGGGCAAGGACAGAGGCAGGCACAGGGACAGGGGCAGGGGCAGGGGCAGGGGCAGGGGCAGGGGCAGGGGCAGGGACAGGGGCTAGGGCTGGGGCAGGGGCAGGGGCAGGGGGCAGGGGCGTGGGCGGGGGCAGGGACGGGGGCAGGGGAGTGGGCGGGGGCGGGGGCAGGGAAGTGGGCGGGGGGGGCAGGGGCAGGGGCGTGGGCGGGGGCAGGGACAGGGGCAGGGGCAGGGGCTGGGGCTGGGGCTGGGGCAGGCACAGGGGGCAGGGGCGGGGTCGGGGGCAGGGGCAAGGGGACTCCAACTTGTCTGTCCTCAGGCCCGAACCCAAGCGTTCCGCAGCAGCCGTAGGCGGCCCTGCCTTGCTGAGGGCCTGGGAGTCAGTGACGTGGCCCTGGGCCTCCCACACCAGCATGGCGAGGGCAGAGGGCACAGTAGGTCGCTGTCCTGAGGAAATGGGACCTGGAGGGCTTAGAGGACAGGGAAGAGCAGATGCTGCTGGGACGTCCGGGGCTGAGGAAGGCGGCCCATGGTTGTCGGACACCCGCAGGCCGGGCACGGGGTGCAGGGCTCTGCCCCGGAGCGGGCCGGGAGCAGGCGCCCGGCCTCACAGCTGCTAAACACGAGGCCACAGGGAGCCTCAGGCTGACCCGCCTTCTCCTCCGCGGCCTGGAGCTGGGGCCGTGCCAGCGTCTGCTCCCGAGGCCGCACTGCCGCTCCTCCCGGCCTGAGCCCGCCTCCCTTCGGCGGCGGCCCAGTGCCTGAGCGGCCCGGCCTGCCTGTGGCTGTCACAGGCCCTCCGCGCCCGGGCCCCTCCGTGCCCTGATCCCCTCCGCGCCCGGGCCCCTCCGTGCCCTGATCCCCTCCGCGCCCCGGCCCCTCCGCGCCCGGGCCCCTCCGCGCCCGGGCCCCTCCGCGCCCGGGCCCCTCCGCGCCCTGACCCCCTCCGCGCCCTGACCCCCTCCCGCGCCCAGACCCCCTCCGCGCCCTGATCCCCTCCGCGCCCTGACCTCCTCCGCGCCCAGGCCCCTCCACGCCCTCATCCCCTCCGCGCCCGGGACCTCCTCTGTGCCCTGACCCCCTCCGTGCCCTGATCCCCCCCGTGCCCTGACCCCCCCCCCCCCGTGCCCTGATCCCCCCCGTGCCCTGACCCCCTCCGGGCCCTGATCCCCTCCGTGCCCTGACCCCCTCCGTGCCCCGGCGGCCCTCACGCTGTCTCCACACAGAAGGCTTTCCCCACGCTGCCCTCCCTGCACCTGAACCCACGCCGGGTGTCACCTTCCTGAGAATCACTCTGACCTCGCTCTTCCCTGTGAGCTAGTCACCTGAGAGATGGGTGTGTGTGCGTGCGTGTGAGTGCTCGTGCTGTGGTCTGTCTTCCTTGTTAGGTCATCAGCTCCCAGGGTGGGGATTTCGGTTCTCTGCCCTCTGCCCTCTCCCTAGCAACTAGGATGAGACTCGGTGACAGAGGCACCCAATAATACTTGTCATTATTGTGGAATGAATGAAAAAGGAAGTTGGTATCCATCCTTATACCATGAGTTGTGGTGAAATAAAGTGAAATAACCCTAACCCAGTGCCAAGAGCATAGTTAGCTCTAAATAACCTCTGTTATTGTACGGTTTTGGTTCCTCTGGAACATACGCCATTGGCTGTTTTTGACATTCTAAAACATCTTCCCGGAAAGGAAATATGCCTCCTGGAGAGCAGTGTCTGTGGGAGTCACGTGCTCTTAAAGCTGGACGGGCCCTGAGGAGCCGGGGGTGCGGGTGGCCTGTGGGCGCTGACACAGCCTCCACGGCCCCTGCCGCCGGCAGCTGGCACTGCTGTGGTGAAGAGCGTCACATTTCAGAGTTCTTCCTGAAGACCTGGGCAGGAGGAATTTCGAGTACGTGTTGAATATTTTCAAATCCACAGATTCCTCGGGGTCCCCGGCTCAGGCTCAGAGTGCGGCACGTTCCCTATTTGGGAAGGGTTTCGGGAGCGGCATCCCTGATGCCAGGAGCTGCCCGATGTCACCGGAGAGAAATGCGCCTCCCGGTGCCAGCCTAAGAATAGAAGCTCTCTCGCGCACACGTCCTGCTAAATCTAGCTGCGTCTCGCGACGGGTTACCCGCGATGAGCGGGACACCAGGGTCTGCGGAGCACCCGGTGCCCGGCTCGCCCCCCGCAGGAGCGCTGGGTCAGGGTCGGGCCAAACTGCGCCTTGAGGTGGGCTTCCAGGCGGCTCCCTGGCCCTAGGGGGTGAACCAAGCAGTGGAGACACGACTGTTCCCTAGGCTGACCTGGTGGGTATGCCTGATGGACAGACATTAAGACAGGGTCCTGCAGGGGAATCACCCCATTACTCTACACCAGCGTTTTTCAACCGCTGTTCCTGGTGTGCCGTAAGTGCAGACAAGACAAGAATTTTATAATTTTTCACTATTTTGTTTACTTAATATTTCATAATAAAGTAATTATAAAATACTTTCTTTGTGTTTATTTGATTCCTATTCAAGAGAATTACTTTATATATAGTCAACATAGGCACAGAGTTAAATTTTTTAACATTTTCTAATGGTGGTGTGCCTCGTGATTTTTTTCATGAAACAAGTGTGCCTTTGCCCAAAAAAGGTTGAAAAACACTGCTCTACACAGACTGCGTGTGTGTGTGTGTGTGTGTGTGAGTGTATGAATGTGTGTGTGAGTGTGAGAGAGAGTGTGTGTGTGTGTGTGCGTGTGTGTGACTGTGTGAGTGTGAGAGAGAGTGTGTGTGAGTGTGTGTGTGTGTGTGTGTGTGAGAGTGTGTGTGTGGTGAGTGTGTGTGTGTGACTGTGTGTGAGTGTGAGAGAGTGTGTGAGTGAGTGTGTGTGTGTGAGTGTGTGTGTGTGAGTGTGAGAGTGTGTGTGTGTGTGTGTGTGTGTGTGGTGAGTGTGTGTGTGTGACTGTGTGTGAGTATGAGAGAGTGTGTGTGTGAGTGTGTGTGTGTGTGTGTGAGTGTGTGTGTGTGTGTGAGAGAGTGTGTGTGTGTGTGTGAGTGTGTGTGTGGTGAGTGTGTGTGTGACTGTGTGTGAGTATGAGAGAGTGTGTGTGTGAGTGTGTGTGTGTGTGTGAGTGTGAGAGAGTGTGTGTGTGACTGTGTGTGAGTATGAGAGTGTGTGTGTGTGTGAGAGTGTGTGTGAGTGTGAGAGAGTGTGTGTGAGTGTGAGAGAGTGTGTGTGTGACTGTGTGTGTGTGAGCGTGAGAGAGTGTGTGTGTGTGAGAGTGTGTGTGTGTGTGAGTGTGTGTGTGGTGAGTGTGTGTGTGTGACTGTGTGTGAGTATGAGAGAGTGTGTGTGTGTGTGTGTGTGTGTGAACCCGGAGGACGAGCTCAGCTCTTAGCTTTCTGCTAAAACTTTGGGGGAAAACATTCCCAGGACTTTTGGAAAACATACTTCCTATTTGCTAATACTAATACTAACTGCTATTGAATGTGAACTGTAATTGAACATTTTTAAAGTTAAAATAAAAGAAAACAGGCATTCTTTCTGCTCCCTTTGCTCTTGCCCTCTTTGGGGTGCTTGCTCTGTCCTCCTGTCCCCCAGGTTTCACGCCTGTGCTGTGTTGTTTGGTCACGTGTATGCCAGGCCAGTGCTAAGCGCTTACATTGCAGTTGCTGCTAATGCTCTTAGGTGTAGAGGGCCGCCTGAGAAGGCACACGGACATTCTTTAAATTGGTGGCTGAGCCCGAGGCACTGGCAGGTACCTTTGTCCAGGTGTCAGCAGAGGTCTAGGTATGTAAATCCAGTAATGCTAGGGCCTAGTTAGGAATGCAAATAAGCTCCTTTGACCCTATAAATAAACCTGCTGCTTGGGGGGTCGCCTTGCTGCCTCTCCATCAGAGAGGTGGCGCCCACCTAGCGCCCAGCTTGATGAATCTATTTCTGCCTCTTGTCTCTTTCTTTCTCTAATTTCTTAATCCCCAGCTCCTCCACTCAGGAACCTGTGGTTTCCCGTGATGGACCCGGAAAACAGAGAAACAGCCCCGCACTTAGGAGTCTGTGAGGCTGAGCTACTGTCCGTTTCACGGAGGCGGAGGGTGAGGCCGCCCACAGCCCCCAGCAGGAAGGAGGGGAACCTGTGCTCCTGCTCTGACACCGGAGCCTCACAGCCGGCGAGGACCCCCGTCCGCACCCCTCCGGGAGGCACCCTTATGGGTGTCCACACCCATAGGGGCTGCTTCTTCCTCCCCTCTTCCTCTTGTCTCTAGGGTTCGAGTGTGTGCCAAGGTTCTGGGAAGCAGGCGCCTCCGCGTTTATTTTGGAATGGCCCCCTGGGAGTCATGGGGGACCAAGGCCATTTGAAGGATTGGCGTGCATCTGGGCCGTGAGCAGCCGGGGCGGGGGGGGGGGGGCACTGTAGTGTTGCCAGGGGCCGTCCCAGGCTCCTAGAAAACGGAATGATATTGTGGGAGCCTGGGCCCTGGCGATGCAGAGGCCGGGAGCACTCCGTCGGCCAGGAGACAGGAGCACGGGGCAGGCCCTGCCTCCCGGGGGGATGGGGGGATGGCCGGACACTGAGGCTGGCATGGGGAGAAAAGCGGGGTCTCGCCCCTCAGTGTCCAGGCCGGGGCTCAGGTGAAGGAGTGCCGGGCAGGCGTGTGGCCGTGCTCCTCCGGCCGGTGGTGTGAGCATCGCCGCTCACACCCGCCCCAGGCCGCAGTCACCTTCCCGTGGCGGCCGCCAGGCACACGGCGCTGAGTCCGGGGGCAGTGGGTCTTCTGTGCTCAGTGGGAGAGTTTCAGTAGTGAGGCCCGGGGACGGACGCTCCTGGGCACGAGGTCAGCTGGCGAGGAAGGAGGAGGCCAGCCCTTGCCGACAGGGAGCGCTCACACTTGCTGTGGTCTTGCTGGGGCAGAGTGAGTGCCAGCCTGATCCCGTGGGCACTGCCTCCGAGGCCTGAGCTCTCATATCGCTCAGAGTCCCTGGGCTCTGCCTCACCCGCGGCAGTTCCAGAGGCTCACGGGCTTTGTCCGTATCCGGAGCCTGCCGTGTGCGGGCAGAGCTGCAGGCCTGCCGCACAGCTGCGAGCACACAGCCATGGCCCAGCGCCGGCAGCCGAGCTCTGGGTTGGCATGTTTTTCATATTTCGGCGGGGACTGTGCGGTCTCGGCTGCGGTGTGTGCAGGTATGCAAACGTGCACACGGGCTGTGGCCTCTGCGCACACCGCCCGCCCCTGGGTTCGGCCCAGGCCACTGTGGGCTGCTCCTGTTCCAGGAAACCAGATGGGAAAAGACTTTCTGCGTCCAAGTTCCGCCAAGTGTGCTTTTCCAGGCCTCCTCAGAACACGGCAGCCCTGAGGGCGACTTCAGAGCAACGAGCCAGCCCGGTCCTTGCACCCTGCCCCCTGCCCCTGCCCCCCTTCCCCCTGCCTCCTGCCCCCTGCCCCCTGCCCCCTGCCCCCTGCCCCTGCCCCCCTTCCCCCTGCCCCCTGTCCCCTGCCCCTGCCCCCTGCCCCCTGCCCCTGCCCCCTGCCCCTGCCCCCTGCCCCTGCCCCTGCCCCTGCCCCTGCCCCTGCCCCCTGCCCCCTGCCCCCTGCCCTGCCCCCTTCCCCCTGCCCCCTGCCCCTGCCCCCTGCCCCCTGCCCCCTGCCCCTGCCCCCTGCCCCCTGCCCCCTGCCCCCTGCCCCCTGCCCCCTGCCCCCTGCCCCTGCCCCCTGCCCCCTGCAGGGGAGGCTGGAGCAGCAGGTGTGGCTGGGAGGCACCTCTGTGTGGGCGGAGCTGTCCTGCCGGAGCCCTGACCCCCAGCCCTTGAGAAGGGGGCTGTATTTGAAGTTAGGGCCCCAAGAGGCAAACTGAGGTCACCTGAGGTTGATAGGGAGGGTCAGAATTTAAGGTGACTGGTGTTTCCTAAGCAGAGGAGATTAGGGCACAGGCATGGCAGAGGGCATGCCGCCGGAGGACATGGGGAGGGTTGCAGGGGGAGGGAGAGGGAGGGGCCTCGGACACCGTGGCCTCAGGCTGCCGGCCTCGGGGCTGTGAGCGACACACACCTGTGGGAGCCCTGTCTGCGGAGGCCCTGCCGCTGGGTGACCGCAGACCTGGCGCAGGATGGCCCCGCCCCTGCCGTGTCCCTGCAGCCCAGAGGGGCAGCATCCTGCTGCTGAGCAGCTCCTTGCTGAGGTGAGGCTTTAGAGAAAGAAGGGGTTTGTGGGGCGCAGACTGCCCCTCCCGGACTCCTGTGGGGAGCTGTGGGGCAGGAGGCGGAGCTACCGCTTCCTGCAGCCCCTCGGGGCCTGGGAGGCTCCTGTGACTGACAGTGGAGCCGGGTCCTGGGTGGGGATCCGGGTCCAAACGCTGGAGCAGGAGGAAGCAGGCAGCTGCTGTCCCGGCGCGGAGTCCAGCCAGCGTCCACAGCAGCCGCAGGCCTCGCCACAATAACTCCTGGTGAAGTTGGGGGCACAGATGAGAAGCAAGAACTGAGCAGCCCCACTCCAACCCTGGGAGCCCTCAGGGGGCTTGCTGTCTGCCTCTGAGGCTGGGGGTGGGGAGGGGCGCCCAGAGTTCCTGTCGGGCTCAGGGAGCCCTGCCACCTCCCCACACGCAGGCCCTTAGCAGGGGTGGGCCACGCTGCTCACCAGTCCGGGCAGAGGGGTGCCTCCCCACCCATCTGACTGGGCAGGACGAGCAAGATGGCCGTCCCTGCGGCTCTCCACCTCCTGCCCCCGGTACTGTCCCATCTGACGCCCCGCGCCCTGCTGCCCATGCCCTCCCCTCGGGAGGAGCGGGACAGTGACTGCAGCACGCTCAGGGCGGGGCCCCGGCCCAGCAATGGGAGGTGTGACCTGCAGACGGGAGGAGCCTTGTGGTTTTAAGGGAAGGGGTGACTGCGAGCCCAGGCCTTCGGACATGCCGTTAACATATCTCATTCAGAACTGGAGCACAGCGCTTCCTAATGTAAGTTTAGTATTTTAAGTGAAAGGACTAGCGGGACTCGCCATTGGAGAGCCTTGCACCAGTTATCACAGGGGTCTGGGGGCCAGGGGCCTGAAGGGACCTTGAGGAGGGGGGCTGCAGGCTGGCCTGGAGCTGGGGTGCAGCCCCAATGGCTTGCCTCAGCCCTCTCAGCCCTGGCTCCATCCAGAAGGTTGTCCAGAAGCTCATTTCACTGTCTGGTCTAATGAGCACATTACACATTTATTATTATGGACAAGAGCCCCCCGCTGGCCTGATCACCCTCACTGCCTCTGAGAGCAGGCCTGGTTGCCCCTAACTGTCCCCCCCACCCCTCCCTGCTAGCCAGGTTGCCCCCAACTGTTCCCTCCCTGCCAGCCTGGTTGCTCCTAACTGCCCCCCCACCTCACTGGCCTGGTTGCCCCCAACTGTCCCCCTCTGCTGGCCTGGTCACCCCTCATGGCCTGGTTGTCCCACATAGCCTGCTTATTCAGTCCTTTGGTCATCCCTGACTGCCGGCCTGGTCGTAGGCAGCCATCTTCGGAGGGTGTGACGGTCAATTTGCATATTACTTCTATTATATAGGATGAGTATCTCTTCATGTACTTGTTGGCCATGTGCTATCCATTTATGCATTGTCTACTTTTATCGCCTGCCCATTATATTCCAGGTCCATGTGTCCGTTTCTGCATTGCCAATATCTGCTGCCATGTAGTGCACAGACAGACGGTTAGGGTTACTCTGAACTCTGCGTGTGGATACAGGAGGAGGAAAGGAGCAGGGAAAACATTCTACATGTAACCATCAGCTTGAGCTACATGTAAACATCCCCTTAGTCAACTCCAGTATCTCTGCTCACTTTATGCATCTTTAGTCTGTCTGTTTTGAGAAGGCTGTATATTCATTTACCAGATAGCCCCATGTTTTCTGGCTGTCATTCAATGCCCATATACTCATTTCTTTAACATTTTATTTTGAGATTGTAGATCGAATACAGTTATAAGAATTAATACAAATCCCATTTACCCTTCACTCAATTTTCCCTAATCTTGCAAAACTATTGTAGAATATCACAAATGGGAAACATATTGAAACAATCCTTTGCCCTTATTCAGATTTTATCAGTTTTACAAGTTGCGTGTGCGTGTGTGTGTGTGTGTGTGTGTGTGTGTGTGTGTGGTTGGCAGTGAGGGGGAATCAGAGCATCAGCTGCTTCCGCCTGGTGGGGGTGAAGGCTCAGCTGCCTGCTCAGTCCTGGTGGCTGTGTCTAGGGGGCTGAGTGAGGAGACTGGACGGGCTTTATGTTTGCTGAAGGTGAGTGAGGTGGAGGCCAGCGCCCAGCCATGGGCTGGGCTTTCGCGGTGGAGGCCTGGGCTCTCCAGCACTCTGTTCGCTCCGGGTTATTACACAGGACCCCTCCCTGCACTCCGTTTGCCAGAAACACTCTCATTGCTGCTCCTCAGTGCGCTTCTCTTTATCGCCCAGTTGTTGCTGTGGGGCCTCTTTCCAGACTTCAGAAAGGTCCCTTCAGCTGAGATCTGAGGCCACATACTTGTAGGCCACCCTTGCCTCTCCGCTGAGACTAGGATGAGTGGAACGGAACGGGAACGTGACCTGCGTGTGACGCTCTCGCTTCGCTCCGGAGGAGCGGGACCCTAGCGTCACTC
The DNA here is from genome assembly GCF_014108245.1 of Pipistrellus kuhlii. Taxonomy (NCBI): domain Eukaryota; kingdom Metazoa; phylum Chordata; class Mammalia; order Chiroptera; family Vespertilionidae; genus Pipistrellus; species Pipistrellus kuhlii. The sequence goes on along the minus strand of NW_023425564.1, from coordinate 856,257 downwards.
CAGCCGCGGAGGCGAGGACACGCCGCGCCTTCTCTGTGGAAGCGGTGAGCCCTCCGCTCTGAACATTCTGGAATATTGCTTTGTCTGAGGTTGTTAATATCCCCGTAATGTTTGTACTGCGGAATCCTTTCTTCTCTATCTTCGGGTACGTGGTTAGGCCCTTCACCTTGAAGACTTTCATCCTCTGTTTATTTAGTAAAATTTAATTTCTTCCAATAATTCCTCCCCTCGGTGTGTATTTCCTGCTGTCAGACTGGCAGTATGTAACGTTGTGTGGCTCACTGTGCCGATCCCACTCAACCTGCACGTGGACTTTCTCTCTCCACCCCAGGCCCGGGCCTCTGGCTCGCGCCCCGAGGCCCCCTCCCTCCCTCACTCTCCCTGCCCTCTCCAGTGCAGCCAGCCCCATGCCTCGAGTTTTTTAACGCACATTTTCCACTTAGAATTTCTGGTTGGATCTTCTTTGGAACTTCCTCTGTCCGTAATTCATGGCAGCGGTATCGTCTCTCTTCTCAGAATGTTTACTACCCGTCAGTGCATCGCCGCCCGAGTCTGTGAATCTCGCCCTGACGCAGATGGCCTGTCACTGCTCTTTCTCCTCCGTGTCCTCTCCCGCTCCGGTCCGCTCCGCGGGCTCAGACTTCCAGGGAACTGCCTGGCTAACAGTCCCGGAGGGCAGTGGTCGGTTATAGCTGCGAGTACCAGACCAGCTCATTCTCGTCTCCTTAGTATCCATGCTATTACCTGCCATGCGAGCAGCTGTGAACCTGCGTTTGCCCTCCTGTGTTTAGGGACTGGCTGAAGCCCAGGCTCGGGTTTGCCCATTGCGGTGATTGATGAAGGAGCCGCAGGCTCTGGGAGGAGGGTGGGGGCCTCAGGGAGCCCTGCCACCCCCAGCCCGGCCCGTCTCCCACAGAGGGTGCCCCGTGCTCTGATTGTGACCCTGTGATGCTGGGAGGAGACAGGCAAAGCGGGAGTCCGTTCCCTCGGACAGGGAGGCAGCTGTGTTCCAGGCTGTTCCTGGCCTCAGCCCTGGCTCTCTGCGGGAACGCTGTCCTCACACGCCCGCCCCCGCGCAGGGCCGCCCAGGTGTGTGGCACATCTCACTGTCTCTACAACGCTGCCCTGCCTCGAACCCGGGCTCCCAGCAGCTCCGTGAAACCTGGGGCTTGCCCAGCCAGCGTGGAGCGCCCAGAGCTGCTGGGCTGGCGGCCAGCACCCTGTGATGCCTGGATGCCTGGAGGTGAGGAGGCATCACATAGGAAGAAACAGCAGAGTTCTGCCGACCCCGCTCCCTCCCCCCCTGGGAGGCGCTGCACCTCCCTAACTCCCCCCCCCCCCCCCCCCCGCTCCCCGCTCTGGGAGGCCCCTGCACTCCCCCCTCCCCCCTCCCTCCCCCCTCTGGGAGGCCCCTGCACTCCCCCTCCCCCCCTCCCCCTTCTGGGAGGGCCCTGCACTCCCCCTCCCCCCCTCCCCCCTCTGGAGGGCCCCTGCACTCCCCCCTCCCCCCCTCCCTCCCCCCTCTGGGAGGCCCCTGCACTCCCCCCTCCCCCTCTCCCTCCCCCCTCTGGGAGGGGGCCCCCTGCACTCCCCTTCCCCCCCTCCCCCCTCTGGGAGGCCCCTGCACTCCCTCCCCCCTCCCGCCCCCTCCCCCCTCTGGGAGGCCCCTGCACCTCCCCCCCCCCCCCCCCCCTGGGAGGCCCCTGCACTCCCCCCTCCCCCCTCCCTCCCCCCTCTGGGAGGCCCCTGCACTCCCCCCTCCCCCCCCCCTCCCCCCTCTGGGAGGCCCCTGCACTCCCCCCTCCCCCCCCCCCTGGGAGGCCCCTGCACTCCCCCCTCCGCCCCCTCCCCCCTCTGGGAGGCGCTGCACGCTGGAAGCACAGGCCTCCTCCTGGCCAGGTCACAAGCACCTGCAGGAAGTGCCCCCTCCCCGCCCTTAGGGCCTCGGTGCCCGCTCTCTGTGGCGCACATCACAGATGCCAGAGCGTGGGACCTGTCCTGGCCGATCGGAGTGAGGGCCTCTTCCGTGAGGCCTGAGCGCCTCCCCGTCTCCCCCAGCTGCCAGCAGCGAGCACACTGGGCAAGGCAGCCGCTCCCCTGGCTCCGTGAAAACTGGGAAACCTTAGATGACGCCGGACTTAGCCTCAGAGGCAGTGAGATCCGCTCGCGATTATAAAGACTGCAGCTTCTGGAGAGTCAGTCATTCGTTCATCCGTCCAACGAAGGTGTAACAACGCAGGGGCTTGGCGAGTGCCTGGCGGCAGCCGCCAAAGACAGACCATGAGGCGCCTTCCCGGAGGGGATTGGCCATGGGGTCCCCCCCAGAGCTGCTCCCCTGGACAGGCCATCGCCAAGGAGGACCTAGACCCGGGAGAGCGGGTGCTCTGGGGCTGCTCACCGGGAAAGCCTGTCAGAGGCTGGTGTGGGCACCCGGTTTTGCCAAGCGAGGAGCAAAGGGCCCGAAAAAGCCAGCGGCACCAGCGCGGAGTCACTGGGCTGGGCCAGCCCTGTCTGGCTGAGCAGCAGGGAGGGCCAGTGTGTTTGGAAGCTGAGGAGCAAAGGGACCAGGGTGAGACCTGAGACATGAGCAGCACCAGCCGTGCAGGAGGAGGGGCGTTGGTTCCCGCGGGCACTAAACCGGCGGGCATCGGCCAGCTTGTCCCGCCTGACGTGAGGCCCCTCTGGGTTGTGTGGGGCAGTGAGTGTGTGGTGAGGAATGGGACCAGGAAGGCCGGCTGGGAGGTTGCTGTTGGAGGCAGGGATGGCGTTGGCAGGGCCTCTGGCTGTAGCCACGAAGGGGGATCAAAGGGAAGCGTGTGAGGTGGACTTTGGAGCTGGGGTTGACGTCACACTGCTGAGTGAGCTGGGGGATGAGCTAAGTGAATGATGTTATCATTTCCAGAATGCTGAGGGCCAGGGAAGTAATGGTGAAGATGTGGGGGTGGGATCCAAAATGTTCGTTCTATTATACTTGGCCTGCCGTGGACTCACAGCTGGGAGGGTCGCTCCGGAGAGAACATCACCAGCAGCCACCTGAGCACAGGCGGTGGCGCTGAGGGAGGACAGAGCAGAGGACAGCGGAGAAAGCAGACCTAGCTCCTGCCATGGCTGTCCAGGGCAGAGGGTGGGAGGGGCTGGGCTGGGTGGTAGGTGGGGGAGGGTACTGGCTGGAGATAAGAAGAGAGGGGGTGGAGTAAAAAGATTTCCGAATGCCAGCTTCCCCAGGGCGGTGTGCTAGACCGGGGTGTGGGTCGGTGTGAGCTTTAACTCGGTGAGTGGAGGGATAGCCAGGAATAGAGAAGTGAAAAGGGCCCCGGCTGGAAGCAGCAGACACCATCGGAGTGTGGGAAGTTGAGTGAAAGCATGTCTTCTGCACTTTGGAATCTGTGTCACAGGGTGCGAAGCCCACACTAGGGTGAGGTCTTTCCTCCAAGTTAGACATCTCTCTCTTTTACAAAACAGCATGCACCGTTTTTCCTAACTGTAGAAACAATCTGTAGTTACTGTAAAACATTTAAAAAAGTAAAAAAACTCAAAATCTGACTGCCCAGAAATAACGAATGTTAATATTTGATGTAACTACATACACACTGTGTATGTCCTTTATTTATAATTTTTGTAATATTTTTGTCATGCTTTTAAAACTAAATATATGGTGTGTATTCCCCTATGCCGTTAAGCACTCCTCTACAAAACGCCACTTAATGATGTCACCAACTTTCCTGAAGCTTAGAAAGTGGACACGGAGCTGGTCCCCACTCCCTTCCCCTGAATGCCTCTCCCCAGTCTGAGGCCGCTCATGCTGGGCCCCTCCCTCCCCTATTTCGTGAGATGTGCTGACCTTTCCTCCTGAGGAAGCAGAGAGGCCTACGCCAGCAGCAAGGTCACATGGCCAAGGTTGCAACTCAAGGAAACCAACAGCCGGAGAAAGTTTTCTTGGAAGCGAGTGAGGTCTGCAGCCAGCAGTTGCCTCACTCTGATGCTGGCTCTTTCCCAGCTCACCCTTCCTTCTTCACTTCCGTTTTCTCACACAGTGTTTACAGCTTCAACATGAAGGGGAGCAGGAAAGAGCACAGGACAGGCACTGGTGTCGCCCAGAAAGAATCAGGCTGTTCTCGGCGCCCATGCTCACCCTCCGCAGAGCGGCCGGTCTTTCATTCGTGCCCGCCAGGGTGTGGAGAGCTGGGTCTGGTCCGGGGATGGAGGGGAGCACTGGAGGAGGCAGAGGGCGGCGCCCAGGGGGGCGGAGTGCAGGCGGTGGGCCGGCAGGCAGCAGAAGGAGCACCGAGGGGGACACCCCCCATCCCCTGGCCCTCTGCTGGGGAGGGTCTCGGTGCGCCCTTGGCAGAGGGAAGCACCCTCCCTCAAGGCACAGTGGTGAAGGAGGTGGGTGCTGTTCACCACACGAGCAGGAGGCTCCTAGGGGAAGCGACAGGAAGAGCTTTATGATTTAATCATACATTCTATGATAAGTAACATATTAATTAGCTTTTACCTGGGAAATAAACCTGCTTGCAGGGACATGACTGTGCGTGTGCGTGTGTGTGTGTGTGTGTGTGTGTGTGTGTGTGTGAGCACTGGACCCTATGCAGCCGCAGGAGAAGCCGGGAATGCTGACGGCCTGGCAGCCTGTGTGGGCAGCGTGGTGGGGCCCGGGAAGGCCGGGCTCTGTGCCGCCTGCAGGGCTGTGGACGGACTGCTGCACACGTGGTGGGGGAACCAGGGCCCCTGGAGCGGGAGGGAGACCCAGGGACCCTGAGAACAGTGGGGACCCACAGGGCGAAGTGCCCTTCCATGCTTCCCTGTTCCTGCGTCTGACCCCGAGGACACAGGCGGCCTGCGGTGAGCCCGTCAGGTACCAGGCCCAAATGTCCCCGTCTTACAAATCAAGAGAGTTCTTCACAGTGCAAATGTGACTGCAAGCAAGGGCGAACTGGCTCTAAGGTTTGAGGTGACACCTGGGCACAGGGAGAGGACCCCCGTGACTTTCTCTCCCCTGTGTTCTTCCGGCATCAAACAGGAAAAGGCGTGCCTGAGCCCCTGGGTGCCTGGAGATGCAGACCCGGTCAGAGGTAACAGCCGGGATCGGAGACGCGCGGGCAACGTGGGGGAACGTGTTCCTCACTGCGCCATTGAAGAATGACACTGCTGCCCAGACCGGGGCTGACGTACGCCCCTGGAGCCCTCTCCCCCCCGAAACCACGTGTCTGAGGGTGAGGTGCTCCAGGGAGCCTGGGCTGTGCCGCCCGCCCCGCAGCTCAGTCCACGCCTGCCCCTCTCTGCCCCCTCAGGACTGTGGTGGGAGTGGGTTCCGAGGGTGCCTGGCTGTTTGCTCTCCCCTGTGCCTCAGGGTTCATTCCCACGCGGTCGCTGTTCCTTCGGTGATGGTCTTTCCTGCTCCATGCGCATCTCCTCTGCACCGATGTCCCTTCCCACTGGACACGGTGGTCTCTGCCTGGCCGCTTTGCTGTCGGATTCCTGTATCTTGCAGAGGGCAATGTTTGTGTGGTTGCTAAGAAGCCGAGACCACCCTCGCCCCCAGAGGGGAGACTCAGGGTCAGACTCATTTCTGTAAACACATCCAGGCCCCTCTGTCACCCCGAATTTACTGGTCACTGGATCCGGTGGAAAGCACGAATCTGAATAGAACACGTGGGTACTGATAACACTCAGCAAATTCCCCATAGCAACTGCCATATTGGAGGGCAGGATGCAGTCTGGGGAGACAGAGGGACTCGCTGCAGTCACCATGGGCCAGCTGCCGAAGGACTCCTGGGGGTCAGCGTGGACCCCGTCCGTTTGTTTCTCCTCCTGTGAGGCTCCTCGCACCACGGAGCACCTGACCTGTAGACCTGGGAGGGGCAGGCAGGAGGCCTGGGAGCCCTCCTAGTCCACTGGCAACGACAGTGTCAGTGGCACCCACACACCATTCCCAAACGCAAGGGAGGCTGGGCGAGGGCCCGGCGATGTGCAGGGGGTGGGGGAGGGTCTGTGGGCTGTGTCCTGGCCCCTGAAGGCTCAGACGATGTGCGTCAGTGCTGTCTCCACCCCTCTATTTGGGCAGCTTCGCCTCACCCTCCTGGCATCCCGGGCTGTGAAATGTGGGGGATGGCACTGAGAGCCAGGGCGCCTTCCTGCTCTCTGTGCCCAGACACTTTCTGGGTGGAAGAGCTGCTCCTCAAAATGCGCGAGCATCCTCCTCTCAGAGAGGCCCGCTCCGCTCAGCCCCGGAGCCAGCAAACAGGGCAGCAGTGGGGGAGTCTCAGAAACACCGTCCTGGCGGGAAAGGAACTCAGAGTGTCTGAGCTGCTGGGCAGGGGGTGGCGGCACCTGGCGGCATGCCTGCCACCTTTGCAGCCCTGGAGGGGACCTGTGTGGTGTTAGCAGAGAGCGTACCCACAGCCTTCTTTGAGCAGAGGTGGCTGAATGAGTGAGAACACCTGCCCCCCACCACCTTCAGACCCTAGAAACTGGGGGTGGAGGTCCGGGGTGTTTGCAGACACCAACTGGTCATGTGACAGTGATGTCCTCTGACGTCTTCTGCTCAGCAGCACCAGGGTGTGCCAACAGACACCATTCTCCAATGTGAACACGAGTTTTGTTTTGTTTGCTTGTATGCCTCTTTCCCAGCAGGATCTCATCCAGGAAATGTTTGCAAATACATAACAGGCAAGGGGAAAAAAGAGCAATGAACTTCATCCATTTCGCCGGTGTTTCTCAGCGTCTGTGTGGAGACCGCTGCCATCCAGGGGGAACCTACAGGGAAAAAGGAAGAGAGGCTGCAGGATGCCGACCGGTACGCAGGTGAAGGAGGAGATTAGTGAACATTAGGAGCCTTTCTTTTCTCCTCTTTAACCTGGCGAGGGTGTCACAGCCAGCAGGTTGCTGGGGACCTTCATAAGTTTTCTCTTCCAACTCAAAGCAGGCACTTCCACCTCTCCTTCACACATTGCGTGGGTCCACAGACTGAGTCACAAGAGGGGCCTGGGATAGGTAAGGTTCTGGGATATTTTTCCACTTAAAGTAGAGTACATATGGGGATCCTTCTAATTCAATACACACGGGCCTCTCCTAATATTTTTCACTAATTAAATAATCTCTGTAGCGTGGATTTATCGTCCCCTCAATCGTCATCAGCTGTTTCCGGGTTTTCCTGTTGACCTTAGTGTGGTATTAGTCACTTCTTACAAACAGCCACTTTTATTTTTAAAAAGTTGTTCTAGAAGTAAAAATGCTGGGCCAGAGGGTTTTAGCAAAATTTTGTTCACTTACCCCTTCCCCCACCCCTAGAAAATTGCAATAATTGATCTTCCTGCTCAGAACGTAGGAGAGACCAGTTTTTCCACTCTCACCAACACAGGTTGTTACAAAAATGAAAAACTTTGCCATCTGATTAATGAAAAATGATGCTTTGTTATTATCTTCCATGAAGACCGGCGAGATGAATCATTCTTGCACGTGGTAATCAATGTAGTTAATCGATCATTTGCACAGACTTTTTCTTATTAATTTGTTATAGTATATAACACTAGCTCTTTTCAATATATAAGAATAGTTTTCAGTCCAGCTTTTTAAAAATTATTATTTTATTTTTTGTAATTATTATTTTTAAAAACTGTGTTTTAGAGAGTGAGGAAGGGAGAGGGATAGAGAGATGGAAACATTGATGAGAAGAAACATCAATTGGTTGCCTCCTGCATTCCCCTGGTGGGAATTGAACTGACTGGGGTCAGTCCAGATTAAAAAAAAAAAAATAAAAAAATAAATATATATATATATATATATATATATATATATATATATATATATATTGTTTATAGAAAAGAATTATTGACATTTTAAATTAAAATAATTATCACAGTTTCCCTACATGATTGCTTTCCTGCCTTGTTTGAGAAGGCTCTCTTCACTTACTTTAATGTGGCTCGCAGTGCCCAGGGTTGGGTGGGTGTGTGTGCTGAGCAGCAGAGGTCTCTGCTTCATCGGGACTGCTCTGGTGGGGGATGCACAGGTGCCTGTCCTTCGTGGGCCAAACCAGGAATGACATCACTCCTTTCCTTTCCACAAGACCAAGTTGCTGGATGTGGCTGCTCCTTCCACTGGTGAATTCTTTTTAAAGAAATCCTTATTGTTGAGAGTATTGCAGATGTCCCACCCTTTTCCCCCTATTACCCTCCTCCACCTGCATCCTGACAGGCCCCAGGCCTTCACCACCCTATTGTCTGGGCCCCTGGTTAAGCATATATGCATGTAAGCTCTTTGGTTAATCTCTCCCCAGTCCTCTTCCCTCTGAGATTCTTAGTCTGTTCCATGTTTCCAAGCCTCTGGTTCTATTTTATTCACTAGTTTATTTTGTTCATTAGATTCCTTGTTTGTTTATTTTGATTTTTAGATTCAAAATAGATGTGTATTTATTGCTATTTTATTGTCCATATTTTTTTTAAAATCATTTTTGTCGTCTTTTTTAAGAAGACCCTTCAACATTTCATGTAATACTAGTTTGGTGGTGATGAACTCTTTTAGGTTTTTCTTGCTTTATTGGGTAGAGTAATCTTGGTTGTAGGTTCTTGCTTTTCATCACTTTGAACATTTCTTGCCACTTCTTTCTGGCCTGCATAGTTTCTGTTGAGAAATCAGCTGACAGTCGCATCTCTTGGTCTCTTGTTGCTTTTAAGATCCTCTCTTTGTCTTTAACCTTTGGCATTTTAATTATGATGTGTCTTTGCATGGGTTCTTTGGGTTCCTCTTGTTTGGGACTCTCTAAGAATCCTGAACTTGTAAGTCTCTTTCTTTCACCAGATAAAGGAAGTTTTCTATCACTTTTTCAAATAGGTTTTCAATTTCTTGCTCTCTCTTTTCTCTTGCCAGCAACCCCATGATGCAAATGTTGGTACACTTGAAGTTGTCATACAGGCTCCTTATACTATCTTCGTTCTTTATATTCTTTTTTCTTTTTGCTATTCTGATTGAGTATTTTTTGCTTCCTCATATTCCAAATTGCTGATTTGATTTTCAGTATCCTCTACTCTACCTTTTCCCTGGAAATTAAATTTCAGTCGGTATAGCCTTCATTTCTGACTTGTACATTTTTATGTTGTTGATGTTCTCACCGAGTTTCTTGAAGTTTTCACTAAGTTCCTTGAAGTTCTCACAAAGTTCCTTGAGCATCCTTATAACCATTATTTTGAACTCTTGTTTGGTAGTTTGCCTGCTTCCATTTCATCTAGTTATTTTTCTGGAGACTTCTTTCATTTGAGAAGTGTTTCTTTTTCTCTTTGTTTTGGCTGCTCCTTGAGTGTGTCAATCATAGAGGTGGTAGGGTTGTAATGTGGCATCATCTGAAGCTGACCACCAGTTGCACTGACTCTGGGGCCTCCTAAGAGGTGCAAAGTTGGCCAGTGTGTGTGCCCCGCCTGGGGTCACCAGGACTAAGCTACAGAGTGATCTGCAAATGGCTGCTACTTGTGTTGAGCTTGGAGATGCTCAGAGGAGGCCAAGCTATGAACCAATGTGGGCTACTACTTGTGCCAAGCCTGGGGCCACTTATTGAGAGGCCAGCTGCTGTTTGTTTGACAGATTTTAGTAAAGTCTGAAGTCTGAGCTAAGAGAGGCCAGTTCTATGGAAAAGCCACTGGAAATGGCTTGGATAAGCCTGTTAGTTGGGTGGAGCAGGGTCTCAGGGAATTATCAGGGGCCAGGTGAACAGCATGAGCCAGGTTGATAGAGCTTTTTGATGGGGAGGAATCAGCAATGGAACAATGACTTCTGACAGCAGTTCTCTCTGGGAGAAAGCTGCTGCCCCTGCTCTTGCCCTTATGCCAGACAATTTAGTTCCTCCCAAAATGTCCGGTTCCTTTCAAGCTGCTGCCTCGATGCTGGAGCTCAGAGCGAGTGAATCCATCTAAGTCCACCTCTGAGCCCTAAGGGGAACTATAAGTGGATAAAAAAGCTGTGGTAGGTTTACACAATGGAGTACTATGCAACCGTAAAAAAGAGGGATCTCGTACCCTTTGAGACAACATTGTGGGGGGAAGGAGGGGACTGGAGAGTATTATGCTCAGTGAAATAAGCCAGTCAGAGAAAGACAAGCATCACATGATCTCACTTAGATATGGAATCTAAGGAGCAAAATAACGAAAAATTAACCAATGAACTTATATGCATAATTGCATAACCCATGGATGCAGACAATAGTGTAGTAAATGCCTGGGGCGGGAGCAGGAGCAGAGTGGAGGGGTTTAATTGTGGGGGTGGGGGAAAGAGGGGCATCTGTAATTCTTTCAACAATAAAAACACATTTTTTAAAAAGAGGAACTGCCTTGGAATCCAGCAGCTTTCGGGTCACCCAGCTACCAACCCCACTGGTTTTTACAGCCCAAAGATATGGAGACTTCCTCTCATGGCCCTGAGACTCTGGGCTGAAGCATCTAGTAGGGGGTCATCTACACCCACGATATCCCTCCCGATCAAAAGCTGCTCCATGCTTTAACTAGGAGGGTGTGGCCAGTCGTGCTGCCCTCCCACCATATTGATGGGCTTCTTCAATGCCCTGGCTGCAGGCTGCCATTCGGCCAGACTTCAGGCAGTGCTGAGTGATGGTTGTTCTGTGGGTTAGTTGTGATTTTGATGTGGTTGTGTGAGGCAGCAGATGCCACATTTACCTATGCTGCCATCTTGATGGGAACTGGGTATGTTTATTGATTTGAGGGAGAAAAAGAGAGAGAGACATCGACATGAAGATGTGAGAGAAACATTGATCCCATATGTGCCCTGAACATAGTTTTAACCCCAAACCTCAGCATGTGCTCTGCTCCAAAATCAAACCTGAAACTTTTGGTGAATGGAGGATGCTCCAATGAACTGAGCCTCACAGTCAGGGCTCAGTCCTGACACTTCTGAAGAGTCCTGGTCAGTTATAGTGTCAGGTTTCCTTTAAGCTGAGCTTGTTTCATCTTTCTCAGGATTAGATTGTGATTACGGATTTTTGTGACGAATATAACGAAGGTGATGGGCCCTTCCTACCACTCTGTATTAGGGTCCTTTGGCATCCTCTAGATGTATTCCTGGGCCTCTCGGCCGAGGTGGCATCTGCCCGGCTCCTCTGCTGGCTTTTCCATATATCTGCTAATACCAGCCCACACTTGAGGGGAGGGACATGGACAGCCTCGGAGGGCAAGTGTCCCAGGGTTTGTGGGGTTATATCAATCCCCCGCAGTAATTAGGAAAGGTTGTTCATGACATGCTATTCTAATTAGAGGGCCCATGATCAGGTTGGCGATTGGCCTTCTGTACTTCTCAACCATTTATTAACTCTTTCCTAATGCCTTGGCAGGGCCAGACCAAATGATTCTGTGGGCCTCATAGGGCTGGACGTTCCCCACCCCTGAACTGCTGCCACAATGGGGAGGAAATCCTTCGGGTCCTGGGGGCCACCCCACCCCACCCCATCCCTCCAGGGCTAATAGTCTGTGCTGTTGGCTCCTGAGGGGCGTGACAGCTGTGCGACTTCCTGCAGGGGCGGTGGCTCAGAGGCCCTGGAGCCCTTGTCACAGGGAGAAAGGCAGCATCAGTTCCCTGTGGGTTCTGGCCACGGCCACTCTGCACAGAGGACAGCTGCTGCCATAAACCCCAGCTTGTAGGTAGCTGAGAGCTTAACATTACTTTCTGCACCTAGTGAGAGTCTCATGATTTGATCCCCTCTCGCTCCCCTCCGAACTGCTCACCGCATGCCTGCACCCTCACTTGACTCCCATGGAATGTGCTGGGGCTTCGTGGAATGGTTCTCTCCAAGCCCTCCCTCCGGACAGTCTCACCCACCAGCCTCCCTGGCCATTCCCCACGGAGGAGAGACAGCGTGGGTTGGGAGAGGGACCTTCACGGGGACATTCTTTCTCCAGCCACCAGTTCTCGGACCCGCCTCAGTCAGCAGTGGGACCATGGACACGCGGGGCTTTGCTGGGGAGGAGGGTGAAGGGTGTGAATGCCCACAGGGCTGGTTGGAGTGCAGGCTGAGACTGAGGCCCATGAGCCACAGGGGCTGGGCAGAGGCTGGGTGGGGGCTGCAGCGGAGCGGGCCAGGGCTGAGCAGTACGTTCTTTCCAGGGGATGTGTGTGTGCCGGCTCTTTCAGGCTCTGGATCCTGGCACCTCTCTCTCCACCTGCTCAGACATTGCTGGCAGGGATACACTTTGGTCTCACCTGAGCGGCTTCGAAGCTTTTGAAGGCTAGGCAATGGGAGGGCAGTGCACAGAGTGGCATTAAGCGAAGCCACCCTGGGCACTGTGTAGACCATGTAATATCAAATGAGGTAAAACTCCAGCCTTGTGGAACCCTTAACACTTCAGATTCAAGCTTAATTTTGGAATTTTGTAAAGCAGAACTCCTTTTAAAGCCCCCAAGGAGCCCGAGGAGCTGGTTGCCCAGCAGGCGGGGGAGTGCGGCAGGAGGGGCATAGAGTCCCAGCATGGGGCTGGCAGGAGCTGGGCTGCTGTGGGCAGGGTAGAGTCTGGGCCTTTGTGGCTGACAGTGTGAGGGCAGCTCTGGGCACAGGGCCCGAGCTCACACAGAGGAAGCTGGGGATGATGAAGAGTCAGGGAAGCACCACGCAGAGCTCCTGAGCCATGGCCGTGGGCCTCTCCGAGCTGGTAGAGAGCTCTTGGGCTGGCTGTGAAGGGCTCCCTCGGCAGCGCCATGCCAGGCAGTTCCAGTCTGCTTCTTGCCTGGGGCTGCTGGGTGGAGAGCAGACTAGAGCCGACACCTCTCCGTCTGCCCTGCCCCTGCTTTTCAGACGTCAGGCCAGCGCCACATTTGGCCACCTCACCTGCCAGCCACACTGGGAAGGGACCGGGGCAGGTCTGCAGCTTCACTAAGCTGAGCACAGAGCCATGCAGCTACGGCATCTGTGAAGGAAGCGGGCCGGGCACCCAGCTTGCTGCTCGCGCCATGCCAGCTGGCTGCCTCGTCCTGGACTGGCAGAGTCCCCTGCAGGCCCCTCACACAGCGGACGAAGGCATCGGTGAGAATCGCAGCCTCTCAGACATTGTCACTGACCCCGCACCATGCAGTCTATTGTTCCTCCCTGCGCGAGGGACTGAGCTGTGTAGACACCTCCGAGGAGAGCAACTCTGCAGTGACCACTGCGCCAGACGGTCGCCAGGCCAGGACTCAAAGGCTCTGAGTGTGTCCTCCAAGTGCCAGCCCAGCCCAAGGAGCGGTGCTCCCCCAGTGACGTGGTTGGGATGCTTCTCAACCTTATCTCCTCAAGGAGCGAGGCCCCGGCAAGGATCAAGGGCCGGACCAGCGCGGAGTGTTTGTGTCTGAGGTTGGAGCCCAGGGCCGGGCCCTGCTGTGCACACAGTCAGTCTGCGGGGGAGGAGCGGGGAGCCCCGCTGCAGCACTCGGGCGCTATGCCCTTTGTCATGCTGGACAGGTCAGCAGGACAAAGGCTCCAATCCTGTCTGCGAGAGCTATTGACGCAGCTCATCGCGGTCTCCACGCCAGCGGCCCTGAGCGGGGGCAGAGGGAGGAGGGGATGCTGGCAACGGGCTCAGCCCCCTGGCTTTCCGCTGCTTGTCTGTGCCACTGCACTGCCTCCGGGACCGGTGCTCTCTGAGGGCCATCAGGGCTGAGGACGCTTTGTTTGACAAGAGCAGCTGCTTTTGTGTCCCCCTTGGGGAAGGGGAGCGGGGTGAGGCATTGCCCAGGCACCGCCACCTGTGGCAGCTAGTCCCGGTTCAGGAAACGGGCCAACGGGAGGAAATGAGATCTTGGGAAAGGACGGTCTAGGCATGTAGGCTGGGTCACAGACATGCAGCGGAGGCAATGCCTGTGTGCTCTCCCCTCCGCCCACCCCGTGCCTTTCTGGGGCACATTCCTCACTGGCTGCACAGGGATGTGGCCGTTGGCCCGAAGGAGCTATTTTACACCCACTTCCTGCCCCCGGCAGGCCTCCAGTGACTTCCGCTCTGCCTGCCATTGCCAAGGGCACCATGGGCGCTGGGAACCAGACTTTCCCCATTCACCTCAGCGCCCAGGGAATGGGGCTATGGGTGTTCTGGAAATCAGAAGCCACCTGCTGCCGCTCTGATGCGTTGTGGCACAGTTAGGTGCATGGTTCACGGAGTTAGGTATGGTTGGGTGGGCTCCGGGAGCTGGCCATACGTTGACCTACTGCAATGGGTGGTTGTTGTTCATTCATTCATCCATTAATGTTTCCTGCCTCTCTGCTATACGTCAGGCATTTTCTTGGAGGAAAAGGCAATAAGCCATGGAAGCCTGGTCCCTGCCCTCAGAGTTTGCGGCCTATCATTGGGCCAGCCAGCTGGTGGGACCACAGTGAGGGCACGGCAGGGGCTATGGAGTGCAGAGGCCAGGTGGGGCGGAGAGCTTCCAGGGAGGAGCCTTGTGGGCGGGAAGCTGCAGGGACCCGAGGGAGGGGAGACTTCTGTGCGGAGGAAATGTTTCTCCCAGGCCAGCGGTGAGTGCCAAGAGCCCAGTGTGGCCAAGCACAGAGCGAGGTGGAGTTTGGGGGGAAGCGGCAGGGAAGCGCACAGGGCTGTGCTAACTGGGCCACTGGAGGACTGCGAGCCCGCAGCTGGGGCCGGAATAGTCAAGTGTATCCCACCTCGGAGCAGGGTGAGATTTTTGTCTTAGAAAATGCATCTGGACGCACTGTGGACGAGAGGGCAAGTCTGGGCCTCTGGACAGCTGGGCCAGAACCACGGCCTTCTGCGGAGGAGGTTTGGGAGAGAGAATGGACAGAGCAGCAGAGAGTGGAGAGGGCTGGACAGAGGAGGGCTCAAACTGGGCAAGGAGAGGGGCAGCTTCTAGTGTGGGGCTCCAGGTTGTTCTAATCTTGGATATAGGGTGGCATTGGGGGCTGGGCATTGTCATTGTCTACCCTCCCTTCCTCTCTGGGCTCCAGCTTCCACAGTGCCCTGGGGTCTCACCTTGGGTTTGGGGTCTTGGAGCAACAGTGAAGCCACATGGGCTCTAAGAGTCTGCCCGCCGTGTCTGTGCTGGAGCAAGAGGTCACCCTAGGGACCTGCTCTGAGGGCATGATGGTGCCCCTGGGCCTGCACACCTGGAGGAAGATGCCGCACGCCTGGCATGAGAGGGGAGGTGCTTGAAGGAGAAAACAGCACTGATGGCATTAGAAGGAAGGTTTTGGAAGCTGCATGTGGAAGAGCACAGATTGATCAAGGTCAGGAGCCCGTGTTCTGGGCTTGGTGCCTGGAGGGGCCCATGGGCGCTGGCCACTGTGAAGGCTGTGCTTCTGCATCTGGTGCTGGGTTCCACGGGCATGTTCAGTGTGTAACAATTAATTATCATGCTTACACACACACACACACACACACACACACACACGCTTCATTAAAAAGGTTTCTATCTTGGCGTTCTCAGAAGCGCTCACTTTGCCTGGTTTGGTGTCAGGTGTGTAGATTGGAGATCTATCTGATCCTGGGGGTGGAGACAGCAGAGGCTGGGCCTGGAGGGTGGGGATCATGCTCAGAGGAGGCGGCCCTGACATGGGCTGGGGATGGCAGTCCCGCACCCACTTTCCGCTCTCAGCACCAGATGGTTTGCTGGAAGAGCCTTGACTCAGGATCCAGAGGTTGCAGGTTTGAGCCTCTGAACCGGAGGGTCAGACGGGGTTACTGCTGATGTCCAGACAGGGACAGGCAAGGAAGCCACAGTCTTTTGGAAACAACAGAACTCCTGGGCAAAGTTTTCCTTTCTGAATAGTTAACTGAGGAACTCAACAAGGGTTCCCCATTGCAATGGTCACACTTCCATCTGATGACAAGTGTAAAACTGTGTTTTCAGAGGGGAAAATAGTTAACCTTCAAGGATCCCATGGTCCTGGGCGAGGATGCTTTGCTAGAAGGAATCTCATGTTAACAGGACGAGCATGCAGAGACCAGCCTGAGCTGCCAGAGCCACAGGGCCAGCCCTTGCTGCACAGCGGCCATGGCCCCTGGATCCCAGCGCGCTGCTGTGGGCTGTGGCACAGCGCTGGGCAGGAGGCGCTCTGGGACAGCTGCACTGCCAGGCTCCACTCAGGCCCCAGCAGGTTCGTCACACTGTTTCCAGCAGACCACAGATCTCCCCACTTCTGGCCTCAGAACTGACACCCAGACCAAAAGGGGTTTCATCAACTCAGTCCCCTTCGCCCCATGGGGTGGCCAGTGCCTGGGAGTGGAAGGCCAGTGACTCTCTACCCTCACCTGGTCACTAGTGTGTTCCGATGCTGGCTGCTCTGTCAGCTGTGTCCTAGAGCACAGAGGACACATGGCGAAGCCCAGCTTGAGTCCTCTTAGGAATGTGGATGAACAATAACCTCGGGGTCTCAGCTGCCACCATTCACCCTCTCAACGCCACGCCTTCCTGACCCCAACTGCTGCAGTGGCAGCGCTCGGACCCCCTGAGCTACTCCCACCTGCCCCAGCCCTAGTGGCCTATGTCGTACATAACACCGCTCAAGCGTCCCTTCTTTCCTTTCCTTTCCTTTTTTTTTTTTTAAATATGTGTTTTTATTGATTTTTAGAGAGAGAGAGAAAAAGAGAGGGAGAGAGAGATAGAAACAACAATAAAGGAGAAAAGCAATTGTCTACCTCCTACAAGCCCCTACCAGGATCAAACCTGCAACTCAGCCATGTGCCCTGACTGGGAATCGAACTGGCGATCTCTTGGTTCATGGGTTGTCACTCAACCATTCAAGCCACACACACTGGGCAAGCCTCTTCTTTTTTGAAGACCTGTCTGTTGCCTTTCACACTTAGAAAAATCCCAAACTCTTTTAAAAATATGTATATTTTATTGATTTTTTTTTTTACAGAGAGGAAGGGAGAGGGATAGAGAGCTAGAAATATCAATGAGAGAAAAACATTGATTAGCTGCCTCCTGCACACCCCCTACTGGGTATGTGCCCAAAAGAAAGGTGCGTGCCCTTGACTGGAATTGAACCTGAGACCCTTGAGTCTACAGGATGACACTCTATCTACTGAGCCAAACCCGTTAGGGCAAACCTAAACTCTTAAGTCTGGCCCTGCTGACCCATCCTCCAACCATTGTCTACTGGTTTTCAGAAATGAGCTCCCTGGTCTTCCTGAGACCATGCGCTGGGCTGCGCACTGCCTTCAGGAGGAAAAAAAATCTTCCTTCAGCTTTCTGGAATGTTCTCTCAAATTCTGTGTCCTCACAGAGGACCTATAGGGTGTGTCTTGGTATTTATCATCTCCTGCCCTTATCCATGACTTTATATATATATATATATTATATATATATATATATATATATATATATATATATATAAAGTCATGGATAAGGGCAGGAGATGATATAATTGAAAAATCAATTATATATATATATATATAATTGATTTTTTACAGAGAGGAAGGGAGAGAGATAGAGAGCTAGAAACGTCAATGAGAGAGAAACACCGACCAGCTGCCTCTTGCACACCCCCTACCAGGGATGTGCCTGCAACCAACGTACATGCCCCTGACCAGAATCGAACCTGGGACCTTTCAGTCCGCAGACCGATGCTCTACCACTGAGCTGAACCGGTTTCGGCTTATCCATGACTTTTTGTCATTCACTGTCTCCTCAACTAGTGCATAACCATAGAGAGGATGGTGCCTCAGGGCTCCTGCACTCGATTCCAATGTGTAGCTGTGTGGGAGGCTCCACACCACAAACGATTTATCGACACCACCTCAGTATCCTCAACTCAACTCAATCCCAACACCGTCCACTGAAGAAGCATCAGCTTCCACAGGTTAAGGGCTTAATCCTATAATACTAGATAGTTTCAACCCAGTCTCCACTTCAGACATCGGTCACAAGTCCAGGTCATCACCTGTGCTTCTATCCAGCTTCTATCGATCAGAGGGTCCCACCACCCCTCCTCGGGTCGGATTGCTTTGCTAGAACACCTCACAGGACTTGGAGAAACAGTCTACTCACTAGACACTGGTTTATTATAAAAGGATGTAACTCAGGAGCAGCCGATGGAGGAGATGCACAGATGGGTGGGAAAGGGGCAAAGCGTCTGTGTCTTCTTCCAGAGCATCATTTCCCCACATCTCCCAGTGTCAGAAGCTCTCAGAGCCCCTCCTTCTGGGTTTTATGGGGATTTGTCAGATGGGCATGAAGGATTAAACCGCTGGCCACTGAGGGTGACCCAATCTCCAGCCCTTGCCCCTCCCTGGAGGTCAGGGATAGGGACTGAAAGTTCCAACCCTTAATCACATTACTGTCCATCTGGTGACTAGCTTCCATCTTTAAGTCACCAAGGGGCTTTTCAAAAGTTACCTCACTGTTCTTTGGGAGAGATTAAAAATGGTGGCAGAGTAAGCAGATGCTACACAAACGTGCTCGCAGGACCAAACTGAAATTACAACAAAACAACAACAACAAAATCCTGAATAGTCAACTGAAGACTGGCTGGAGAGAACCCTGATAACCAGGGATGGAAAATGGAGACCACATAGAGACTGGTAGGAAGGGTGGAGGTGGGAAAGGCTAGCCGGGCTCCCACAGATAGCAGTTGAGTTTCTGAGAGATATTTCAGCTCTGGGGAGTTGACAATGAGAACTCTGGGGTCTAATCCCCAAGCTGGGCTCCCTAGCAGAGAGCACCAGAACTGAAAAAAGTACCCACATAATATCTTGGTGTGAAAAGCAGTGGGGTTGCTTTCTACCAGGGAGAGACTGCTAAGAATGCAGGCACTCTCTTAAAGGGCCAATGCACAAAATTCCATTTGCAGCCAGTCATTCACCTTGTGCTCTGGCAGAGGAAGGGCAGAGTGGACTAGAGCTGTGTGAGCAGAAGCCAGGACTGGATGTTCTGGGGTTAGAGCTGAGAAGGCAGACACTTCAATTTTCTGTGTTGAGTCATTCCCTCATGCTTTGGAGGTTATCTTTCTCACGCACACATTTGCTATCCAGGAAATCTTGCTTGAGGGGAAGACAGTCAATCCTTCTATTGGCAAATACCTTGCCCCATTATATGGAGTTTTTGAGGCTCATTGTGACACTGAGAATAACAATTAGCTTCCAGGCAGAAGCAAATGCCCCACCTTATTGTCAAAGCTCTTGACACATCTGTGGACAGTTGCCTGAGGGTTATTCAAGACGAAACTCAATCAGTATTCAGGCAGAGGTGGTCTCTGGAGGCTTTGAGTCTGACTGATCTAATTACAGCATTTGCCACTCACCTGTACTAGAGATTGAGATATGTAGCCTACCTAATAAATAGTCACAAACCCAAGTAGGCAGCATAAATGAGAAGACAAAAAACAGACAAACAAACAAACAAACAAAACCCAAACTGAAAGAACAAGAGAATTATCCAGAAGAAGAGAAAAATGAAAAGGAGATAAGAAATTTATCTGATACCAGAGGCCTGGTGCACAATTCCGGGACTCCCACAGCCAGGCCTGCCTTCTTGCAGTCTGGGAGCCCTCAGCGGATGTCAGACTGTCAGTTTAGGCCCACTGCCCAGGGGGCTTAAACCAGCACGTGGACATCCTTAGCATTGCCATGGAGGCAGTAGAGGCTCCCGCCACCACTACTGCGCTTGCCAACCATAAGCTTGGCTTCTAGTTGAGTGGCGATCCCCCTGTGGGAGCACACTGACCACCAGAAGGCAGCTCCTGCATTGAGTGTCTGCTCCCTGATAGTCAGTGCATGTTAGTTGATTTGCATATTAGCCTTTTATTATATAGGATAGAGTTCAGAATAATGATGGAAAATATGCTCAATAGCATGAGAAAATATATTGTAAATACGAAAGTGGAAATAAAGAATGGCATAACACAAATAAAGAACACGTTGGAAGGAAAAGACGCATATTAGGGGAAGATGAAAATTAGATCAGTGAATTAGAAGATGAGATCAGTGAATTAGAAGGGTAGGAAAAAATCACTCAAATAGAGAACCAAAAAGAAAAAGCAATGAAAAATCAGAGGACAGATGTGGGACAACATTAAAGGTAGTAGAGGTACCAGAAGAGGCAGAAAGGGAGATGGGGAAAGAAAATTTGTTTGAATGGCAAAAAATTTTCCTAACCTGATGAAGAAAAAAGTCACACAAGTTCAGAAGGCATAGAGAGTCTCAAGCAAGAACACAAGCAGGCCCATGCCCAGACATAACAATTAATTTCCCAAAAATTAAAGACAAAGAGAGAGTAAAAACAGAGGAGAAAAGCAACCTGTTACCTACAAAGGAGCTCCAATAAGGCTATTATATGATCTCTCATCAGAAACTTTATAGGCCAGAATGGAATGGCATGAAATACTCAGGTCATAGAAAGCAAGGATCTGAAACCAAGATTACTACCCTGTTTCCCCGAAAATAAGACAGTGCCTTATATTAATTTTTGCTCCCAAAGATGCGCTAGGTCTTATTTTTGGGGGATGCCTTATATTTCACTCAGAAGGAAACCTATGAGTAGGTCTTATTTTCGGAGGATGTCTTATTTTCGGGGAAACACGGTATATTCAGCAAAGCTATTACTCAAAATAATCTGTGATATAAAGATCTTCCCAGACAAAAAAAAATAAAAAGGCTAAAGGAGTTCATTACAAGAAATAATAAAGATACTGCTATAATGAGAAGAAAGAATGGAGAGAGAAACCTAGACATACACAATTAAATGGCAATAAATATGTACCTATTCTAAGTAATAAAGAGTTAATATGCTAATTAGACTGGACAGCAGAATGAAGTTTTGGACAACCTTCCAGAATGACCAATGGGCAGGGCCATGGGGGAGGAGGGACTGCTGAGGCAGCCAGGGCTGCAAGAGCCAAGTCCCTTGCATGAATTTCTTTTATCAGACCTCTAGTCAATAATAATCTTAAATATAAATGGATTAAATGCTCCAGTCAAAAGACATAGGGTAGCTGTATGGATACAAAAGCCTCAGAACAAAATAATCACACAAGAAAAAAGTAAAGGGATAAATTTTTTTTTTCTGTGCAAATGGAAGTGATAAAAAGCCAGAATAGTAATACTATTAGTAGTAGTAATAGTAATAATCATATTTAACAAAATAGTTTTCCAAATGAAGGCTATTACAAGAGACAACAAAGGTCATTACATAATATTAAAGGGATAGAGCTAGCAAGAGGCTATAACCCTAGTAAATATAGATGCATCTAATATAGGACCACCTAATATATAAAATATATAAAAAAAACTTTTAGAGGACTTTAAGGGAGAGATTGACAACAGTACAGTCATAATAGGAGACTTTTGCACCCACTGATTTCACTGGATAGTTCAGAACAAAAATTAATAAGTAAACAGTGACTCTAAAAGACGCACTGGATCAGATGAACTTAATTAACACTTATAGAACATTTCACTCCAAAGCTGCAGCATATACATTCTTCTCAAGTGCCATGGGTGATTCTCAAAGCTATGACACTAAGTCAGGGCAGAAAATAAGTCTCTACAAGTTCAAGAATATTGAAATCATATCAAGTATCTTTTCAGATCATAGTGAAATAAAATTAGAAATTAACTGTAGTAAAAACACTCAAAAACATTCAGTCACATGAGGCTAAATATCATGTTATCATACCTAATAAAATAGAAATATGCAAATTAACCATCACTCCGTTCAAGCCACGCCCACCAGCTAATCAGAGCAAGTATGCTAATTAACCCCAACCAAGATGGCTGCAGCCATAGAGAGTAGTTGAGAGCTTGTGTTTCCCCGGCAATAGAGGAAGCCAAGCTTTCTACACACCTTGGCCAGCCTCCACTCTAGGCTACAAAGTTTAAATTATAGAAGGTACATAAGTCCCAATGGAAATGGCTGCAGGCCATGGAGTGAGCAGAGGGCTTGACTCAGCTCCAGGTTACAAAGTTTCAATTGTAGAAGGTAAATAAATTCCAGATACCAGGGCCTCCACTTGGGTCACCAGGGGGCATGGCTGGCCTGCAAACCACCATAGGCCCCTCTCCCAGGCCTCCCTATGCCCCAAGGGAATCTCCACTCTGATCCAGGATACCCTTCAGGACAAGCCAGCTGGCCCCCACCCATGCACCAGGCCTCTATCCTATCTAATAAAGGAGTGATATGCAGATTGACCATCATTCCAACACACAAGATCAAGATAACTGCCCCCATGTGGTCAAAGATCTTGCCCCATGTGGACACAAAATGGCCACCACAAAATGGCCAGCAGGAAAGGGCAGCTGGGAGGGACCAGGCCTGCAAGGGAGGGCAGTTGGGGGAGATCAAGTCTTCAGGGGAGGGCAGTTAGGGGTGACCAAGCTGGCAGAGGAGGGAAGTTTGGGGCAAACAGGCTAGCAGGGAAGCAGTTAGACATAAATCAGGCTGGCATGGGAGCAGTTAGGGGCAATCAGGAAGGCAGGCAGGCGAGCAATTGGGAGCCAGCAGTCCTGGACTGTGAGAGGGATGTCTGACTGCCCATTTAGGCCCAATCCCACCAGGCAGTCGGACATCTCTTGAGTCGCCCAGATTGGAGAGGGTGCAGGCTGGGCTGAGGGAGACCCCCCTTACCCCGGGCATGAATTTCATGTACCAGGCCTCTAGTTAAACAATAATGGGTTACCAATGAGATCAAGAAATAAACCAAAATCTTCCTGGAAACAAATGAAAATGAACACACAACAACTCCAAATCTGTGGGATACAGCAAATGCAGTCCTAAGAGGGAAGTTCAAAGCACTACAGGCCTACCTCAAAAAAAAAAAAAAAAAAAAAAAAAAAAAAAAAAAAAAAACCAAGAAAAATTAACAATAAACTAACCCTACCACTTACATAATTAGAAATTGAACAAGAAAAGCAAAAAGTAAGTAGGAGGAAGGATATAATAAAGATGAGAGCAGAATTAAATGATATAAAGAAAAAAATACAAAAAAAAAATCAATGATACCAAGAGCTAGTCCTTGGAAAGGATAAACAAGATTGCTGAACTGTTAGCAGAGGACCCAAATAAATAACATCAGAAACAAAAGCAGTGAAGAACCACTGACTACACAGAAATACAAAGGATTTGTATGGAAATATTACGAGGAACTATATCCATTTCACTATGATCTGAAAAGATGCCAACAAGCTGGACAATGTGGATGAAATGGACAAATACCTAAAAACAAAACAAAAATTTTCCAAAACTGAATCAGGAAGAATCAGAAAACCTGAATAGGCCAATAAAACTGATGAAATAAAAACAGTAATGAAAGAACTGCCAAGAAACAAAAGCCTGGGTTCAGTGGCTTTGCAGGGGAGTTTTATTAAATATTCAAAAGAAGAACTAACACCTGTCCTCAAGCTATCAAGAAAATCCAAGGGGAAGGAAGACTTTCAATTCCCTTTTATGGGGTTGGAGGCCAGCATTATCCTAATTCTAAAAGCAGATAAAGACACTACAAAGAAAGAGAATTACAGACCAAAATTTCTGATGAATATAGATGCTAAAATCCTCAACAAAATATTAGCAAATTGAATCCAGCAATATATTAAAAAGATCAGACACCATGACCAAGTGGGATTTATTCTAGGGATGCGGGGCTGGTACAATATTTGCACAGAAAAATATTGAAAGATCAAAGCCACATGATCATATCAATAGATGGAGAAAAAACATTCAACAAAATCCAACATCCATTTTTTAAATAAAAACTCTCAGTAAAGTGGGAATAGATGGAGTATACCTCAACAACACAAAAAAGGCCATATATGATAATCCTACAACAAACATAATTCTCAATGGGCAAAAAGTAAAACCATTTCCCCTAAGAACAGGAATAAGACATGAATGTCTGCTTTAACCATTCTCATTCAGCATAGTACTGGACATCCTAGCCACAGTGATCAGACAAAAAGAAGAAATAAAAAGCATCTAAATTGGAAAGGAAGAAGTAAAACTCTCAATATTCACAAATGACAGAATATTGTACATAGGAAGCCCTAAAGACTCCACCAAAAACTATTAGATTTAATAAATGAATTTGGCAATGTAGCAGGATATAAAATCAACACCCAGAAATCTATAGCTTTTTATACACCAATAATGAATTCTCAGAAAGAGAAACTAAATGAACAATTCCATGCAGCAATAGCAAAAATAAGATAGTTAGGAATAAACTAAATAGAGGAGTTAAAAGATTTGTTATTTGAAAACTACAGGAAGTTGAAAGAAGAGAGAGGAAGATATAAACAAGTGGAAGAATATACTGTTTCCATGGATTGGTGGAATTAACATAATTAAAATGTCCATATTACCTACGTCAACCTACGGATTCAATGCGATCCCTATTAAAATACCAATAGCATATTTCACATTGAAAATAAACACTCCAAAAATTTACATGGAACCAAAAAAATCCCCGAATAGCTGCTACAATCTTGAGAAAAAAAGATTAAAGTTGGAGAAATCACAATACTAGATATCAAGTTATACTACAATGCCACTGTAATAAAAACAGCCTGGTACTGGCCCAAGAACAGGCATATAGATCAATGGAACAGAACAAAGACTTTAAAAATCGATCTAAGCCATTACACTCAATATTTGACAAAGGAGGCAAGAGCATACAATGGAGTCAAGACAGTCTCTTCAATAAACAGTGTGGGGAAAATTGGACAGATACATGCTAAAAAATGAAACTAGACCACCAACTTACACCATGCACAAGAGTAAACTCAAAGTAGATAAAAGACTTAAATGTAAGTTGGGAAACCACAAAAATCCTAGAAGAAACCATAGATAAGAATCATCTCAGGTATCTCTCATAGCAATATGATTATGGATACATCTAGGGCAAAGGAAATTAAGAAGAAAATAAACAAATGGGACTACATGAAAATCAAAAGCTTTTGCACAGCAAAAGAAACCATCAGCAAAATAAAAAGGCAGCCCACTGTATGGGAGAACATATTTGGCAATGATACATCTGATAAAGGGTTAATGTCCAAAATATTTATGTAGTTATTGCTATTGTATTATTCATATTTATGACACCCCCCCCCCTCATTCTTAAAGAAATTTCTGTAATACTGGTTTGGTAATCATGAACTTT
Organism: Pipistrellus kuhlii; assembly: GCF_014108245.1. Lineage (NCBI taxonomy): Eukaryota > Metazoa > Chordata > Mammalia > Chiroptera > Vespertilionidae > Pipistrellus > Pipistrellus kuhlii. Next base: position 831,194 of record NW_023425564.1, on the reverse strand, counting down.
TAAAAAGGTTTTTCTTGTCTGGGAAGTTCTTTATCTCCCTTTTGATTCTAAATGTTAGCCTTGCTGGTTATTCTCCCTGCCCCTGCCCTCTTTTTTTTTTTAAAATATATTTTTACTGATTTTTTACAGAGAGGAAGGGAGAGAGATAGAGAGCTAGAAACATCGATGAGAGAGAAACACCGACCAGCTGCCTCTTGCACACCCCCTACCAGGGACGTGCCCCCAACCAACGTACATGCCCCTGACCGGAATTGAACCTGGGACCCTTCAGTCCACAGACCGACGCTCTACCACTGAGCCAAACTGGTTTCGGCTGCCCCTGCCCTCTTGATCTGGTTGTTAATCTATTGTTTAGTTGCATGTTATTTAGCCTCCATATGCTTGTCTGTTTTTCAGTTTTCTTCTTGCAATAGATTTCTAGTGATTAGAGAAAATTTTAGGATTTCCAAGCATTGTTATCTGACTGCTTCTGGGACACAGATAAAAGCTTTCCAATGACAAGAACTGATTAAAAAATAAATAAAACTGGTGAGTGGCCCAGAGAGCTGAAAGCCTCAAAGGAAGCTCCTCATCTCCAGAGGGTTCAGAATACAGATGACTCCAGTTGGCCCATCACCCACGTGGGCCTTGGGAGTAGGCACGATGGGAAGGGTCCTTGGGGATAGAGAGCTGTGTGCTCCCAGGAGCAATTGGAAGGTGTTCCTGCCAATTTGGACAGAAGAACTGGAGGTTCATCTGTGAACCCACAGCACTTGAGACCTACCAAAACCTTTCTTCCTTTCAGGTCCCTCTCCATGGAGCAGTGCAGACCCAAGTATGGAGATAGCAGCCACTAGAATGTCTCAACAAAACCAACTTTATTCATAACTGACGCACAATGCCCCACAGGGGCTGCTCCTACCCCAAACCCAGGCCCACCCCCACCCTAATGGTCCTGCCTTCCATCTCTATTTCTCATGTCAGTAGAACAGCCAGGATCAGCACTGGGGGACAGCCAGGTCACATGAAGCATGCCCCGCCCCCTCGCCCCTCCAGCTGGCTACAGTGTCACTTATTACTCATCCCTGCGACCAGGTCACACTTTTTCTTTTGAGGCTTTGAGGAGCAAACCAGCTCCAGAGCCAGTGTTGGCCTCCCACAGACCCCCAGGTTGGCCGCTGTGCAGAGGGTCTTCTCAGCATGGGTGGGGCCTCCTCCCAGAGCACGCTTCCGAGATTTGGAAGCTGCAGATGAAGCTCTGCTGAGGCCTAGTGTCTGAAAGAACTGGGACTGGGCAGCACCCCGGGGCCCCCGACCTCCAGGGCAGGCCAGGCCCGAGCCAGAGACAGGACTCAGCGAGAGCCCACAGGGCAGCAGGCTATTAGGAGAGCCCAAGAGGAAGGCCAGGCTGGGGAGGTCCTCCTCGTCCTCACTGAACCTGTCTGGACCAAGCGTCTCCCTGACAAGAGAGGCCTCTCTGGGAACACAGGCGGCCCTGGGTGCCCGTGCCGAGTAAGCGGGTGCGTGGCCCTGGGGAGGAGGAGGGGGGCATTGAGCCTGGAATGGTGGGTGCTCCTCAGGCCCCGAAGAGACAGCAACAGCCTGGGGCCTTTGATGATCCTGGAAATCAGTCTCTGGTGGACAGGCTTTGTCACTGACCCCCAGCTGAGGGCCATGGTCACATCTTTGGGCATCTTGGCCTGTCTCTGACTCAGAAGGACGTGAGTCACACAGGGGAGCACCATGACTCGAGGGTGCCTGCATGCCCCCCTCCTTGGAGGCCAGGAGTCGCTTCTCTACCAACTGGAGGAAGAAGGGACAGTGACTGTGCTGCACAAGTGTGAGAGGAGGAGGAGCGGGCGATGGGACAATGGCACTGGGGGAGGGGAGGAGGTGACACCATGCCTGGAATCCATGACAGTCATGAGGCTCTCCTCCGTCCCCTGTGCCACATTCCTACCTTCTGGGCTCCCATCCTCTCCTTCTCTCTGTTGTACTCTCCTTCTTGTCATTCTGTACTACTCTCAACCAGAGCTGGACCTAGGCTGCCTACAGGCAGGGGTGGCATGGACAGAGGCTGCTCCTTGCCCTGGTTTACCTGGGTGCTCCCTCTCATGGCTCCCTGAACCCCTGATCTACCTGGAGTTCCTCCTTCCCAGACTCACCAGGGCCTGTCCCTCCTCTAACTCCCCTGGGGTCCCTGGGTCCTATGGCTCACTTGGGGTCCCCCCCCCCCATCTCCCTAAAGTCCCACCCTCCCCTGGCTCACCTGGGCAGCAGTGAGCCCTTCTTCCTGCTCCAACTCCTCAGCTAGGGCCAAGGGGTCCTGCTGTGCATCTGGGGAAATTATTTGTTCCATGAATTGAGGGTGGATGACCGCCTCCACCTGGGACAGAAGGAAGCAGCCATTAGCCCCTTGGCAGGGAGGGAACTGGGAGTCAGCGGGGCCTGGAGGGCAGGTGGGAAAGCCGAGACCCATCCCGTCCTCCTGCACAGGTGGGTGTTTTACTCCATCATGGTCATTAGGTACACACACAAAACACACACACACACACAACATACATATACACACAAAGGGCATACCCATATGAACACAGCATACACCACATCCACACAAAGCACACATATGCACACACAGACACACACACTCTCACACTCCCAGCTCAGGAGCAAAGAGCAGAGCCCAAAACCATCAGTCTGGGCAGAACCCAGGTCTGGGGGCAGCAGTGCCACCCTCTGGGATCTTGTAGGCCCAGAGCTGCTAGCCAGCTCACCTGGGTGACAAAGTCTTCCTGGGAGCACAGCTGGTCCAGGTAGCTCAGGAGACCCTCATCCTGCAGCCACTCCTTCACTTCATCTTCCCATCCTTCACCTGGTGTCTCTGTGGCTGAGTGGGGCAGTCCCAGCAGATTGTCCATGATGTCTATGTACTCTCTCACAGCCTCTGGGGGGATCTCATTGGGTGACTTAGTCTCCTGGGGTCGTTGGTATCTTAGGATGTGCTGGGTGTTGGGTACAGCCTTCTTGGGAGTACTCGCTGGGCAGAAAGGGAAGAGGAGGGAGCGTGAGGGGATAAAGCTCCCACATCCAGAGCATATGATGCTGAGGGCAGTGTGGGGGGCATTAATACGGGTGTGGCTGGATGGGGTCACCTGAAGCCTTGTGACTACTAGTATGTAAGAAGAGTATCCAAGAAAGTCATGTGTGAGGATGTGTGGAACCACTAACTCTCCAAGGGGTCCTATGGCCAGCCCATTTCATGTGGGCCCTTGTCAGGGAGCGGGAGAGAGGATGAAAGTGTGGACCCGGTCCAGACCCCATGGGAACACAGGGCTGCTGAGGTCCAGCTGTCAGCTCTGTTTCCCTTGAAAGATCAAGCTCCCCACTGAAGGAGAAGGGCCGATGTGGGTGACACAGTGGCCTGCGCTGGGCCCTGTTGCCTTTGGCCACGGGTCCCATGGGAACATGCTGGCATACCTGGTTGTGATCCCACCACTGGGGCTGGGGGCCCCCGAGGACCAGGTCTCGGTGGGGCAGGAGGAGGCTGGGTCTGCGCCCCCTTCTTCAGCTGCAACTTCTGAGCCTGCATCTGCTCCTCCGCCTCAAACTCCATGAACCTGGGGTGAGGGCACAGGCTGTGCTCAGAGGGAGGCGGCCAGGAGCCCTGCACAGGCAGCAACAGGCGGAGAATGGAGAGCAAGGGCCTTGGGGCTGTCAGGGCTCGGATCCTGGAGAGGCAGGAGGCTGCTGAGCACATTGCTGCACAGCCCCTCTAGCTGGGGTCTGGCCCCCAGGGTGGGGCATCCCCTCCCCAGCCTGTCCTGAGCCTTCATGTCCAGCCCAGGTTAGGTCAGCCTCAGAGGAGGGGGAGCTCCCGGGAGGTGGGACAGGAGCACCCACACTCTGAAGCTGAGGGAGAGGCTTCCCCAGGAGGAAGTGCCTCTGGGCTGCAGCGACCCTGTGCTGAATGACACCCTCCCACCCCCTCCTCTCTGATGAGTTCTCACAGCTGGACTCTGTCCCACAGTCAGTCCCCCCCCCCCCAACCCCCCCCCCCCCCCCCCCCGCCATCCCCAGCTGTGGGGACCAAGGACCCTGACTCACTTTTCTGCCATCTCATAATAGATCATCCGGTCAAAGTTGCTCTTGCGCTGCCATTCCTGCATGGCCCGCCACATTCCCTCCTCCAGCGTCATGGTGGGCTTCAGACGGGACAGGGACCGGAGCACTGGGCTATAATGCCTCAGTGTCAATCACAGCTACAGTCTGGCCTCCACCCACCTGGTCACCCCATCTCAGTGGAACCAGTTTCCCACTTCCACCCGGCAGGACTCAGCACTGGCAGGTGAAGGCAGAGGCCTCTGTGTGCAAAGACCAGCATCCCTGCTGCTGCTGCCACAGCCTCACATTCACACCAGCCCGTGAACTGGGACAGGAGGTGGCCTCGTAGGCACACCCAGCACTGGAGCAGTTGGGCTTTGGGAGTGCTTCCTCATCAAGATTGCCCTTTTAGAGACAACAAAACAATCCCCAGAGAAAAGAAAAGGAGGAATCACCAAGAAAGGAAGTAAGTGAAACAGAAGCATGCAACATGACAGAAAATAAATTCAGAGTAATGGTCGTACAGTTCATACACCTGATGAATCAGAAAATCAGCAAGCTATGCAAAAATCAGAAAGAAATGAAAAGCGATATAGATACAATAAAAAACACCATGGAAGGTTTCAACAGTCAACTAAAAGAAGCAGAGGGCTGAATTAGTGAGTTAGAAGATAAAGTATAGAAACAAGCCCAATCTGAACAACAACTGGAGAAAAAAAAATTAAAAAGCAGAAGAGCTTAAGGGAGCTGTGGGACAATGCAAAAGGAAGTAACATATGTATAATAGGGCTGCCAGGAGGACAAGAAGAGAAGCAAGGATTAGAACATTTATTTGAAGAAATAATGACAGAAAACTTCCCTGATTTGAGGAAGAAAAAATTACAAAGGTAGAGAGTCCCAAGCAAGATGAATCCCAAAAGACTCACATCAAGACACATCATATTTACAATGGCAAATTAACAACAAATAGAGAATCTTAACAGCTGCAAGAGAGAGACAGAGCGTTATCTACAAAGGAATCCCTATCAGATTACCAAATGGTTTCTCAACAGAAACACATCGAGCTAGAAAGAAATGGAAGGAGGTATACAAAGTGATGCAGAGCAAGGGACTGAATCCAAGAATACTCTAGCCAGCAAGTCTATCAATCAAAATTGAAGGAAAAATCAGGAGCTTCGCAGACAAAAAAAAAAAAAAAAAAAAAAAAAAAAAAAAATGCTAAGAGAGTTTATCATTACCAAGCCAGCAATGCAAGAAATGCTAAAGGAAATGCTGTAAAAAGAAGAAATAAAAAGGTAAGAAGGAACGCATTAGAAATGGCTCAAACAAGTAACTTTCAATAACTTTAAATGCAAATTGACTAAATGTTCCAAACCAAAGACATTGAGTAGTTGAATGGATAAAAATCATATAATTACTGTCTACAAGAGACCCACCTCAGAACAAAGGAATCACACAGACTGAAAGCAAAGGGATGAAAAAATATCTTCCAGGCAAATGGAAATGAAAAAAAAAAAAGGTTGGGGTAGCAATACTTATATATGAAAAAATAGATCTCAAAGTGAAGGCCATAATAAGAGATGAGGAAGGCCACTTTATAATACTAAAGGAATCTATACAAGAGGCTATAACCCTGCTAAAAATGTATGCATCCAATGCAGGAGTACCCAAATACATACAAAATCTCCTGGAAGATATCAAGGGAGAGATCGACAACAATACAATCCTAGTAAGGGATTTTAATAGACCACTGACATCACTGGATAAATCCTCCAGACAAAAAATCAGCAAAGAGCCGGGACCAGTTTGGCTCAGTGGATAGAGCGTCGGCCTGCAGACTGAAAGGTCCCGGGTTTGATTCCGGGCAAGGGCATGTACCTTGGTTGAGGGCACATCCCTAGTAGGGGGTGTGCAAGAGGCAGCTGATCAAGGATTCTCTATCATCGATGTTTCAAATTCTCTATCCCTCTCTCTTCCTCTCTGTGAAAAATCAATAAAATACATTTTAAAAAATCAGCAAAGAAATAGCAATCCTAAATGACTCACTAGATCAGATGGACTTCATTGACATACTGAGAACATTTCACCCCAAAACCGCAGAATATACATTCTTCTCAAGTGCACATGGGACAGTTTAAAAAATAGACCACATATTGGGTCACAAGCAAAGTCTCCGCAAATTCAAGAAGATTGAAATCATACAAAGCATCTTCTCAGACCACAATGGCATAATATTAGAAATAAACTACAGTAAAAACCATCCAAAAACACTCAAACACTTAAAAGCTGAATAGCATGCTATTAAATAATGATTGAGTTAGCAAAGAGATCAAAGAATAAATTAAAAACATCCTGGAAACTAGTGATAATAAAAACACAACAATCCAAAATCTATGGGACACAATGAAAGTAGTCCTGAGAGGGAAGTTTATAGCTCTACAGGCCTACCTTAAAAAACAAGAAAAAAAAAATAGTAGTAAATCATCTAACTCTACAACTCAAGAATTAGAAAGAGAGCAACAAGAAAAGCCCAGAGTGAGCAGAAGGAAGGAGATAATAAATATCAGAGCAGAAATAAATAACCATAGAGACCAAAATAAACAAACAAACAAAAAACAACAACACAAAAGATTAATGAAACCAAAAGCTAGTTCTTTGAAAGGATAAAAAGATTGATGAACCTCTAGCCAGACTCACCAAGAAGCAAAGAGAGAGGACCCAAATAAACAAAATCAGAAATGAAAGGGCTAAATAACAACAGACACCACAGATATAAAAAAGATTGTTGAAAAATACTATGAACAACTCTATTCCAACAAACTAGACAACCTGGAGGAAATGGACATATTCCAAGAAAAATACCACCTTCCAAAACTCAATCAGGAAGATTCTAAAAATCACAATAGGCGGATAACTATGGAAGAAATTGAAGCAGTCATCAAAAAGTTTCCAGCAAACAAAAGCCCAGGGCCAGATGGTTTCACAGGAGAGTTATATGAAACATTCAGGGAAAAACTAAAACCTATCCTCCTCAGATTATTCCAAAAAATTGAAGAGGAAGAACACTTCCAAGCTCATTTTATGAAGCCAGCATCACCCTAATACCAAAAATAGATAAAGACAACACAATGAAGCAAATTATAGGCCAGTATCCCTCATGAACATAGATGCCAAAATCCTCAACAAAATTCTAGCTAATCGGATCCAACAGTGCATCAGAAAGATTATATACCAGGACCAAGTAGGATTTATCCTGGGGATGCAAGGATGGTAGAATATCTGCAAATCAATAAACATGATAAATCACATAAACAAATTGAGGGATAAAAATTACATAGTCATATTGATTAATGAAGAAAAAGCATTTGACAAAATCCAACAACCTTTCTTGATAAATACTTTCAAAAAGGTGGGAAGAGAAGGATCATACCTCAACATAATAAAAGCCATATATGACAAACCCACAGCCAACATCACACTCAATGGACAAAAACTAAAACCATTTCCCCTAAGAACAGTAACAAGACAGGGATGCCCACTCTTACCACTCCTGTTCAACATAGTATTGGAAATACTAGCCATTGCTATCAGACAAGAAGAAGAAATAAAAGACATCCAAATTAGAAAAGAAGTAAAACTGTCCTTATTCGCAGATGACATGATAATGTACATAGAAAAGCCTAAAGACTCTATCAAAAAAGTATTAGACTTAATAAATGAATTTGGCAATATAGCAGGATACAAAATTATTGCCAAGAAATCTGTGGTATTTCTATACACCAATAGTGAACTTACAGAAAGAGAGACTAAAAAAGCAATCCCATTTACCATTGCACCAAAAAAATTTAAGACACCTAGGAATAAACTTAACTAAGGAGGTAAAAGACCCATATTCAAAAAACTATAGGACACTGAATAAAGAGATCGAGGAAGATATAAACAGATAGAAGAACATACCGTGTTCATGGATTGTTAGACTCAACATCATTAGAATGTCCATACTACCCAAAGCAATCTATATATTCAATGCACTCCCCATTAAAATACCAATGGCATATTTTACAGACTTAGAATGAACTCTCCAAAAAATTCATCTGGAATAAAAAAAGACACTGAATAGATGCAGCAATCCTGAGAAAGAAGAACAAAATAGGTTGGATCTCAATATCAGATATCAAGCTGTATTACAAAGCCATTTTTTTTCAAAACAGCCTGGTACTGGCACAAGAACAGACATATAGATCAATGGAATAGAATAGAGAACCCAGAAATCAACCCAAACCACTACGCCCAATTAATATTCGACAAAGGCATGAACATACAATGGAGTCAAGACAATTTCTTCAATAAATGGTGTTGGAAAAAATTGGACAGATACATACAAAAAAAGAAACTAAACCACCAACTAACACCATACACAAAAATAAACTCAAAATGGGTAAAGGACTTAAACATAAGATGGGAAACCATAAAAATACTAGAAGAATCCACAGGCAGCAAAATCTCAGACATAGGCCAAAGGAATTTCTTCAATAGAAACCAAAGAGAAAACAAGCAAATGGGACCACATCGAAATAAAAAGCTTTTTCACAGTAAAAGAAACCATCAACAAAACAACAAGAAAGCCCACTGTGTGGGAGAACATATTTGTCAATGTTATCTTGGAAAAGGGTTTCATCTCCAACATTTACAGGGAACTCATACAAATTAACAAAAGGAAGATAAACAACCCAATCAAAAAATGGGCAATGGACCTAAATAGAAACTTTTCGAAAACACAAGTGAGGATGCCATACATGGGGCTGGTAGTGGGAAGAATGTGCCTTTTGAGAGCCTGGACCCCTCCCTCAACCTTCCCGCCCAGTCCTAGGATCAGCCAGCCTGCAGGTCCCTCCCACCGCCTCTGTGATGGGAGAGCTCCAGGGGCGCCCCCTGCCCTGCCCCGTGCACTCACATGAGGAAGCAGGAAAGAGCTTCCGCATCTGGACTCTGGGGAAGGTGCCGCCGGGCCAGGGCCTTGAAGCGCTGCCAACGTCGGAAATTTTTGTACACACTGTTGGGGTTACAGGAGTCCTCCAGCGAGGCCTTGGACTGGGAGGTGGCCAGGCCACCCTTCCTTGAAGCCCCAGCACTCACAGAGGGGACAATAGGGGCCAGCTGGGCAGCTGGCGGTGGAGCTTGAGGAGGAAGGCTGGGACACCAGCCTCCATCGCCGGCCTGGGTGCCTCCAAAAGCCGAGGTGGGCATGATCGTCTCCACCGCAGAGGCTTCTAAGAAGAGGGGTGCAGGACACACAGCACCCCCACAGGCGGCACCTGGAGCATTCCAGTTGGGTGGGGCCTGGGTCAGGACAATGGTCTGAGTCTGAGAGGGCTGTGGTCGTCCCCCTTCTGAGCTGACCTGGGCCATGATGTTGTAAGCCCCAGTCCCAATGGGGCCTTGACCAGCATCTCCTGCCACCAGAGGTGTCCTGGGCCAAGCCTGCAGCACCAGGGGGCAGCCAGGAGGGAATGACGGGGTCTTGGGAGGCGGCAGGTGCTGCTCCCCAGGGGGCTGGTGTGCGGGGCCAGTAGAGGGCAGGGGACAGGGCTGGGCCATGAAAGGAGTCAGGGAGGCACTGGGCTTCAGGATCACATCCGCTCCCAGCGCTGCAGATGCTGTGGAGACAAAGGAAAGGGGGAATGGAGGAGGAGGCCCAGCAAACAGCACTGAGGTGCTCTGGGCCCCTTTAACCGCTGGGGAACCAGGGCAGTGAGTCTCACCAGGGAGGGCCCTTTGGATGGGCAAACGTGGGAGGTGGCAAATGTCCTCAGGTCATGGTCACACTCTGACCTCCAGTTGGGAATTATTCCACTGGAGAGCTTGCTCCCCGTTCGCCAAGGTTCCCTGACCCCTGTCTGTGAGAAGCACCAGCCCAGCCAGCGCTGCCCTGACAGCCTCCCTAAGGACTCCCCGGCACCGACCCTGCCAGCCTCAGAGTCCTGGCCCTGGGAGACGTCTGCTCTGGGGCAACAACCCTAGGCAGACCCACTAGCGGTAGTGACCTTGGAACTCACATATCCGAAGTAAGTTCTAGGCACCCAAAGGGCCTCTGAGAACAGCCGTGTCTAACACATTAGGGCTCATCTGCTCCTCAGTCTTCCTCTTCCTCAGTACAAACCGCCCCCTTTCTGTCCTGGGCTTGCACAACAACACAGAAACACTCGAGTGATGTCTCTCCACAAGAAGGCACAGGAACCCTGATCTAACCCTCCACACACCGCCCAGCATGCACGTGTGTCAGAACACTTAGCACTGCCAGGTCCTGCCACTGGGCCCAGCGCTCAGGCTGCTGGCCACCCTCAGGAGCTCTGTCATTTCACAGCCAGCTATGGCTGCAGAGAGTCAGAGGAGGGCCACGGAATGGGACACAGTGGGGCTGGTGGTAGGGGTTTCCAGAAACTTCCAGAGCTGCTGTCCTGTTAAATGGGTCCTGGGACTGCAGACTGTGTGAGGTCCTTCCTCTCCAGCTCCCAACAGTGGGAAGTGAAGACAGTAGGAAGCAGGTGTGAGCGATGACAGTGGGACACAGGTGTCTGAACACATCCCCGCTCAGAGGAACCAGAGCAGACCTCGTCCAGGGGAGCACGCTGCAGGCCGCACCCTCACTACTGACACAGACATGGTCCTCCTGCCCCTGTGCTCCCCTTCCCCCTTTAAAAAGGAACCCGCTTTCGCAGACCTTCCACGGAACACCGCCCATGCTCCACATCTGTTATCTGTCCCTGAAGCAGGGACGTGGTCTGTCAGCAAAACCCTCATCCCAGTAAAGAGCAGGGCAGAGGGTGGGCCATGAGATGCAGCACAAGAGGGAGTCGGGCTGAAGACCTGGGTGGCACGGGGGGAACAATTGGGGACAGCTCAGGGAAGCGGGCCCTGTCTTGGTGGAAGTTTCCCGGCCGCCCTGCCCGTGTGGAATCCCAGCCACCAGGCAGCTCCCTGGGCTGAGGAGCACTGAGCTCTGGGCTGGAGGCAAGGGAGAAGCTCTGGGCTGCAGCAGGTGGAGGACTTTCCAGCTCAGCCCTCAGGAGGACATTTCATTGTGGACTTGGCCACATACAGCCCCACTAGACAGCTTTCTGGCTAAGACCACCCTCCCACTGTCCCATTCGCTCTAGCGCACTCATTTCAGTCCCTTAGAAAGATGCTGCAGGGCCAGCTCCAGGTACCCCAGAACAGCACCCAGGACTGGGCTTTCCCATGACCACCCTTTCCACCCCCATGACATCGCCCACTACTCCCCCATACACGTGGAAGTGGATCATCTCCCCTCTGGGAAGAATCCACGTGCCTGCTGCTGGCCTTTCTCCACACCCAGGCATGTCCCTGAGCCCCCCTGACCCCCCCTGAGGAGCCCTCCCAGCCAGTGCCGTCACAGGTTCCCACTGGCTCCCAGCCTCCCCGGGTGACAGGTCCTTGGAGGTCCAGTGCTCTCTCCTCCTACTTCAGTCAAACCGTGTTTCCCCAGAGTCACATTTCAATCCCAAGTATTGAGGGACAGCTCAGTGTTTAAAACACACCCCCTCCAGTCTATAGTCCTACCTCCTGCTGAAGCCATCCCCGTGGACTCATTCAGGGACCACCGCTGCCTAGAAGCCTCCACAACGAGAAAAGTCAAGCCGAGGATCCAGAGAGTGACCTGCTCCAACAGCTGCTCAGCATCCAGTGGAGGGAAGGTTTGGGTTTAAACAGTAGAATGTGTGGCTCCTGACCTTCTGCAGCGGGGGAGGGGCAGAGGACCGGTGGGCTGGGGTGGGTTGGGGTTCCATGGAGGGCTCTGATAGGTAGACAAGAACCCGCAGTTCCTTTCGAATTTAAGAGGCAACACCATTGGTGTGTGGCTCTTCGGCACTTTATACATCGGTGATTTTAGATTCACAGTCCAGAGTCTTTACCCGATGAGCCCTTTATCTCCGTTCTTGATACTCAACCTGCTTCCTATCTGGTCTTGGTTTACTTCAACACAGGCTACACTTTCTGAACAAAATTCAGAACATGTGGCCTGAAGAAATAATGGGAACGTATGGCTCACGGATCCCAGTGTTTGAAATTAGGATTGACCCCACAGAGGCAGCATGCTGGGTTGCTGGGTGCACCTCATTCCTTAGGGAGCAGTCCTGTGGCCCCAAGTTCCACCCAGTGCTGGGAGCCCTGCAGATGCAGCCGGCCCAGCCTTACAACCCATCCCCTTTGCCCCAGTCCATCAGGGCAAGGCCTACAGCCTACAGGGCAAGGCCAGAAATCACTGCTTTTGTTTCTCAGAGTATTAGGTTGTTCAATGTTTACTTGTTAACCTTTGATTTTAATGCAATGTTTTAAACAAGTAATGCCTTTGCATCGTTAATAGCCCAATTCTGCAAAATGGAAAATGCTGTGAGGAGTCTCTCCACCTCCTTCTCCTCGGAGCACAGTTTCTTTCCTAATGTTATCTGTTTCCTTTTAGTCTTTCCAGAGATGTATCATGCAACCAAAAGCAAATGCATGCTATTTTCATTTTTACAAAATGCTCAGCTTTTTCCTCCAGTTAAAAATTAATACATGTTCCAATACATTTATTTTATATGTAGAATTGTTTATATATACTACAATGATTGTCTTTGTACTGGTAGCATGATTTCTCTCTTTATTTCTGGAGGCTAGATTCTTAGAACAAGAAGTCCTAGAATCCCTTAAAATTCAAAGTACATGAAAAAATAGGTGGCCAGATTTAGCAAATAAGGGATGCACACTTGAGTTTGATTTTAAGATACACAATGAATTAGTTTTTAGGAAAATTGTGTCCCATACAATATTTGGGACTGTAAATCTGTTTGCTGTTCCCTGAAATTTAAATTTAACTGGTATCCTGTGTTTATTTGGCAACTCTATCAAACAAGTAACTTATTACGCTATTATTAGTCAGTCACCCTGTAAGAAGAACTCTGAGTAAAGAGACTCAAGCATGTACTGTGGCTTCACCACAAAACACAATTGCACATGCACGTGACATATGCACACTCTTTGGAGCATATGGAATTTGTGAAAGCTGTCTAGGCTAAGTGGGGTTAAGGACAGAAATAAGAGACAGAGGACAAACATTCTGCTTTCACAAGTTAATGGGGTAAACACCCTAAGGTTGTGGCTTTCCTATGTGTTAAAATGCACTACACATGAGGTGGATGTGCATTCTGAGAGGAAGCCAGAATTCCATTCACCATGTCAGCCCCCATTCATAAAAACTTGCACCCACCTCAGTCCGAGTTTGCCAGTGTGAGCCTAGATGCCCTGCTCATTGGTCTCCAAATGTTCTCTCCGCATCATATACCCTTGCTCTTTGGAATCCAGGCTCATCATGCCATGCGGTCCCATCTGCATGTGAATCACGGTCACACCCCTTAAGAAACTTGTTTGATTCTCATTTGCATATTGTGGATAAATGTCAGTTCAGCACTATCCAAATGATAGGAACAAGCATTTGTGTTTTGTGAGAGGAGGGGATTGTTAGGAAATGGATCAAGGGAGATGGGAGGTCACAACTTTGGAGGATTTCAATTTAATCTCTTGGGAGTCAATCTTTAATCCCCCTATAGCAGCAGAATTCCTACTGTTGGTAGGGTGTTGGTGAAGAGAAGAGAGGTTCAGAAGGTAGTTCCACACTGTGAGAACTCATTTAAAAAGAAGCCTTCTGTTGGCACTTAAGAAGTTCCTTGCTGCCTGCAAGGAAATAATGACTCAAAAGAAGCTGAGATGAGAGCAATTCAAGCAAAATTCTGGTGGACTTTATTTCAAAAAACTACTGGAGATTGAAAAAAATGAAAAACTTGAAGACATTTATCAGGATTTGAGCTTTTATCTCAGAGTTAATCTTTTTTTAAAATATATTTTATTGATTTTTTACAGAGAGGAAGGGAGAGAGATAGAGAGCTAGAAACATCGATGAGAGAGAAACATCGACCAGCTGCCTCTTGCATACCCCCTACCGGAGATGTGCCCACAACCAAGGTAAATGCCCTTAACCGGAATCGAACCTGGGACCTTTCAGTCCGCAGACCGATGCTCTACCACTGAGCCAAACCGGTTTTGGCTCAGAGGTAATCTTAAATGACTTTCAACCGATACCTTTGTATTAGAGAGAGATGAGGAAATATTGTACTCAGCTACTCAGAAAAGAAGGCATGTTGCTTCTCCCCCATGTCTAGTGAGTGAACCGATTATGTACAAGACTCTTACTCATGGCTTAGATGGGCTTTTAATGACTCTTCTCAGGGCTAGAGATATAAAAATTGCATTGGGGAAATACTGCAGTCACTTTGTGCTACATCAAAGTCCTAGGCACAAGAAGCAGATGTAATCGAATGAGCTCAAAGGTCGTCAGGGAGGACCTGCCATGGAAGGGGTAGTGAAAAGGGCTTTGGGCCATCTCTCAGAGGATTCCTTCAGAAAGGCCAAGGGCAGGCACTCAGTGCTGAGGGAGACATCTTCCGTCCGGGTATGATCAAAGCTTCAGAAAACAGCTACCTCCCCCCAAGCAGGTAACATTGGAGGAATGGCGAGATGCCATACTTGTGTTTTGTGCAGTTTTCATTCTGTGCATGTGGAGACACCTCTGAGATGTGCGTGCTCTTCAGAGAGCCTGGGGGGTGGAAATGCCCTACTGTTGCAAATGACCAGGAGAAGATCGGAGGATTTCAGTTTCTTTGGAAAGCATGACAAACTCAAGTCAGTAAGTTGATTCTGCTACTACATATATGTTTTATTACTCTGACACCATGTTTCAGGCCGGCCTCTCCCAAGCCCTGTCCCGAAGGGGCAGCTAAGCACATGGACAGTACGTCAGCAGCTTTAAAACCCAAGTGCTCCCTGCACACGCGCTGGGAGGCTCTGAGGAGGAGGACCTGCAGGAGGCTTCCTAGGGCGCCCCTCCCTCCACCTCCTTCCTCTGCTGCAGGGACAGCTCGGGCTTCTTCCCAGGGTGCCTCGCGCCAGGACACAGGAGCACGCCCACTGGGGGCGGGGCTCTGTCCTGCAACTGCTCCCAGCGTCCGTTGCAGTAGTTGGCTCCCATAGGCGTAAGCGCTGAGGTGGTTGGCTCCCAGAGGCGCATGCGCTAAGGCGGTTGGCTTCCATAGGCGCATGCGCTAAGGCGGTTGCTCCCATAGGAGCATGTGCTAACGGCAGGGCGTGTCCCCAACTGCAGCCTCTGGGGTTGCGCGTGGGCATGGCATGGCGGCCTCGGGAGTCCGTTAGGTGAACAGGAGGGAAGGGGCGCGGCCTCCGCACCCCTCAGGTGTCCCCCTCTTCTCTGCTGTTCCCCAGGTGGGCAGTGTCCCCTGCTTTCTGGACACACAGCTCCCGGCAGTTCTTCCGGATCTGAAGGCGCCTCGGGGTCAGCAGGAAGCTGCCCTCATTGGAAATGAGCGGTCATGGCGGAGCCTCCCCTCCCCACAGGTCCCGGGGCTCCTTACCCCTGGAGCCCCTCAGCCCACGGCTTCCTTCCCCCGCACCCCGCCCTGAGGGCAGCGGCCTTGTGACCACATAATGCCTCTGCCCCGAGCCTGGGGTGGGGTCAGGCCTGGGTGTGTGAGGCCTGGGGTGGGGGGCAGGCCTGGGTGTGTGAGGCCCAGGGTGGGGGGCAGGCCTGGGTGTGTGAGGCCCAGGGTGGGGGGCAGGCCTGGGTGTGTGAGGCCCGGGGTGGGTGGCAGGCCTGGGTGTGTGAAGCCCGGGGTGGGGGGCAGGCCTGGGTGTGTGAGGCCTGTGAGGCCTGGGGTGGAGGGCAGGCCTGGGTGTGTGAGGCCTGGGGTGGGGGGCAGGCCTGGGTGTGTGAGGCCTGGGGTGGAGGGCAGGCCTGGGTGTGTGAGGCCTGGGGTGGGGGGCAGGCCTGGGTGTGTGAGGCCTGGGGTGGGGGGCAGGCCTGGGTGTGTGAGGCCTGTGAGGCCTGGGGTGGAGGGCAGGCCTGGGTGTGTGAGGCCTGGGGTGGGGGGCAGGCCTGGGTGTGTGAGGCCTGTGAGGCCTGGGGTGGAGGGCAGGCCTGGGTGTGTGAAGCCCGGGGTGGGGGACAGGCCTGGGGTCTGTGTCTGTTCACTTGGTGGCGGTAATCTGCGGTGTGAATTCAATGCGTGCGCTCGCTCTGTCTGGATGTCTGTGATCACGGGGAGGTCATGCCTGTGTTTCTGAGTGTGTAGGGTTGAGTGCTGTATTTGGAGGGTGTTGAGATGTAGTGCGTGAATACTCAAGCAGTTGGTGGTAATGTGTTGGTAATTTGGTGTTTGCTGAAGTGTTACCTGTTTTGTTTTTCCCCCTTTGAATTCCTGTTTTTTTCTACTGGCAGATTTGGAAGGATTATAGGCATTCGCATAGGGCAATGTTAGGACTAGTGCAGGCATTCATTAGCTTGGGTGTATGATCTGTGTTTTGTATTTGGGGAATGTAGATGGATCATTGTGTATTCGGGGCATGTTGAAATGTTATGTGTATTTCTTTTTGTGATCTATGCCTGTTTCAGTGTGCAGAGGGCAGGTCTGTGACTATTTTTAGGACTGGTAGGTCTGTATATGCTGGTGTGCAGTAGTGTTAGTGCAATTCGGTGTGTGGTGTGTGTGGCTGTATTCTGTAAGATGGAAGAGTTAATTCTGTGGGAATTTGGGAGTGTGGGGTTCTGTGTACGCAGGTGGTGTGGCATGAAGTGTATCTGGGCCATACGTATAGGGAGGTGGGTTTGCATATTTGCAGTGCACTGGGTGTTCGTGGGTCTATTTCGGGCTTGTGGAGAGTATGTGTATTCCTGTGTATTGCAGGGCCATGGGGAAGGGTATTTGCTGGAGCTATGTGTTTGTATTTTTCAGTAAGGGCTCTAAGGCTTACATATTTTGGGTACCAAGTATGTGTGCATTTGACAGAGAGAGGTCTCTGCTTATACAGAGAGGGGAGTGGGAGGACTGTGTCTATATATTGGAGGTGTGTAATATGGTTATTTGTAGTATTTGTGGATGTGAGAGCTGACTCATTAGCTAGGGGTAATTTGCTATTTGGGAGTTCTTATATGGTTTGCTGGAGATATTTCTATGTGTCTTGCACATGTATACTGATGTGTGTGTGTGTGTATCTGTCACCAGATGTATAAATTGTCAGCCTGCTCATAAGTTATAGGGTTGTTAGGTATTTTTAAAGTATATTTCTTTGGAGAATTCTAGAGTGTTCCACATGTGTTTGGTTGTAGGTAGTAAGCAGTGGTCTGTTTGTACATGCAAGGTAAGGGAATAGTGCTGGTGTTATACCCAGTACACTACAAATATGCCAACATAGGTCCCTATAGCTTATATCCCAGATACACATTCAATGCCACACTACCTACATATACAATACATAACCCCACACTCCCAAATTCCCACACAGAATGAACTCTTCCATCTCACAGAATACAGTCATACAAACACCACATCAAATTGTACAAACACTGCCTGACACCTATATACAATACCCACCAGTCCTGAAAATAGTCACAGACCATACATATCTATAGTGTCCTTTGATATATTGAAGAGGAAGGTGATGAGATTGTATCTTGGAGAGGTGGCATAATGCATAATGTTTGAGGGGTCTATATATTCAGGGAATATTTGCATGTGTGTGTGTTCCCATAGGTGTGTGAGAGTTGTGTATGCACATTTAGTGAGAGTTAAGGGATTATCAGCGCCTTTGTGTTTTGCATGTATCTATCTGAGCATGTGGGGTGGATATTCAAGAGTGGTTTGAGGTATGTGTATTTGGGATTTGTGAGTGTGTCCAGAGGCTTAGGGTCCTCTTTGCATCTGTTCCAGAATGTAATGCTTGCACAATTTGGTGGTGTTGCTTGTATGTGTTCTCTCAGTATGTGTGGGGAGGACTTATATGTATTTGATAAGTAGTTGTTTGTGACTGTGTATGTATTTGAGTTCCTAAAGCTTATGGATGGGCTGTGTATTCTAAGGAATGTGAGAGTTCACTTTGCATGTTTGGGAACAAAGACTGTGTAGGGTGTGTGTGTGTGTTCAGGAATCATGGAGTGTGTATTTTAGGGCTGTGAGATTGCATATATTTTTTTGGTGTGGTACATGAGAGTTTGCATGTGTAGGTATTCAGTGTATATCTGGGTGGCATGGTGATTGCCCATGTTTGTATTCAGGCCCATGTTGTATGTTTATAGTTGTGGAACTTGCATGTGAATATCAGGGTGATCAGGGTTTGTAACAATTTAGGGAGTAAGAGGTAGACTATCTGTATATTCAGTGAAGGTGGGGGTGGAAATGTACCTATATGTGGATTAATTTTTGTTTATATATCGGGGTTGGGTGTTGAGTATCCTACTCAGTGTGTAAGTAGGTATGAAAAAGGATGGGGTACACTGGAACTGGCTCATGCTAGCTTGAGGTAGTCGATGTGCATGTCTCTCCTGGGCTCTGTGTTGATCAGGTAGGTAACTTGAAATTAGTCATGCTGGGAATATTTGTATCAGATATTCATGACAAATGCAGTCTTTCCTGCACTCCCTGAGTGATCAGCATTCACCAGCATCCCACTAGTGTGTGTGTGTGTGTGTGTGTGTGTGTGTGTGTGTGAAGCAGGAATATCCAGGCATCAGTGGACATATACATGGGAGGCTCTCCATGAATTGCCAGTGAGGCATCTGGGGCTGGGAGCCTTGTATGTGTGCGTGGACCCTGGTCATTCTGAATCATTGCGTTACTCTTAAACAGGTTGGTCCATTCCTTAGGGCCAAAGAATTACCACAAATGAATTGCCTCTTCATGCAGGTGGGTTCAGGAGTATCTGAGCTTTAGGCAGGTGGACATTTCTTTAGCATTTGAATGGTCCTGACATCAGGGACCCAGATGAGTGGGCCTGGTAGACAGATAGCCAGGCAGAGCAGAACCTTTCCAGGTGTGTTATTGGTGTGACAGGGAGCAGTCAGGAAGTCTTGGGGTTTCCTGGTCAGAAGGTCAGATAGCCAAGTGTTCCCCAGGCAGACTCCCTAAGAATCAGCTGGACAGCTACAGGCATTGTGGCCCTTCTGGGATATGGCTGGTTGTCAAGGATACCCTTCACATAAGGTCCAGGTGGTGGAAGTCTACAGAGCCTTGTGACCCTGCATCCATCTGCCCCATGGGGGTATCTCAGCTAGGTGTGCCACTAGTTCTTAACCCACCTACCTCCATGGAAACCTCATTCCTTAGGTATTGGAAATGCTTTAGGGGTCAGTGAAATGGCAGGGATGGAGATGGGGAGACTTTGGGCCTGTGGAGGGCTGGAAGCTGAGCCCTGGAGAGACTGGGGTATTACTCTGACATATATCTCTGACATTCCCAAATTCTTTAGACATGCTCTCCTTTGTTTTCTGAAGGTCCAGGATGCTTCTCCCACTGACATGAAGCTCATCTCAGTCTCATGTTTTACTGAGAGGATGGCATGGCCCTCTTTCCTCTATTTCATGTTTAACTGCACAGTCGCCAGAGGGAACCATGTGATCAATGTAGCCACCAGCTGACCCCACAGCTGCCTCCTGGCTCCCTCAGTTCCATGGAGGATTTCTGGGCTTCCTTATGGTGAGTCTCCTCCGGGCCTTTTCTCGCTCATGGTGAATCCTCCTGCCAACACAGTATGCCATCCTCACTTGATTGAATGCCCCAATAACTGCTTCTCTTAGTACAAACAGGTTCCTAGTGGCTCTCACTGCCCCTTTCTAACTAACTTGTCCCCAATAAAATGACTGTGTGTTGCACTGATCATATTGTGTGTTGTTGGTGGAATGGTCTGTGCCTGCTTTTATATTTTAAAAAGCTTTATATCTTAAATAAAAATAAAAATGTAGCATCTTACCTAATTATAGGCAAACATGTAAATTGACTGTACCTCCACTATGCCACCAGCCAATTAGGAGTGATATGCAAATTAACCCAACAAAAATGGCGGTTATTTTGCAAACTCAGTTGCCCAGTGACCAGGGGAGGGGAAAAGGGGGTGCAGGATGCAGGTGTTCTGCCCCACCTCCGGTCTCTCAGGGCCTCTGGCAGAGGGGATAGGAAGGGCTGGAGTGGAAAGAGGCGGCTCTAGGGCCTGAGAGGAAAGGAGATGGGCCGGAGTGGAAAGGTGATGCCAGCAGCCAGGGAAAGGACAAAATAGACTTTATTTTTTATTTTATTTTTTATTTTTTTTTATTAAGATATTATGTGTACATACCTTACCAATCTCCACCCCACCCCCATTCCCAAACATGTTCTCCCTCCCCATAGTTTTTCCTCCATTGGTTATGCTTATATGTATGCATACAAGTCCTTTGGTTGATTGATCTCTTATCTCTCCCATATCTCCCTACCCTCCCTGCTGTATTTTGACAGTCTGTTTCTTTATTGTCTCTGTATCTATCTTTTTGTTCATCGGTTTATAATGTTTCTTATTATACATAAATGAGTGAGATCATGTGGTGTTTTCTTTCATTGACTGGCTTATTTCACTCAGCATAATGTTTTCCAATTCCATCCAGGTCGCTGTAAATGATAAGAATTCCTTCATTTTATGACAGCATAGTATTCCATTGTATAGATGTACCATAGTTTTTTGATCCAATCATTTGCTGACAGGCACCTAGGCTGTTTCTAAATCCTAGCTATTGTAGATTGTGCTGCTATGAACATAGGGGTGCATATATTCTTTCTGATTGGTGTTTCTAGTTTCTTAGGATATATTTCTAGGAGTGGGATTACTGGGTCAAATGGGAGTTCCATTTTTAGTTTTTTGAGTAAACTCCATACTGTTCTCCACAGTGGTTGCACCAGTCTGCATTCCCACCAGCAGTGCACGAGGGTTCCTTTTTCTCTGCATCCTCACCAGCACTTGTCATTTGCTGATTTGTTGATGTTAGCCATTCTGACAGGTGTGAGATGGTACCACATTGTCATTTTGATTTGCATTTCTCGGATAATTCGTGAGTTTGAGCATGTTTTCATGTGCCTCTTGGCCTTCCTTTTGTCTTCTTTTGAGAAGATTCTATTTAGGTCCATTGCCCATTTTTTTATTGGATCATTTATCTTCCTTTTATTAAGTTGTATAAGCTGTCTGTAAATATTGGAGATTAAACCTTTATCAGTGATAACATTTACAAATTTGTTCTCCCATACAGTGGGCTTTTTTTGTTGTTTTGTTGCTGTAAAAAAGCTTTTTATTTTGATGTAGTCCCATTTGTTTATTTTCTCTTTAGTTTCCATTGCCCTAGGGCAGGGGTCAGCAATCTTTAAGACATAAAGAGCCACTTGGACCTGTTTTCGAAGGAAAAAAAAACCGGGGAGCCGCAAAATCATTGCGACATTTAAAACAAATATAACACTGCATATATTGTTTCTTACCTTAATGCTATATACCAGATTGTGCAGTTAGCTGTCAATCTGAAGAAAAAAAGGATTTTTTCACTTAACGAAAAGAGCCGCATGCGGCTCTGGAGCTGCAGGTTGCCGACACCTGCCCTAGGGGCAGTATCAGTGAAAAAATTCTTTTGGCGTATGTCTGAGATTTTGCTGCCTGTGGATGCCTCTAGTATTTTTATGGTTTCCTGTCAAACCTCTAGCCAGGCTAACCAAGAAACAAAGAGAGAGGACCAAAATAAACTGAAACCTATCCTCCTCAGACTATTCCAAAAAATTCAAGAGGAAGGAACACTTCCAAACTCCTTCTATGAAGCCAGCATCACCCTAATACCAAAACCAGATAAAGACAACCCAGTGAAAGAGAATTACAGGCCAATATCCCTCATGAACATAGATGCCAAAATCCTCAACAAATTCTAGCAAATGGGCTCCAGCAGTACATCAGAAAGATCATACACCATGACCAAGTAGGATTTATTCCAGGAATGCAAGGATGGTACAATATCTGCAAATAAGTAAACGGGATACATCACATAAACAAATTGAGAGATAAAAATCATATAGTCATATCAATTGATGCAGAAAAAGCATTTGATAAAATCCAACACCCTTTCCTGATAAAAACTCTCAAGGTGGGAATAGAAGGATCATACCTCAACATAATAAAAGCTATATATGATAAACCCACAGCAAACATCATACTCAGTGGGCAAAAACTAAAACCATTCCCTCTAAGAACAGGAACAAGACAGGGATGCCCACTATCGCCACTCCTCTTTGACATGGTACTGGAAGTACTAGCCATTGCAATTAGATAGGAAGAAGGAATAAAAGGCATCCAAATTGGAAAAGAAGAAGTAAAATTGACCTTATTTGCAGATGACATATTGTACATAAAAAACCCAAGACTCCATAAAAAAACTAATAGATTTAATAAATGAATTCGGCAATGTAGCAGAATACAAAATTAACGCCAAGAAATCTATGGCATTTCTATACACCAATAGTGAACTTATAGAAACAGAGACTAAAAAAGCAATCCCATTTACCATCACACCAAAAAAATTAAGATACCTAGGAATAAAGTTAACTAAGGAGGTAAAAGACCTATACACGGAAAACTACACGACACTGAAAAAAGAGATAGAGGAAGATGTAAACAGATACCCTGTTTCCCTAAAAACAAGACAGTGTCTTATATTAATTTTTTCTCCCAAAGTTGCACTAGGTCTTATTTTCAGGGGATGTCTTATCTTTCCATGTGCTAGGTCTTATTTTTGGAGGATGTCTTATTTTTTGGGAAACTTAACTAAGGAAGTAAAGGACCTATATGCAGAAAACTACACGACACTGAAAAAGGAGATAGAGGAAAATGTAAACAGATGGAAGAACAAACCATGTTCATGGATTGGTATCAACATCATCAAAATGTCCATACTTCCCAAAGCAATCTATAGGTTCAGTGCACTCCCCATTAAAATACCAACGGCATATTTCACAGACTTAGAAAGAACTCTCCAAAAGTTCATCTGGAACAAAAAAAGACCCCGAATAGCGACAGCAATCCTGAGAAAGAAAAATAAAGTAGGAGATATCTCAATACCAGATTTCAAGCTGTATTACAAAGCCACTGTTCTCAAAACAGCCTGGTACTGGCACAAAAAACACCCCAGACATATAGATCAATGGAATAGAATAGAGAATCCAGATATCAACCCAAATCACTATGCTCAATATTTGACAAAGGAGGCAGGAACATACAATGGAGTCAAGATAGTCTCTTCAATAAATGGTGTTGGGAAAGTTGGACAGACATTTGCAAAAAAAAAAAAAAAAAAAAAAAGAAACTAGATCACCAACTAACACCATACACAAAAATAAACTAAAAATGGATACAGGACAAAATGGACTTTGAAACAAAGGCCACCACAGACAAAAAAGCACCCAGAAACGGCACTTTTGAGTATTTATCCAAAGAAACCCAGAACACCAATTCAAAAAGGCATGTGCATCCCTAGTTCATGCAGCATTGTTTACAATAGCCAAGACATGGAAGCAGCCTAGCTGTCCAGCAATAGACAAAGGGAAAAGAAAAAGTAACTATAGACAGAAATATCAACGTCACTGAGCTGGAAAAAAAAGTGAAATCCTGCCATTGGCGACAACATAAATGGGCATGATACTAAGTGAAATAAGTCAGACGGAGAACAAATTCCTTATGATCTCACATGTGGAGCCGGAAGAGCACAGGAAAGCAGAGAAACAGGCTGCTGGTTCAGAGGACCTTATGGTGGTGGCCAGGTTGGGGTGTGAGTGAGAGGGGAAGGATTAAAGTTCAAATTGCCAGTTATAGGAACAGTCACATGATTGTAAAGAACAGTATAGGAAACATGGGCAATAATATTGTAAGAACTATAAATGGTGTCAGATTGTATTAATGTCTAATTACCATATTGTATACCTGAAACTAATACAACATTGAATGTCAACTATGACTGAAAAAAAATTAATTATTTAGATTTTTAAAAAGCAGAGGCTTCCTTCTGTCCATGCAATGAAGGGGAATGCAGGGTATGTCCCATGAAATACACTCTAAAAAAATATCAGCTCGAGAATAAGCAATTCTGTCCAACCTCAGCCATCCCAGCAATTTACATTCATTTTACTTGGTGGAATATTTTCTTTTCTTGTTTTTTAATATGTTTTTGTTGATTTTACAGAGAGAGGAATAGAGAGGGAGAGATAAAAACATCAATGAGAGAGAAATTGGCTGCTTCCTGCATGCCTCTTAATTTTGTTACCTCCCAGTCACCTCTCGCCTTTCTCAACCAGCTTCTGCCCTTCCCTCACCATGCAGGCATCTCTGGCTCAGGCAGCTAAGGGCCTCCCATCTTTGCCTGCTGTGCTTTTCAGCGGCCTTCTGCACCGATGTGCAGGGTCACCTATGAATCCTGTCTGCCTCAGCTCCAGTCATACCTGCTCCTGGTTCCTTCTGCTCCTAAGCTGTACCTTAATTCCTTTGCAGGTTCATCCTCCCAGTCCTCACATTGGATATGGGCCTTTCTCTACCTTCCTTGTTATGTGCGACCATAGGTATTTTTATTGTCAGCATCATTTTGGTTGAGGTTTTGGTTACTTGTAGGTATTTGTTTGCTGTCTTGGCTTCTGTTAACATTGATTTATCAACTATCCACACATCGATATCACCCTGCTGGACTGATCCTCCGAGTTTCAAAATCAGAAAGGTCGGGATCACTACATAGATATCTCAAAGGTTCTTTTAGCACAATATGCTAAAAGGCCAAGTTCTGATCTGTGCCCTAAAACCTAGAATTCTCCGACATTCTCTGCTTCAGCAAGTGGTGTCTACCCAGTGAGGTATGCAAAAGGAGACCTACTCACCTCCCTGTTACCTCCTTTTCCTTTCCCGCTCTTAGGGCGTCAGGCACCCTGGGCATACAGAGAGGGGATCTCTAGGCCTTGCCGTCACAGCAGACGGGCCCTGACGGGGAAGAGATTAAGTGAGTTCCATGCGGTGGGGACAAGGGGATCCAGGGGATAGTCTTACACAGTGGTCAGCAGGGAGCCTCGGAAGCGGAATTCTGCAGAGACATGGAGTGTGTGTGCATCAGGGACACGGGCAGGGCAAGGGAGAGTGTTCCTTCTCAAACTGTTTGCCCGGCCATCCTCACCTCCTGGGTAATCCCTCCTTTGGAGTGCGGTGGGAACTGCAGCTTGCTTCAAGCAAACAGAGTGGGCGAAAGTGATGGGGTGGATGTCATTCTGAGAGGAGGCTGTAGAGGCACCGTGAATGCCTTTTGCTCGCTCTCAGGTTCACAGCCTGCTTGCTGCACCAAAGCAAACGGCCCTGCTGCGAGCAGCCCACGTGGCAAGGAGTGAACATCTCTTGTCACCAGCCAGAAGGACCCTGAGGATCTGCCAGCAGCCATAGGAGCGATCCTTCCCAAAGCAAGCCTTGGGATGCCGCCAGCCTGGCAGCACTCACAGACACCAGCGGAGCCAGCCTGAGTCCTCCCATGGGCGCCAGGAGACCATCAGTGGCGGTTGCTTTTCGTCACCCCGTTCCCGAGGAACTTGTGCTCGCCATGCCTCACGTGGCCCTGCGCTGCATTGCTCTCCACTCCTGTAAGCACAGTTTATTGTCCTGGGTGGGCAGCGGTCTGAAATATCCACATCGGTGCTACCTTCCCACTCCAGCTGCTGAGTCTAGAATGGGCCCTGAGAACCCTTCCTGACAAAGTGCTTTGGAGCTGCTGCTGCTGGTGGTGAGGTGGCAAAGCCGGGCCTCTTGCTGGATCTTCAGGATCCTAGGACTACAGGAACCAGTCTCCATGTGGGAGGTTTGATTATTTTGCAACCGCTGTGCCAGGGGCCATGAGTACACGGTGTAGTTGACAGCTCACTCAGCTGTCACTGAGCAGCCAGCGTCACCTGCCGGCCATGTGAGTGAGCCATCACGGAGGGCCAGCCCAGCCAGCTCCGAGGGGACATCTCACTTTGACTCTATAAGAAACCCCTCTCTTCCCAAACCCCTGATTTACACACCAGGAGTAAAATCAAACGGTGGTTTTGGAAGCAGCGAGATTGGGTACTGAGGAGCACAGCTACGGCTGAACACTGCTCCCACCGGAAGTGCATGTCCCTGTTCTGCCTGATGGGAAAAGTTACAATCAAGAAATCAAACATGGAAAGAAAAATTGGAATCAAACAATAAAACCATGGAAAGAAAGGATTATAATAAAACAATAAAAGGATTCCTGGGGATCACACATGAAGAGTGAGGAGAAAAGGAGAATGAGCCGGAATAGAAGGGCTCTGCTCAGCATTGGAGCTGAGGGTGGAAGAAGGGCGAAGCTCTGTGCTTCCCGCCGGGGGTGGCACTCGCAGGCGCATCAGCGGCTCCCAGAGTGCCAAGCAGTTCAGCTGGGTAGAGTTCAAAGCAGGGGCGAAGGGCAGGTCTGCCGTGGCCGAAGCAGCTATCACAAGGGGAACCTAGTATATCAGGCAAAACTGCTGAAGTTACCCTGGTGCCAGTGAGTGCGTGCTGGGGGTTTGAAACATGCCTGTCTTGCCGAAACCGGTTTGGCTCAATGGATAGAGTGTCGGCTTGGGGACTGAAGGGTCCCGGGTTCGATTCCGATCAAGGGCATGTACCTTGGTTGCAGGCACATCCCCAGTAGGGGTTATGCAAGAGCAGCTGATCGATGACTCTCTCTCATTGATCTTTCTAACTCTCTATCTCCCTCTCTGTACAAAATCAATAAAATATATTTAAAAAAAAACAAACACAAAAAACACATGCCTGTCTGGGTGTTGTACATACCACTTGTCAGAAAAACAATAAGGCAGAAACTTTGCAGATGGACCGAGTGGAAAAAGAACTGAATTGCAACTTAGGCAGCTTCTATTTAAGTCCTTGTGACTCACCCCATGATTGTGCAGAGGTTACTCAAGGCCAGTGCACTCCCTGTAGACACCTGTCACTCCCTTGGTTTGCCGAGACGCTGGGAGGTTAATGAGATCACAGGTATGGAATGCATATGAGCTTCTAAGAGCAAGAGGCCAGATACAGTGGAGTTATTCTTATCATTTCCCCAGTCGCCTGGAAGTCAGCTTTCTAGCAAACCAAGGGTCAGGAGCCAGACACTTCAAAATAAAAGAAAAATAAGGGTATTTGCCCCCCGAGAAAGCAGGAAGCGGGTGGTGAAATGACTGAAAAGTTAGAGATAACACCAAGCCACTGTACACAGACACCCAGAAGTGAGTAAGTGGGTGATGGCTGGGGGGGGGGGGGGGGGGGAGCAGGAAAGGAAGGGAGGACAGCATACGGTTGGGAAGTGGCAGAGATGTGCAGGATGGGGCAGGCAGTCTGAGAGCCAGGCGAGCTGCGGGGCTGGCCTTAGAGAGCGAGTCCAGGAGGGTGTGGCAGCAGCTGGACGGTTGTGCTGAATGTCGTGCAGGTCATGGGGCAGGATCTTTGACAACAAGGATGCAGATGTTTCTAAGCAGTGGGTTGGAGAAACCAGATGTTGTAGGAGGAGCCGGTAATGTGACTGGCAGTAGACACCAGTGTATGTGTGTAAAGAGGAGCCAGGCGACAATTTAGGAGCAGTTAGAACAGGCCAGTGAGACTAGCAGCTGCCCAGAGGCTCCGTAAACGCTCGGAGTAACCTGTTAATGCTGCTGGACTTAACATAGCGCCCATCCCACAGACCCTGAACCAGGCTGCCCTCCTTTGCAAAGTAACCCCCCCCCCCCAAGGAATGCCAAGATTTTCCTGTGTACCCGCCCTTTCCTGAATGCACTAGATCTGGGGCCCTCCTAAGCTCACATTGGCTAAGTCCTTAGCTGCTCACATTGTTAGGAGAGTGTTAACTCTAGCAGCTCTTGCTGCAGCCTCCCTCCTGCAGCCTCCCTCCTGCAGCCTCCCTCCTGCAGCCTCCCTCCTGCAGCCTCCAACCTGCAGCCTCCCTCCTGCAGCCTCCCTCCTGCAGCCGCCCACCTGCAGCCTCCAACCTGCAGCCTCCCACCTGCAGCCTCCCTCCTGCAGCCTCCAACCTGCAGCCTCCCTCCTGCAGCCTCCCTCCTGCAGCCTCCTTCCTGCAGCCTCCAACCTGCAGCCGCCCACCTGCAGCCTCCCTCCTGCAGCCTCCCTCCTGCAGCCTCCAACCTGCAGCCTCCCTCCTGCAGCCTCCCTCCTGCAGCCTCCCTCCTGCAGCCTCCCTCCTGCAGCCTCCTTCCTGCAGCCTCCAACCTGCAGCCTCCCACCTGCAGCCTCCCTCCTGCAGCCTCCCTCCTGCAGCCTCCCACCTGCAGCCTCCCTCCTGCAGCCTCCCACCTGCAGCCTCCCTCTTGCAGCCTCCCTCCTGCAGCCTCCAACCTGCAGCCTCCCTCCTGCAGCCTCCCTCCTGCAGCCCTGACCTCAGAAGACTCTGGATCTTTGGAAAGTGCTTATGATATGTCCACTTTTCCTGTCCTGAGAAAACAGGCAGCCTCTGTTCTTGGTCCCAGGACCCTGCATCATTCTTGCTCCATCTACCCTGGCGGTTACTCCCTTCCTTCAGCCAGGGCAGTTGACCAAACTGGGCTGCATGCATGTTGAAATCGTCAGGGGAGCCCATGCCTCACCTCACACCTGTGCTGCCTGGATCCCTGGGGTGGGGCCCGGGTTGGGTTCATTTTAAGTCCCCCCAGGCGCCCTTCAGGAAGCACAGTTTGAATGGCCCCACGCCATGCTGGAGCTGCCTTCTCCTGCTCTTCACTGAGGTCAGCCCCACAACTCACTCCAGGTTGGTAACGAAGAATATTTCTCCAGTTTCTGCCACTTGTCCTCTTTGCAGCTTTACATTCATTTGCATCAATTACTTGATGAATTTTTGACGATCTGACAAAAATAGGTATAATTTTGATTCATTCACACCAGATGGTTATTGTGTCGATTGTTGTCATTTTTATACTTTTCAGTCTAAGGAAAAATAGGTCAGGTATTAAATGTTTTAAAAAAAATTTTTGTGGCACACCAGTTGAAAATTGCTATTGTAACTTAGAGTTTTAAAATGTATTGCAGGTCCTCACTCATGGGCTAGATAAATCTTAATGGCTTCCTGAAGTTGACTGAACATGAAGACAATGATGTGTGTGTGTGTGGGGGGGGGGGGGAGGGGGGGTTATTTTAAATAAAATCAACCTAAAGAGAAAGAAAAGTTAGCTAAATAGCTTCTTAAGCATAAATATTTATTTTCCAGTTTTTCTGGGGGCAAAAACCAGTTTTGGGGTTTTGGGGCTGATGCGCAGTAATGAATATGTAATGGGCCTCTGCCCTGGAACTCAGCATTCAGCTCCTAAAGCCTGGGCATTTCCCAATGATGAGGGCCTTGATTGCTGATGAGTGAGTGGGCCAGAGCTTTAAAACCCACATTTCTTAGCCTGCAGTGGGTCCTGCCTGACCTAGGGCTACTGACTGAAGCAGCAGGCGTTTCTGGGACTTCCAGGAAAGCACCCCGAGGGAAGGAAGGAGAGCAGACTCCCTCTTTCCGCCTTTCGCCTTTGTCCCCCTCCCTGCCCAGAACACTGACACGATGCTGCCCGCCAGCAGGGGGTTGGGCCAGTAGGTGACCTTGCAGTGGGAAGTCACTCACCGAGCAGTGAAATGGAATGAGAAGGAGCCTGTGGCTGACTTGTTTAGATTTGTTTATGCAAGTTAAAAATAATCCCTGTCTTCCTTAACTGCTGACATATGACTTCTGTTCTGTGCACTTGATCTGATGCTAGCTGATACATGGCACCATGTTCAAGTACAAGAAATGTCACGTTATTTTTCTAAGCCAATGAAAATGCATTTCAAGTGCCACCAAGCTGACTGGTACGAATATGGTGTCAGCAGTGTTCAGGGGCTCTCCTGCACGTCTCCGGCTTCTTGTTCTGCCCAGACAACGTGTGAATGCTTCTGCTAGTTGGCTCACTTGGATGCCCATCTGGAGGGAGGCAGAAATGGTCGCAGAGCTCCAGGCCTGGACTGGCACTGAGGCCAGTGGGCCCAGTTTGTAGTCCAGCAGCCCAGCCCAGTCCGCATGGGTGCCTGCCTTCTACCAGTCCCCTTGGGTTCCAAAGGACTGTAGCACTGACCCCTGAACTCCCGAGAGCCCCCTGACTCACAGCCCCCCTAACTCGGATTTCCTCTCAGGGCAGCCCCATGCCTTCGAGTTCTCCTTTCCCTCCCTCCTGGAGGGCCCCCACTAGCGCCCTTGCGGGCGGGCGGGGGTTCTTCCCTGGCGGGGGGCCTGGGGGCGGCCGCTGCTCACCCTCGGAGAGATTTCTGACTTCGTCCCGTGCCTTTCCTGGGAGAGGCAGCACTTCCCTGGGTTCAGGAACAGAGAACAGCATGCGGAATAGGCCCAAGACCTCCTTCAGATTTCCATGCATTTCCACATCAACGTCCCGTGAGTC
This sequence comes from Pipistrellus kuhlii, assembly GCF_014108245.1. Taxonomy (NCBI): domain Eukaryota; kingdom Metazoa; phylum Chordata; class Mammalia; order Chiroptera; family Vespertilionidae; genus Pipistrellus; species Pipistrellus kuhlii. Next base: position 800,736 of record NW_023425564.1, on the reverse strand, counting down.
AACCTGTTCTTGTATCAACAAAATATAGTGATAAAGGCTAACAGCTTAGAGCACATGTGTCAAACACTAGGCCCGCGGGCCAAATCCGTCCCGCCAGGCCTTGCAATGTGGCCCGCACTGCGCTGTCATCACTGCACTTCGCTGTGTTTCCATCACAGTGACAGTTTATGACTGTTCAGTAAACCATTCGGCCCGCGATTTAGGCTGGATTTTAGATTTTGGCCCCTTCTCTGATTGAGTTCGACACCCCTAGCTTAGAGCATGGAAAAACAAAAGGGCAGAATGAGGGTGAAGTAGAAAACCAAAGAGGTTCGAACTGGAAGGAATTGATCTCACTGTGGCAAGAAACGGAATCAGCACCCGGGGGAAGGTGAGCTTGGCTCACGGCCAGGGTTCGGAGCAAATGGCCTGTGCTAGTGACTGTTTGCCTTTCACAGATGGGTGAAATTATCATTGATTGCATGCCAGCATATTATATAAAACACAGACAACTTACAAAAACAGTTATAGGACCTCTTGTGGACTGGAATCAGGGATGAACAGGAGTCTGATATAACGTGTCTGTCCTGATAAAAATCTAACACGTTCCCTCAGGAAAAGGGCGGTGCTGTGGCCAGCGGTTGGTGAAGTGTGGTCAGAGCTAAGCGTGCCATGGGGATGCTGCCCTGGGCACACTGTGCGTGTCTGCCTCAAGGTCAGGGGACTGCCAGTGTCCACAGCCTCTGTCTCCCCGGGTTTCTCTGATGATGGAGCCGGTTTGGCCTGTGTGTGGGGAAGGTGGAGGTACCAGGAAGTTAGCACCCACACTGTCCTGGGCACCAGCTTTCGCCTATGACTGGTGGGAGCTGGTGGACAAATGCCCCGACTCAGAGCAAATGTTCTAGAGTAGGGGTGTCGAACTCAATCAGAGAAGGGGCCAAAATCTAAAATCCAGCCTAAATCTCGGGCCGAATGGTTTACTGAACAGTCATAAACTGTCATTGTGATGGAAACGCAGCGGAGTGCAGTGATGACAGCGCGGTGCGGGCCACATTGCAAGGCCTGGCGGGACGGATTTGGCCCGCGGGCCTTGTGTTTGACACATGTGCTCTAGAGGGTTCTCCAAGGGGATTGCAACTCAGGGATCCTCACAGTTACCTGCTCAACAGCGTGTCTTCCACCAGGCAAGCGCTGATGGCCAGCTCTCCAGCAGCTCCGAGGCCTGGCTTACAACATGTGCATGTTTTCAGGATGCAGTGCGCCCCCTCTGGCTGATTCCAGATGGCAGGGCCGGTCTTCTACTTCCGAGTGGGAGGCTGTGATCTTGAGCGTGGTGGTGGAGACACACCCCAGAGCCAGGAGCCCTCGCGGTAGCAGCGCCTTGGCTTTCATATAATTTACCTAATTGCATGTGGGTAAAAGTTTTTTTTTAATAAGAGCTGGCTTAGCAACCAGTTCACAAAACCAGGACAATTGAACAAGCCGCTCCCACTTCTCCCATCCCAGCCTCTGTCCATCCTCGTCACTGGCTGCGTCCCAGGGCCTCCTCCATTAAGGACTCGCGTTCACGCCCTGTCCCTGGGTTTGCTTCCAGGGGAAGCAGGCCTGAGACAATCCCCATTCAGAAAACGGGGCTGCTCAAGGCTACTTCACCCGTCCGTAGGCCGCTCCTGTCTCCTGACAAAGCAGTACCATCCGGCTCTCGTCTGCTTCTCCTGTGCGAGGAACAAGCAGCTCCTCTGTCCTCACAACTGCGAGTGGGCAGTACCCCTCAGGCCGCTGGCCGCCAGCTGCACCAGCCTCCGTGAGGGGCACGCTTCCCCTCACCAGCCCTGCCCCCGAGCCTGCCCCCGGGCCGTGTCAGTGTGTGTGTGTGTGTGTGTGTGTGTGTGTGCACGCGCACATGCATGCACTTCCGTGCATATGTGTATGTGTAGGCATGCATGTGTGTGTGAGTGTATAGGTGTGTGTACATGTGTGTGAGTGAGGGTATGTGTGTGTATGAGGGTACAGTGAATGTGTGGGTGTATATATTGTATGTGTGTATGAATGTGAGTGTGAATGTGAGTATGAATGTATGAGTGTGTGCTGTGTGAGAATGAGGTATATAAATGGTGGTATGTATTGTATGTGAGCATCTGTATAAATGTGAGTATTGTGTGTGTATATAAATGTGTGCTGTGTATGAGTGTTTTGTGTGTGTGAATGCATGTGCATAAATGAGTCTGTGCATATTGTATGTAGTGTGTATATAAGCATGAGTATTGTGTGTGTGTGTGTGAATGCATGTATGTGAATGTTAGTGTGTGGAAACATGAGTATGTGAGTGAATGTGTGTGCATGAACGTGTGTGTGGTCTCAGCACTTTCGCCTTCCCCTAGCAGCCATATCCCATATTCACTGGGGTGCCACCCTGCACCCCACATGGTCCCTGTAGAGCTGTGGATAGAGGTGGTGGGCTTCCCATGGGCGGAGAAGGGACACAGGGCTGGGGCGGCTGACCAGCCTCTGTCCGTGCCTGGGGGAACAGGTGACTTGAGGGGGCTCCTCGCTGCCCGGGAGACTCTGCTGGGGCTCTGCAGGGAAGAGTCCCGGGACAAGGGCCCCTGGCTTGGGGGGAGGCCTGGGGGGTGGGGAGGCCGACACCCTCTCTGGGGGCAAGGCCTGCTGCCTGCCTCTGGCTCCAGGGTGCAGCCTGTCCGAGTCCTGCCCAGCCGGCCGGGGCCTCCTCTGCCCGCCCTGGGCCGCCCACAGAGCACGTGCTGGCAGGCTGAGGGCGGGAGCCTGAGCGGTCAGCGTGCCCTTGAGCAGTAATCAGTGTCCAGAGTCCGTGCCGAGCGCCAGGAGCTGTGGCAGCCACTCCATTTGGCCCTGGCAGCAGAGCGCTCCCAGAGCACAGCCAGCGCCGACACGCCATTTGTTTGTTCCCAGGCGGAAGGAACAGAACATGCAGGGGCCAGGCCTGCAGGCAGCTCGCGTGGCAGACACAAACAAGCTGTTTCTGAGACGTTCTGAGGAGGTGACTGGCCTTCCAGGGATTGCTCTGCTCTGTTTCTGTCTGTGAAAGTCCCTTTTCTGGGTTGAAAACGTCTTCATGCTCCTCCCTGGGTAAGAGGAGACCGCGGGGAGAAGACTCATTGGAAATCTTCCCCTCTTCAGAGTCTCACCTGCAGGCACAGCTCTCCTGCTGCTCCCACCCTCCTCTCCCAGCCTGTGCCTCCTCAGCTGTTTGTTCTTTCATTTTGTGTCCTCTCCCAGCTCCCCTGACCCTGCCTCTGCCCCAGGGCCCCCCACACAGGGGCAGGGCGGGGACGGGCCCCGCTGGGGTCATGGGAAGCTCAGCCTTCCTTCCTGGGCTCACACATCTACAAAGCCATCCCTGGGGCTCTCCTCTCAGCATGAGAAGCATCACTCCGTTTCTCTAACGAGAATCTGAGATCACAGCCCCCCAGAGTCTGGGCTCAGCTGATCTTGACGGGACCCTCAGGCGGGAATCACGGCTGGTCCTGCCCTGCTGCCACTCTCCTTCCCCTCTCCGCTCGCTGTGTTCTTCTCTCCAGGGACTCCCACGTCTCCCACAACCCCGTCCCTGCCCGGGTGGGTGGGGCGGCCCGGAGACAGGCATGCACAGTGGGTCCGGAGCACTGGCTGCAGCTGCAGAAGCTGCCCAACGAGGCTGCGGGTGGGGCAGAGCCTGTCCCTCCAGCCCCCGGGTCAGGTTCAGGCTTGAGTTTTCCTTTCTGCCCGGACCGCCTCCATGCTGCCCCTGCCTGTGTCAGGACAGGCTTGGTGGGCGGTGACCGGCAGAGATGGAAGGGAAGGCTGCCGGGGAGAAGCTGCAGAAAGTGTGCTAGGGCTGGGGCGTGGGTACACGAGGACGGGGCCTGGGGACTGGAGATGTGGTGGGACACAGGTGGGGGCACGGAAGGTGGACTGCAGCTCTCTGGGCCTTTAGAGGCCCTCGGCAGTGATGGACGAAGGGACATTCCAGGCCCAGGTAGGGCTGCCTGGCAGAATGTCTCAGAGGACATGTGGGCCCCATGAATGCAGGGCGAGAGCATCACAGTGAGCACTGCATTCCTAGGACACAGCGCTCCCTGCCTTGTGCCCTTTTGGTGCCATTCTGGACAAAGCTCTCCCTTCCCCAGCCCCATTCCATCCTGACACAACAAGTTGGCACAGGCTCTGCAGCCGGCTCAGGGTCGTCACCTCTGATCAGCCAGCCATACTTTCAGCGGCTCCCAAGCCCAGCCTCCCGGCTCAGTAATTCACAGGAACTACACATAAAACTCAGAAAAGTGCTTTCCTGCTGCCGCTGGTTCATCACATAGGATGCAGCTTGGGGCTGCGGACGGAAGGAGAGATGAGGGGCAGGTTCGGGGTGGGGCTCCGGGCTCGGTCTGGGTGCACTTCTCCCAGCAGGCGGGGCTCACACCACAGCTCTGAGCCTTGCGATGGGTCTTCTGGAGGTTCTAGCATGTAGACATGGTTGCTTAAGTCATCGGCCACTGCTGCATAGGCGATACCCAGCCCCTCTTACTCTCATTTCTTATTCCACCACAGTGTTACATCCAGAAGAGACCAGAAGACCAAGAAGCAGGAGGCAGTTGCCTGATTCAATCCTGGCACCGGGCACCGCCCAGAATGATGCTTAGACCACGTGTGGCCACGGCAGACACATCCTGGTTGAGAGCCCCGGGGCGAGGCAGACCCACCTTGATTCCAGAGGGAGCAGCTGTTTGAGGCAGAGAGTGTGCAGGAGCCTTGAGGCGGGCACCTGGTTTGTGGCGTTCACCAGTTTCCAAGCTGTAGACGACCCATCGCGGTTCCCGCTCCCAACCTGAGGGGTGCAGGCGGGCAGCTGGCAGAGGCCTGCAGTGCCGCCGTCACAAAGCCAGACACACAGCGCCCAGAGGGGAGGCGGGCCATGACCTGTGAGCACTTATTACTGTGGATTTTAACATAATGTATTAGATTGCAGGTGAATACATTTTAATTTTTAAAAATATATTTTTATTGATTTCAGAGAGGAAAGAGAAGTAGAAACATCAATGATGAAAGGGAATCATTGATTGGCTGCCTCTGGCATGCCCCCCCACTAGGGTTTGAGCCCCTCCCCCCCCCCCCCCCCACACACACACACTGGGAATTGAACCTGCAACCTGGGCACGTGTCCTTGGCCAGAATTGAACCTGGGACCCTTGAGTCCGCAGTCTGATGCTTTATTCATTGAGCCAAACCGGCCAGGGCTACATTTTAATTTTTTATAATGGCCATGCCTACCAGCTCGTCCCCAAGTTCATGAGCACTTGGCAATGGTTCCAGCCGCTGGCCCAGGCCAGCCAGAGCTGCCGGGAGCACGGCCGTTTCCTGGTCTCTGGGCGAACTGCGCCAGAGCCAGCAGCGGTGGGTGGCCGGCGGCTTGGGGCGGCCGCGTGCTCATTCCAGGAACTCCTCTCGGCTCCTGCTTGCCCCTCCATGGCAGTTTCCTGTCTTCACACGCTGGTATTAGTTTATACTGTGCATTGCTTCTCCTGTTAACGGCACCCAGGGGTGCAGTGCGCTGACGTGATGGGCAGAGGGAATGCCGGGATATTTTTCTGAACATGTTAAGGCATTTACATGTACACATACATGTTTACACATGTATATCCATATCTAGGTGGGAGCTTTCTGACTCTTAAGGCATAACTGGAAAAAAGGGCAACACTGAATCCTGCTGTGCAGAACGCCCGGTCAGGTGGTGGTGGGTCACAGAAGTGGAGAAGCCGTGGCCGGCCCGGCCGGGCTCCTCCGGAGGGCGGTCGGGGCAGCGTGTCTGGGCAGGCTGTGGGGAGCAGCACGTATGTCTCATAAAGCTGCATGTTTGCTTTGTGCACTTTCTGCACTTTTGGTGTGAGGCATGTTTAATAATGAACGTTAAATAACACTCATATACATACATATATGTATACATTGGTGTGTGTGTACATGTGTGTATTATGTGCGTGCACATTGCTTATGTACACACATAAATATAACCATCTGCATTGGCAAACGGTTTGTCCCGGGCTTTGGGGCTGGGCCTTGCCAGGCTGTGCCAGCTGCCCTCTGTGACGGAGGCTGCGAGGCCTGGTCCCAGTGCTGCCCGCCCCTCCGAAGGAAGCGGTGTGGCCGCAGAGCCCAGCCCGCACCCGTGTGGGCACTGCCCTTCTGACAGCAGGTCTCAGGTCCCAAGTGTGCAGGGGAGCAGGCTGGGCCCCACGGCGCTCCCCCGCCCTTCCCGTCCCCCTGTCTTCCCGGGGAGCTGCACACCAGACCCGCCTGCAGCAGGCCAGCGGCTGCGCTGACAAAACAGTGCTGCTTTCTTGCCCAGACAGTGGAACTGGTTGAGAACAGGCTGAGTGACTGGGAATCAGTGAGGACCCATCCAGGGGGCGGTGAGAACCCAGAGGAGGAGTGGAGAGGCCGAGCGGCTGGTGCTCCTCCGGGAGGCGCTGGCCAGGCCTGGTGTCCTGGCGGTGGCAGTGGCCTTGGCAGTGGCGGTGGCGGAGGCGGCGGCGGTGGTGGAAGCCGTGGTGGAGACGGTGGCACTGGCGGAGCTGTGCTGGGCCCCAGCGGCCTCGGTCCAGCCCCGTGTCAGCGCGGGTGACTCCCGCTGCCTGTGTCACAGAGGCTGGCGGGTGTGCTCGGGCCCTCGGGGACTCGCTAGGGGCAGTCAGTGCCGCTCTGCCTGAGGCTGTGACACACCGTGCTGTGCCGATGAGGCCGCACCACCGGTATTTACAAGCTCCTTGCTTTCTTTTTGTTCTCTTGGATGGCTATTTCATCATTCTGAAGTACATTGTTTTCGCTGTTTCATCATTTTGGACAAATTTTTGTTTGAATTGTTTTGCTATTTACTCATTTATTTATTTAAAATACATTTTTATTGGTTTCAGAAAGGAGGGAAAGGGAAAGAAGGAGAGAGAAACATCAATGATGAGAGAAAATTATTGATCGGCTGCCTCCTATACGCCCCACACTGGGAATGGAGCCCATAGCTCGGCATGTGTGTTGACCAGAAATTGAACCATGACCACCTGGTTCTTGGGTTGATGCTTAATCACTGAGCCACACCAGCCAGGTATTGGTTATGTTTTAAAAGTGAGATCAGGAAGCCGTTTTTTATGAAGTGCCTCCTATGTCCCTTGCTGTCCTAGGTGTTGTGCCTACATTACCTTCTCTAGTAACTTTACATCGAAATCTATGTAAAACAATGAAGAATAAATAATGGTTCTTAATTTTATTTCCCAGAAAGAGTCATTTCTTACTTTTTTTCTCTTTTTTTCTTTTTTATTGATTTTGTACAGAGAGGAAGGGATAGAGATAGAGTTAGAAACATCGATGAGAGAGAGTTATCGATCAGCTGCCTCTTGCACACCCCCTACCGGGGATGTGCCCGCAACCAAGGTACATGCCCTTGACCGGAATCGAACCTGGGACCTTTCAGTCCCCAGGCCGACGCTCTATCCACTGAGCCAAACCGGTTTTGGCTCATTTCTTACTTTTAATGCCACAACGTTACCGTGGTTCGGGTGTATAGGTCCCTCTTTGGCAGCACAGCACTGTCCGGTGCCGGCTTCCGGAACGTGAGGCGCTGGGACAGCAGGTTCCCATGCCGGCTCTGAGAACCCGGCGGGAAACAGACTGGCCCTCCGCAGCCTTTGGTCCCATCCAGGTCCTGTGTTGTCTTTCAGCCCCACCGGCTGACATCACTTTCCCACGTTACTCCTTCCGTCAATATTTGCAGGCCTGTTTCTGTAAATATCAGCGACAGGTAGGACTCCCTGCAACAGAAACCCTTCACCCCAGTGACATGCACAGGCACCGGCCAGAGCTCGAAGCCGCTTCCGGGAACTCGTGCGCTCAGACCAGCGCGGGGAGCCGAGTGACGCCAGCGGGCCCGCCTCCTCCCAGCCTGACCTCAGACAGCAAACAGTGCCCGGCACACCTCCTCTCTGCCCGCTCCCCTGAGCACCGCCCGCTATGTAGTGTGGGGGGGATGCGGCTGGAGCCCCCAGTGCTTTGGCGGGCGGCCTGCTGAATCTGGCTTGAGTCTGACATTGCCAAAGTAAACTAAAATCAAGGCTCAAGGACGTAATAAAAGATCTCACTTTTCTATACGGGACTTCAGATACACCGGGAACAGGGAACAGCTTTCCATAAAGGATCAGGCCCTTACATCGTTACCTTTAGTGGAAAAACAGTGACAGGAACAAGAACAGGACTAAGAAGGGCACACTTCTCTGACCACACGACTCCGAGCAGTGTGCACAGGGCGGGTGGGGCCATGCCGCATGCCGCGTGCTGTCTTTCCTGCTGGCCCAGAGCCGCGGGGTTGCTGCGGGGCCATGGCCTCGGCCGCCCCTGAGCCCCGCGCTCTGCCCTCGCACAGCAGGCAGCCGGCGGCTGATGGCGCGCCCTCCACGCAGGCTCCCCTCCCTCCGGGCTCCCGGGCTTGCCTGCCTCGGGCTCGGAGGGGCCCCAAGGCTCTGTTTCAAAAGCAAGTCTTTAGTCATCAAACGTTTTCATTAGGAGGGTGACCAAACTAACATCCCAACAGTGGGGGAAGGACAACAATATGGCCCAGAGCCGGGACAAGCTGGACATCTTGTGAACGGGGCCCACAGCCTGCCCGCGCCCGGCCCGCTGCTGCCTGCCCTCCACCCCGCGGGCTCCTCGCGGCGAGGGTGCCGCCGCCAAGTGCCCGGCTCCGCTGTTTCACTCTGGGCGCCTCTGCTGTGGTCCCAGTGCCCCAGGGGAGTGGGGGGCAGGGCGGCCTGCAGCCTGCGAGGGTGCGGTCTGGAGACTGAATCACTAACTGGTGGGCACGCAAAGTGAACATTGTTACCATGGAAACCCATGGAGAGAGGCCCTGGAGTGTGGCTGACCCCGCAGATGCGCGTTCTGCTCTTACATCTCTTGTTACGCTACCCGCTGCGTGGTCCTGTTACACGCGGTCTCCTGCTGAGCGGCGGAGCGGAAGCAAACTCATTCATCCCTCTGTCCTCCCGCGTCAGGCTGATCCTGTGCTGCGAGTCCAGCCCCCGCAGGAGAGCACCCTCCGCAGCAGGCCGGCCCCTGCCTGCTGCCCACAGGCTGTGCTTACGGCCCACACCCCAAACTCAAGCACTGGGGTTTATCGGCCAGCTGCTTCGTGCTCGGGCGGCTGTTTTCATCTGTGAAGCCCGTGGAGCGTGTGAAACCTTATCCCGCCGAAGGACAGCGGTCTGCCTTTGCTGCGGCCGCACGTGCCGGCCGGAAGGATCAGAGGGATTTGCGCCCCGGCCTCCGCCGGGCCCAGACGTCAGTCAGGCCGGCAGGCGGTGCGCCAGCCCCCCAGTGGCTGCGTCCGGAGCACAGCACAGCGCGGCCTGAGGCTCAGGGCGAGTATGTGTTTACTCGCTGCTGGCAGCGTTCGGAAAACAAAACGTGAGTGGCAAACAGACACGTGCTTTGCTGCTGAACTTTGTACAGCGGGGACGCTGGCTTCACAACAACAGGGAGCATGGCCACACCCGTTGCCCAGGACCACGGGCAGCCTCCCCTCGGGAGAGCCTCCGGGAAGGGCCCGCACCGCGCTCACCCTGTCCTCAGGCCCGGGGTGTCCGAGGAGCGGGAGGGCAGCGCCTGGTGAACAGCTACCCCTCGGAGCCCGTTCTCCCACAGTGGCAGGTGCCCGTGCCCAGGTGCCGTGCTTGCCGTGGCTTCATCCCTTGGGCTATGTCGAAATATGTTTTTCTTTTTCAAATTTAAAAACAACAACCCATAGAAAACCTGGCCAACACAGAAGAGCAGCCTGAGATAAGGGTCCATACATTCGGGGTGTTAGCCTCCCAGGGCAGAGGCCAGGGTCACAAAGAGCCCCCGGCTGGGCTATGGGAGCACCGAGGGCGGCTTTGCTGCGTGCTGCGCGGTGAGTGCCGAGGAGCCTGCTCAGCAGCCTGGACCGGTCACTCCCTGCTGGCCTTGCCTGGGACGGAGCGGAGGCCCAGGCCTGAGGAGAAACCCTGGGGCACTGGGCTGGGCCGCAGCGCCTCCCTCCAGAGGCTGCTCTAGGCACCTGGAGCTCAGAAGCTTCAGAGGCCAGCGGGAACAGGGACGCTCCCAGCTCTCCCGCAGTCTGTGGGGAGGGACAGGGAGGTGGGAGGTCTGTGGGACGGACTACTTCTAATCACCCCACGAGCAGCTAGGGGGACAGCTCCAGCAGGCTCGCCTGCCGCCAGCCAATCCCAGGGAGCCGGGCACCGGGCACCAGGCGCCAGGGGCCACATGCGGGACAAGACCTGCAGGGCCCAGGCGTGGTACCGCAGCACCTTTGTGAGCCACCAGGTTGGGTGTGTAAGTCAGTAGGGTGCACCATGGGAACACTAGGTAATTTGCCAACACTGTTCTCACCTCCTCCAGAGCTGGCCTGGACCTCCCGGCGGCTTCCTCCTCCCTAACAGCCCCACGCCTCCACTGCACCCGCACCCGGAGCTCAACACGTTCCTCTGAGCATGATTCACGCGTGTTTTTAAAAAGTGACATTGGCATTGACTTCCGTTACTTTTCAGAGTTCATCATGATATGGACATGCATGTGCTTCTTGGCGCTCACTGAGGGTGAGAGTGCAGTCTCTGTCTTGTCTGCTGGACTAGACCTCGCTGAGTATGAGGGCCACTCTGACCATGAGCTGCATTCTTTGCATTCCTGCTTGTGGTGTACGATTTTACACACAGGTTATTTTCTGTTTAAAGGGGTTTACATTTATCTTTACATCTTTTAAAATATTTTTTATTGATTTTAGAGAGGAAGGAGAGGGAAAGATATCAATGATAAGAGAGAATCATTGATTGGCTGCCTCCTACACGCCCACCACTGGGGATCGAGCCTGCAACCTAGGCATGTGCCCTTGACCGAAGTTGAACTTGGGACCCTTCAGTCCACAGGCCATCACTCTATCCACTGAGCCAAACCAGCTAGGATTATCTTTCCATTTTTAACAACTAGTTTGGTTTCTGAGTTTTATATGTTTCATAAAATGAAGTGAGTAGTGACTGATGGTGTGGCTAAGTGGTTGAGCATTGACCTATGAACCAGGAGGTCACAGTTCAATTCCCAGTCAGGACACAATGATTCTCTCTCACTGTTGATGTTTCTGACTCTGTCTCCCTCTCCCTTTCTCTCTGAAATCAATAAAATATATTTAAAAAATGAAGTGAGTAGATTTTTTTGACAGTGGAAAATATGCACCCAGCACTGAAGTAAAAATAATACGATAATAGGAAAAAGAACAGGAAACCTGAGTAGCGTGCCCAGTCAGGCTGCCAGCAAGTGTCAGAGCTATGGCGGGGCAGTTTCCTTCAATGAGCTGTGCTGGGAATGTGGCTTCCCTCAATCATGATTTCTAAGAAATGTCAAAGATATTCCAGCTGCTATAAAACTACCGCATCAAGCCAGTTTCACTCCAGTATTGGGCAGATGCCGCTCACACCAGCATAGGAAGGCAGAGTGCCAGCAGTAGCCCGGCTTGCCTTGCGGTTTCCCAGTGAGAATCAGTAGGACCTCCCCAGACCCTGTGTGCACACCTGGACGCGGTCTCTGCAGAGTGGCGGGGCTGGATGGTTCTGTAGTGACATCCCTGTGTTCGAGCCTGGCCGCTGGGAATGAGCACGGCCACTGCGCACTGCCTTCCTGGGAAACTCACCTCCGCTCCCTCCTCGGTGCAGCGGCAGCGGGCCCGGTGCCTGCCTCCAGGCCGGACACGGAGCCGCGGAGTGTTCGGCAGCTGCACCAGCTCCAGGTCTGAGGGCACCCGGTTGCGGTTCCGTTAGCCCACGGCTTCCCAGACCATCAGCGATGGTGCGACAGGTGAGCAGGCTTTAGTAGCGCATCAGACAGGCTTTTAAACCTCTGGCTAGAAAACAAAAGGGCATGGGAACACGCCTTCTAGATGCACCTCAGCAGTTCAAGCTTTACAGCAAGACACCACAGCTGAGTAACTCGTGGCCCCCTCCCCTCACAGCCGGGCGTGGCATGGCGGTGGGGGATCCTTGGCCCTGGGCCCACGGCCCTGGGGCCCTGAGCTCCTCGCCTGCACCCAGACCTGCCTCCTCCTCTCGCACCCTGCCTGCTCACCGCCGGCTGCGTGTGTGGAGCTTATTGTACTTTCTGTCCCTGGCGTGCTGTCCTGTTGGTAAGCCGCCTTACATCCCTTTTGGGGTGGGGAGCACCCGGGCCCAGGATGGACAGGGCGACAGGCCCGTCGCACCTGCAGCGTGGCCAGGAGCATGGGCTGCCTGCTCGCTGCTGCTGACCTCTCCTGGCGCGAGGACCTGTGCTCCGTCCCTCACCAGGCCTGCCTGCTGGCCCCCCCGCTTCTGTTCCCGCTTCTGCCACTGTCCCGGGAGGGGCACATCCAGGGCACATGACAGGACTCTGGGGTTGGCATTCACTGCCAGACCAGGGTGAGAGCCCCATGGAACAGGTGCTTTCTGGCCTGGAGGACCCTGGGGCAATCACCCTCCTTACAGAGTCTCTCCTCCCAGATTCCAGAAGCCTCACGAGGGTCCGTCATGTTCCCAATCTTCATGTCCCCGTGGCATGGAGGAAGGCATTAAAGTAACACAAGCCCAGCCGGATATTCGGAGTCACATGAGCCCAGCCTTCGCACCTGCTGTGTGTCCGCTGCCGTGAGCAACATCCCCTTAGCCTTCGTGACTATGTCCACTCCTCCCTGTCCCTAACCGGGTGGGTGGACCCCAGCACCTGCTAGCCCTGCATTTGTCCTGATTTATGTTGTTTGGTTCCGTGCATGCTGAGGGAATTCCACGCTTGTGAATCAAAAGAACTGTGTTTCCAGTTTTCCTGTTCCATAATCACCAATATTTTACATAAACTCATTTTATGTTGTAATAGGGAACTAGCAAGACTGATCCTCCTCCTCATGAAACCATTGCTAGCTGGGGGAAATTAAACTATGCTAATCAGATTGTGTGCTAATTAGACGTCCTAGAATCTGAGAGCTCTAGGCAGAATCAGCCCGGACCATGGTGTTTGGACGTGAGGTTAGTTAACCAACCACCTGGCCCAGGCACAGGGAGATTCTGAACCGAGGGCGCCCCTCAGCCCAGGGCCTCTCCCTTTGTCGGGCAGGGTCAGCAGGCGCCAGCCACCGTCCACTGCAGCCCTGCCTGGGCTCTGTGGGGTCCGCACCATCGCCTCCAGGGAGGGCAGCCAGGGCTGCAGCCTGCCCCACGCCCTTCGAATGGGCATGCGGAATGCTGTCTGTCTGTGTGAAGGCCGGCCTGAAATTCCTTCGGGTTCTGCTGTGAGAGCACCAGGTAGGAGTGGAGTGGGCTGGTCTTCAGCGTCATAGGTGCCAGAGGGTGGGCATGCCCTGCCAGGGCGGCCATTCTGCCGTCAGAGAGGGAGGGCACGCTCCTGCCCCCTGAGGCACCGACTCCCCTTCATGGCCTGCGATCTGAGCCTCTGCCTGCAGGGAGGCAGCTGTGGGTACACAGGGGAGGAGGGGACTCAACGCTAGAAGTTCAGACCCCAAGATGCCAGCGAAACTCATTCACTGAGTGTTCGGGTCACAGCTACAGGCCCTGTGGTCACATCCCACCTTCTGCTTGGCGGCTGCCATTCCCTTTGATGGAAAACCGAAGGCTGCCACCATGAGCTCCCTCATCACGGGACCCCCACCTCGCTGCCCCATCACACCAACCTCACCCTCACCCTCACAGAGGCTCTGAGCTTCCCCCGCGCTCTGGCACAGCGGTGGGTTTGCCCACACCACATGCAATTCTCCGCTTGTCTGCAGGCCCAGCTGGCACCAAGGACTCCATTCCATTCTGACACTCTCTGGCAAGCGCTGGTATAGACCCCACAGGTAAGGCTCAGCCCCCAGACTGCCAGCACCAGGCCCAGGCCGGCACTGCGCTAGGGCTCCCCCTCTCAGGCGCGGTGATTCGCTGGAACGGCTTACACTCTGGAAAGGGCTTTACTTGCTATTAGTGGTTCTTTGTGAAGGACACACACCACGGAGAGCCAGAGGGGCGGGAGCTGCAGGGCGATGGGGACCCCCCTCCCCGCCGCCCACTCCCCATGCCCCAGGGCACTGCCGCCCAGTGCTCCCTGTCCTGTCCTTCAGGGTTTTTTTTTAAACTTTATTTTTATTTATTTATTTATTTATTTATTTATTTATTTATAGAGCTTCATCACATAGGCATGACTGATTAAGTACTATAATTGGCCATTGGTGATTAACTCAATCTCTGCCTTCACGCCCCTCCCGGTGGGAGGTCGGGGGTGGGGCTGGCGGTTCCAACCTTCTAATGTCTTCTGGATCTTTCTGGCAGCTACTCCCCAAGCTGAAACTACCTATGGGCCACGAACCCAGATATCTCATTCGCAAAGAGAGGATACTGTCACCATGCGGCAGGTCCTGAAGGTTTAGGAGCCAGGAACTGAGGACAACAACCAAACACATTCTTACGGGATCGCAGTGGCCACATTGGAAATGCTGGATTCCGCAAGGTCCCTGAGCTGGTCCTCCCCTCCTCCATCACCAGCGGGCATCTTTGGACCCCACGGCCTTTGGAGCTAATAGTTAGAAGCCGTCTGGGATCTCCTGCTGCTGTGGCCACAGGCGTGCAGGAGGCCACAGGAGGGCTGTGCTGCTGGCAAGTGCCTCTGTGCTTTTCCTGGTCCCAGACCTGGGCACGGAGGATAGGGCACGTCACTGCTGCCCGGTCTGGAGTGCCCTTCCCCCTCACTCCCGGAGTGGGCTGGGTTGTTGCACACTCAGTGTGGGGTTCACAGTCCTGTCTCAGGGACTTGGGCGTTGGCAGCCTGGGCTTTGGCCATGAGCTGTGGGCAGAGGGAGTGCCGGTGTGCGGTTCTGAGCCACGTGGGGGAGTCACTGCCCTTTCTGCCTGCCCGTGGGCGCTGGCTGTGCCCACAGTGACGGCGCCTCCTCCACCGCTCACCGGAGAAGTGCACCCTGCACGCAGCCTGGCCGCTGGCCAAGGCCGGCCAGCCTCGGGCTGCTCGCCCGGCCAGAGAGATGCCGTCGCTGCCTCAGGGTCTGAGGATGACCTGCAGCGGCACCGGTCACAGCCTGCGGCTCGCTTCCGCTGTGTCAGTCCCGATGGGAGGCCTCTCGCTGCAGGGAGCGCCATCGGAGCGCCTCTGAGTTGCACCCAGTTTATGGTTCGAGCTTGCAGGCCCCTTAGTGGGGAGCGTTTGCTGCCAGGCCGGTCTCCGATACCCAGCTGGGCACCGTGTGGCTCTGTGATGAGGTGATGACCTGCAGCTTTTCTTCTCTCCTTAGTTTCGGGTTTGAGATTGGACATCTTGTTGGCATCTTTGCCAGAGGTGAGAGGGCAGGGAAGAGGCGATGGCTCGCTGGTCGGTTCAGACAGTGGTGGGAAGACGGACTCCCGCTCCACGTGGCCCGGAGGCTTCTGTGGAGGCCGGTCCCCGGTTCCACAGCGCAGCCACTCGGCCCAGGGAATTCCTGTCCCACGTCTTCACTGAGTCCGCGTTTGCTGCCTAAGTGATTGGTGCTTCCAGAACACAACAGTGGCTTCCCATGGCCACGATCCTAATGCTGCAGACTCTCTCATTACCTCCACTCACAGCTGACATCGCTCCTGACCTTGGAGCCTGCCTCCTTGCTTCACCCTGGCATCGCTCAGGCAACAGGGATCTTAGCGTAGGATCCCCGGGAGGAAGAGTGTGAGTGCAAGTAGTTATTGAGAGGCCGGGCTGCCAGTGAATGCGTGTTCCAGACACGCTAACCATAGTGGGTGCTGGGCTCAGCTCCACCCAGGAGCTCAGGGCCCATGTAGGACGCTTGCTGAGAAGCACCCCCCGAGGGGGGGCTGTGCTGGCAACACACTGACTCCCACTGCCCTCGCTGAGGCCTGCTGGTTCCCGCCCTTCCGCCTGCCTCCTGGTGCCCAAGGTGCCCCAGATATGCCCGCAGGCAGCACGGCCTGAGGGGTGAGGAGGGTGAGCACCTTGCCTGTTACAATGCAAATATAAACGGCCACTGTCTCTTTAGATTGAGCTGTGTTGTTTTGGCGGTAAAGTGTTTTTGAAAGAGAGCTTGCTTCACCTTTCATACGGTCCCTCTCTCCCTTTCTCTCCGGTGTGACATGAGGCACACACTTTTGAGGCCTCTGAGTGGAAGGGGAGGCGGGACTTTAGACCCGGTGCCCTTGAACTCCCATCTGCTTTCTTCTCCTCGTCCACGGGCTCTGGCTGCATGTGGCTCCCTGAGGTGCTGTATACACAGGCCCAGGGGGTCCTGGGTTCCGGGCACAGGTGTCTGAGGCCACAGCCCCGAGCCCAGCTGTCTGTCCTCGCCACAGCATGTGGGCACTTCGGGTCCCTTTGAGGACACACGAGGGAGACAGAAACACTGCCTTAGGCTCATCACCGACCCAGACCCTCCTCCAATGCGATGCTCTCTCTCCCGCACCAGAGCCTGGCTGACTGAGAGTGCCTGGGCTTCAAAGCACAGATATCTCTTTGATTTGAGTTTTCTCTCTCAGCTACTTACCATCCCTCCTCACATCCCTGAGTGCCTATGGAGGAATGGCGGACACGTTTGTCTGTTCACTATTCCCACTCTCTCTCTCTCTCCCTCTCTCTCTCTCTCTCTCTCTCTCTCTCTCCACTGAGGCCTGACCGGGGGAGGGGGGGTTGCTTTATGTCCTATCCTTAGTTTGGCTTCTGCAAACCTTGAATGTCACATTGCCCAGGTCTGGCTCCTAATGGAAGCTTAAGAAAAAATACTGAAAATCCGTGGCTTATGAAACACATGTCTTGCTTCAGATTTGAAAATCTTTCTCTGGATGTCAGAATGTAACGGCCTTCTTCCTTTACTGCAGGGAACCAAAGAGCCCGGAAGGACATGAGTGTCTGGCAGAGTGAGTGCGAGGTCAGCCCACACATGCGACAGAGAAACAAACACTGATGTATTTCAATAATATTGCTCTCTGTTTCATTATAGTCTTTTTTTTTTTTTTTTTTGAAAAGCAAAACATGTTCAGGAAAAATTCAATCAATCTTACTTATTCCCTCTTCTATTTCCTCTCTCCATCACTTGAACTTGACATAAATTCGCTTTGAAACTGGATACAGTGGTGACATGCAAGCCTCTGGGAGAAACAGGAAACCGGTTCAAAGTGACTGAGCAGGCCCGGGCTGCGGCCAGGTGACAGCCCAGCGAGGTCCGGGCCCACGCAGGGCCTCCGTCCGTCCGTCCGTCCGTCCGCAGCCTCCGCAGCAGCTCCCTCGGCAGCATGTCCGTGGCTCTGCCCACGTCCAGACACGCCCTTTCCCCAGGGAGGCCCGCCTCCCTGCCACAGCTTCCTCCGACGGGAGCGAGGACGGAGTGGATGGACCATGGAGCTGCCGCCGGACATGCCTTTCAGGACGGGGCCCGCCCCCTCCAGCGCCGGGAGTGGGCTGACCCCCGCCTCCCGGTTGCTCTGCCCGGAGGAGGCTGTGCTGTCCTTGGGATCCAGCTGTGGGGCTTCCACAGCCAGGGACGCTTCAGATGCCGGTTATTGGCACCAGCTCGGACCTGTGTCCAGTCTCCTCTAACCGTCCATGCCCCCCTTCCCCCGCAGCGGCTGCAGGAGGGCTGCTCTGGCTCTGTATTCTGTGAGCGCAGCAGGGCCACTCTGACCTCACAGACGCAGTCTGCTCACTTCTGGCTCTCTCCCCAAAGGCCCGCGCCTGCTTCCTCAGCTAATTCTCCTCAGGGGCAAGTCCAGAGTGAGAAGAACCCAGGATTCTTCTGGATTCTCACCCAGAAATCCCCCGGGAACATCTCCCCCCTCGGATGGGAAAGCTCTGGGTTAGGTGCCTATTTTTCGGTCCGTGCCCGATGGGAAGAGTGGGTGTCCCTGTTGGATAAACCGGTTTGGAGGAAGGTACGGATGCAGGGAGCCAAGCAAATGAGCCGCCGTGGCTGTGACCCTCTGTGACCAGCACACAGGCCCCCCCCCCCCCCATGCCGCCCTCCCTGCAGCGGGCGCTGTGCGAGTGGCAGCTGTCCTGCAGGGGGCGGGCCGCGTGCCCTCCTGGCACCTGCCCCTCGGGGCCAGCAGCTCTGGCGTGGCCGGGGCCTCAGAAAGGCTTGTATCGGAGGGGCCTCTGTCATGTCCGCTGACCATGTGGGTGAACAACTTAAATGTCTAAATGCTATGGTCCCCCTCCGTAAAAATAAGCCTCCAATGTTTGGTGCCTTAAACCTTTAAAAATTAGCCAGTTAGCCCTGGCCGGGGGCTCCGTTGGTTGGAGCATCATCTGTACACCAGAAGGTGGTGGCTTCCATTCCTGGCCAAGCACATGCCCTGGCTGTGGGTTTGGTCCCTGGTTGGGGGCATGTGTGGGAGGCAACCTGTCTCTCTCTCTCTCTCTCTCTCTCCTCTCTCTCTCTCTCTCCATTCCTCTTTCTAAAATCAATTTTAAAAGTTAACAAGTTAAAAAAAAATACCACAGGTGAATCCAGGTCTCAGCTTTTCTGCTCCCTGAGGGTTTACTCTCCTGCAGGGAAGGCACCGCTGCTGCCAGGGACTCTGCTCAGAGGATGCACTGGGAGCACTCCATGGCCAAAGGCACTCATCATGTTCAACAAGGAGAAAGTGCCGCCCCCACCCACCAGCAGCTGGGAGAAGGCTGTGTCCTCCGGGCACCACCCGCCCCCAATGCTGCGGCCCCGCCCCCAATGCTGCGGCTCCGCCCCCAATGCTGCGGCCCCGCCCCAATGCTGCGGCCCCGCCCCCAATGCTGCGGCTCCGCCCCCAATGCTGCGGCCCCGCCCCTCCTGCTGCGGCCCAGCCCTACAAGCCCTACAAGCCCTACAAGCCAGGCTGCCACCACTCAGCAGACACAGCAGGTCTGAGTCCTGCCTGCTGCGGGTCCTGGTCTTTCCTCGTCAGGAGTCAGAATGAAAAGATCTCCTTTAGAGGACACGTCCAGGTGCTCCCTGGGGAGGGCCAGCCTTGGGCCTCTGCCTCTGTCTCAGGGACTCTGAGACCAGCTCAGGTCCTGTCAGCGGTGCCTTGTCTGCGCTCCCTGGCACCACACTTGATCACTATCCTCCAGTATCTGTGAGTGTTTGTTTACGAAAATCAACAGCAGGATTCTTTGTAAATTGCTAAGGATCTGCTGAAAATATGTTTTTTCAATACATCGATCCAAATGATGCATGCTGAACGGTTGACATTTTTAAAATAAATGAAATAAAAGCAGTTATGCTATGCAGCTTTATGAAAGTTTGAACCTTTTGATTACCTCCCAGTAATTTTGTTTCTTTCTATGTGTTTGCTAATTTTTTCAGGTTTCACCGGTAGGTGGGCAAAGGAACAGAGTCGGGGACATCGGAGGTGCCAGCTGCAGCGGGTGTGAGGTGACCGGGCAGGACCCAGAGCCGGCTCTCACGGCGGGCGTGCACAGTAATCGGACACAAAGCCTTGGAGGAAGGAAGCACCCAGGATCGGACTGCAGCTGCTCATGCACCCTGACCGGGCCATGGAAATCGCCCTGAGAACACACGGCTCCAGGCCCAGGAGCGCACCGCGTCGAGGCGTGTGGATCGCATCCCAGGACTGTATTTCTAGAAAGGCGTCACAGCCTGTCACTCTGTTCAGGACACGCGGGGACGGAGGCTCCGAGTGCCACGGGCTCAACTTCTCCCCCTGCGGGGTGAGCGCTGGCTTCACTGTCTTTCCTGGCGGGGCCCTGGCCCATGTGGCTCAGTAGGTGAGTGTTGTCCCCACGTTGCTAGGTCACCCTTTGATTCCCAGTCAGGGCACATGCCCTGGTCCTGGGCTTGATCCCCAGTAGGAGACAGTTGATGGATGTTTCTCACATCCATGTTTCTTTCTCTTTCTCCTCTCCCTTCCTCTAAAATCAATAAAACCCATATTAAAAAAACAAACCCTTGCCCATGTTGGGAGGGAAGTTGAGCAAGCTGCCTCCTTCCCCCGTCCGGGAGGGCACAGTGGCTGCCAACAGGCAGAGCCCAGCGCAGGGTTTCAGCGCTGGAAGGCCTGGCAGACCCGGCACTTACACAACAAAACAAACAAATAGAAACAAACAAAACGCAGTTAAAGGACAGAAGGTCTCTCTGGGCATCTGCTTTCCGAAAAACGTGGCCCTGATGACAAGAAGCAAGGGTGAATGTTTCCAAGCAGACGGGCCTGAACCCCTGAGATAAATTTAGAGAAGAGCCAGAGCAGATCTCCCTCAGTCTGCCTTGCCAAGAGATTTGGGATCAAAATCTAGTTCATTGTCTTCCAAGAATCCTATCAGATCCTAAGATTTTACCAAAGAAGACAGATTTCCTTTGATAATTCGTGCTAGCTGGCTTGAGTCCCAGGGATAAGGTGTGAATGAGATGTCACCGCCTGGATGTCTCTCAGCAGATAGCCTCTGAGCAGCACTCATGGGCTGTGCCCAGGTGTGTGGACGGAATGTTTGTGTCCCCATCCATATGCGGAAGCCCGACCCCAATGTGCTGTATGTGGAGACGGGTCTTGAAGATGTGATTAAGGTTAAATGAGCTCATAGGGGCACAATACTGCTGGTGTCCTCATGAGAAGAGACACACCAGGGAGTTCTCTCCTCGCCCACATGCACAAAAGAGAGACGCCCGCCTTCTACATGCCAACAGAGAGGTCTAGGAATAACCCTGCGTTACTGGGACCTCGACCTTGGATTCCAGCCTCCAGAACCGTGATAGGAGCATTGCTGTTCAGCTGCCTGGTCTGTGTTGTGCTGTTACGGCGTCCTGAGCTCACTGATACGTCACATGAACAAGCAGGCCTCTCTGCTGGGTGCCTGGGTGCCACTGATAATGATAACAGCACTGATAATAGGCTTGCCATTCGGTGATCACTGGCGTTGATGATCACTTCTCCTTGGAGGCAGGTGAACTCCCTCAGGCTCTGGTTTGTCCTGGTCACAATGGCAGGGAGTCTTACTTGACATGAGGGCAACATGCCCATGACCGAAACCCGGGCTGAAGCCTCAGTTGTATGTATTGCATTTCCCTTTAGATTTATATAAATTTAACAGATTTAGTTCTATTTTATTTTAGTATTGGGGCTTGTGGAAACCCTTGTGGTAAAAGCTGATCACATGAGTGTTCTAGGCTCGTGTTTGTTCAAGGCCCTCCCAGAGGGACTGGTGTCATGTGGTCACTTACGCCATGGTGTTGAGAGAACAGAAGAAAAGAGTCCCATCTTGAGACTCTTTGCCGCAATGACATTTTTCTCTTTAACACTTCACTCATCTGAGCCTAGAAGATTCTAGATGATTCTGCATTGAGTAGGTGACCCTTGACTCTTTCTCTACCTGCTCTACCCCAATGGGGAGCAGAATGGTAGGTAGGAACAGGTTGTGCCACGTGGGCCCCGGGACTGGTGCCCAGACAGAAACGAGGGTGCAGGAACTGGGTCAGAGCTGAGGAGAGGAGACGTCGCAGTGCCAGGGCCTTGCCTCATCGGCTCGTAAAGCAAGATTCAGATTGGATTGCCCTTTGCTCCACTTTTCAAATGGCCCTCACACAGGTTACCTTTCTCCCTGCTTCAAGCCCACCTCCCCTCTCTCACCACCCTCTTGCTCTAGTTCATTTCAGCCATTACACCACACATGTCAAACTCAAAGGCTAACATGGGCCAAATAAATCAGGTTTAAGTTTATGTGGGCCACAAAAATACAAAAACTTCCATTTTCATAGAAATATGGATTTATTTTATAGATATATGCTGAATATAAAGGGCTGAAATAAATCAGTAATTGTTAACATAAAATAATAGGACATTTTAATAAAAATTAATATTTTTTCTTGAACATAAACTTACCACTAAATAACTTCACAAATTAATTATCATAATGCAAATAAACCTAATTTTCTTGTTCTCCAAAAGCAAAATATTTCCTGTTGAGCACACCAAACAAGTCAGTCCAAGACTAATGATGTGGAAATCGGCTGCCAAAATATTCACTGCCATTATTCATGGAGAGAAATTGTGTGCCTGCATGTAAGGTGTGTGAGGGAAATGAATGCAACACGATTCTAGTAATCAGTCATTAGTGAACGATGTAGTTCGTTATTATAACTAGAGGCCCGGTGCATGGGTATATGCACTGATGGGGTCCCTCGGCCTGGCGTGCGGGGTTTGGGTCGAAAGCGGCTCTCCTATATCTCCTGAGGGGTCCCGGATTGCGAGAGGGTGCAGGGCAGGCCAGTGGACCCCACAGGTGCACCATCAGGGCTAGGGAAGGACGGTGAGAAGGTGTGTCTGGCCTGTCTAGCCCAGTCCTGGTCGGCAGGACCCCACGGCAACCTAACCTATTGGTTGGAGGGTCTGCCCCTTGGTGGTCAGTGCATGTCATAACGTCTGGTCAAATGAATGGTCAGACACTTAGCATATTAGGCTTTTATTATATAGGATTATGTATAACAGGGTACTGTAAAAATTAAGTTATGAAATTTTTATTAAAATGTTCCTTACATACCGTTATATTGGCTGGGCTACAAAAATATTTGTTGTGGGCCGCATGCAAGTTTGACATGCTTATGTTACACTCTTAGGCCGTTTATGTGGCTGCCAGTCCTGAGGTGGATGAGGCAGATAGAGCCTCCACATTGCACCATGAGGTTTTTTTGAGAAAGTTGCCAAGCCAATCTTGCTGAACCATGTTTACCCTCTGTGGTCATAGGTGACATGTCACACTGCCATGCGCTGACCCATTAGGACGACTGGGGACAGGGCAGCATTGCTGTTTCACTCACGTCTCTGCACAAAGCTAGACCATGACCATTAAGAGGCTGCTCTCCTGGTAACGCCAGCACTGCCAGGCACTTTTCTAGCGTAGCCGGATCTCTGAGTAGAGTCAATTTGCAAGAATGAGCCCTCCTCTTTGAGCACAAGCCACCAATTGTCTTTCCTTTCTAAGCATAGTCTCAGCGAGTTGTGCTTATCTGGAAGACACTGGAGCAGATCAGCATTATTTCACTTAAAAAGCCAAGTTCAATAGGTAGTCGAGTTGGTTAGAGCATCATCCCCATATGTCCAGGTTTTGGGTCCAGCCCCGGTCAGGGCACATACAAGAATCAACCAGTGAATGCATGGGTAAGGGGAACAACACATCTCTCTCTCTCTCTCTCTCTCTCTCTCTCTCTCTCTCTCTCTCTCTCTCAAATCAATCAATAAGTTTTTGTGTGTGTGTTTTTTTGTTTTGTTTTTTTAAGAAATGGTCTGATTTTAAAAAACCAAGTTTAACAGTCAATCCTACCAACTTGGAGCGGCTCTCAGACTAAGGAGAGCTGTGCTCCTTTCTAGAATCTGTGACTAATTTGTTTGTTAAATTGGGCCAACAATGGAACGGTAGCTTTTCGTGCTTTGGCTGGCATCTAGGTAAGAACTGGAGGCCTCAAACTTGGGTCTAGAACATGTGCCAAAAGAATGGCTCCAAAATCTATTAGGAACAATGGAAATTTGTCAACTGTAGCTTTAGGTTTGAACTAACATTTTTTCCTATTCCTATGCCATCTGCCATTTTCCTTTTTATACTTATTCAACTCTCCTTATCCACCCCATTCTCCCTCTCCTCCACCCTCCCTCTCTCCCTTCTTCACTCCATCTCTCCCTCCCTCCTGCTTTCCTGCCTTCCTGCCTTCCACCAAATATGGCAAATATGCCAATATTATGCTAGGTCTCAGAGAAACAAAGACAAGAACTCATGGTTTCTGTCCTCACCAAGCTCCTTGTCTTCTCAGTGAATTTCTGATTCCTGATTTATTTTTTTAAAAAGATATTTTATTGATTTTTTACAGAGAAGAAGGGAGAGGGATAGAGAGCTAGAAACATCAATGAAAGAGAAACATTGACCAGCTGCCTCTTGCACATCCCCTACTGGGGATGTGCCCGCAACCAAGGTACATGCCCTTGACTGGAATCAAACTTGGGACCTTTCAGTCCGCAGGCCGACACTCTATCCACTGAGCCAAACTGGTTAGGGCCTGACTTATTTTTTTAAATATGAAACGCTTCACGAATTTGCATGTGGTCCTTGCCCAGGGGCCATGCTAATCTTCTCTGTCGCATTCCAGTGTATGTGCTGCCGAAGAGAGCACACTTATGGTAAAGACCACAGGAATCTGTGCAGGGACCGCAGGGCCGCACAGAAGGCTGCCTGGGGAGGGCGTGGGCAGTTGCATCTGGGAGGGAACTAACCTTGGGGGCCACTGTGAGCGTGGGTCTCACGGCCCGCACCAGCATGCCCAGGATGGGCCTCAGCGGGGTGAGAAGCTCAGAGGGAGAGGCTGAGAGACACCATCTGGTCTCGGCGGGGAGTGACCCAGCCCCGAAGGAGGTTCAAGATCTAAAACAACTGGAGGGCCAAACAGCATCTGTCAGAGAGCAGAGCCTGAGGGGCGGTGGTTGGCACCCAGCAAACCCTCACAATGCCTTTGCCTCTTTGAGTCACTGATAGGTGAGAGAGCCACCAGCAGCAGAACGTAACGGGATCGCTCCGCCACCGGGTCTGGTCTGCATGCTGGGGCCTGCCCGCCTGTGGTAGGGCAGCAAGGCCATCTCAGGGCCTGGGGGTGTCATCTGACGGAAAACAAACACAACACAGGGACCTGCGGACAGAGCGCCTCTCCTAATTAACACGTGGGCACTCACTAACCCCAGAGGATGATATGAAAGCATCAAGCACAGATGCAGGTCCAAAGTAGATACTAAATTAAAGAATCCAATGAAAATGAGCTGGATCAGAAAAGTGATTAGTTCCTAATCTCAGGTTCACCTGAGAGACAACCACTTGTGTTAGTGGGTGGGAAGTGAAGCACAGAAAGTGTCACCAACTTGTTCAAAGTGCCAGCTGGCCAGCCTGAGGCTGCCGTCCACCCAGTCACTCTTCTGGTGCTGCCCAGAGGGGAGTGCGAGAGGGAAGGACCGCCTGACGGCCCTGAACATGCTTTTTAGTGAGAACCTGTGTCTTTTCCTCAAGGTATTAGCTAGATCCACCTGGAACATTTTATCTTTTTCCCCTATAGACTTCTAGGGGGGGCGGGAAGTGGAGGAGGAGAAGGGGTGGTTCATTTGATCATCCTATATAATAGAAGCCGAATATGCAAATTGACCGAACAGCAGAATGACGGGTCACTATGATGCCCACTAACCACCAGAGGGCAGATGCTCAACTCGGGAGCTACTCCCAACCCACAGGCCCCAGGCTAGCCCAGGAGGGTGCCAGCAGGGGCCCTGATGGCCCAGCCCGTTGATTGCCCAACAGAGGGAGGCGACCGGCAGCAGTGGTGGGGACTGGTGAACAGGTGGCACCAGGTTGCCAGGAAAGACCGGTGCCAGCAGGTCCCAATCACCCTGCCAGTTGCCCCACAGATTGGCCTAATCACTGGCCAGGCCTAGGGACCCTGCCCTGTACATTGAGAACAGTCCCTTAGGTTTAAAATTAAACCTGGCAGGGCTACTCTGACACTGAAAAACAGGATGATGCAGCGATGACAAGCATGGACTCTGGCTTGCACATTTTGTGGTCAGCCCTGATTCTGACACTTATAACTGTGTGGTAAAGCCAATTACTTTACTTCTCTCTGCTTCAGTGTTTCCACCCATAGGTAGGGGAAATGGTACCACTGCCCCAGAAGGTCATGTTATGCACCACTTTTTATAATCAGGGCAAAATAATGTAGCTGCCCATACAACAGCAAGATGTCTTTCGCCTGTGTGAGAAGTATAGTCACTGGTGCATGCAGTGTCCTGGATTGTGAGAGGGATGTCTGACTGCTGGTTTAGGCCCAATCCTGGCAGTCGGACAACCCCCCTAAAGGGCCCTGGATTGTGAGAGGGGGCAGGCCAGGCTGAGGGGAAACCCCCCCCCCCCCCACCGCCCTGTGCATAATTTCATGCATTGGGCCTCTAGTTTAGTTATAAATGTCCAGGGGTCAATCCCTTGTTCTCCCCGCCATCCTGTGAGTTCTCGAACAGGTGCGCCTACCCCTCCTGGTGGCCAGGACACATCCACGGACTTCATCACCCATGAGGCATCACTGAGTGCTGCAGCAGGTACCAGCCTCCTGGCGACCCCACATGCACAATTTGGAGGTGTCCACATCATGGGGCTGTGTAGAAGGCTTGCTGAGCTCATCCCTTGCAAAACATGTGGTTCTCTGGTTGGCTCATGTTGAGTCAAAATGAGTGAGCATCTCGCCAGAACTATTCCTCCGGCTACCGAGGGGCCATGGCGTGAGTGAGAAAGCCTCATCATGTGAACACTGCCATGCTGCTGTCAACACCCAGTGTTGCAAAGGAGCCCAGTCCTCCTAGAGTTCAGGGTGGAAGTTTGAGAGCTGAGGAGACGCCTGCATGAGGGCTTGAGGAGGTGAGCTGCAGAAAGTTAACGTAAAAAACATTAAAACCTGTAAAGAATTTTTGTGAGTTTATTTGCTCCGACATGTGCGGAGAAGTAGAACTTCAAGGAATTGAAATAATGCTCCAGAGAATGGTGGGTTACATCTGATTTATACATTGCCATCAAAGGAGAGACATAAGTGAGTTGCATGAAATTCATTGGGAGAAAGCAAAGCAGGCAAACCTCTGGAATGGATAAAAGTAAAATGATGAACACATACTTAGGTGGGTGCAGGAACAATTAACATAACAATGAAGGAATTTGTGGTCTCTGTCCTGGCACCCAGCACATTTGGTTGTGCCCCAGGGAGTACAGAAAAAAGAAAGTTACAAGTTACCCAGACATTTCAAGGGCGTGTTATCATAGATGCAAAGACAGACAGGCTCAGTTAAGGTAAAAGTTGACCTTGTCAGTGAAGATACTGGCCTAGGGCGTAACTGCCCACCATACCTGCGTTCAGTTAAAGTTTAATTTCAGACCCTCTGTTGTGGTTACTTTAGGTTTCTGAGTTTGCAAGACTGCCATGCAGGCCCCCCTGAGCCTGTCAGGTCAGCATGTGGCCCCTTTCATTCACAAAGTATTCGGGGATCAACAGACCCTTGGCTACGGCCAGATCCTCAAGCCACTCATGTGTCCTGGCTGGTAGAAGCTATTCATCATGGGGTGGGGCCAACATGGCAGAGCCAACGCACGCATGTGAGGCTGCTCGTGTCTCACTGACTGCGATGTGCTTTCAAAAGGACAACTAGTGCCCGCCTGGCAGTCACAGGCTCTGAAAACGTGGCTGCGGATTTCTGTGCTCTAGTCCTGCTTCTGATGCCCACCCCTGCGGCCTGACGTGAGTCATTGAAACTGCTCCCATTCTGGGAAACCAGTTACATAAACCCAACGCCCTGCGAGGCCCCACGAGAGTTGCTTAAAAGTTTTGCTCCAAGTCAATAGCTGGAGGGGGGGGGGGGGGGGGTGCTGGCACAGCCTTCAGTGGGAATTATCGTTAGTGGAGGCCTCGATAGCAATACTGAGAATCATTTCACAAGAGACAGTGTTCATTAAAATGTAAATTGCCCCGTGCCACCCTCTCCCCTGCAAGCTTTGGAAATCAAAAAGAATTATCTTTATCTTAAGACAACTCTTCCCCCAGCCCAGCCCTAGTGTTCACGGCTGAAATGCTGAAGTACTCTACACCTTTGGCAGTGGGAGCTTGCTTTTGACGTGCCTTTTGGAAAAGAAACGTCAGCAGTATGGCGTCCGGAGCCGTCACGCCAGGCTGGGCACAGGTATCTGGTGCAGATTGGAGAGTGCGGACCTGTGCGGGCCAGGCAGCCGCCAGCCATCAGCGGGGCTGGGGCAGTCGCCTGCGTGCAGCACACGGAGTTGTGCACGGTTCATACAGAAAAAGAAGACATCACTAATTAACGTTTGCTCTGTATCGATTACATGTTGTAACAGTAATATTGGGTCGGCAGCTAAGTAATTGCGGGTTTCACACATATATGGCTTCAGTTGAATTTTTAGGTTTGCAGACGTAGTACAAATGTAAAACACATTTTGTTATTTGATAGTTGGCTATTCAGCTGTTAATCAATAAAAAAAGTTTTTTGATCTGTTTTGTAGTTTTCGTTTGGCGTTCGTTAAAAAATGGAAAATCAAAAGGAACATTTTTGTCATATTTTGCTTTTTTATTTCCGCAAAGGGAAAAATACATCGCAAGCTCATAAAAAGTTATGTGCTGTTTATAGTGACGAAGCCTTAAAAGAACGGCAGTGTCAAAATTGGTTTGCCAAATTTCGTTCTGGTGATTTTTCACTCAAAGATGAAAAACGCTCTGGTCGTCCAGTTGAAGTTGATGACGCCCTAATCAAAGCAATAATCAATTCGGACTGTCACAGTACAACACGTGAGATTGCAGAGAAGCTTCATGTATCACATACATGCATTGAAAATCACTTAAAACAACTTGGCTATGTTCAAAAACTCGATACATGGGTTCCTCACGAACTGAAAGAATCACAGTTAACGCAACGCATTAGCAGCTGCGATTTCCTAAAGAAACGTAATGAAAATGATCCATTTTTAAAACGACTGATAACTGGCGATGAAAAATGGGTTGTTTACAACAATATCAAGCGGAAAAGATCGTGGAGCAGGCCAGGTGAACCAACTCAAACAACATCAAAAGCTGATATTCGTCAAAAGAAGGTTTTGTTATCAGTTTGGTGGGATTACAAAGGAATTGTCTACTTTGAACTCTTACCACCCAACCGAACGATCAATTCTGATGTCTACATTGAACAACTAACGAAATTAAACAATGCAGTTGAAGAAAAGTGGCCCGAATTGACAAATCGAAAAGGTGTTGTATTCCATCATGACAATGCAAGGCCACACACATCTTTGGTCACTCGGCAAAAATTAATGGAGCTTGGTTGGGATGTTTTGCCACATCCACCATATAGTCCTGACCTTGCACCATCTGATTACTTTTTGTTTCGATCTTTACAAAACTCCTTGAATGGTAAAAATTTCAATAATGATGATGATGTCAAATCGTACCTGATTCAGTTTTTTGCTAATAAAAACCAGAAGTTTTTTGAACGTGGGATTATGATGCTGCCTGAAAGATGGTAAAAGGTCATTGATCAAAATGGGCAATACATTACAGAATAAAGTTATTTAGTTCCATGAAAAAATTGTCTTTGATTTTCTTTAAAAAATCCGCAATTACTTGGTTGCCGACCCAATATTTTGGCTATATTGGTTAAAATCACTTATAATAAAAATGAATTCCACCTGTGTGCTTTTTTTTTTTTTTTTTTTACCTTTTTATTTATTTTATTTTTAATGAGTTAAATTTATTTGGCTGGCCATGGTTAATAAGCTCACGTAGGATGCAGGTGTATATTCTATGGCACATGATCTGTATATTGCATTATACAGATCAGGTCATCTCCGTCACCATAAGATGTATGTGGCCCCTTACCCATCTAGAACCTTTGCTGATGTGTGTGGGTGGAATGTGGCCCTGGTTCGGACTTTGCCTTCTTGTTGGAATAACCACCTTCCAGGGCACTGCCTCCCCAGGAGCTGCCTGCAACACTTCCAGCCCTGGCCCAGAGGCCCCGCTAGGCCAGCCCATCCTCGGCCCAGACCTGCTTGCCTGATGCACCTTCCCACCTTCCGGGCCCTTTATGTCCGGGTTACTGCTCCTGTGAACCCGCTCTCCTAAGACCGTGTTCCCTGGCACTTCCCCTGCCCCTGGGTAGACTACGGTGTCCTCCCGCATTCTCACTGACGCACTGACACTGTCGGATGGTCTGTTCAGGGCCGGGCCCTACACTTGTGCAGGGAGGGGTGTCACATCTCTGCGTCTGTCTCCCTGGCGCATGGTGCACATTTGCTTAAGCACACAGAGTGGCAGAGCCAGGACAAACAGTGCTCGCCCAGGGGCCTATCTGCACCCTGCAGCAGCCGAGGCAATTCAGGCCTTGTTCTTATTGTCATGTTTAACCATTAACCTATCTAATAAAAGAGTAATATGCAAATTGACCATACCTTTGTTACACCAGCAAGCCACGCCCACCAGACACAATCAGGAACGAGTATGCAAATTAACCCAACTAAGATGGCTTCAGCTACTGAGAGAGCAGGAGGCTTGGATTTCTCTGGCAATGGAGGAAGTCAAGTTTTCTACCTGCCCTGGCCTGCCTTGGCCTCAGCTTAAGGCTACAAAGTTTCAATTATAGAGAATAAATAAACTCCAGATACCAGGGATCTACTTGGGTTGCTGGGGGCCGTGGCCAGCCTATAAACTACCACAGATCCCTCAGACAGGCCACCCCATGCCCCAAGGGACCCTCCACCCTGATCCAGGACACCCTTCAGGGCAAACCAGCTGGCCCCCACCCATGCACCAGGCCTCTATGCTATCTAATCCTTCTATCTAATAAAAAAGTAATATGCAGATTGACCATCACTCCAACACACAAGACGGCTGCCCCTATGTGGTCAAAGATGGCTGCCCCCATGTAGACATAAGATGGCCACCATAAGATGGCCAGCAGGGGAGAGCAGTTGCGAGGGACCAGGTCTGCAAGGGAGGGCAGTTGGGGTGATCAGGCCTACAAGGGAGGGCAGATAGGGGTGACCAGGCTGGCAGAGGAGCAGTTAGGCATCTATCAGGCTTGCATGGAAGTGGTTAGGGGGTGATCAGGCTGGCAGGCACAAGAAGTTAGGGGCAATCAGGAAGGCAGGCAGGCGAGCAGTTGGCAGCCATCAGTCCTGGATTGTGAGAGGGGTGTCTGACTGCCCATTTAGGCCTAATCCTACCGGGGTTGGACCTAAATGGGCAGTTGGACATCCCTCAAGGAGTCCCAGATTGGAGAGGGTGCAGGCTGGGCTGAGGGACACCCCCCTCCCCTAGTGCACACATTTTGTGCACCGGGCCTCTAGTTTTTAATAACAAAGTAGGAAGTAACCTGGTGCCCCTTCAATGGGGTGCCCACTCTCCCTTGGGGCACCTGCACCAGCCCTGGGTGGAATGCTGGTGTGAGTGTGGCTTGATCACAGAGAATGACCACAAAGTGCCAATTAGCCTCCTGAGGGGAGGAGAACCTCATTAGCATGATGCTCAGAGGGGCTTGGCTGTCCTGTTTACCTGGCAAAAATCTCCTTCCTGCCTGCAGATCCGTGTTTACAGGTACGGAGTTGAGTTGCAAGTCTGTTTGGGGTTGAGGCCCTGCAATCCAAAGGCCTTCCTGGGCTCCGGGAGGAAGCGCTGACCCGCTTGCCCTTCCTCCAGGCAGGCCCTTATGGCCACATCAGGCAGGGGTCACGTTCAAGGTTCGAGGCCGTCCTGTCCCAGCACGTGCAGTGCCCGGAAGCCAGCCCAGCACGCGGTGGACGGGGCCCGCCCGCTCCCTGAGAGGATGCTCCGGGCAGTACTCCGTCCTTGAAGGAGGAACACACATGCCTCGTTGAGAACACACTTCGCTTTGGAACGTGGGCTACTCAGCTTTCCAGGAGTACACCATTCCACAGGCAAAGACCCGCCTTTTCTTTGGTCGGAAAAGAAAGCTTTATCTGTTCAAAACATATAAACCAAACCTGAAACCCCACTCAAAACAAACCAACTTGGCCATTTTCCTAAAAAGTACAGGAGACAGCCCATGGGAGCTGAGAGTAGGAGAGGAACACACATGGGGCCGTGGTTGTCCGGCCTGTGGCGGTCATGCTGGCCAGGGCCTCCCGGGGCCACTCCCGGCGGCCCCACACCACAGGGCACTCTGCCGAGGGGCCCTCCCGGCGGCCCCACACCACAGGGCACTCTGCCGAGGGGCCCTCCCGGCGGCCCCACACCACAGGGCACTCTCCGAGGGGCCCTCCCGGCGGCCCCACACCACAGGGCACTCTGCCGAGGGGCCACTCCCGGCGGCCCCACACCACAGGGCACTCTGCCAGGGGCCCTCCCGGCGGCCCCACACCACAGGGCACTCTCCCAGGGGCCCTCCCGGCGGCCCCACACCACAGGGCACTCTGCCGAGGGGCCACTGCCACCTGGACCAATAAGATGTTGCTTTTGTTCAGTGAGACCAGATTGGAAACTTCAAAATATGCAGTATTTTCCTCGAGGCCTCAGGCTGTGGTCAGGCCGCGGCCAGTCCGCTGGCCCAGGACCGCAAGGTGCTAGAGGCCGGCGCACAGAATTCATCCATCAAAAGGGGCATGAGAGGGTGTCCCGCAGCCCAGCCTGCTCCCTCTCCAATCTCGACTTCCCTCTCACAATCCCGGACCGCTGGCTCCTAACCTCTCGCTTGCCTGCTTGCCTGATCACCCTTAACCTCTCCCCTGCAGGCCTGATTGCCCACAGCTTTTATTAGTATGGATAAAGCTGAACAAATAAAGTGAAATGAAGTGTTGGTATACATTTTGAGATAAGAATCTGGCCTACTGTGTGGGGTGTAATAAAAGGAATACAATATACCAAGTATGATGACATTTCACAAAAGCAATGCTGCAGGGCCCGTAAAACTGAGGAGCTGAGATCGTGTGGGATTGTCCAAACAGGTGTTCAAGGTCAGCTTTTGTGATGAAGAGAAATAGAGCTTCTTCCTCTTAGTGGCACTAAAAACCAGCCAGATATAGACAGACAGGTGTGCATGGCGCACACAAACATACAGACACGTATGCATGCACACATTATTGTATTGGTATTACTTTCAGCGAAGTGGAAGACACTGCAGCTGAGATTCTGGGTGATTCTGCACCTGTGCACCGGCGGCGGGCGCGGAGTGCTCTGACCCACAGCAGGCCCGGGGCGGGCTCAGGGGTCACCGCCACCGGCAGCTGGTGTGTCCAGGGGCCAGTCCCTCACATGTCCCTCAATGACATCTCTCCTCTCTCAGTTTCCACACCTGCCGTAGCTCACCCTTCTCAATGGCCTGGTGCTTGAGAGGGGCCTGTGCAGTCACTTTGGCTGCCCAGCAGGTGCAGAGCAGGTGCGGGGTGCAGGCCCCCC
Source organism: Pipistrellus kuhlii (assembly GCF_014108245.1). Lineage (NCBI taxonomy): Eukaryota > Metazoa > Chordata > Mammalia > Chiroptera > Vespertilionidae > Pipistrellus > Pipistrellus kuhlii. The sequence goes on along the minus strand of NW_023425564.1, from coordinate 767,765 downwards.
AGCAGGGCCCGATCCTGCCCCTCCAGGAAAGGCAGGGCTCTGCCTCACACGTTCGCATAACCGTGCTTTGCAAGGCCGCTGGTTGGTCAGAGTCAGAGAAGGTTCCTCGGGAGCTATCTATAGCACAGCGTAGAAACCGGGCAGCGGTCTGCGGAGTGCGGCTGGCAGGTCCCAGGCTTGTTCTTTCTCACCTGGATTCTCATAGCAGCAGCCTGGCCGCCATCCCGCTGGCCCCGCACTGCCCGCTCACCTGACACCCACCCCAGGACAGGAGCCAGTGGGACCGTGTTAAAGACAGCATTACCCGGTCCCAGTTCTGGAGCAGGATTCACACTGAAGAGGGGGATATAATTCAGATATCAGGGATGGGCTTCTGGCCACACTGACCCAGCGGGACCTGCTGAGCCTGGACACAGCAGAGCCCCACGTGGAGGCCGAGCTGAGAAGCAGCGCGGAGCAGCCCCGTGGAGGCTGTTCCAGGAGAGACCTCCCGCTCTGCTGGCCATTGCACACCCCCCAGCCCCGGCCTTGACTCTGGGAGCTCCTTGTGCATCCACAGGGGCCATGCAGCTGCCGCGGGGACTACAGCCCGGCTGCGGGGACTACAGCCCGGCTGCGTTAGAGGAGCGAGGACAGGCTTTCTAGGGACCCGCCTGGAGCTGCCGAGAGGAAAGGAGCTGCTTCTGAGGTGGGAGTGGGTCTCTGGAGCGCTGTGCCTGCCCTTCCCGGGTGCTCGTCCCGTGTGTGTAAGGTGGGGAGTGGGGGGAGAGAAGCATTGAGAGAATCCCGGGAAGCTGGGCTGTGTGCCCCTCAGATGGGTCTCACCTGTGGGTGAAATCTCAGCCAAGAGCTGGCTGGAGGCTCCGGGGTGGAGTGGGAGAGCCTGCACGAAGTGGGTCCGTGGGCCAGAGGGAATTGCAGGCACGAGCCCAGGTGAGGCGCCCTAGGAGAGGGTGACGCTCAGCTGGGCCCCATGCAGGGCTGGGCTCCAGGGGGGATAGGGGACGGAGGCCATCCTCTAGGTCCGGGGCGCTCCGAGGGGAACGTCTGAGGGACCCGCAGGCAGGAGGAGGCGGTGCCGTGCTGGGCGAGGGGAGCTGGGGTGGCGTTGGCAGGGCAGCGTTTCTGCTTGGGAAGCTGCAAAGCTCGAGGCGGTGATGGCTACTTAACGATTCGAACGTCCTTAATGCCCCTGGCCTGCCCGCTCCTCAATGGCCCGCGTGGTAAACATACGTGTTATGTAATGTATGTGTATGTATTACGTTACAATCATTTCACCACGTTAAAGAGGCAGAGGTGGGCACCTGCCACCCAGTGGCCCCAGTGTCTGACTAAGACGTCGCCAGTCACATCAGGACCACGAGGCCAGGCCCTCTCCCCTCGCCCTCCATCCCTCCCACCCCGGAGGCCAAAGCCGCGCGGGGATGTGCGAGGGGAGGGAGGTCAGTCCTGGGCCAGGCAGGGAGAGTCCTGCCTGGAGCAAGAGGCAGCACAGGGAGCCAGTCCCTGATCATCAGCGGACGGTCCTCGTGGCTGCCTGAGACCCCGCTGGCTCTGAGGAGAAAAGATTTGACCCGTGCGGTCTAAGGGAAAATTGAATCCAGAAGAATCCTGATCCTGCCCGCCAAGTTACAGATATGATGATAGGATTTCCTTCCTTCCTTTCTTTTTTTTTTAAACATATTTTATTGATTTTTTACAGAGAGGAAGGAGAGAGCGAGCTAGAAACGTCAATGAGTGAGAAACATTGACCTCTTGCACACCCCCTACCGGGTACATGCCCCTGACAGGAATCGAACCTGGGACCTTTCAGTCCGTAGACCGACGCTCTACCACTGAGCCAAACCAGCTTCGACAGATTTCCTTTCTTTTAAAAAGGTGCAGAGAAAGGAAGCCCAAGCAAAGCCCAAGGCGATGTGAAGGGAACACACTCCTCGGGCTCCAGGGGCCCCATCGCAGCTCGGCAGCCCTTCCTCCTATGCTCACAAAGCCAGACTGCAGACTGCGTGCTCACAGGCACTGCCCGGAGAGGCCACTGCCTGGATAGACTTAAAGAGAGGTGGGCGTGGAGGCGGGAGAAGCGAGTGGGAGGGCCGCTCCCTCTTCGCCCTGCACTGGCAGTGCTGGCTGAAGGACGCCACTCTGGGCGCGGCCAGAGGGCAGGTGCCAGGCGCTCTGTGCTGGGTGTGGGCTCCTCTCTTCCACGTAGCCGTGTCCTGTCTGCTCAGTGAGCTCACCAGGCATCTGCGTGACGGCAGGTCTTCAGCACAAGCCCCCTGGAGAGGAATGTGTGGATAAATCGGCCACCTATCTTGTGTGGAAACCACTCCGATATTAGCCGCACTGAGGCAGAGCCACGCTGAGGCATTGTGGGACAGCCATGCTGTGGAGTGAGAAAAGAAGCTGCACGGATGTGCGTGGAATGATCGTTTTCTGTGATACAGGCCCCTGGGCAAACTGCATCATGCCAGCGCCACCTTCTTCCGCCTTGCTCACGCCGGTTCCCCTTCCTAATCCAGCTGAAAGGCCTTTGCTCACTTCCTGCCACACCCCAGGCCTAGCCTTGAAGATCTTCTGGGCACTGCCCAGCATCTCCGAGCCCTGAGGCAGCGCATCTGCCCATGCCCCAGCCCCAGCCCAGCCCCAGCCCCAGCCCAGCCCCAGCCCAGCCCAGACCCAGCCCCAGCCCAGACCCAGCCCCAGCCCCAGCTCCAGCCCCAGCTCCAGCCTCAGCTCAGCCCCAGCCCCAGCCCCAGCCCCAGCTCCAGCCCCAGCCCCAGCTCCAGCCCCAGCCCCAGCCCCAGCCCCAGCCCCAGCCCAGCCCAGCCCAGCCCTAGCCCCAGCCCAGCCCCAGCTCCAGCCTCAGCCCAGCCCCAGCTCCAGCCCCAGCCCCAGCCCCAGCCCAGCCCAGCCCAGGATGCTGGCAGCCCCGGATGCTGGCCGCCCCGGAGGCTGCCCGCCCAGGACACGCAGTGCAGACGTGGAGCCTGGCTCCCCTCTCGGCCCAGTGTTCTCCGGGACATGGTGTAGTCCAGGTGCAGGGTTTCCCTCCTCGTGGAGCTGCAGAATACTCGGTCCCACTCGCTGTACACGGTGTGCGGGTGCCACATGTTTATTCATCCATCAGGGGTATGGGGGTTACTGCCACTCTGGCTGCTGTGGATAACGCCGCTGTAAATACGAATTATTTTCACAGCCATCTTGACCAGAATTCAGTGTTTCAGCTCCACCCCCTCTCCAAGGACACAGCCCCACTCCAGCCCTCAAGCCCACTGAGGAACAGGCAAATCAAGATGGAGACCACGTGGGAACAGACCCACTGGGGCTCTTCTCTGCCTGCCCTCTTCCTTCTTCTGTGTCACACCCGGGTCTACAGCACTGGGCCGCACGCGGGCACGGACATGACACAGCAGCACGGAGCCATGCCTCTGGCAGGGAGGGCCCACCGCCCTGGGCTGGGCTGGGGCTGGAGCTGAGGCTGGGGCTGAGGCTGGGGCTGAGGCTGGGGCTGGGGCTGGGGCTGGGGCTGGGGCTGGGGCTGGGGCTGGAGCTGAGGCTGGGGCTGGGGCTGGGGCTGGAGCTGGGGCTGGGCCTGGGGCAGGGGCTGAGGCTGGAGCCTTGGCTGGGTGGCCAGCGTCCGGGGTGGTCAGCGTCCATAGCGGACAGTGTCCCGGGGCAGCCAGCGTCCCAGGGCGGACAGGGTCCGGGGCAGCCAGCGTCCCAGGGCGGACAGGGTTGGGGCAGCCAGCATCCGGGGCGGACAGGGTCCCGGGGGACAGCGTTCAGGGAGGACAGCGGGACTTGCGGGGAGGGCGGTGGACGTTGGTGCTCAGTCAGGACAGCGCTGCAGTGAGGAGTGGAAGAGTCTGGAGATGGGGATGGGAGTGTAAACAATGCCACTGAACTGCAATGGTCAAGAGGTAAATTTTATGCCATGTTTCTACCCCAATTAAAGACATGAAAAATAAAGTGTCTGAAAACAGCCTTGGACATTGGTTTACGAGGCGACGACGCTTTCTCCCCCGGCCTCCTTTGTGGCTGAAAACAGAAAATTCATCTCCTGGTCGTGGCTGCACCTCCCGGGGGCACGAGACACAAAAGGGTCCCAGTGTGTGTGTGACTGCCAGGAGGAAGCGGCAGAAATGACAGCCGACAACGACAACGGGACAAAAGCATTCAGGGGAAGGCAGACGGAGCTCCGAGGCTGGGCAGACAATGGAAGGGAAGCCAGGACTGCCCCTGTGCTTGGCCTGGAGACCAGGGGTCCCTCTGCCCTGTGCCTGCGGACACCGGACCCTTTCAGCCGTGCCCTGGGGCACAATAGTCCCCCATGCCTCAGAGAAAGGCGATGGTGAGTCACTGGAAACTGGACCGCGCCCCGGTGCCTCACAGAAAGTGCCAGCCCCGAACAGCACCTCCATTCTGGTTCATTGGCAGCGGGCAATAGGGTGCGAGGCGCCACTCAGCCTTTTCCCAAAGCTGCCCCCCTCCGCCCCAGGAAGCCCACGGGGAGGAGAGCGGGTGGGAGACACGCAGTGCTGCTCGGGCTCTGGGAGAAGCAGGGTCCATCGCTGAGCCGAGCGGACACGGGTGACATGGAAATTGCATGTCAGTGTCTCCTGACGATGCCTGTGCTGAGGAGTGTTCTGTGGGATGGGGTAGCTGAGAGGTGTTAGGGGTTTGAGACCGCGCGGTGGTGCCCGCTGTCTGCTGCTGCACGGACCTTCCTGGCTTTGGACAGCGGCCTTTATCCTGTCCAGCTCCGGGCGGGAGCAGGTGCTCCTGTGCCTGGCTCAGCAGGGGAGCGGGGTCTGGTGCGGGGGGCTCTGTGGTTCTCTCCGGCCGGAGGAGAGGGGAGTCCGCCACGCCCGCGGCCTGGCTGTGGGCTCTGGGCGCGGTGGTGCGGGCTGAAGGCCTCTGTCCCTCGCCGGCATCTGCGGGCCTCTCCGGGCACCTCCCTGCAGGGCCAGGGGCACCCCGCAGGGAGCCAACAAGAAGCAGAGGCTGAGAGAGCTGGGCCAGTCTTCTGCAGCCTCATCACGGAAGTGCCTTCTCCTCACTGTTGAGCAGCGAGTCGCTGGCGGGGCGCTCCGAGGACGACCGGGCCCACAGGCCGAGCACCAGCCGGACCTCCTGGGAGCTGCTGGCCACGGCCACAGGCACAGGAGGAAGGACAGCGGCAGGTGATGGCGGAGAGGCTCCTGGTGAGGGAGCAGGTCCCCTTTTCTCAAAGGGGCCGCTGTGAGTGTGGGGGTCCCCTCATCTAACGGGCGGGGGGGCCGTGGCAGGGTGAGAGCTAGGTTCCCGGGCCTGTGGGCCTGGCTGGGGCCGGAGCAGGACAGGGGAGACAGCTCAGCTTCGCAGGAGCTGGCTCTTTGGCTGCCCAGAGGCGGAAGTGCTTCAGGGAGAGGGAGGCGGGTGGAGGGGCCCAGGAGAGGGGTGTCCAGAGTCCAGCCCCGGGGGTCGGTGCCTGGAGAGAGGCACCCCCTCTCATGACCTGAAACCAGCAGCTCGGCCAGGGCAGCCGCTGCCAGCACTGCCTGCTTCCTGAGGGGAAGACAACTCTCCCTCCCCCTCCCTCCCCACTCCCCACCCCTCCTCAACCTTCTCCCTACCCTCCTTCCCTCCCCCCTACCACCCCCTTCCCATCTTTCTCCACACCCCTCCCCACTCTCCTCCCCGCCCCCTCCACACCCCTCCACACCCTCCCCACCCCCTCCCACCCTTCCCTGGCACTGCTTCTCCCTGAAAGCAGAGCCGGTGATTGTGCTGCCAGGCGCTGACTGGCTTGGGGGAGGGAGACCAGCAGGCTGAGGCCGCCCCCCTCCGTGTGGGCACCTGAGTGGTCAGGCTGAGGTGACAGGAGAGGAGCAGGGAGTGAGTTTGCTGCAGGGAGGCCCCGCACTCCTCCCTGCCTTCCCCAGCGTGTGGGTGTGGCGCTGGCAGGTGTCTGTGCCCTCCCACCAGGCTCCAGCCGCACTGCCCACTCCTCCTCCGAGCTCTCCCTCTCCACCCGGCTCTGACGCCCAGGTGTCTGAGAGCCGTGAGCGCCTCCCTCCCACGCCCCCCTGGTGGTCTCCGAGGTCTCCGTGGACCACGGTGGGGTGGAGGAAGGCGTTGGGGGGTTGGGAGTTTAGGGGGAACCCCCCTCGCAGCCTCCCCCCTCACGTCCTGTGGGGCCTGGCAGGCAGGGAGCCAGATTTAGCAGCTAGAAAGCATCGGCTGCAGTGAAACAGGAGCCCATGCACACTGAGTAACGTCTCAGCACAGGGGTCTCAGCTTCTCTTTGGGCTCCTGACCAGCACAGTGGCGAGTGTTCATCTAAATCGATTTACCGGGGCCGCCTGTCCGCTCAGCGGCCCCTCAGGAGGCACAGGCCCGGCTCTCTGCTCCGCAGACCAGGGGCCCCACGCAGACCAGCCCCTCAGGATGCAGACCTGAGCCCCTGTCTCACCCCCTCCGAGGCTCCTGGCGACTCCAAAAGCCCCAGAACCCCCACACAGGACTGTCTCTGCACCCCGTCTCCTCCTGGGGAGAGGCCGGGCCAGGCCCCCCCCCCCCCCCCCCCCCCGCAGTGATGTGCTGGGCGGCTTTATCGCAGGCCGGCCTGGGAGCAGCCGTCCTCCCTCTGGACGTCCTCGGGCCGGGACGGCCCAGGCTCTGCCCTCATCCTCACCTTCCCCCAGGCCCTGTCTTCCTCAGACCTGTCCCTAAACACAGGCGTGTATGCACACATGTACATGCACACACAGGCTCACACACACAGGCATAGCCATCTGATTGAAGACAGACACACGGGATTGATGGCGTGAAGACACAGGCGGACATGGGAGTGAGGAGCCACCGGTCCCCGGGGCCGCAGGAAGCCACAGAGGCTGGAGGGTCCTCCCGGAGCCTCCAGAGGAGCACGCCCAGCCCAGCCCCCGCCTTTCAGACCTCGGCCTCCAGAACAGAGACCATGATCTCTGCTCCTTTAAGCCGCCCGGCTTTGGCATTTGTGATTGCAGCCCCTGGCAGCGGTGATGCCCCTCAGAGACGCAGCTCTAAGACCCAGCATCAGGGAGGGCCTAGCGCTGACCCAGATAGCAGCTAAAATTGGCAAATCTGATAATGGACCTGGGCACTAAGCTCTCACTCAGACACAGTAAACCAGGCGGGAGCGGGCCCACAGCCAGCGGGAGACAGCAGAGCCATCTGGGTCACGCAGAGAAATGCCCCTGGTTCTGGGAAGCCTGCTTCGGGGCTGTGGGCGCCTGCGAGTGGACGGGGAGGGGGACAGCTTCGGGAATGAGGGCATGGCAAAGTCGGGGAGCAGGGTGGCGCTGCAGGCCACCGTCTAGCAGAGCTGTCTGCGGGCTGCTATTTCAGAAATCTCTATCCAGGGTCACCGGTGCTCCGATAACAGGGTGCAATGAACCAGGGCCTCTGGCTCCCATCGCCTTACAAAGGCTCCCGTTCAGGGTCAGTGTTCCTCCTTTAACTCGGCATCTGTTGGTTGTCAACGCCAATGCTCGGAGCGTGTGGGTCCCAGGATGCCATTGGGTGCTCTCCGGGCATCTCACCAGCTACACCTGAGTGGGAGCTCACCTGTAACCACAGGGACACGGGCTTTGTCTGGGCGAGTCCCTGGCACCGCCTGGGGGCCACACGGCCACTGGTCCTGGCAGCAGGGCTGCCTGGAGAATCGGTGGCGTCTGCCAGGGCAGTCAGGTCCCTCGGCCCAGACAGGTGCCCTGCATCACTTGGCAGGCGACTAACCATGGGCGCTGACGTCCGGAGGTGGGGCGGGGCGGCTGATTCCTGCCACACCGGCCCCCGCTCCGGCATCCCGCACTGTCTCCTACCAAGCCTCCGCCCCTGCTCTCCCGTCTTCCTGAGATGTGTCCAACCGAATCCATGAAACCTTTTGGTGCAGATATTGTCGGCCAGCATTCTAAAGAGCTGACCCCTGTTTACAGAGATTATGTGTGCTGTTCTCATTCCGTCCGGTAAAATTATCGGTGCTATTAATAAACTCGGAGTAACACGAGTCGCTGGCTAATTCAGGAGGAGCTCTAAGACCTGCAGGCCGCAGGTACGATTGAGAGGCGAGATTAGAGAGATTTCAGCCTGGCCGGCGTCCCACGCCGCTCTGGTTCCTGGCCAGGGCACAGCCTGGGTCGTGGGCTCAGGCCCCAGAAGAGAGTGCGCAGGAGGAGCCACTCGATATTTCTCTCTCAGCCTCTCCCCTCCTCTCTCTCTAAAGATCAATAAATGATTAAACATGAGCAATATCATTATTTTAAAAAAGGGACTCTGGCCCTGCCCGGTATTGCTCAGTGGTTAGTGTCACCCTCAGGCAGAGGGGTTTGCGTTTGATTCCCGGTCAAGGCCACATACCTGGATTGCAGGTTCCATCCTGGGCCCCTGCAGGTGAGTGTGGGATGCAGCCAATCGGCATTCCTCTCCCCCGCTCTGTCCGTCGCTCCCTCCTTTCTCTCCATGCTCTCTAAAAAACCCGTGAGAGGAAGTCCTGGGCGAGGACTAACAAGACAGAAAGAGATGAGAGCCGGAAGCGCCCACTGCTCAGCCCTGGAGCGGGAGCGGCCCTGCCACCAGCGCCATCACTGCAGCCCGTGACCTTAACGGGAACGTTCTGAGCCGCAATTGCTTCATAAGTGCATGTGAGTAATAACAATAGCAGTAATTGCTAATCAGTGCTCCATTAACAGCAACTGACCCTTAAGCCAGGAACCTTGTTGCTCTCAAAATATCAAAAGTAGCCCTAACCGGTTTGGCTCAGTGGATGGAGCATAGGCCTGTGGACTGAAGGGTCCCGGTTTGATTCTGGTCAAGGGCATGACCTTGGCTACAGGCACATCTCCAGTGAGGGGTGTGCAGGAGGCAGCTGGTCGATATTTCTCTCTCATTGATGTTTCTAACTCTCTCTCCCTCTCCCTTCCTCTCTGTAAAAATCATATTTAAAGAAATAAAACATATTTTAAAAATGGGCCTTCCCTGTGTCCCTGAGGGAGAGACGATGGTGTCTGCCTGCCGCCCTCGTGTGCCGGCTCTCGGGGCCACCAGCGCCCGGTCACAGCTTCCTTCTCACCCGAGCGCTGCCGGCAGGGGCTGTCCTACCAAACCTCTGGCCTTCCTGTTCCTGTTTCCCCCCTGGGTCCTCGCCCCCCCGGTTCTTCTGCTTCCGGTTTGTCTTCTTTCTCCTTTCTCCTCGAGCACCTGTGCACAGGCCAGCCACTCCGCAGCCGGTGCCACGGCCCCCGGCAGCTGGTGCATTCAGCGGGTCGGCAGCTCGGCACCTCCCACCCGCCCCTGCTTCCAGGCCCCGCTCTGCCAGCACAGGCGGGAGAACCCAGTGACTGCGAGGAGGCTCTGGTGGCCATGGCCTCAGGCTCCACCTTCCGAACTGCCTCTGCCCTCTGGCCACCGGGGTGCAGGCTCCTGCTGCTGGTCAGTGCTCCCCGGCAGCACCGCCCATCACCTGTCCCAGCATCTGCCTCTGTGCCTTCACCTGATTTAGAGAATTCTATTGTACTTCCTCACACTGCCCCGCCTGCGAGGCCGCGCCTGCCTCCTCTTAGCTGCCCCCGTTCCCTGTCCTGGTTCCCGTGGCCTCGGTGCTCTGGCGTGGGACCTGTGGCCGAGACCCGTCCGCCCTCCTGAGTGAGCTCCCTCCCAGAGGGAGCGGACAGCCTGCCGGCAGCGTGCCTCCGCAGGTGCTCCCCCACCCAGCCCACCCCTCCTGGGAGGCCGGCCCTGCAGGCCAGTCCTGTGCCCAGCCAGCTTGGGTCAGCTGCCAGGCACGTGGGCCAGCACCCCGGTCTCTGACGTCTGCAGGCTGGCCGACGGGCCTGCTCTCCTGCTTCCTCTCCCTCGCTGTTCCTTCCGGGAAGGCACATAAAAGCCCCTGTCCTCGCTTCCCTCGCCCCTCTGCCTCCGTCCAACCCGCCTCTCCCACGTGTCCCCCTCCCCCCACTGCGTCCACAGGGAGCAGCAGAGGCGGCGGAGGGAGGCAGAGGCATGGCTCCCGAGGACTGAGGACTGAGGACGGCCCTGAGCGCTGGCCGGGACACTGGGCTTCAAAGCGTGGCAGGGGAGCGGGGACAGCGCTTTGTCGTGGGTTATGTGCCCAGCTAGCACCTGCTTTATAACCATGGTCGTGTCGGAAAGCGGGGTTTGGGGTGTCTTCCTGAGGGTCTAGACTCGTAGGGGTGTCGAACTCAATCAGAGAAGGGGCCAAAATCTAAAATCCAGCCTAAATCTCGGGCCGAATGGTTTACTGAACAGTCATAAACTGTCATTGTGATGGAAACGCAGCGGAGTGCAGTGATGACAGCGCGGTGCGGGCCACATTGCAAGGCCTGGCGGGACGGATTTGGCCCTCAGGCCTTGTGTTTGACAGGTGTGAGGGTGTCAGGCATTTATACAGGAAATGTGTACAATTATTATGACTTAAAAGTAAGACCAGCACCAACAATGAATAACAATTACATAGTAGGTACTATTTGTTCGGAAATATCCTAAGTACTTTACACGTTTGATTCACTTAATTATCAAAATAACCACGTGAGAAAGTGAGGCTGGAGGTAAAGTAGCCACTTCGGCCTCACAGCTGGTGAGGGCCGGAGCGCGGACTGGCAGGTGCTCCCTTGCCCGGCTGAGACTGGTGAGCTGGAAAAGGTGAGAAGCCTGCTCTTCTGAGGAAAACGCCCTGGCTTGAAGCACTTGCCAAACCCTAGGTGGAAATCCTTCTCGCTGCCCACTCGGCTGGCCGGGCTCTGGCCTGGGCTCCCGTGGCTGTCACAGCGCCAGGCCTGCAGGGGGCGCCACACGGGCCAGCAACAGGGGCAGCCCTGGAAGCACAGCCCACAGTGTGGTGACTCTGAGTGGTCAGTTGTATTTATTAACTTGGTTTCAGTATGTTTCGTGCTGTTGTGAGGTTCTGCTCGCCATGAGTTAGTTGCTAAGTTTATTGACTGTCCTGTAAAATCCCAGAAAGCGTCACAACTGGCTCCTGTGACCAGTCCGTGCTGGCACCTGCCACCACTGCCCGCGTCGTCTCTTTACAAACAGCTTAACGGCACAGCATGCGCCTCTGCTCCGTAAACATGCTGTCGTTTTCTGACTCCTCTGCCCGCCTCCCAGGAAGAACAGGAAAATGGAAAGACATGCCAAGCCCCCAATTCCCAAGGAGGATGATAAGGCGGACATTGCTCTCCTGTTTCTTGCCAACTCCTCCTGCCTCTGCCCACCAGGTGCAGGCGATTACCCAGGAGCAGCAGCCCCTTCAGGCGAGGGCCCCGCCTCCTGGGAAGGCTGGTGCCACAGGGCTGAAGGGCCCTTCTGGGAGGCAGCCTCGGAGCCTCTCCTCACTCAGCCTGGGGAGCTGCCTGCGTCCTAAGGCCCAGGCTGAGGACCCCCGAGGCCGCGCTGTGGCTCCCTGGGGGCCGCAGCGGGGGGAGGAGGCGGTGCCTTCAGAGCCCGCAGGAAGCAGGCGCTGGACAGGGCGGCTCAGCTGCGCCCCGGACCCCCAGAGCCCTTGGCATCCCAAGAAGACTCACTACAAAACGCTCTTTCTTTAAAAACTGAAAGCCGCGGGCCTCGCCCGGGGGATGGGAGGTGTCCCGGATGCTGGGCAGACCTGGCCCCTTTGAGTAGGAAAACCTTCTGTGTCTGCAGGACCCCTGCAGGGTCCCCGCCGGAGCCTCTGGCCCCAGACAGACTGGCCCCCTGAGCTGCAGGCTCTGCTCTTCTCGCCCGGCCTTCCCCACAGGCACCGCGGTTGCCGTCGGTGGGCCTCCCGCTGGACTGCAAACTGTGAGTGGGCTGTGGTTGTGGGCTTTTATTCCTCTTAAACCGTCTGGCACCAGAGAGATGCGAGGTCACTCAGCACGGCTGCTGAGTGGAGAGACGGGCCATTCCCTGGTGGTCCCTGGGCAGGGGCTTCCCCCATGAGGACAGCTGCCCGCAGAGCCACTGAGCCAGCGCGTGCGGGCTGTGCCTGGTGGCCCCGCTCCGGCACCTGCTGCACGGAGGGTTCCTGGTCAAGCTGAGCGGATCTGAAGGTGCCACAAAACAGGCAGGGGGGCTCCAGCATTGAAGTCTGCACATCCCGCTTCCCCCAGAAATACGAAGGAATCTCCAGATCCTGAGGTCAAGGGTTACATTCAGGAGGCTAACTTAGTTTGGGGTTCCCTAAAAGCAGACCCCCCAAAACAGACTTGAATGCAATTTATTTGGAGGTATGATGTGAAGGTTGAAATATTAAAAGAAGAATAAATTTGTAGCAGTGCTGAGGCTAGGGTTTGAGTCATCACAGACTTCTCCCAGCCTTCGTCCCCATAACTGATTCCTCCCTGGCCTGGACAGGGATAGCTCACAGGAGGCCGGGCTCCTGAAACAAGTGGTGGCCGAGGCAGGTCTTTTCGTATCTGAATCTCTGCGATGTCTCCCCGTTTCCCTCTCCACTGCTCACAGGCCAAACAAACCTGCTGGCGACACGTCTCACTACACCGAGGCCTGCAGGACGTCCTCAACTGCTGGCGAGAAGCCAAAAGTGAATGACGGTGGAGGAAACCCTTGTGAGTCTCTGTCGACTCTGTACTTTGTCAGCATACACACTAAGGGTAAGATCAAAGGAGGGGAGGGAGGGAAGGGAGGAAGCAAGGAAGCAAGGAAGGAAGCAAGGAAGAAAGGAAGAAGAGGAGAGATAGCTGAACAAACAGGATTGGCTCCAGAGGAACAAAAACAATGCAGGGGAAATAAGAGATATTTTAAAATCTCTAGTCAGAGCTAGGGGGAAAATGGCATCCATAAATTAAAAATAGATTACTGTTTGAAGTGGGAAAATCAGAAAATAGAATCAGTTTATGAAATTAATAACATGATACTTGAATAAAACAATAATGGAATAAAATAAAGAAACATGTGATAGCATTTTCTAGTACACAGAGATGAGAGCTATGAGAGAAAAAAGAACAATTTCAGAAAACTTAGAATGAAGATACTAAACACTTGTAAAAGCAAAAGGCTGACCTGCATGGCAGAAAACCAAGATGGCAGGAAGGTTTTCACCGGCAGCACTGGTTCTTGGAAGATGACGGGACAATGATTAATGTTCTTAGAAACAGGGTTTAGGGCTTAAAATCCTATTCCCAGCCAAGCCACTGATCAAACATGAATGCAACATTTCGGACATACAAGCAACGTTTTGAAAGTGTCCTTCCCATCCACACACCTTTCTGAGATCGGATTGGAGGAGAAGGTGTGGGAAAATGAACGAAGTAGAAGGATGAGCGGCCTTCCAGCCGGAGGCACAAGCACAGCCCAGGGCAGCTGGCAGGCCCTCGAGGAGGCAGGAAGGAGAAAGCTGCTCCCCTTTCCTTTCCACTGGCACCAAAGTGAGGCATTCCCCCCCACAGTGTATTTGTGCAAATATTCTGAGCTCACAGGAGAAAACAAACGGAATGATCCACACGCAGAGGAAATGCATGAAACTTGCATGGAAAGCACACTGACATCTGCTAAAGCTGCTTTTGGAAAATGACCTGGGGAGGAAGAGGAGGGAGGGGATCAGAGGGAGGGAGGTTTCTGCGGTGTTTCTATTTCTCTTTCGGAAAGAGGCTGGTGGGATGTTCAGGGACATGATGTGGGCTGTGATGGACATTTTAAAAGACAGTTCTATACAGCATAACGGGCTTACAATAAAACATACTGGACTTGTGCGCTGGGTAGGTCTGACAGATGTGCACTCTATAAATTCATTGCCGCTTCGAGACTATGAACCCAGCCACCACCGCAGAGGTCTCCTTGCGATCCCTCCTCCATCAGGTAAATGCCACCAGGCAGTTTACCTCCTGCTCGGTGTGACGCAGGAGGCATGTCTGCTGTCCGGGTGTGAGTAAGAGCAGCACCAACTGTCCAGCCTGAAAGCTAGCTGCACTCCACTCAGCCTGTTCGCAAGCAAGGAGCTGACTGCAGGAGTTGCCAAGTCCTGTTGCCGTTTTCTAACCGGAGGCCAACACGAGCCTTCTCTGTCTGTCTTTCCACTGCTCACCTCCTGGCACGCACCAGCTTTCTGTCCCAGGAGAGTGACTGCTTGGACTGCTCTCACTTGAACTCAATGGCCAGCATGGAGCACTTCAATCATTTTGACAGTTTCAGCTTTCAATGTATATGGCTTTGGGCATTAAACTAGTCTTGTGCATAAATGGCCAATGTTAGAAGCTTAGAGATACTGGTGGTCAAAGTCAGCAATCTGGAATCTCATCATCAACAGTAAAGCTGAGCAAAGGGAAGTAAGGAAGAAAGATTCCGGACTCCCTATTGCAAAGGTGGTCAATGACTCTCCCGTGGGAAGATTTCTCTCTCGTGTCCATCGGGGCTCTCCCCATCCCACAGGAAGTTAAAGGGCCAGCCAGACACCAACCACTGAGGGCTTTCACAGTGGAAGCTTCCAGCTGCCGTTCTCAGTGCCTCACACGAAAGCCACCGAACTCCAGACACGCCCAGCACAGACGTCTGTGAGGCTCAGGCTCCGTCTGGGAGGACTTGAAGCGCGAGGTGGCTTGACGGGTTTGGCATGCTCTCTCACTCACTCCCATGTTTGCAGGCGGATTGGAATGACTAGACCAAGAGTGACCCTGGGACCCTGCACCCACCATGACCTCTCCACATAGTTTGGAGTTTTTAGTGTGGGGGCTGTTTATCTATCTGTCTATCTATCATCATCTATCTCTACTTACCTACCTACCCATAGATAACTTTTGTGAGAAATTCTGGTGTCAAAAACATCCCATTTAAAATTTTAATCTGCCTGGGGCTGGGAATCTGGCAGAGTGCTTAGCCTGGTAATGGCATGTGTGTGGGCCTTTGGCACACCTTCATTACATTGCCCAACAAGTAAGCCACACTTACTGTGCCCGAACAGGTGGCATTTGGTGTCCACTCCTCTCCCCCTTCTTGATTGATACATATATAATTGGTGAAGTGGATGGATCTTGAGGGCATTATGCTAAGTGAAATAAGTCAGAGAGAGAAAGGCAAACACCATTTGATCTCATTTATTTATTGTACAATATATGTGTAATCTAGAATAACAACGACAAAACAAAGTCACAGATTCAGAGACCAGGTTAGAAAGTTGCCACGGTGGCAGGTTGGGGATGGGCGAAACGGGTGTAGGTGGTCAAAAGGTACAAACTCTAGCTGAGAAGTAAGTGAGTCCTGGGAGTGCAGTAAGCCGCACGGGGGAGATGACAAGGCAGTCAGCAACATCAGCCTGACTATGGATTCACGCCCTCTGTCACATGGTATTCCTCTGGGTCAAGTGCACTTCCAACCGGAATCCATCTCTTGTTTTATTTCTTTTGAGGGCGGGCAGGGCAGCCCTGATTAAAAATAACTTTAGCCTACGCAGCAGAAAAACAAGTCTGAGGTTTATTAGGAAGGATAGAAAATGAGATGTGTGTGTGTGTGCATTGTTTAGGGAGAGGTTCTGATTATATTACACAGCATCTTGCCTTCTGCTGGTCTATAATCTCAACAAGCCATCTCGCTGCTGACAGATGGGAATGGCGTGCGATTCACATTACAGAGCAAATGTTAAGTGAGGACAGTGTTCACAGCAACACAGCTTGGTTGTACTCGACTTCCTTTAATATAGCTTTTGATTACTATTGAACGTTGTTTTTCAGCTATAGGTTTATTAAATTATTTGCAAGGTGAAACTGCCACAGAGTTTTAGCTAGCTGGAATGTTGAAAGAGGTGATGAGACTTGCTGAAAAGAAAACATCCATGTCCTTCATGCCAGTGTGTTCGAATTTTTACACTATGCAATTTGAGACATCCTTCCAAAATGAATCTACAAATTTGCTATTGGCCAGGGTTAAATTAATGAAGATTGATAATTTCTTGTTGTTATTACTCTGAGTAAATAATTGATAAAATGTTTTGAATAATATTTGGGAAAATACCCTCTAAATTCTATTTTCAGGCAAGTAAGTACCAATAAGTGAGTCCTAAATTAGAAATTAAAATATTAGAAATATGAGCCTATTCTTAAAAAGGCCACCGATGCTTCAAACAATGTATATTTGAAGAGTGAGCTGCAGACCCAGGAATTCCCGTTTCCTGTGTCAGGCTGAAGTCTGTCTTCTGAGTCCAAAGACATGGATGCAGCCGACACAGCTGCACAAAGCTGTCTGGGGTACGCCTCTGCACAGTGCTCCATGCTGCTCTGGCCCCAGGCAGCCAGCTGGCCTCTCTGCTTAGTGTACAGCCCCCGCCTGAATTCGCACTGCCACTGTGGTCTGTGGCTGAGAGATTTATTGTATTGACAGGGCTGGTGGTCTGACTCTAGTATTTTTGTTCCCAGCATCTCAAACAGTTTTTGCATGGGCTGTATTTACTAACTCCAAATTTATTTCGCTAAGATATTTTTCCTCTTAATCTTTTCAATCCATCTGTGTTTTGTGAGCAAGTAAACCCATGAATAGTTTTGGTTTGTTTCTGCTTAAATTTGTCTGGGCAGTGTTTGATGTTAGAGGATGTCCCGAGCCCTTGGGTAAAATAAGAACTCACACTGTGATGATGTGAGTCAGGTTGCTAAGAAAGTGCCTTTGCACCCATCAGTCAGCGGCCTTGATACGATGCATAGAGCAGCTCTAGTTCATGGTCAGGCAGGACCTCCACATCCTCTTGGCTGGACTCCAGTGCTTCACATCCATTCGCCCCATGGAGTCCCAGGCTGCATGGCATTAGGTCACAGCAGGACCCCGCATAGTGTGCTGTGGGCCTCATTCCCCTGGAGGAGGGGTACCCTAGAGCCGTGGTCAGCAAACTGTGGCTCACGAGCCACATGTGGCTCTTTGGCCCCTCGAGTGTGGCCTGGGAGAGTCTATTTTGAAGAAGTGGCTTTAGAAGAAGTTTAAATTTAAAAAATTGACATTTCAATCTTTGTACTGTTGATATTTGGCTCTGTTGACTAATGAGTTTGCCGACCACTGCCCTAGAGCAAAGCCTTTTACTGCCTGTCCTTGGAGGAGAGAGGTAATTCTTTTTCTACCAAATTGATTACACAGATGTTCTTATTGTGGTCTGTTATAACTAGAGGACTAATTCTTATCTTGGAAAAGGAAAAAAGACCATGCCTGATCAGTTAGTTTTGGACGCACATTCTTAGAAACCCGAGAGTTCAACATTGCTTAGTGAAGTTGGTCTTTGAATATTGTCAGACATGAATAAACTGACCTACTGAATCAACACACACTTTCACACACACACACACACACACACACACACACACGCAGTGTTTTGAAAAGAATGGCAGTTGATGTCAACTGGAAACATTTTATAAACATTTTCAACTTTTATTTTGGGCTTATAGAGAAATTTTAGATTGAGAGACCAATTGAAATAATCTCATTTCCACTTTGTGTTTGTATGTGAGCTAGTTTAGTTAATTTTACTCTATAATACTCAATAATATTCTATGTCTAACATTACAGTCCTGTTGCTATTCCAAAATTGTACCTGAGATAGTAGGGCAAAATCCCTATAAGTTGCTGTTGCTCAGCTCCCTAGGTCACTGGTGAGGAAATGAGACTAGAAAGACTCAAGTGTTTATCCAGACGCAGCTTATAGCAAAGCTGGCCTAGGACAAGGTCTCTTAGGTACTGGTCCTGGGTTCTTTCTATTACAGGCATTTATATTAGTGTTTATGTCTACACACACACACACATACAGTCACATACACACTAGAAATCTTTTTGGAGGGAAGAAGAGGGAAACTTGCTAAATCCCAGAATTATTAGTGGGTCTCTTTGAAGGTCATAAAAAGTCATCCTACTCCTGCCACTTCTCTATGGTAACCAAAACACAAGTTTAGGAGCCTACCACAATGAAAGCCAAACTGTTGAGACAGGTGTTGCTGCAGAGGAAAGAGGTTTATTCAGGTGCTGTGACCTGGGAGAATGGAGGACGCCAATCTGAAAGACCATCCCCCTTTCCTGATGAAGCCCACAGCAGTTCTTACAGGACAGGAGGGAAGGACGTTTTCCTGTTCAATTATCTTGCTAGGTTTTGGAGTGCTGGGGCTTTATCCATTAATCTTCCTAGCTTTTGTCACGCTCAGTGTAAGCATGTCCCCCTGCTCCATCCTGGCCAATGGGGGAGACTCCCCAGTAACACTGCCTGCCCTTTCTCCCCCAGTCTTCTATGAGGTAATTTCTACCTGGAATTTATGTAAATAAAACTCTTGGTTTACTATAAAAGTGGTCCTGCCACTCTCTCTCACCGTGCGAGCTAGCAGAAGTCCTCTGTGCGGTTTCATTTTCCATTGGTGAGGAGGGACCTCTCTGCCAGCAGACAGTGTGCACCTTTGCTGAGTGAAATCCTGTTCTGACTGATGTGTGGAGACTGCGCCAGGGAGAAATGAAAGTGAAGACACCATCATCAAATGAGAAAAGCACAACAGCTGTTTCCAGAGAACAGGAACAGCCGGTGCCCAGTGCTGTCTGTAATCAGCTTGAGTTAGCAGGTGTCTGCAGTCTGAACTGATTCTTCTTGAGGCAAAGTAATAACCTGCACACTGTGCCTGCCCTTGTGGAATTCACCAGAGAAAGAAGTCACAATTTAGCCGCAATTCAGCTTTGAGGCATGAGAGAAATCTGCTCCTCAGTGTCCGTTTCTCTCACCCCACCAAGGGAAGAGTGCTCAGCCGCTAAGAGCCACCAAGATGTGGTCAGGCTGCCTGGGGCTTACTGAAAGCCATCCGGAGTCAAGCTTTTGTAGCTTCATTTGTGGAAGCTCTGGGCAAAGTTGAAGCAATTACCTGCTAATGTTAAGCTTTGACTTCTAGGCATTTAGAAGGCCCGTGGCTCCTCCTTTTTTAATTTAACTTTTCATTTGGAAATAATTTTAAATTTACAGCAGAGTTGCAAAGATAGTACCAAGAGCTCCTGGTCCTCCATTTAGCTTTCTCTAGAGTAGACATCTCACAGAACCACGGTGCGTTTATCACAATACACAGCACTACGCAGTGATAGATACACAACACTATGCTATGAACTGAGCTATAGACTCTTCTTACTTTACTGGATTTCCATTCATGGCTTTTCCTCTACCAGGATCCTATGTAGAATGCCATGTTTCTCATAGTGTCATACTTCTTTAGTTCCCTTCAAAACTAAAGGGAACAGTGCCTCAGTGCTTTTCATGACCTTAACACTGAATAATACCAGTCAAGCATTTTCAGAATTTCCCTCACATTGGGCTTATCTGTTTTCCCCTCACGATTACAATGAAGCTATTAATTCCGGGGGAGCAAACCATAGAGGTGATTGCCTGTGTCATGTCATCACATCCAGGGGTACGCCATCGCTTGTTACCTCTGACGTTCACCTCGATCGCTGCCACGTCTCTCCACTGGAAAGTCATTACCTTTCCCTTCCTCAGAGGAGGCAATCCAGCTCCCCTGCCTGAAGGAGGGATGCTGAAGAGGGTGTGGACATTGGTGACAGCTCACACAGAAGTTAGTAAGTATTGGGGGTGGATACTGTGAAGCTGTGAATACCTTGCTTCTCCGACAAGTTTTGATCTTGCCTGCAGCAATCATTCCTGTGATGTGGCCATGTGCTTTCTCTTTCCCTCAGTCCTGCAATTGTTGACTGGAATTATTCTATATGATGCTCCTCCTCTCGCATTTTACTCATTTGTTCAATCATTTATTTATATCAGTATGAATTCATTACTATTTACTCTATCCTTTGGGGCACAATCAAATACCACCATTATTTATTTTTGTTGCTAATTTTTTTTTTCTTTGACCATTAATAGCTCTTTTAGGTTGGTTCCTTTGACTTGCATCCATCCCTCCCCAACACCCCCCCCCCCCATGCCCTCAATTAAAAAAAAAATTACTTTCTTACTTTTTGGCACCACAAGGTACTCCAAGATCATCTTATACTCTCCTTGTCTCAGCCCTACAGTCAGCCATTTTTCTAAGGAGCAATGGTTTCTTTTATTGGAGAAAGATGTAAGAAATCAAATTCTAGGTGTTGGCGTGCTTATAGCTGCTGGGTGTCAGAGCTTCTAGGCCCTCTCTTCTACACAGAAATAGAAAATGTATAAGCATATTAACATATGCATGTATGCAAATTTATTTCTGTATCTATTTATTTGTATACATATTAAAACAAACAAGACTTCAGGTTGATATCTCAGATGCGAACCCAGAAGAACAGTTTTCAGTCCAGCATCTTCTCCTTGCTTATTTGTAACTTCTTTCTCTGTAGTGAGAATCCTGTGTCAGGGGTCCTCAAACTTTTTAAAGTGGGGGCCAGATCATGGTCCCTCAGAGAGCTGGAGGGCCGGACTATATGAACTACTAATTCCTACTGTAACACCTCGGCTGCACTCACTGCCCAAAAAACCTGGCGGGCCGGATCAGACTCCTCTGCGGGCCGCATGTGGCCCGCGGGCCGTAGTTTGAAGACGCCTGATTCTACTGATTTATTTAGCCCAGGTGTACAGGGAAGGTAGTTCCAGAATGGCTAACCCCTATTCCCATGAGAAACACATGACCAGCAGAGCACAGTCCCAGGAATACTCTTTTTGTCTTCAATCTTACAGTATCTGGTCAGAAATATCCTTTTAAAAATAGCAACCCCACCATAGCCACCCCACTTCCAACCTCTTAATCCCCCTTGACTTTGCTCACTGTTTTCATAGCAGTGAGCATATCCAGGTGCTTGAACACTTCACATTTAGTCAGTTGTGTTTGTCCCCCTGGGTGGTGGGAGCTCCACAGGGCAGAGGGCTGTGAGGTGCTGTTCACTGCCGCCCGCACCTCATCGTGGCCGCCCGCAGTGCCATCAGCACATTCACTGAGCCATGTGCGCGCCGGCCGCCGGCACCCATGTGCACCCAAGGGACTGCTCCTCTAACAGACCCAGACAGGACTACCCCCCACCAGGAATGTGGGACAGTGTCCAGAACTGTCCTACTTCCCCTATTTTCAGCACATCAGCTTCTTTAAGATGAGCACCAACCACTCCATTGACATCGCATGGAAACCTGCTGATGTCCGTGGCGTGGGAATCCCCAGAAACGCGTGCGTGCTCTGGCCGTCCATTGGAGCTGTGCTTAGGGTTTGCGTTCAGGAATACTGAGCACACTAGGCTGATACAGGGTCTAAGCACTAAGACTGTTTAAAATTCTGGTAACATACACATGGCACGCAGTGCAGCATCTTAATCAGTGTAAGGTACAGGCCAGCAGATACATCCCCATTGCTGTGCAGCCCTCACCACAGCCCTCCTCTAGATACGTTTTATCTTGAAAAACTGAAACTCTTCCCATTAAACAGCTTCTCATTTTCCTCTTCTCCAGCCCGGAGGCACCACGCTCCTCTCTGTTCTAGGACTGGGTGACGCGCGGCACTTCATCTAAGTGGGATCATACAGCATTCGGTTTTTGTTTGCTTGTGTGTGACTGGCTCAGGTCACTTAGCAGAATGCCCTCAATAGCCCTGCATGGTGGGGTCTGTGTCAGATTTCCTTCCTTTTAAAGCACATGTGTCAAACACAAGGCCCGCGGGCCAAATCCGTCCCGCCAGGCCTTGCAATGTGGCCCGCACCGCGCTGTCATCACTGCACTTCGCTGCGTTTCCATCACAATGACAGTTTATGACTGTTCAGTAAACCATTCGGCCCGCAATTTAGGCTGGATTTTAGATTTTGGCCCCTTCTCTGACTGAGTTCGACACCCCTATTTTAAAGCAACAGTGTGCCACTGTGCCTACACGCCATTTTGTCCTCCATGTCAGCTCCCACGTTGGGTCATTATGAAAAGGTTACCAGGAACATGGGCGTGCGAGTCCCCGCTCTGGGCAAAGCGCAGAGGTGAGGCGGCCTGAGCTTTGAGCTCGCCGCCTGGTTTCCCAGCTCGTTGGGGAGTGCAGCCCTGATTGCACCCCATGTGCCATCGGCTTTATGTTGCTAAGAGGGGAGGCTGGCTGGAGCTCCAGGGGTCACAGGCTCCACGCATGCTTGCAGAATGGATGAAGTTATAATAAAGATGCCACACAAGAACGTCCATGATCCTGGGGGAGTGGACTGGGACGCGGTGACGGGAGGTATTTTGGCCCCGGGTTCCCAGAGGGGAGAGTGCAGCCGCCCTGCGCCTGGAGCCGCGTCCGCTGCCCGCAGGCCGCACACGCCACTGCTGCACACAGGACAATGCAGGCTGGAAGGTGAGTCCAGCCCATCTGGCCACTTTTAAAAACTTTCTTACTCTATGTCGTAGTTTGGTGTTTTCCTCCCTCAGAATACTCCTCAGAATGCCTTCGCAAGGACAGGGTACTGAGTAAGACCTCCCTCTGCAGAGGGACAGGGTTCCTGCTGAAACACTGGCCAGAACCAACAGAGGGGGAAGGAAAAGGAAAGGGCATAAGACACGCCTCTCTTCCATCTGCGGAGACTCTGGCCTCTCAGAGTTTGGGTGGTGACATAGGAGTGACAGGAGCTCTGACAGCGACCCCTCTGCCCGGGAGAGCGTGCCCATCGCCATGTCAGTGCTGGGCGGGCATCCCTGCGGCTCCTGCGGTCAGAGGCAGGCTCTCACAGCAGCAGCTGCCCAGCGTGCACAGCTGGTCCGGTCCTGCCTGCCAGCAGGTCCCTGGGAGACGATCAGCAGCCTCCCAGGCAGGCCTCCCTCCCGCCCCCCAGGCAGAGCCTTCAGTTCTTAGGAAACACAGCGGCAGCCCAGCTGGGAACACACTTCCTGGCCGCAGCTCTGAGCTCTTCTGCTCAGAGACCTGTTTCAGCCGGTCAGAGGCATATCGAGCTGGAGGGAGGGAGAGGCGGAGGGGGAGGGTCTGGGCAGCGTGCCCTGCTGAGCCTGCCTGCACCATGTGGTGATCTCATGGCCCTGCTCCCCACGGAGCCAGGTGAGGGTTCAGGGAGCTGTGCTGTTCAGCTGGCGGTCTCCCCGGGCTCTCCCCCAGCGCCAGCTGCACAGGGCGGTGTGTGTGTGTGTGTGTGTGTGTGTGTGCACTTTCTCTTCACACACTCAGGTGGGCGACTCTGGCTGGGGTTCCCTTCTCCCCAGACACACACACACACACACACACACACACACACCTGCAGCCTTGTCTCTTGGCCTGCCTGACTCTGTGTCTCTCTGTCTCTGTCTCTCTCACACACTCACCAACCCTGCCTCCTGATGCTCCCTGACCTTAGCCATTTCCCCCCTAATGGAGGGAGGAAACCATGGTAAGAGGGGTGAGCAGAGGGGACATCTGTTCTCTCTTCTTTACCCACAAGCTCCCCCCACTTCTACCCCCAGGCCCCCCACTCCTGCTCCCCAAGCCCCCCGTGGTCCCTTGGCCCCAGCAGCAGGGGGAGCCTCTGGCACCCCCCTCCCTCCAGCGAGCACATGGCTGTTCCTGTCTGCTCCCTGAGGTGCCATAGATTCCGGGCTGTGACATTGGGTTTATAACAAGAGGTGTCGGGGCTTTGTCCCGATGTGCACAGAGCTCCTCAGACCGGGGCTTCTAGGTGCTGGGGGGAAGGGGTCTGTGTTATCAGTGACGAACTTTACTCCTCAGCTAAGGACACCTCTGGCACAGGAGCCTCCGGAGAGGGGGTTTGAGGCTGAGCCACCACCGATGGCCAGTGACTCATCCTCCGGTGTGAGAAACTTCCACAGCAACAACAAACAGTGGGAATGGGGAGGGGGGGAGTGTGGGTGGTGTGCACAGGGGTGGTGGAAGGGGACAGTGGGTGTGCCCGGGGGGGGGCAGTGGTGCCCGGAGAGCCAGTGTCCTTCCCGTGCCCCTTCCGGTGCCTCGTCCACGGCACCCCTTCCTCCGCTGCCCCTGAGGCCCAGCCTCTCCTGGGGAGCTGGGGAGCAGCCAGCAGCAGCCTCCGAGTTCCAGGAGCTGCTCCAGGGGGTTAATTGCACTCAAGGGTGGGCTGTGGACATTGGTCTCCAGCCTGCTGGCCCCAGGCACAGGGCGGCGTGGGGACGCCTGTGAAGTGGAGCCCTTCGCTGTGTGAGCGGTATGTCCCTGGGCAGTGACGGGACTGAGACCCCACCCCCTCCCTCCCTCTCCCCCTCCTTCTTCCCCTCCCCTCCCCACCCAAACAAATCAGAATGGGGCGCAGAGCCATCCCGAAGCTCAGGGAAAAAAGGTAACTATGGCTTTTCTCAGCGACAAACTGAGGAAGGCAGCACTAACATCTATTACAGCACTAACATCTAATACAGTACTTGCCAATTTTTGTCTACAGTTCTGGGAAAGAAATGTACAGCAGTTCCCCCACCCCATCTTTGGCTTCAGTTGCCCATGGCAACCGCTGGTTTCATCCCTGGGCCCAGCACATGCCATCACTGAGCAGCTGTCCAGTTGCCAGGGTGACTGCTGAGTCCGGGTCTGTCCCGGGCCCTCCTGCTGGGAGCAGCCTCGGGTGCAGGAGCAGTGCTGCGGCCTCCTGGGCTGTATCAGAGCCCTGGGGTCCCCCCACCACCCTGTGCCTCTCAGAGCAGCAGCGCCCGCCCGCGGACCTGTGCCTGCCCCGAGGTGAGGGCAGCGAGGCTCAGGGAGGGCCGGGGCGGCAGCAGGCACAGGGCTACCTTGGGCTCCCAGTGAGCGAGGCGGCAGTGGGGCCCACACAGGCCACTCTGGGCAGGTGCCCCGTCCCCCACAGCACGGTCTGCACTGACCCCGCTCTGAGCCAGGTGCCCCCGTCTCCTGTGGTCCTCCAGGAGCCATGGGCCCCAGCCAGGAGCTTTTGGAACAGGACAGAGGGCAGGGTTGTAGGGTCTGAAGCCTCCCACCCACCTGCTCTCACTCCCTGTCACTGGGTCCCTGGCAGTGCAGGGGGGGGGGGGGGAGGGAGTGTCAGTGGGTCCGGGCGGGGTGGGGGATGTCAGTGGGTCTTGGTGTGGGGGGGATATCAGTGGGTCTTGGTGTGGGGGGATGTCAGTGGGTCTTGGTGTGGGGGGATGTCAGTGGGTCTTGGTGTGGGGGGATGTCAGTGGGTCTTGGTGTGGGGGGATGTCAGTGGGTCTTGGTGTGGGGGGATGTCAGTGGGTCTTGGTGTGGGGGGATGTCAGTGGGTCTTGGTGTGGGGGGATGTCAGTGGGTCAGGGCGGTGTGGGGGGATATCAGTGGGTCTTGGTGTGGGGGGGATCTTTGTGGGTCTTGGTGTGGGGGGATGTCAGTGGGTCTTGGTGTGGGGGGATGTCAATGGGTCTTGGTGTGGGGGGATGTCAGTGGGTCTTGGTGTGGGGGGATGTCAGTGGGTGTTGGTGTGGGGGGATGTCAGTGGGTCGGGGCGTTGTGGGGGGGATGTCAGTGGGTCTTGGTGTGGGGGGATGTCAATGGGTCTTGGTGTGGGGGGATGTCAGTGGGTCTTGGTATGGGGGGATGTCAGTGGGTCGGGGCGTTGTGGGGGGGATGTCAGTGGGTCTTGGTGTGGGGGGATGTCAGTGGGTCTTGGTGTGGGGGGATGTCAGTGGGTCTTGGTGTGGGGGGATGTCAGTGGGTCTTGGTGTGGGGGGATGTCAGTGGGGGATGTCAGTGGGTCTTGGTGTGGGGGGATGTCAGTGGGTCTTGGTGTGGGGGGATGTCAGTGGGTCAGGGCGGTGTGGGGGGATATCAGTGGGTCTTGGTGTGGGGGGGGGCTTTGTGGGTCTTGGTGTGGGGGGATGTCAGTGGGTCTTGGTGTGGGGGGATGTCAATGGGTCTTGGTGTGGGGGGATGTCAGTGGGTCTTGGTGTGGGGGGATGTCAGTGGGTGTTGGTGTGGGGGGATGTCAGTGGGTCGGGGAGTTGTGGGGGGGATGTCAGTGGGTCTTGGTGTGGGGGGATGTCAGTGGGTCTTGGTGTGGGGGGATGTCAGTGGGTGTTGGTGTGGGGGGATGTCAGTGGGTCGGGGCGTTGTGGGGGGGATGTCAGTGGGTCTTGGTGTGGGGGGATGTCAGTGTGTCTTGGTGTGGGGGGGATGTCAGTGGGTCCGGGCGGTGTGTGGGGGATATCAGTGGGTCTTGGTGTGGGGGGATGTCAGTGGGTCTTGGTGTGGGGGGGATGTCAGTGAGTCTTGGGTGTGGGGGGCTCAGGAACTTATGGTGTGCCAGCCGATCCCTAGGGACTGTTGGAGGGAGGGCGAGCAGGTGGTGTGAGCATCAGGAGGGCTGGGCTGTCCGGCTTGCTGTTAGGTGTGGGTAAGGGGTGTTGTTATTGCCACCATCGTGGGGGACCCTGCACGGGCATCACTCACTCACAGGCTCAGTCACTTCTCTCAGCATCGCTGCTGTAGTGCGGCCTCGGGTCCTGTTTCCCGGCTGCGGGAAGCAGCAGGTAGGGGCTGGGATTCCATGTGCTCTCTGCACCACGGGTCTGTCTGCACCCGTCTTTTCATGCCTTTTTGTCTGCAAACCAAATAGCATTTTAATCTGGAAGTGTCTGGCCAATGCCCTCCCAGAACCCAATGCCCCTCTCACAACTTGTTTAGTCACATGCCAAGCACACAGGTGGGGGCAGTTTCCCAGTGTCAGTGTGAAGGCAGGGCAGGAAGGTAAGGATGGCACCCGCCCTGCTCCGGAATAAGGTCACACAGAGTCCGCTAGCCCCCCTCACCACCCCCATGCAATGGCCTGGCCCTCAGCAGGAAGCCGCAGTACAGGGAAGAAGGCAGGAAGCACTGCCCCCTGGTGGTGAGATGGCAGAAGACAGTGGTAACTAATGGAGGGGCATAGAACCCGCCTCCCCCCAGAGGAAACTCCCACAGAGGAAGGCAGCTCAGCGGCCAGCCCTGGGCCGGAGAGCCACGCCTGGAGCCGAAGGAGGTGTCTTAGGCACACAGTCCCCTGTGGGCCAGTTGTGGGCTGTGACCCTGCAAGCCCTGCTCAGCAGGCAGTGAGGACTCTGAGGGAGGTCCCCACCCCACTTCTCAGGGAGCAGCCGGTAACCCAGCAGGGCACCCCAGAACAGTTTTCCTTACTGGGCCTCTCTGGGGAACTGGTCAAGTAAAATAGCTGAGCTTCACACATGCACACATGTGCACGCACATCCACACACACACACACACACAGCACATATATGCACACACAAACACACACATGCATATTCATACATTCACACACCACACACAAAACACACATATACACACCCAAACACACAACAGAAACCTGCATACACTGACACAGCCCTCTCACCCTCCCAGGCACAGACTGAAGGAGAAGCCTTCCAGCTGTGAGTCTCTGCTGCCACCTGGAGGCACAGAGAGGAAAAGCCGGTGAAAGGATGGAAACCACCTCCAGACCTAACACTCGACCCTGGGACCTAGAGCTTGAGCTGTTTCTCCAGACGCAGGGCCAGAGCGCTGGCGAGGAGGGGAGGGGACCTGCTATTGGATAAGGAGCCTGCAGCTGCCATTTAGTCGGATCACTTTCCACTCTTCTGAGTTCTGAAAATCACATGTGTTGATGTGTGTGTACAAGCTGTGTGTCCATGTGCACACATGTGTGCAGAAGACCACCTGTGTCTTGGGTGTGCTCATGTGTGTATGTGAGAGACCGCATGCTTGTGTGCACGTGTGAGGTATGCTGTTCCTGGGAAGGCACCCCGCAGTGAGGATCAGCCAGAGGGCATGTCCGGAGGCGGGGAGGACCTCGGAGGGAAGGGCGAGGGGCGAGGGCGGACAGCGGAGCTGGAAACACAGGAGGAGGCGGTGCCCACCGCAGCCATGGCACCCGTGCCTCAGGCTTCTCCCATCGGCCTGGAGAGCCGGCCACTCAGTGCGAGGCCTGGCACTGGCTCTGTGAGCGGCCTCGGCAGGACCCCGCGCCCAGCCGAGGGGGGGGATCCCGGCTACACCAGGGGAGCACACTTTTCTCTGTAAAGGGCTGTACATACTATTTCCGGCTTTGCAGGTCTGTGGTCTCTATTGCAGCCACAGAACTTGACTTGGACCAGCCTGGACCAGCCTGGAATAGCCTGACACAGCCTGGCACAGCCTGGAACAGCCTGGAACAGACAATCGGTCATGAAAGAACATGGCTGAGTTCCAGCAAACTTTATCTAAGGACGCTGACATTTGGATTTCATAGCTTTATTTGTTATCAAATACAATTCTCCTTTTAAAATGTTTTTATTCATTTACAAAGCCAGTGCCATCCCAAGCTCGCAGGCTGTGCAGCGACAGGCAGAAGGGGTTGGCCTGAGGCTGGCCAGGCCCACGTCTGTCACCGTCTCCGGGACGGAGGCCCCTGCTGCCAGGCTCGCCAGGCTCCCAGCCATGCGGACAGCGGCGCCCTGCGGGCTTAGCGACAAGGCTATCACGCCTTTGTTACTGGTGTGTTTGTGTCACCACATGACCCAGGTCCTGCGCTTGCAGCACATCTTACAGGCAACACTTCCTTTGCCACCGAAGGAAATAGTGAAGCTACAGCCACAGGGGCGCCGAGGACTGCATCCCTACCCCACGGCGCAGACCCGGGCAGCGGCGAGCTGGGCGGGCTCAGACCTCCTTCCATAGCTAACATTTTAAACACTTCGCTTTCGGAAACGGTACTCAGTTCTTTCAAAAAGAAGTGACGGTTCGGGGGGGAACTCGTGTCCCGGGCTTTCCCCTCGCATCCCGGACTGTGCCTTAAAGACGGGCAGCCAGAATGTCGTGGGACATGCCTGTGCCGCTGGTTGCCTGCCAGTCGAGCGGACTGGCAGGAGAGGACTACCAGGTGGTGAGCACGGCTGTGGGCAGCATGCGGGATGCTGCTCAGGCTGGGGGCGGGCCTGTCTCTGAGTTCCCCCAGGTGCTATTAGAATGCTGTTCTCAGGGTTCAGTCCACTTTTAGTGATAAGTTAATGGTAACTCCGTGTAACCACGTAAAAAGTGTGACCATAGCACGCGGGTCTGAAATGCAGGTGTCTTCTACAGAACGCTCCTCAGAGACTACCCAGCTGCTTGGTTTCCTCCACAACAAAATGTTTCTTAAACAAATCCTACTTTCACATGTGAGAGCATGTTTGGGCCTTTTGCCTGTAACACTTCTCTTAGCTCAAATGCACATCCTCACTGATCTCCACGGGGCAGGTGCTGTTTCCGCTCTCAGATGCGAGAGAGAAGTTGAAAGAGCCACCAACTTGCTGTGAGTCTGGTTACATTTTTACCAGACAAACTCAGAGTTCCTTCCATAGCTAACATTTTAAACACTCCGCTTTCTGAATATGATACTCAGTTCTTTCAAAAAGAAGATGGATCTAAGTTTGTGCCTTAAATTTGCATTATTGCAACAAGGAAAGGCAGTTCCCTTCAAGCTCCTTTCCCTTTGATAGCACTCATCACAGCGGCAGGTGCTGACATCATTTCTAATGAGAGGAGCGAGGACCCTGAGGATTTCCTATAGTCTAGACCTGGACAGTTCTCCACCTTTTTTTTTTTTAAATATATATTTTATTAATTTTTTACAGAGAGGAAGAGAGAGGGATAGAGAGTTAGAAACATCGATGTGAGAGAAACATTAATCAGTTGCCTCTTGCACACCCCCTATTGGGGATGTGACTGCTTCCAAGGTACATGCCCCTGACTGGAATCGAACCTGGGACCTTTCAGTTCACAGGCTGACGCTCTATCCACTGAGCCAAACCGGTTTCGGCCATTCCTCCGCCTTTTTCCTTGAGCTGCTGTGCAGGTACTGACCGTGTGAAGCACACTCACCTCAGCAGGGCCTGTGCCTTCCAAGACCTCTCTTTGGATGCCACTGGTGAAACCCATTGGATCTGCTAACTCGTGGTGAATGGCACTAGATGCTAGACCTCAGTCCTTGAGTTTGGGCTTAGAAAGAATTCAGAGCCAAGACTCAGATACAAGCATAAGTTTCTTTAGAA
Source organism: Pipistrellus kuhlii (assembly GCF_014108245.1). Lineage (NCBI taxonomy): Eukaryota > Metazoa > Chordata > Mammalia > Chiroptera > Vespertilionidae > Pipistrellus > Pipistrellus kuhlii. The sequence continues at coordinate 737,869 of NW_023425564.1, read as the reverse complement.
AGTCACAGAAGTAGGAGAGGTGAGCGGTGGAAGAGGTGACACAGCTGGGCTGTAGACTCAGGAAACAAGTTACAGAGGCAAAAGAAGGGCCCTTGGAGCTTAGGAGAAAGGCAGGCAAGAGGCCACGCCTGGGGGAAGGCGAGGGGAAGGTGTGGTTGTTCTCTAGAGAGCGAGCGAGCAGGCAGGCATAGCTCCGTGTGCGAAGGCTCCATGCTTTTCCCAATGTCAATGTTTGGGGCCTCCTGTTAGGGACTGAATTGGGCGCCCCCTCCAGGGCATGTGTGGAAGCCTAAACCCCAGTGTAACTATGCCTGGCGACAGGGCCCTCATGGGGTCATTCATGCTGAAGGAGGCCATAAGGCTGGGGCCAGGGTCCTCATAAGAAGCCACGGTGGTGTCCTGCTTTCTCTGCACACAGAGGGGATGCGTGTGAGGGCACAGCGAGAGGCGGTCATCTGCAAGCCAAGGAGAGAGGCTTCCCCAGAAACTGACCCAGCAGCACCTTGGTTTTGGATTTCCAGCCTCCAGAACTGTGAGGGGTAAATGTCTGTTGTTTAAGACCCAGGCTGTGACATTGGAGACCTCTGAGAGTGTCTAACTTTGCTCTAAGAAACTATTTCCTACAAGAGCTGAGTCCTAAGACGAGCCCTTACACTGTACTCTGGTCTCCTTGACAACTCCTGTCAGCTCTGCCTGAGGAAGCCCTGTCTGCCGCTGCTGTCCGTCTCCAGACCCGCCCGGGCCTCCCGCCACTGGTGGTGGGGACACAACTCCATGCACACCAACATTATTTGAGAAGTTCTGCCAAAGAAACCCAGACTTCTGGGGGAGTCCATGTGCAGTTCTGGCTGAAACCCTGGCCTCTAAACCTCACCGAGTGTTCCAGGGACTCTAGAAGCTTCTCTGGAGACTATGCTATGTGGTGGCTGGGGCTGTCGCAACAGCTGATGACTCCACTCAGTGGTGTGTCACCAGAGTAGAACATGAGAATCACTTGGAACATGACCTGGCCTACATGGTGGGCCTGAGGTCGTCACAGGCCCTCACTAGAGGGAAACAGGAGGTCTGAATCAGAGGACATGCGACAGGCTCAGAGTGATGAAGGTCCACGTGCCAGGAAGGGGGGAGACTCAGCAAAGAAACAAATTCCTCTTAAAAACTCCAGAAGGAACATGCCCTGTTGACACTTTGATTTAGCCCACTGGAACCTTGTGGACTTCTGACTTGCAGAGCTACAAGGTAACAGATTGTGTTGTTTGAGCCACTAAGTTTATGATAATCTCAGCATGGCAATAAGAAACCACCACGGCCCCTTTGGAGTGGAACATTAGTTTTTCACTTCTTGTTCCTGCTTCCCCTTTTGAAGAACTCCTCAATTTATAAAATCTAGTTTGTGTTACTGTCAAGTTAATTTCAATAATAGATAAAAACATTGCTCCTATATATCTGTATTCCTCCTCCATTTTTCTATTATTGATACAGATTACATCTTTATATGCTGTGTTTTTTCCAACCTTTTTATAATTACTGTGTTATGCAGTATTCTTTTAAATCAGGTAGGGAAAAAATTATAAAAAGAACATTTATGCTGTCTTTTATTTTTACCCTTTCAGTTACCTTCATCAAAAAAGAACATGGTATTTTCTTAGTTTTCACAGGAGTTTCCTCCCACTTAAGCCTCCTGTAATCTCCTCGGTATCTCTTTTGAGAGGGGATTGAGAGAAAATTCTTGCATGTTGTTTCTTATCTCACAATGACTCAATTTCTATTTTATTTTGAAGGGTAGTTTTGCTGGATATAGAATTCCTCCTTGATAGCTTTTCTCCTTTCAGCTCTTTGAATATACCACTCCACTGTCTCTGACCCCCACTGTTCTAGAGGAGAAATCAGCCTTGAATTTTATTGAAGCTCCTTTGCATGTGATGAGTGGCTTATGGTATTATATTGACAACACAAATTTGTACCATAGCCCTAAATGTGTTGTTTAATATGTTCTATTCCACTTGATCGTATTATATAAATAATGCAGAGAATGGTCATTTATTAGGTCACGGGGGTCACATTACATAAGAGGTTGATGGCAGAGTGCTTTGAAGGCAGCCTGTAAATGGGCTCTGAGTTGCATGTTTTTAGTGTACTTTCTTTGATCTGGAAATGCAAAGGAAAGCAGAACATACACACACAAAAATCAATCAACCCCAGTAAAATATTAGGACTAAAATAAAGGAAGTCACTGTCCTTTGCTTCCTGACCTGCCGCCCTTCCTCATGCAGTGCCTGAGGACATCACTGGCGGAGGGGAAGCTCCTCTGAGCAAGGCTCATCTCCACTCACTGGCCAGACCACCCTCCTTAGGCCTCCATCTGCCCCCTCCGGCAGGCCCAGAGGACCCTCCTTAGGCCTCCATTACCCCCCCCCCACTGCCCCTCTCCAGCAGGCCAAACCACCCTTCTTAGGCCTCCATCGCCCCTCTCCGGCAGGCCCAGCAGAACTGCCCTCGGTGGCAGACAGCCTGGGGGCGGGGCTTCCCTGTTCATGTCCAGGGACTGGGTGCAGCCAGGACATTTCTGTCTTCATTGGCTTTTGCTGTTTTGAGCCAGAGTGAGAGCTGGTGTGACTTAAAAGCAAAAGCCTGTGTTGGCAGGCAAGTAGAGCAACAAACAGACAGACTTCCTAAGTAACAGTCATCTCTTAAAGACTACCAATTTAAGGCCAATTTCTTGCCTGGAAAACTTTTTAGCTGCAAAAAATAAACTACTTTTAGGGACTTTTCCTCAAGATTTGGACTCATTTCCAAAAGCAGGGAAGGTTCTTCTCAAGAGTCTGCATTTCCTTAGAAAGGTGGAGGATTTCAATGTACGCCGAGTCTCTCTCCAGCCCTGGCAGAATGTCCCTGGCTCGTGGTAGAGGGTCCCGTGGCCTGGCTCGTGGTAGAGGCCCCGTGGCCTGGCCGTGGTAGAGGCCCCCGTGGCCTGGCTCGTGGTAGAGGCCCCCGTGGCCTGGCTCGTGGTAGAGGCCCCGTGGCCTGGCTCGTGGTAGAGGGCCCTGTGGCCTGGCTCGTGGTAGAGGGCCCGTGGCCTGGCTCTCAGGGACCGAGGAAACCAGCGAGGAGCTGAGCGGTAACTGGTGCCTGCAAATGGGGGGCCCTGTGAGAACAGCCCTTCTGTCTGAGTCTGGGCAGACCTAACGGGACACCAGACGCCAACGCTCTCCATTGCTAATGGGGTTTCATGCTATGGACACCGCCTAGTACAGGAGCAGACCAGCCTCCGAGTACAGTGCCGAGCGGCATGGCACTGGCGGACAGCGTGGTGGTGGCAGCAGGCCTGGTCAGCACACCAGGACACCGTCCTGAGCAGAGGCATGTGCTGAGCATCTCCCCATCGCTGCAGGCCCTTCTCCCGTCTCTGAAGACTCGGGCTGCCTGGGCCCCTGGCTCCCTGCCAGGGTGGCCCAGGGGAGGCTGTGAGGAGTTCTGAGGGCCGGCTCCGCACTGCCCAGGGATTGCGGGCGTGGAGTGCAGCTTGGAGCTGTCAGCAGCTTCCTCCCCGCGGCCTGTGCTGGGCTGCCAGGCGGAGCCAAGCCCCCCACTGCTGCCTCCTCGGCTGCGAGTGCTGCCCCGGGCACCTGTGTTGATGTCCCACACCGGCCCAGATGCTCGTTGGAAGCATTTTCACACTGTACTGCCTGAGAATGTCATGCCTTTCTTGCCTAAGCCCTAAGAGAAAGAAACAGTAAACACCCTTTTTCTAGTTTCCTTTGTCGCTTGGTACAAAAAGAGACTTGCATAGTTTCCAGCATAACCGCCCATCACCAAGAAGATGCCGCACCTCTGTTAGCCGAAGGCAGCAGGCAGGCCTGTGCCTGGGGCAGAGAGAAAGGGGGAGGGGCGAGGAGCGGGAAGAGCAGCGCGACCTCACCTGTGTCCTCACCGTCCACACCGTAGATAGCCGAGGCCAAAAATGTTGGCAGACCAAAGAGAAAGTCCAACACATAGCCAATCTGCATCACACAGGTCATCATAGTATCCCAATGGAATAAGGGGCCCTTCCCTAAGTCAGTGCAAGTGTGAGACCACGAGTGTCAAACTCAAAGGCTACCACGGGCCAAGTAAACAAGGTTAAAGTTTACGTGGGTGGCAGAACAACAAAAGCTTCCATTTTCATAGAAACTTAGGTTTATTTCGATAGAGACATGCTGAATACAAAGGGCTGAAATAAGTGAGTCATTGTTAACTTAAAATAATAGGACATTTTAATAAAAATTAATATTTTTTTCTTGAACAGTAACTTACCAGACACTGAATAACTGCACAAATTAATAAGTTTAATGTAAATAAACCTATTTTTCTTGTTCTCTGAAAGCGCAATGTTTTCTGTTGCACACACCAAACAAGTCAGTCCCAGACTAATAGTGTGGCCATTGGCCGCTGACATATCCGCTGCTGGTGTTAGTGGAGAGAAATGGTGTGCCTGCGCGTAAGGCGTAAGGGAAATGAATGTAACAGGATTCTAGTAACCGGTCATTATGAACGTTGTAGTTCATTGTTAATAATTGCATGGACTTTTTTCCTGCCCCCGGGACCCTGCGGAGGCCCGCTGGGAACAGGGCCTATGTAAGCACAAAGGTGTCCGGAAGGCCGTGGTCCAAGGCCATTGGTGCTGGCTCCAAGCGGGGTCTCTGGACCAGCGGGAGCACAGCTCTTCATAAAACTGAAGGTGTTTATGCTCGAGATTATTCTAGGGAAGAGATGTGCTGTGTGTACAGAGCAAAGAACACCATAGTGACCCTCGTGGCGAACCAAACAAAACCAGTCATCTGGGGAAGGGTAACTGGTGGCCCTGGGAACCGTGGCACGGTCCGTGCTAAATTCCGAAGCCACCGTCCTGCTGAGGCTAGTGGACACAGAGCCCGTGTGATGCTGTGTAAGGATTTAAACTTACTGAAAATAAGGAAAATGTATTTGCTTTCCTGTGGGAAAAATAATTATGTATAATAAGATGCTGTAAAAATTGTTAAAAAATTTTTATTAAAACGTTTCTTACATTCTGTTAATTGGCTGGGCCACAAAAATACTTGTGGGCCACATGCAGCCCGTGGGCCACAAGTTTGACACGCTTGTGTTAGACAATAAATGTAACAGCTGAGCAATGGTGATGGCAGAGCTAGGATTAAGAAGGCTGCACACAGTGTTTTGAATAAAGTTATCAACTGCGGGAAGGATAGATCCAACACAAGTTAAGCATCTTCTACTCTTTCTAGGGAAGGAGCAAAATGATGACTGGAAATCACATCGCTTACATCGCACCACAAAGTCATCACCAGAACTCCCGCAGCACAGGTGTTAGCTCCAGAGAGTCCGGAAGGCTGGGTGTGCTCTCTGCAGCAGGCGGAGCTCAGGGAGCACCGGTTCTCAGGGATCTTTTGCATCATTAAGGGGTGGAGAGACTGAGAAAAATACTTGAGGTGGTCCCTGTTCTCCGAAGCAGCCTGGAGGGGAAGAAGCCTTGACAATGAACCATGAACACTGACTCACTGTCTCGTGCCAAGCAGTCATCAGACTATTGGCACGGTGTGTCCATAAATGCCCCAGGACTCAGCCACCATCCCCTGCAGCCCTGGGAAGGGGATCGGCCAACCGGTCCCCCCACTTGCCTATCAGCAGCTTGAAGACATGGCCACGAACGTCACATTGTTTGACTTAAAAGTTTCCTGGGACAGAAAAGACAGAGGTGTGAACTGGTGAGTACATGCATGATTTCGTGTGCCAGGGGAGTTCACATCGTGGTTAGGAACATGGCCTGAGCTGTAACTGTGGTCTGGAGTGTTCCATAAATGGGTTCCGCATAGCTTGGATGGTTGAAGCATGGCGGAATCCACCCTGGTCCATTCCATGAGTTCTTATTTGTCCACAGGGGCTGCACTGGTTCCTGTTGCTCATTTCAGCCCACCCTGGCCACCATGCTGGCCACAATACAGCCTGTTTCTAAACAGAAGGCACCCTCACAGCTGGCCCACATCCTCTCACAGGTCAGCAGTGCCAGCTCCATAACGCTCTGCAGCCGTGCGCCTCGGGCCTCACCCCAGTGCCGACCCTGTGGAGGCTGGAGGCCTCACCAGGTCCCCAGACTCTCCCCACAGCGCCGGACACTCAGCCAGCACCACACTGGCTTCTCCTCTCAGAGTCTTGTGCTCTCACACTCCACCGAAAGCTGCTTCCTTCAGGCAGTGCTGTTCTTGGGCATCATGTGGTGGCCATTCCCCACCCCCTTCACCCCAAGCCTCTCGGTGGAAAATGTAGCTTCCTGTCTCATTATGATGTCATGACTCCCACCCTCCCTCCGCACTAACCACCCCAACTGTGAAGCCCACGCCCTCAGACACAGCACCTCTGCCCTCCCTGTTGTAAGTAGGTGCCCCAGGCTCCCATCACCCCTAAAGAGCACCTGCTTCCTGTCTTCTCTGTCATCGGTCACCATATCTGATGACTCCTGCCCCTAGCCTGCCATTCCCGCACCTTCTCCCTGGCCTAGCTCTTTCCTGCCCTTTGCTCGGAAACCCACTCTCCTGGTGAAATTCTGGGCTGATCTTTATCAACGGCAGGGTTTCCTCTATTTGACTGCTGTGGAATGTTTTACTCTGTGGGACCCTCCCAGCCAGCGATTACACCTCCATTTTCCTGACCACCCCCCTTTTCTCACAACAATCACCCCTTGCAGATCATCTCAATGTGCTTGCCCCTTTCTCCTTTGTATACTTGTCCTTGAACAATCAACTTCACTTAAACCATCTTTCTAAAAGTGTCTATTTAGGTCCTTTGCCCATTTTTTATTGGATAGTTTATCTTTCTTTTGTTTAGTTGTATGGGTTTCCTATAAATTTTGAAGATTAAACCCTTATCAGACATGACATTGGCAGATATATTAACTCATGCAATGGGCTTTTTTGTTTTATTGATGGTTTCTCTTGCTGTGCAGAAGCTTTTTATTTTTATGTAATCCATTTGGTTATTTTCGCCTTAGTTTCTATTGCCCTAGGAGCAGCATCAGTAAAGATACTGCTACAACATATGTCTGATATTTTGCTGCCTGTGGATTCTTCTAAGATTTTTATGGTTTCCCATCTTATGTCTAAGTCCTTTATCCCTTTTGAGTTTATGTTTGTCTATTAAATAAGTTGGTGGTGTAGCTTCATTTTTTTTGCATGTATCTGACCAATTTTCCCATCACCATTTATTGAAGAGACTGTCTTGACTCCCTTGTATGCTCTTGCCTCCTTTGTCAAATATTAATTGAGCATAATGGCTTGGGTCAATTTCTGGGTTCTCTGTTCTGTTCCATTGGTCTGTATGTCTGTCCTTGTGCCAGTACCAGGCAGTTTTGAGAACCGTGGCTTGGTAATATAGATTAATATCTGGTATTGTCATCCCTCCAACTTTGTTCTTCTTTCTCAAAATTGATATGGCTATTTGGGGTCTTTTTTATTTCATATTTTTGGAGAGTTTGTGCTGGGTCTGTGAAATATGCTGTTGGTATTTTAATAGGAATTGCATTGAATCTGTAGATTGCTTTGGGTAGTATGGACGTTTTAATGATGTTGATTCTACCAATCTGTGGATACAGTGTGTTCTTCCATTTGTCTGTGTCTTCCTCTTTCTTCTCCCTCCTCCCACCCTCCCCAATGTTCTGTAGTTTTCTGATTACACGTTTTTCACTTCCTTAGTTAAGTTTATTCCTAGGTATCTTAATTTTTTTGGTGCAATGGTAAAATTTTTTTTTTAGTTTCTGTGAGTTCATTGTTGGTGTATAAAAAAGCCATAGATTTCTGGGTGTTAATTTTGTTTCCTGCTAGATTGCCAAATTAATTTATGAAGTCTCGCAGTTTTTTGGTGCAGTCTTTGGGGTTTTCTATGTACAGTATCATGTCATCTGTGAATAATGACAGTTTTACTTCTTTTCCAATTTGAATGCTTTTTATTTCTTTTTCTTGTCTTATTGTTATGGCTAGCACTTCCAGTACTATGTGGAACAGGAGTGGTAAAAGTGGGTATCCCTGTCTTGTTCCTTTTCTTAGGGGAAATGGTTTTAGTTTTTGCCCATTGAGTATGATGTTCTCTATAGGTTTGCCATATAAGGCTTTTATTATGATTCCTCTATTCCCACTTTGCTGAGAGATTTTATCAAGAAAGGACAAAGGATTGCATCCCTGGAATAAATCCCAGTTGGTCATGGTGTATGATCTTTTTAATAGATTGCTAAATGTGACTTACTAGAATTTTGTTGAGGATCTTAGCATCTATGTTCATCATAGATGAACGTTGGCCTGTAATTATCTTTCTTTGTAGTGTCTTTATCTGGTTTTGGAATTAGGATAACGCTGGCTTCATGGAAAGAGCTTGGAAGTGTGCATTACTCTTGAATTTTATGGAAAAGTTTGAGGATGATAGATTTTAGTTCTTTGAATGTTTGGTAAAATTCCCCTGGAAAGCTATCTGGACCAGGGCTTTTGTTTGCTACCATGTTTCCCTGAAAATAAGACATCCTCTGAAAATAAGACCTACTTACAGGTTTCCTCCTGAGTGAAATATAAGGCATCCCCCTAAAATAAGGCCCCCCCCTAGGCTAAACATGAGGGATTTAGTCCATTGATTCTGAAAGAAATGGAGTCACAAGAAATTCACCAGGAAATTCAAAAATTGGATTTTTATGATGATGTTCCAGAAGATGATGACATGATTGTCATTGAATAAATGAGTAAATTCTTGATACTGTAGGATTCACAGTTTGTCTGGTTTGTGTTGACAACTACTGTACTACCGTACCATATACAGGTAATAAATTTCCTTTATTTTCATTTAACAATAAATGTGTACCATATTCTTCTTCATGGAAAAATAAGACATCTCCTAATAATAAGACCTAGTGCATCTTTGGGAGCAAAAATTAATATAAGACACTGTCTTTTTTGGGGGGGAAGCAGGGTAGAAGAGTTTTGATTACTGCTTCTATTTCATCAGTAGTATTCAGCCTATTCAGGTATTTTTACTCTTCCTGTTTGAGTTTTGGAAACTTGTATTTTTCTAAGAATATGTCCATTTTGTCTCGGTTGTCCATTTTGTTGGAGTAGAGTTGTTCATAGTATTTTTTATTTATTTATTTTTTTTACAATCCTTTGTATTTCTGTGGGATCAGTTGTTACTTCACCTCTTTTATTTCTGATTTTGTTTATTTGGTCCTCTCTCTCTCTTTCTTGGTGAGCCTGGCTAGAGGTTCATCAATCTTGTTTATACTTTCAAAGAACCAGCTCTTGGTTTTATTGATCTTTTGTTTGTTATTGTTGTTTTGGTTCTATGTGGTTTATCTCCTCTGATCTTTATTATTTTCTTCCTTCTGCTTACTCTGGGCTTTTCTTGTTGCTCTCTTTCTAATTCTTTAAGTTGTAGCATTTAGTAATTTATTACTTTTTTTTTTTTGAGGTAGGTCTGTAGAGCTATGAATTTCCCTCTCAAGACTGCTTTCACTGTGTCCCATAGATTTTGGATTATTGTGTTTTCATTGCCATTTGTTACCATGATGCTTTTTATGTCTTCTTTGATCTCTCTGGTAACCCGATCATTGTTCAATAGCATGATATTTAGCCTCCAGGTGTTTGATTTTTTTCCCCATTGTTTTTATTGTAGTTGATTTCTAATTTTATGCCATTATGATCTGAGAATATGCTTGATATGATTTCTATCTTCTTGAATTTGAAGAGACTTTGCCTGTGGTCTATCTTTGAAAATGTCCCATGTGCACTTGATAAGAATGTACATTCTGTAGCTTTTGGGTGATATGTTCTGAAGATGTCAATTCCATCTGATCTAGTGAATAATTTAGGATTAATGTTTCTTTGCTGAGTTTTTGTTTAGAAGACTTATCCAGAGTTGTCAAAGGGGTATTAAAGTCCCCTGCTATGATTTTATTGCTGTTTATTTCGCCCTTGATATTTTCCAGATATTTTTAAAAAATGTTTCAAGTATTGGGTGCATATATGTTTACCAGATTTGTTGAATTGCTCACTTTAGTATTATCAAGTGGCCATCCTTATCTCTTGTTATGACCTTCACTTTAAGGTCTATTTTGGAGCAAGGTCTGGTGAATATGGCAGGTGGGTTAATACTTCCCAGGCAAGATCTTTTAATGTGTCTTTAACTGGTTTTGAAGTGTGTAATGGTACATCACCATGAAGCAAAATTACTTTGCTGTGTCTTCTGGTCCATCCTAGTCATTTTACGATTAAAGTGTGTTTGAAATTGATTATTTGTTGTTGGTAGTGATCAGTATTAATGGTTTCACCTGGTTTTAAAAGCTCATAATACTCTACAACTTCCCGATCCCACCAAACACAGAACATTGTCTTCTTTCTGAAGCGATTTGACCTTGCAGTCGATGTTGATGGTTGACGCAGATCAACCCATGACTTTGTGCATCTGGAATTCTCAAAATAAATCCATTTTCATCATCAATCACAATTCAATGCAAAAAAAGACTTTTTCTTATGCAGTTGAAGCAACATTTTACTGATGACTTTTCGGTTTTCCATTTGTCTTTTGTTCAGTTGATATGGCACCCATTTTCCTCCCTTTAAAACTTTTCCCATACTTGTAAATTATTGGAAATTATTTACTCAGCAACGTTTAATCTTTCTGCCAGCTGTTTTTAAGTTTGACAAGCATCTTCGTCCAATAGTGCTTATAATTGTTGGTCTTCAAACTTTTTCGGTTGACCTGGACATTCTTAGTCTTCCACATCGAAATCATCACTTTTAAAGCATTCCAACCAGCATTCACAAGTATCTTGAAATGGAGCATGTTTACCATAAGCTTCCAGAAGTATAGGATAACTTTCAGTGGCACTTTTATTCAAAATAAAGTAATGAATTAAAACTTCCCATAAATGCTCTTTTTCTTTGGCACAAAATTTGATATTTTTAAGTGTAAAAATTTCTGTGATGTTAACATCTTCAGAAATTTTGACATATGAAGTTTTGAAGCTTGATGTCAATACAACAAAATAACATATCAAATTGCATATATATCCACATAAGTGTAACTCTATCTATTGAAAAAAATTTGCATTAGTAACCGATACACCTGGTATACAGTAGGTATTTTGTGGGACCCAGTGGTGAAATCTCTCAGGCCTTCTGGGCTGGGTATTCAAGGGATGCCTCCTACGTGGGATATTTGGGTTCCTGGTGTAGTTGGCTCTTGAGTGTTATTGTCCCGTTCGTGGATGGAGTGTCCTCTCATAGTGTCTGGCTCACTCTCTACCACGTTTGACCGAAGAGCACAAAATATAATATGACAAGACACAACACAAAGGGAACAAACATGAATATATTCATGACACTGATAACCTCAATAAAAGTGACCATCAGAGAAAAGAGAATTAGGAGAGATAAAAGAGAACAAAAATGATACATACCCTGCTGATAGTATAGAAAAGTTAATTTTAGTCCAAGCTGTTACAATAAAAGCCTAAGGAGGCAGGTGAATGGGAATGCTTGGTTTCTATAGCCAAGCAGTCCCTTAGTGCCCTCTTTCACAGAAACATGTGTCAGAGTAATCATTCATCCGTCACTCAGGGTCTGCTGGTCAGCCCCAGCAATTGATGTTGTTTGTCTCTAAGCAATGTTATTATCCATGTTTTTACTTTCTCATCCATGCTTTTACCCCTCTCTCTAAAATCAATCAAAACTTATTTTTTTAAAAATCCAGTGTAAGAAGCCACACACATAAATGTTTGCCCACATCTCTGGTTCTTCCAAGGATGTATCGTATAATTTGAATTCTGTTGTTAAAAGGAATGGACATTTTAAGGCTCTAGATCTTGAGTATGTGGTTATTTATATCTATGTTTACCTAGTTGTATAGTTGCTGGTTATACCTGTATCTAAGTGGGTCCTTCTCATTGTTCCCTTGCCAAAATGAGACCTGGGTGCTCTTTCTCATGTTGAAAAAAGATTATTCTCATGACTTTGCTTAAAGGTGTAATCTATAATAATAAAAGCATAATATGCTAATTAGGCTGGACAACTGAACGACTTTCCAGACGAAACCAGGGCTGCGAGCCCCTTTACGAATTTCATGCATCGAGACTCTAGTGGTAAATAAGCTTTGCCAGACTCCCAGATGGAGGATGATGTACATAACCAAACTAAATTTTCCTGATTATGAATTCACCTAATGTAATGAACTTGGGTATTAAAAAAAGAATGATCAGCAGATGGCGTCCTAGAATTAAAATACCCTTAAAAGTAAAAGTAAAAATGGTGGTATTTTTCTTCCTCACAATGATTTATCTCTAAGAAATGATTGGGTCTGATATAAATATTCTATATGGAAGAGCTGTTAAGCATGAAATAAAAATGTAACACCCAGGGCTTAGCAGGAATCCCTGTAGCCTAGAAAGTGGATAATGTTCCACATCTAACACTTAGCTTTGCTATACTCATGTTTGCCAGTTTACTGAGGCATTTCAATACTTTTCTAGTTAAGATCCTGAAAACAATAATGAGTCAAGGTCTTCATTAGATTTCTTTTCCTATCCTGCTATAACTCCAAGGATTATATGTATTTGAGATAGAAAATTTAAGATGTGTTCACGGGTGTTAACATCCTAATAGTGTGGCAGGAACTAACAACGTGGGCCAAGGCTGGAGGAATCCGTATGAATCCAGTGTAGGAGTGGGGCCGGCTGTGTGGTTTGGGAATGTTTGGAAAGGTCAGGACTGCTCCAAGTGCCATGGGGAGAGTCACACGGCAAGGGCTTGAATAACTGAAAGCATCATCCTGCCCTCAGTAAACCTGATCTTGACAAGAGTGTGTGGTGATGGAGTCTTGGAAGCACTGATGCATGTTCCCTGGAGCTCATCAGCACACATGCAAACTCCAGTTCTAGCTAGTGGGAAGCACCATGTGATACAAACGGACCTGCCATTGCTAGGTCCAACCTCTCTTCCAGGGGGTTTTAACCTTTTAACAGAATTTAACTAAATATGTTGTAATCAAGGTTCATTGTTTAGGAAAAAGTTATTTCTTACATACCTCTATTAATTTATCAGAAAATCAAATTGTCGCATTTACTGTAGAAACTGCCTGTAGTGTATGAAAGAACATTGAGATGTCTAAGTTGACCTACAGACTTGTGAACGAATGACGTTTCCGAGTTTGTGTCCACAAAGAATTGAAATTAAGTTCCTTATGATGGACTCTGAGTCCTTTCGCTCGCCTCCCGGACTTTGAGATATGTGACTTGATGAGCCCATTACCCAACTGTCCCTGTCTTTTCCTGGCTCTTTGTCCATCGCTCATCTTTTTATCTTTCTATTTGTACCTGGTTTGTCCTTCAGACATTCTGATTGCTGAGTAGGCTATAGCAAGAGCAAGCTTCTCTCAAAAAGTCAGTAATCACTTTATTACTCAGCAAAATGAAAAATGGCCACAAAAATGTGAATTGCAGGATTTCTGAATTTTATTATTCTGAGGTTGTGCATGATCCAATGGGTTGATTTCAAAGGCAGCACAACAATGGATTCATAGGCCTCCTGAGAAAAATTTCAGGAAGTGGTGGGCAAAGAAGAGTGAATAAAGCCACCTTTAAGCACGGGTTCTGAAGGGTCAGGGACAAGGACAGCACACGTGGAGAAAGCGCTGTCTTCTCCGTCGTGCGTGGAGACAGACAGCTGAGCACCTGCAGATACTTAGGCATTTTTTCACTCTTCCTCTCCTCCCCTCTCCTTGGCAAGCATTGGCTTTTTCTCTATATCTATGGGTATGCTTCTGTCTTGTTTCTTCATTTTGGTTCTTTTGTACATTCCATACACAAACAGGTATTTGTCTCCCTCTGTCTGACTTATTTCACTTAGCATAATACCCTCTAGATCAATCCATGTTATCACAAATGGCAAGATTTCATTCCTTTGTTGCTGTGCTACATATATATGTTATATACAGGTAATATATGTTACATATGTATAATATATATTATATATGTAATATATATGATATTTATATTTAATCTCTTTTTATCCCCACCTGAGGAATTTAAAAATCAATTTTAGAGAGATAGAAAGAGAGAGAGAGAAACATCAATGTGAGAAACACCAATCAATTGTGTCCTGTGTGTGCCTTAGCCAGGGGTGAGCCCACAACCTTACAGGACACACTGCTGCAGCCAACTGAGCGACCAGCCCGGGGTTTTCACGTTTTTAATGCATCCATCTGCTGGTGGGCTTTAGGACGCTTTCACAGCTTGGCTCTTATAAATACTGCTGCAGTAAACAGACATTTTTTGAATAAGTGTTTCTGTGTGTTTTGTGGTTTGTTTGTTTGTTTTGATAAATACTCTGTCCTGGAATTGCTAGCAGGGTTGGATTGTAGTTCTACTTGGAGGTTTTTTAGGAACCTCCATAGTGTTTTCCATGGTGGGAACTTACATTCCACCAACAGTACAAATGAAGCAGGGCAGCCTGGGCTCAGTGGCCTGCAGACACGGGTGCCACTGAAGCTCCCCCCACCCGAGGGCTGATCCCACTGGAGCTGCCAGGCTCTGAGACCAGAGCTGGCTCTCCTCAGCGGGGCCCCGGGGAAGGGCTGCAGTCGGTTGGGGGCCTGCACCCAGGACCAGGCCAGTTCTCAGTGGTGACCCGTGCACAGTGTCCCCCTTCTCTTCTGCTCCCCTGGCCCAAAGGACCCCTACAAGCCACTGAGCCTGCAGGTCACCCAGGCGAAGGGTGGATCTGCTGGGCACGATCAAAGCTCGCCAACTGGTTTCTGGGCACGGCCTTGCCCACAGAGGCGCCAGTGGGGACCTGGTTTCCTGTCACTGACGCACTCCAGGGTGTTTCCTCACGCCCACCGGGCCTTATGTTTGGACCTGGTCCCCTATCGCTCTCCGTCTCAGATGCCCGCTGGGCCTAACACACTGCCCAGCTGCCCAGAGTTAGGGTTTGTAGACCTAATAGCTCATCCAGGGGCTCAGCTCTGCTGCATCAGGTCTGAGGTGTCATGGTGCTCCCTCCCCACACCGCGGCATGAACATGCTTCACACTCAGGTTGGCATAATTGTGTCCCTGGAACCTCATGGCAGCAAAGTAGATCTGCAAATGAATGCGTTGAGCAGCCTCTGCTGAGCTCTGGGGAAACGCTGGTCGCAGGAGTGACCAGGCCCTGGCTCAGGAGAAGAGTGCTGTCATGTTCTCCGGCGCTCCTCACCTCTGAGCACGGGGACATGGCACAGCACACGTCCGGGGACAGGATGGAGCCGCGGCTGCAGACAGGACTCAGGGTGACTCCATCTGATGACCCCGGTGGGTGAGGGGCGGTCAGGGAGGCGAGCAGAGCCCGGCAGCGCAGTTGACATTTATATTTTCCTGTAGAATCGGGGTGTGGTTTTGTCTTCAGTACTTCAGACTTTTCCTCAAAGCTGCTGGCAAACACACAGCCGAGCTGCAGGGAGCTGTGCGGGCTGCTTGCCTCCTGTGGACTCAGAGCGGCGCCGGGCAGCCTCCACCTCTGGGTCCCCAGGGGAGGGCCCGCGTTCAGCGGGGAGTGCTCTGCGCCTCTGGGTGGTGGGGCCGCACCCGCAGGCTCTCCAGGAAGCTCTGCGGGGCCACCAGGGCTCCTCCTGCTCTCATCCCGCACGGACCCCACGCCTGCCTGTTAAAGCCAAGAGAGCGAGCCAGAGAGCGTGGGTGCACAGAGCGTGGCATTGACGGTGACAACATCCATTAATCAATACTCATAAAAACACACGGGTGTCTAATTACCGGAGCTGTAAAATCAGTGAAGTGCTACACGCTGACATCTGTGACAGGAACGCACATCCGCCGGGCCGGAGTCCCGCTCCCTCCCCACAGCTGAGGGAGTAAACGGCCCGGGGCCAGGAACTCCAGGGCTTCCTGTGGCTCAGACACACTCTCCTCTAAACCAGTGCCAGGTGCTCCTGTCCCTCAGATCTCAGCGCACCTGCCTTGTCCTCCTATTAAAGCTCTTTCATGTCTGACTGGCCCTCCCGCCTCCCACTCCCTCCTGCACTTGTGACTGCCTGCGTTCAGCACCAGCATTTCCTGCCAACTGCCAAGTCGCTTCAGTGTCTGACTCACAAGCAGGTACTTTAGGAATTCCGGGGGCTGACTGGCAACGAGAGCCCTGGGAATCACAAAAGAAGGAATCCTGTTATTCTCTGATATTCCTGGAATTGGAGGCAGGACTTTCAAATCCCCACCTAAAAACACTAGCCTATATAATAAAAAGCTAATTATGCAAATAGACCGAACAGCAGAACAACCAAACAACTGGTCGCTATGACATGCGCTGACCACCATGGGGCGCCTGTGCGAGGCATGGCAGGCGTCGGCAGCAGGTGGCAGAGCATGAAACATGACGGTGCCAGCCGCGGCGGGATGGGGAAGCTGGTGAGTGGGTGTGCCAGATGAAGGCGGAGTGCTGGTCGCTGTCATCAGGGCGAGCCTCTGGTGATTACTGAAAATTCTTTGCTCCTAGGCTCCGAGGTCTCACCCAGCACTCGCACCTGTTGCCGGCACCTGTCCCGCTCTCACCCGCTGCTGACACCAGAGCCACCGCTTACACCCACTGCCAGTGCTTGGCACCAGCCCCGATCGCTTGGCACCATCAGCAGGAGGAGGCCGTGGTGGGAGGGGCTGGGCAGGGGCACGGAAGATGGGCCAAGACCCACTCCTGTGCCCACTGAAGCCACATGGCTCACAGTTTCTTTCAAGGTTTACAAATTCATGCACTGGGCCTATACACATAAAAGTCTGTTTACATAAAAGTCTACGTGACCGTCTGACCGGTAGCTATGATATGCACTGACCAGTGGGGGTAGATTCACAACGCAGGAGCTGCCACACTGTGGTGCCTTGGCAGCTGCTGTTTTCAGGTGACGCATCCAGAACCAGAGAGGAAGGAGCCTGATTCTGTGGTGTGTCTATGAAGAACTATCCTCTCATGATCCAGGACCCTGCAGGGCATGTCAAAGAACCGGTTTCAGCCAGATCCCCATTCATGCACCGGGCCTCTAGTGAAGAAATAATATGCTAATGTTACAAGGAAATGCACTTAATTGCCACCTATTTCATTTTAATTTTTTTAAATAAATTTTTATTGTTCATATTATTACAAATGTTCCTTCCCTCCCCCCCCCCCCATGCTCTCCTCCACCAGGTTCCCACCCCACCCCCCATTGTCCTCATCCATAGGTGCACAGTTTATGTTCAGTCTCTTCCCTCTCCCCTTTTCCCCAAGAATCGTCAGTTCACTCCCCTTCCTTACCTCTGATTCTATTATATTCAACAGTTAATATTGTTCATCAGATTTTTTTTTTTTAATTTCCTTGGTTTTTAGATTCACTTGTTGATAGTTACGTATTTGTTGTTCATAATTTTTATCTTTATTTACTTTCTCTTCTGAAAGAACCCCCTTCAGCAATTCATATAATTCTGGTTTGGTGGTGATGAACTCCTTTAGCTTTTTTATAGTGAAACTCTTTATCTGGCCTTCGATTCTGAGTGATAGCTTTGCTGGATAGATTATCTTTGGCTGTAGGTTCTTACTATTCATCACCTTGAATATTTCTTGCCATTCCCATCTGGCTTGCATGGTTTCTGTTGAGAAATCAGCTGACAGTCGTATAGGTGCTCCTTTATAGGTAACTACCTGCTTTGCTCTTGCTGCTTTTAATATTCTCTCTTTGTCTTTTGCTCTTGGAATTTTAATTATGATTTGTTTTGGTGTGGTCCTCTTTGGATTCCTTTTGTTTGGAGTTCTGTGTGCTTCCTGGACTTGTAAGTCTAATTCTTTCACCAGGTGGGGGAAGTTTTCTGTCACTATTTCTTTTAGTATGTTTTCGATATCTTGCTCTCTCTCATCTTCTGGGACCCCCATAATTCTGATGTTGGTTCGCTTGAAGTTGTCCCAGAGGTTTCTTACATTATCTTCAATTTTCTGGATTCTCTTGCCTTCTTGCTTCTGTGGAGGAGTGTCTTCTGGCTCTTTATGTTCCAAATCTTTGACTTGATTCTTGTGATCTTCCATTCTGTTTTTAGGACTCTGTATAATATTTTTTATTTCAGACAATGTATTCTTTATTTCTTGTTGATCCCTTATCATTTCTTGTTGATTCCTTATTAATTCTAGTTGATCCCTTTACATATCCTCATAGGTCTTATCGACCTTTTCTAGGAAATTCTTGAAAAACCTTATAAGCACAGATTTGAACTCTATATCCAGTCGCTTTTTGTCCTCCATTTCTCTCGTTTTTGATCTATTTTGATGTCTCGACATTTTCGCAGTTTCCCTGATGGGGCGGGGTTTCAGGGTGGAGTCTAACCGCCTTGGCTTCCCTCAGTCCCGTCCTATGCGGGTCCTGGGTCTCAGTAATTCCCAGGGACCTTCAGTACTCATTGCAAGCATCTCTGAGAGTGAGGTGCCCTCGATTTTTGCCTGCTACCAAACAGTCTAGCCTCTCCCCCAATGATCCCGGAACTGGGGTTCAGTTCAGTTAGAAGTGGAGTTGGAGGTGGCGTTCAGAGCAGTCTGGAGCTTTTGTCTCCTTCCCGCCAGGGCAATCCCGCGGCACAGCCAACAGTCCCTTCTCTGTGTGCAATGTGCGCGCCTTTGGGACCTCCTGTCTCCGCTCCCCCTGGGGTTCCGCCTTGCAGCCCAGCTCCCTATGGATGAGCCTGGGTCCTCAGGATCTGGCCTAGAATTGGGGTTCAGAGCAGTAGGAACTGGGGTCCAGCACAGTCGGAGCTTTTATCTCCTTCCTGCTAGGGAACGCCAGCCAGGCACTCAGCCGCCCCCTCCTCTCCTGCTCCGTCCTCTCCGCGTTAGCAGCATGGCTCCATACCTTGGGCTTTTACAGCTCCTCCGCTCCTCCTCCTGGTTTTCTCCTTGCTTCTCGTTGTAGAATTTCCAGTCAGCCGACTTTCCTGTAGTTCTGGGCAATGTCCATTTTATATTTTAGTTGTATTTTATTGAAATTGTTGCGTGCGGCTGCAGCTAGATGTCTACCTGTGCAGCCATC
Source organism: Pipistrellus kuhlii (assembly GCF_014108245.1). Taxonomy (NCBI): domain Eukaryota; kingdom Metazoa; phylum Chordata; class Mammalia; order Chiroptera; family Vespertilionidae; genus Pipistrellus; species Pipistrellus kuhlii. The sequence continues at coordinate 718,782 of NW_023425564.1, read as the reverse complement.
TTAGATTCTCTCTCATTTTAATTTTTGAAAAATTCCAGCAAAACTTGTGTGTTTATGCTGTTGATGAACAAAGCAGAAGGAGCCTGGACAGGCAGCTTTGCATGGCTAGTTATGCAGAATAATTGATAAACCAGCATTTTAATTAGGAACATGCACAGAGGAATAGGAGTGCGTGGAGTAATGCATTCCTCCCTGCCCCCACCTCCCTTTTCACGACACCCTCCCTGTTCAAACACCTCACCAGAGAGGAAAGCACCCCAGGGTAGCTGTCTCAGCAGATTCAGATACACCTGGGAGATTTATAACTCTTAGTTAGATAAAATCTGTTGTCTGGGTGTCAAATAGAAGGATTTAAGATCATTGTTTTTCACAAACCCTAAGAACAGCAGCTTTAAAACCCCAACAGCGTCCCTGACCTGGCGCTGGCCTCACCGCTGAGGAGAGGCAGGGTCATGCAGCCTCTAACCCCACCGGCGGGTGCCTGGCCCGAACCCCTCCTTCTCGGAGAAACCAGACCAAAGGGCCCATGGCCTGTTTGGAAGGGCCCTCTTCACCTCAACGGCCTGAAGACACAGCTCCCGCAAGAATGGACCAAGTGGTAAAATGGCAAATCTAATACTCAGGTCTGTTTGGAAACCGCATGCTATGGGGGAAAAGAGCAGGTAGCACAATGTAGAAGATAAAAGTATGAGAAAGAGAACAGACCTGGCTGGTGTGGCCCAGTTGGTTGAACGTCATCCCATACACCAAAAGGTTGCAGGTTTGACTCCCGGTCAGGGCACATACCCAGGCTGAGGGTTCAATCCCTGGTCACGGCACCTACAGGAGACAACCCATCGATGTTTCTCTCCATATTGATGTTCCTCTTTGTTTCCTTCTCCCCTCCATCCCTCGCTCCCGCTCACTAAAATCAATGAACACATCCTCAGGTGAGGACTTTTAAAAAAGGAAAAGAGAACACACATCCTGTCTCCACCTCAGCAGCAGTGCCTCCCAATCAGAAACGCAGGTCTCAGGCCCTGGGTCAGCGAGGTGCTCTCGGGAAGCAGGCGGGTGGTGCCGTGCTTGCTCTGCCCTCCCAGCTCCTCCTCCCTGCGGGCAGGGGGCAGGCAGTGGTGTGAATCACCGTTAGTCATCGCCTGGGGATTTTCATCTGTATCACCAAGTGGAGCGGGTTTCGTTCCATCATACTTAGCTTTTTTAATAATTAAATTTATTGGGGTGACACTGGCCAATAAAATTGCATAGGTTTCAGGAATACAATTCTATAACACATCCTCTGTATACTGTATTGTGTTCACTACCCCAGCTCACGTCTCCTTCCCTCACATCTATCCTCCTTTACCCTCTGCTACCTCCCTCCACTGCTATGGACTTAGGGTACATGCGTCCTTTCTGACTGGTGTTTCAGGCTTCTTGAGCTACAGTCCTAGAAGTGGGATCACTGGGTCAAAAGGCAATCCAAGTTTTAATTTTTTGAGGAAACTCCATACTGTTTTCCACAGTGGTTGTACCAGTCTGCATTCCCGCCCATAGTACATTAGGGTTTCTTTTCTCCACATCCTCACCAGCACATCTTTGTTACTTTATTGATGGTAGCTATTTTGGCATGTGTAGTTTTAATTTTCATTGTAATTTTAATTTTCATCTCTCTGATGTTTAGTGACATTGAGCTTTTTTTTCATGTGTCTGTCATCCATCTGTATGGTGAAGGCTAGGATAGGGAAGGTAGGGGCTGGTGGAGGTAGGCAAAGAGCGGGAAATGGGAACATCTGAATAGTGTCAATAATAATGATAATAAAAGAAATATTGACTAAGCCAGTGTTAAAAATTAATCTGGTTAAAGATTTGTCAATCTTGTTTATCTTTTCAATTAACCAACTCTTGGTTTAATTGATTTTTTGGTGTTATTTTTTAGAGTCCATTTCATTTATTTCTGCTCTAATTTTTATTATTTTCTTCCTTCTACTTATGTTGGGCGTTGTTGTTGTTGTTTTTATTCTAGCTCCTTTAAGTGTAAGGTTAGATTGATTATTTGTGATTCTTCTTATTTCTTGAGGTAGATCTATAATGCTATGGATTTCCCTCTTAGGACTATTTTCACTGTGTGCCATAGATTTTGAGTTGTTATATTTTCATTTTCATTTGTTTCAAAGTATCTTTTGAATTTTTTCTGATATCATTGTTAACCAATTTCTTGTTTAGTAGTATGCTATTTAGTCTCCATGTCTTTATTTGTTTTTCAGTTCTTTCCTGTGATTTATTTCTACTTTTATAGCATTAAGGTCATAGAAGATGCTTGATATGATTTCAATCTTCTTAAATTCATTGAGACTTGTTTTATGTCCTAACTTATGGTTTACCCTAGAAAATGTTCTATTTGCACTTAGAGAGAATGTATATTCTGCTGCTTTGGGTTATTACTGCTCTGAAGATATAAATTAAATCTATCTGATCTGGTGTGCCATTTAAAGCAGCTATCTCTTTGTTGATTTTCTGTCCAGAAAATATATCCATTGATCTCAATGGGGTGTTAAAATACCCTACTATGATAATATTATTATTGATCTCTCCCTTTATTTCCATCAAGATCTTCTTTAGATATGTAGGTGCTCCTGTGTTGGGTGAATAAACCTTTACAAGGATTATTTCCTTTTGTTATATTGATCTCTTTATTATTTTATAGTGTTCTTCTTTGTTTCTTACTATAGCCTTTGTTTTAAGGTCTATTCTGTCATATGTAACTATTTTTTTTCATTTTCATTTGCATTAAATATCTTTTTCCATCTCCTTACTTTTAGTCTGTATGTATCTTTTGTTCTAAGGTTGGTCTCTTGTAGACAGCATATATATGGGTTGTATTTTCCTATCCATTCAGCTACCCTATGTCTTTTGATTAGAGTACTTAAGTCATTTTCATTTAAAGTGATTATTTTTTAAAATATATTTTATTGATTTCAGAGAGGAAGGGAGAGAGAGATAGAAACATCAATAATGAGGGAGAATCATTGATCAGCTGTCTCCTGCATACCCCCACTGGGGATCAAGCCTGCAACCCAGGCATGTACCTTGACCAGAAATGGAACCCTGACTTCCTGGTTCATAGGTTCACACTCAACCACTGAGAAACACAAGCCAGGCAAACTGATTATTGATAATTATGCACTTATTGCCATTTTAACTATGTTCCTTTAACTAAATATATTCTTTTAACTATGTTCCTTTCTTTTTTTTCTTTTTTTTTCTTTTTTTTCTTCTTGTTCACCTGAAAGAACTTTTAACATTTTTTGTAATACTGGTTTGGTGAAATATGAGTTTCTTTAGCTTTTCTTGTCTGAAAACCTCTTTATTCTTTCTTCAATTTTAAATAATAGCCTTGCTAGGTATAGTAATGTTTATTCTAAGTTCTTGCTTTTCATCACTTTAAATATGTCCTGCCAATCTCTTCTGGCCTGAAATGTTTCTGTAGGGAAATCAGCTGATAATCTTATGAGAGTTCCTTTGTAGATAACTAATTTTTTATTCTTTCTGCTTTTAAACTCTCTTTATTTTTTAACTTTTGCCATTTTAATTATAATGTGTTGTGGTGTGAACCTTTTGGGTTCATCTTAGTTGGACTTTCTGAACTACCTGGACTTGTATGTCTTTTTTATTTACCAGGTTAGGGAAGTTTTCAGTCATTTTATTTTTTTAAATAGGTTCTTGATCCTTCTCTCTCTCTTCTCCTCCTAGTACCTCTATGATGAAATGTTATTAATCTTTCTGTTGTCCCAAAGGTTCCTTGGAAAACACCACCAACAACAAAAACAACAACAAAACTATACTCAATTTTTAATTTTTTACCTTGTCTTCCAAATTACTGATTTAGTCCTTTGCTTCATTCAACCTGTTGTTTATTCACTTGGGACTGATTCTTTTTAATTGTTTCTATGTGATTTTCCATGCTATTATAGTTATTACTAATTTTGTTGAACATCCTTACAACCATTTTTTAAAACTCTGTATCTGATAAATAGGTTGTCTCGATTTCATTTAGCTCTTTTCCTGGAGATTTATCCTGTTCTTTCATTTGGGATGTGTTTCTTTGTTTCTCCATCATGGCTGCCTCTTTGTGGTTGTTCCTGTGTATAAGGTACCTTCTATGGCCCACAGTCTTGGTAAAGTAGCCTTATGTAGTAGATGACTGTGAGACCCAGTGGCACAGTCCTCTTTATCATCTGACTGAGTGCTCTAGGAATGTCCCTTGTGTGGGTTATGTGGGCCTTCCTGTTGTAATTGAGTCTTTATTGCTATTGGCCTACGTATTCTTGGGGTCAGACCTCAAGCTGATTGGCTATGAGGATCAACCTGAGCACAGGACATGAGCTGCTATGCAGATGCTGACCACATGAAGCGGAATTCGCCGCAGCAGGGCCTGGTGTATGCTGAGCTCTCCCTCTGGATGTGCCGCTTGTGAGGCTGATTGGATGCTGCTCTGCTGTTGTCTGAAACTGGCAGTGGGTGTGCTGTTTCTGGGGCCTCTTGGGAGGGACTTTGATGTTGGCCAATGATGACTCTGTCTGTGGCTGGCCCTGGGCAGCCTGGGCAGAGCTACAAACTCATCCCACGGGTGGCTGCCTTCATTGGGACTGGGTGTGTATGCAAAGGACCAAGTTCTGCACCACGGCTGCCCTGTGCTAGCACCAGGCCCAGAGACAGATCAACAAAAGACCTGAGGCACGCCGAGACCTGCCTCCGCCTGCCTCCACCTGCATTCGCCTCAGTCACTCAAGGAGCTCCGGTGGCACTCAGGCTGCGTGAGGCAAGTTCTCAGTGAGTCACCAGGCAGGGCGAGTCATGTCCACCAGGCTGATACAGGTTCAAACCCGGTGGCAGTGCTGGGTCTGCGGACACTCAGCAAGTTGCGCTGCCGCCTGTTGGGAACTCAGACTTGGGTGGTAGGGTGGTGTCTCGAAGAGTTGTCATGGTGAAGCCAGCAATGTTTGTCAGGCCCAAGCAGACCAGGGTTTGGCTATTGAATGGAGGGCTCTGCACTGGTCAGGCCTGTGTCATAGACCCACACAACTCAGAGTGTCCCAGATTGTGCCAGGATCCTGAGGAGAGCAGGGCAGGGCCACTGGGGTTTGGGAGGATGGGGCATGCATGTCTGTGTAAGGGACAGGCTTGGAGGGAGGCTGGGGAGTGTGCCTCTTCCCAAAGCCACACAAGTCAGTCTGTCCTGGATTCTGACCCTGACCTTGGCCTTGCCAGAAACCTAGAGTTGGGTGAGCAAACCTCCCCTGAGAGAAAGGTGCCCGACAGGATCACAGGAAAACGGAGGGAATGGCCCCTGTTCCAAAGCCACACAATACAGCCACTGACATTCCCGGGTCTGTTCAGATCCTATTCCCCAGCGCAGGCAGCACAAGCTCCTCAGGGTGAGGCAGCAGGGAGTCCAAAGGTGTGGCTCTTGCTTTCCCCAGCCTGAGGCTGTAATGAGGGGAGCGCTTCCCCTGAGAAAGATGGGAGGGCACTCAGCACAGGTATCCTGGTTGGCTGCACCTTCAGCTCTCTCCCCAGAGCCACACACTCCAGTCTCTCTTCACATGACTCTTGTCTGCTATGCCCTCCCTTCGCTGGAGCCCAAGGTGAGTGGCTGGGAACCAGGTTTGTGTGTTGGCCCTTTAAGAGGGCACCTGTGTCTGTAGCAGATCCCCATCTCTTCTTGGCAGACAAAATCCCAGTGGATTTTCACAGACAAGTGTTACGTGGGCACCTCTTCCTGGCTGTGGTGCTCTGGGCTAGGGAGACTGGCTTGGGGTTGAGACCCCACACTTCTCAGGAGGCACCGCTGCAGCTGAGTTATCCTTCCAACATGTCAGCACTGCTCATGGGAGCAGGGCCAGCCCTTCGCATCGGCACCGTCCCGCCCGCCTCAGTGTGGCTTCGTAAAGCTCTCAGCTGGTGTGCGGGTGATCGCTCCAATGGCAGTTGTCATTCCAGTTTGGTCCTAGGAGGATGTGGGTTAACATCTACCTACTCCACCACCAGCCCGGATCCTTCTTTTCCTTCTTTAAGTGTTTTAATACCATAAAATCCCCCCTAGTGTTACTTAAGTTTTGATATGTTGTGCTTTCTTTTCACGCCATTTTCTAATTTCCCTTGTGACTTACTTTGACCCGCTGATTTAATTTCCACATACTTGTAGTTTCCCAGTTTGCTTTTTGCTGTTAATGCCTAGTTTTATTCTGTAGTGGTCTGAAAAGATACTCGGTGAGATTTCAACATTTAAAATTTTTCTAAGCCTCATTTTGTGGACTAACATGGTCAGTCTTGAGGAATGTTTCATATGCACTAGAAAAAACAAACAAACCACAGATGCTGTTGTCACTGTATGTAGTGTTTTCGTCTATCAGGTCTGGTTGATTTACAGTGTTGTTCAGTCTTCTGTTTCCTTATTGATCTCATGACTGGCTCTCCTATTCAAAGCTGGGTATTGAAGTGTCCTCTTATTGTCAAGGCCCATATCTTCCTTCAAGTCTGTCAAGTTTTGCCCAATAAATTGAAAGATGTTTATAATTGTTACTAGAGGCCTGGCGCAGGAAATTCATGTATGGGGGTGGGGGGCAGTGTGTATGTGTGTGTCTGAGACCCGAAGAGGGATGTTCAACTGCCTGTTTAGGCACGATCCTAGCAGAGTCTAAAGGGACAGTTGGACATTCCTCTCACAATCCAAGTCTGCTGGCTCCCAACCACTCACCTGCCTGTCTGCCTGATTGCTCCTAACCACTTCTGCCTTCAAGCCTGATTACCCCCTAACCACTCCTCTGCCAGCCTGATCAATGCCTAACTGCTCCTCTGCCGGCCCGATTGTCCCCAACTGCCCTCCCCTGCCAACATGGTCGCCCCTAACTGCCCTCCTCTCTGGCCTGGTCCCTCCCTTCCAACTGCCCTTCCCTGCTGACCTGATCCCCCACAACTGCCCCCCTCTTGCTGGCCATCTTGTGGCAGCCATCTTGTGTGTTGGAGTGATGGTCAATTTGCGCGTATTACTCTTTTATTAGATAGGATATCATTCTGGTGAATTAATCCTTTTGTCCTTATATAATGTCCTTCATTCTATTGTGATAGGATATCATTCTGGTGAATTAACCTTTTTGTCCTTATATAATGTCCTTCATTCTATTGTGATAGGTTTTGACTTAGTCCATTTGTTTGATATAAATATGGCATCCTTGCTTCCTTTTGGATACTATTTGCATATAATTTCTATTTTTTCACTTGCCACCTGTTTATGTCTTTAAATCTAATGTGAGTTATTTGTAGACAGCATAGAGTTGATTCTTACCTTTTAATTTATCCAGCCAATCTATGGTTTTTGACTGGGAAGTTTAATCCATTTACATGTAAAGCAGTTACTAAAAGGCAAGAATTTACTGGGGCCATTTTCTGTATGTCTTAAGGCTACTCTTTTCCACCCTCTTACTGTTTTAATTTGTGTTTTTTTTATTATCTGTACTAACTTGCTTAATTCTTGCTCATTATTTTTGATATATATTTCTATAGGTAATTTGTAAACATCTTAAAGTAATAATCTATTTTAAACTGATAAAATCTGACTTCAATTTTATGCATTCTACTCTTTTATGTCTCTGTCTCCCCTCTATGTTACTGGTGTCACAAATTGTATTTTTTAAACATTGCACATCAGTTATTATAGATATGTGATTTTTTTTTATACTAGGTCTTTAAAGTTCTATACCAGATTTAATGGGATGTTTGTATGTGATGGTATTAGGAGGTTAGGTCTCTGATGGACTATTGGGCGTAAGTGAAGCATCAGTGCAGAGACCTCATTAAACGAATCCGTGTCCCTGTAGGTGGGGCAGGAGAGAGCACTGCTCTGCTGTCTTTCATACGAGGATGCGATGCAATGCGGCAGTGAGTAAACTTAGAAATGAGCTCTCCTCAAAATGAACCTTCTGGCACGCTGCTCCTAGACTCCCCGTCTCCAGACTCTGGGAAGTGAAATCCCATTGTTATAAGCCATATACTCTATGGCATTTTGGCTGCAGTAGCCCAAATAGACTGCAGCAGGAATTGGTACCGAGAAATGGGGATTCTAGTTTAACAAACGCCTAAAACTGTGCAGGCAGCCCTGGACTGATGAGATGTAAGCAGAAAAAGCGTCTTTGCTGAGGAGGAAACGTTAACTGTAGTGATTATTCTGGAGAAGCTCAGAACGAAAAGGCTAAATGTAAAGAAAGCTTGTTAGGGAATCCCTAAGTAACCGAGCTGGTGCCGGTGAAACTATGGAAGTGCAGCTTTGTGATGAGATATCAGGCAGAATGTGAAACACATTATTGAACAGGAGAGAAAAGGTGGTTCTTATAGAGTGGCAAAAAGTTGGCTAATTATGTTTTGCATTTTCATATGTTTTTGTTTTGCTGACTAGTATCTTTTCATTTGCTAACTTGAAAGACTCCCTTTAGCATTTCTTTTAAGATGGGCTAGTGGTGATGGGGTTCATCACTCTTCCTTTTTATTCTGGGAGAGTGATTCTTGCTCTCTTTTGGTTGGACACTTTCGTAAAATATAATATTCTTGGCTGAGAGTTTTGTGTTTTCAGACTTTTGATATCATCCCTTTTCCTTTTAGATTCCAATGTTTCTGCTGAAAAATCCACTTGTGATCTTATTAAAGGTCCATTATTTCTTCAAACAGGCTCTTTTCACCTTTTCTCTCTGCCCCCTTTCTGGAACATGTAGTTGAGTCTTTTGATGGTGTACCTTCACTTTCTGGTTCTGTTTACTTTTCTTCACTTCTTTTTACTCTTAAGATTTAATTATTTCACATGACCTCCTTCCAGGTTTGCTGATTCTTTATTCTGCTTGATCAAGTCTCCTTATGCATCTCTGTGATTTCTTTCTATCTAGTGCTTGTATTTAGTTGCTGAATCTTTTTTTTTTTTTTACAGTTTCTGTCTCTGTTCATATTCTAATTTTGTCTATGCATCATATTTTTCTGATTCTATTTAGTTATCTATGTCATCTCCTTCAGTCATTGATCATCTTTAAGATAGAAATTTTGAATTTTTGTCAGGCAATTGATATATCTCCATTTTGTTAAGGTCAGTTTCTGAATATTAACTGTTTTGCTTTGATTGAGCCGTGTTTCTTTGTTTCTATATGCTTTGCATTCTTTTATTGAGATTTGAAAAAGCAGCCACCTCTTCCTGATCTCACAGACAGACTTTGTACAGGGGAGACCTTCCCAAATCAGCGTGGCTAGAGATTCTGGGGCCTCTGTGAGCCTTTCTGAGATGAATCTTCACTGGGTTTATGGGTATAAAACCGAAGAATTTGTATGCATGTATAAAGGCCTAATCAATGGACACAGACAACAGGGGGGTGAGGGCATAAGTGGGGGGTGAGGGTAATGGGGGGATAAGGACACATATGTAATAACTTAATCAATAAAGAAATTAAAAAATAATAAATTTCCATTTAAAGATGTTTCCCTGTTCACAGGAGCTCTAATCTCTTGCTCCCCCTGGTGTCTGACTCTGGTACTGCAGTATCTCTGGTGCTATGACAGGTTATGGGACTAGCTTTTGTTCTCTGAGGCCCCCAATCAGGCATCCAAATTATACCTCAGTTCCCTTCAGAAATCCCAGTCAAATGAGACAAAAACCAGTCTCTCCAGTATCCCCCCCCCCCCAAAAAAAAGCCCATACATTAATATAGATTCTACTCTCTTTTTCTCTTGAGGACAAGCCTGGAATTGGGAGTTGCTTCCAATTTGCTACATTGTTCTAGGAATGTGGAGAAACCAAAGTGAGCAAATGCAACAAACTTCCTTACCTACTGCATGTGGCTCTTGTTGGCTGTGTGTTTGCCTGGGATGCTGCAACCTCTCATCTGCAATCTGAAATTATCACACACAAAAGGTGTACACACAGGGGTGGGGAGGCAGGGACCTCTGTGCACCTGCGCTGGGCGAGGGCCTGATCAGCAGCGGCCGTGGCTGCTTCATGGGCCAGAGAGGGGGGAGGGCCAGCCCTGCAGCGGTGCAGCTGATGCGGGGCCTGGGGAGGGAGGCAGGTCTGGACTGGCAGCTTGAGGGTGGGCAGTGCCATGTGATTTCGAATAGTGATCTGGGCTTCTAATAAATTATATGTTCATGCCTCTTTTACTTTATAAAAAATCACTCCATTTTATTGATTAGAATTCTGATGTGATCCTAAATCTTTCTTTTTGTTACTTTTTTTCTTTTTCTCAGGAAGCTTTCTGAATTCCTTCTATATTTTCATTTAAAATTTTTTATTAATTATTATTTTTCTTATTAATTATATTTTTGTCTTAATAGTAAGAAGTTTTATAAAAAGTTCAGAGATAAGCCACTAATAGAACAAAATACTAGTTTCTAATAGAAAAGTGGATAAAGACTACTAAACAATTCTTTAAAAGAGTAAATGTTTTAGAAGCAGTTGAAGCTATGTTTTGAAATTGAAATGAAAGAAACTCATTTATCACATTGGCAGGAATCTTTAATGTGGAAATCTATTGGTTAACAAATGGTGAAAGTCATGAACTCATACTTATGTATTGTGAGAATAAATTGATAAAATTATAATGGAAGATTATTTGACAATGCATTTCAAAAATGAAAAAATTTGATATGACCTTCAAACCAGTCCTAAATAAAATCGGGTTTCCGGTCAGGGTGGCAGAGAGGTAAACGCAATGTTTGCCTCTTTTCATGACCACATCGCAATTACAACCAAGCTACAAAGCGGCCAGCAGGGAGAGCCGCTGAGTCCCGCTGAGCAGAAGTCCTGTGATTAATGCAGAGAAGAAACCTGAACGGAGCGGACACGTGGGAGGGACAGAGACCGGGAGGGCTGGGTCCACACCCATCGTTAGTGATAGAAATCAGAGGGGCTATCTTGGCTTCAGAGGTCCCCCAGGGAGCGAGGCGTCCCAGACCCACACCAGGCCCCGCTCAGGCTCCAGAGCCAGGATTTAAGCCCCTGTAGACTGGCGTGGAGCAGTGGGCACCGCTGCTGAGAGAGACGGAGCCGCTGGGGTCGCAGGCATTCTGCTTACAGGCCCGGCTCACTGACTGAGGGACTCCCTGGCTGAGTCCAGCCGGCGGCAGCACCGCCACGGAACCACAGACTGCATTGCCCGGCGGCATGGCGGGTCTGGAGGCAGCTTTGTCCCAGACAGCAGCGGGGCAGGTTGTTCCTCCCAGCCGCCCAGAGCTCGCAGGTGGGGGCGTGTCCGAGTCTCCATCATCCTGGCTCAGGCTCTTCGCCCCGCCCCAGTAATTCCCTAGACCCCACCCCACCCAGCTTGCAAACCCGCCCAAGCTGCTTCCAGTGGCTTTTCCATACAAATGTCTTGCCATGCTGAGGACTTTCCAAAAATCTCTCAAAGGTCCATGCACCTCAAACATGCGGCATCTGGTGTCTGCTCCGCACCCCTTGCGAAGCAGCCCGGGCAGCGCTGGCCGCAGTGGCCTCCCAAGCACCTCCCAGCCCAGCAGAGTGGCAGCCATCTGCAGCTCACTTTATAGCCATACCCCGTGGCCCTGAGCGGGGACAGCACAGCTGACCTTGGCCTGGTACCCCTCCCAAGAGGCCTCAAGAATCAACACAGCTGGGAGCCAGCTTCAGACCACACCAGAGCAAACTCAACCCCCTCCACACGCACACACACACACACACTCACACACACACACACTCACACACACACACACACTCACACGCACTCACACATACTCACTCACACACACACACACTCACACACACTCACATACACACATGCACTCACACACACACACTCACATGCACTCACAGGCACTCACACGCACTCACACCCACACATATGCACTCTCTCTCACACACACACACACTCACATGTACTCACACACACACACACTCCCATGCACTCACACGCACTCACACCCACACACACACTCTCACACACACACTCACATGCACTCACACGCACACACACTCAAACACAGACATTCACACGCACTCACACATGCACACGCACACACACACTCACATGCACTCACATGCACTCACACACTCATACACACACTCACACGCACTCACACACACACACTCAAACACAGACATTCACACGCACTCACACATGCACACGCACACACACACTCACATGCACTCACATGCACTCACATACATGCACTCACACACACTCACACACTCAGACTCACACACTCACACACACACTCACACACACACATGCACACACATGCACATGAGCACACACTCACATGCACTCACATGCACTCACACACACATGCACTCACACACACACTCACACACACACACTCAAACACACGCACTCACATGCACTCACACACTCAAACACACACACACGCACTCATACACACACACTCACACGCACTCACACACACTCAAACACAGACACTCACACACACTCACACATGCACACACACACACTCACATGCACTCACACACACACACACTCACACACACTCACACACTCACACACACACACTCACATACACTCACATACTCACACGCACTCACACGCACTCACACACACTCACAGGCACTCACACGCACTCACACCCACACATATGCACTCTCTCTCTCTCTCACACACACACACACACACACTCACATGCACTCACATGCACACACACTCAAACACACGCACTCACATGCACTCACACACTCAAACACACACACACGCACTCATACACACACTCACACGCACTCACACACACTCAAACACAGACACTCACACACTCACACACGCGCACACACACTCACACATGCACACACACGCACTCACATGCACTCACATGCACTCACACATACATGTACTCACAGACACTCACATGCACTCACACACACGCACACACGCACACTCACACACATTCACACACACTCACACTCACTAGCGTGCACTCACACACATACATGCACACACACACACACACACGTGCGCCCGCACACACACACTCACATGCACAGGGCAGGGCTTTGCTCTTGGACGTGACCCCCCTTCCTCCTCTGGCTTCGGAGGAACAGTCTGGAGAGGCGCCACGTGCCAACAGAGCCTGATGCTGGGAAGAGCCTGGCGGGTGTGCACTCCGCACTCCAGGAAAGTCTGTGCCCGTCTCCCGGGATCTCGGACATCCTATCCGCGTGGCTAGCCAGCCTCTCGCCGCCTCGGTGTGCGTTTTACTTGGGTCCTTGCGTTTTCATTGTCTCACACTGTTGGCTGCAGAGCCAGCTCCCACTATGTGAGAGTTCCAATGGACGGTTTGGGGCTCCAGTTTTTCAAATAGTTCCTCTTGGCTGTATTCATCACGTTTCTGAGATTACCTGCCGGTTTGTACAGCTACGGCCTCTCCATGTTTTAATCTGCTCCGTCCCCTCCTGTGACTGTTCATTGTCTTGTTTTCTTCTCAGGAGACTTTGTCACGCAGGCGAGCAGCTCCTGCTTCTCCTCCTCCCCAGCACAGCAGGGCCCAGCCGCTTCCTGGCGTCTGTCTGGCCGCGTGTCCAGATGCTCTTCGGAGGAATGAGAAACTGCTGCTTCTCCTCCCGCCGCTCCCTGGCACTGGGAGGACACTGAGGGCATGGTGCAGTCAGCAGTTCATCCACCTCTCCAGCCCCGTCCTCCCCTCCACCCGTCCAGCTCCTGCGCAGCCCCTGCCAGGCCTCTCAGCCCTGGGCACTCTGGCACCTCTGCCAGCGGGGCTAGCAGCTGCCCTGCCTCTGGGAGCACCGGACCCTGCCTCTGGGAGCACCAGGCTGAGCCTGCGGGCGGGGGCGGCTGCGGTGGGGCCCAGGCGGCAGCGGGGCGGGCTGCAGGGCAGGTGCTGGGCTGGGACAGGCAGCAGGCGGTTGGAGGGGCAGGACTCCCACACCAGCTGCGGCTTCCCCGGAGGGAGCGGTCCCAGCGCCCCCCCTGGGGGGAGGGGGCAGATGACAGGCTGTATTCTAGTTCCCACTCCACCCTGCCTGCAGGCCCGGCCCGCCCCCCGCCCCGAGGGCGCACGCTGGGCGGATCTGGTACAGGCTGTGGAGGCTCCAGGGACAGAGGCCCGGGAGGCACGGACAGCAAGGGGGGGGGGGGGGGGGGGGAGGATAGCACATGGGGGTTCGGGTCTGTCCTCGTGGCCCTCCCTTGGGCGCCTGCCTCCCTGCACTCTCTGTCCAGCCGGTGTGGCCTGGTGACCACCTCCCACCCCCGGCGGCCGGGGTGCCGCGGTGACAGCCACGTGGGTGTCAGGCAGGAGCACCTGGTGTGGTGAGTGTGAACCGTTAACCCAGGGCCGGACGCGCAGCCCGAGGGACCCCTGTGGGGCCCCAGGAGCTGGCAGCGCCCGCTGCATGGAGGGAGCATCTGCAAGGAGCAGACCTTCTGGGAGCGGACCTTCTGGAATCTTCCGCAAGCTCTGGATGTCCACCGCCTGCTGCTTGTCTTCCTATTGCTGACCTCGTGCGGGCTGGCAGCGGGTCCTCGGGGGGGGGGGGGGGCTTTGTCCATCCACGTCCCGGTGCCGTGCGGCCATTCTTAATCCCTGCCCCGAGCCTGGTCCGCTGGCCTGGCCTCCGCCTGCCCCTGAGCTCCCCAGGACCTGAGCTCCCGAGACCCGCCTCCCGGGCAGCGCCCAGCCCGGCCTGCTCCCCCCCCCCCCCCCCCCCCCCCCCCCGGGCAGAGCCAGAGCCGCTGTCCCTCAGAGCACAGAGCCCCATGAGGTGCCGGGACACTGGTTCTCTATGTGTGGGTGTCACGTGCGCATGCAAAGGGTCTAAATGTGTGTGTCACACTTTCTGAGTGTCTGTGCAGGTGACATCCTCTTAGTGATGTGTGGTAACGTCCTCGGAGTTGCCATATACCACAGCCAAGATTTGGAAACAGCCTAGGTGCCCGTCAGCAGATGATTGGATCAGAAAACTATGGTATATCCACACACTGGAATACTACGCTGCCATAAAAAAGAAAAAATTCTCATTGTTTGCAGCAACCTGGATGGAATTGGAGAACATCATGCTGAGTGAAATAAGCCAGTCAATGAAAGAGAACACCACATGACCTCACTCATTTGTGGATGATAAAGATCATTATAAACTGATGAATAAAACAATAGACACAGAGGCAGTAAAACAACAAACAGACTGTCAAATTACAGCGGGGAGGGTAGGGAGATCTGGGGGAGATAAAAGATCAACCGAAGGACTTGTATACATGCATATAAGTACAACCAATGGACACAAAACTCTGGGGAGGAAGCGCATGCATGGGAGTGGGGGGGCAATGGTAAAAATCCAATATCTTAAAAAAGAAAAGAAAAAGAAACCATGAACTTAAACCGCAATAGGATCAGTTTCCGTCAGGGATTTGGAGCCGCGCCTCCGGGCTGGGGCCGCTCCTCACGGGTGGGACTCACCGCCCTCTCCTCAGGCTGGTGCTTCCTCCCGCTCCTGCTGCACCCACTGCCTGAAAAATCCCCCGGCGGCCCCTGTGCCCGCCGATGGGCACCGGAGGCTCCAGGGCCGGCCCGGCGGCTCAGTCTGCACTCCGCTTAGGGAGGGATCTCTGCCCGAGTGATAACGTGAAGCCTGTTTCTGGAGATTTAAAAATCTATTCGAAATCAGCCAGCGGCCAGTCCTCTCTGCTTCACAGTCACAAGTCTTGCTTTTGAATTATGGGCAGGGGCGCGCAGGAAGTGGCTCCTCAGACCCGGGATCACATAAGAGGGCTGTGGTCTCCTGGTTCGCAGTCACCCTCCTGAGCGGCGCCCCGGCAGGGGACAGCGCACCAGCTGGGTCGAGCCTGTCATGAGACGGACGCCCTCGCTGGGGGGACTTCACAGAAACGTTTGGGAAAAGTTAGTAAAAAGAAACGTTATTGTTCAAAAGCCAACGGCTCTGGATTTTTTTAAATTTAGCTTGCTAATGTAAAATCACAAAAATGTGGACCGAACACATTCGTTTTGGCTTTAGGACTCCGTGTACGAGGCGGAGCTGCGATAAATGAAGTCCACGTGGTGGCTTAGAGGAGTGAGTCGGGGCCCTGGTGGCTGATGGCAGTGGCCCCCGCTGACTGAGGCAGGGAAGCGTGGGCCACGGAAGACCTTTTCTAGAAGAGGGGATGGAAGGAGACTCCACACTGACTCCCTTCTGAGGTGGGAAGGGAGAGGATGAGCAGAGCACGAAGCAGGAGACTGGTGTGGCCGAGGGGGCCGATTCTCTCTCTGTGGAGGTTGTGGGTCTGGCCTGGAGCAGGTTGCAGACAGGGACAGGGGTCGCCCCGGGGAACATTGCTGTGATACTTATTCGACAGAAAACCTGGTAAACTGTTCAATCTCTGTGGTGACGTAATTTTTTGCATGTGGGAATTGGAAAACGAGGAAAATTTTTATCTGCGCTTAAATCTCATTTTTAAGAAGAGTGAGTAGTAAGAGGAATAACTTTATGCCAAACGAGCTTGCATTTGAATCCCATAAAGCCTCAGAAAACAGCCGGCCATCTGGACACACTTTCTCCTGAGCTGCAACCTCCAGGGAGCAGGTTCTGGACGTTTCACAGGAACCACGGGCATGGCCCACGCGTGGAGCTGAGAGTGCTGTGCGGGCAGGTCCCAGCCCCTGGCCCCGGCCCGGCGGGTCCTGAGGGGGAGGAGACAGGGCTGCACGCACGGGGACGTGGGCTGGGTCACAGCTATCACAGCACAGAGCAGATAAGGCCGTCCTGTACCGGACAGGTCCAGTATGGAGAAACAGCAAACCTTTCTAGCAGCCAGTTATAAAGCCTGGGCCCAGTCATTCGCCATCAGCGTGTGTGTTTTCGTTTCCCCTTCCTGCATGAGCAGCCAGCCCCGGCTCCATCGCAGATCTGTCCCCGCTGTACTTGCTTCCCCGGCCAGTGCACATGGCCCGCTGTGCCCGCTCTGGGGTGCGCCCGGCCCCGGGAGGGCACCTTGTCGGTGGGCAGACAGGGCACTGGTGAGGAGATGCCCACGGAGCTGTGGCCAGGAGGCCTTCCTGTGCCCGCCGTTCCCTCCCTGCTCCAGCTCTGACGCAGCTCCGGGCCCAGCATGTCCTTCACAAGAGCCCATGACGCCTGGGCCTTGTCTCAGTCTCCTGTCCCTCCCGGACCCAGCCCACTGTCCTGCTGCTGCCACAGCACCACACCCGCTGCCTGTCCGGAGCGCCCAGGGTTTGTGCACAGCCCTCGCTGCCGTTCAGCGCTCCTCTATTCAGACATCGTGTCAGTAAAGGTCCATTTCCTTCTGGAACACTCAGAGTAAGTGATGCAAGCCCATCCCGCTGAGAAGTGCTGTGCGGGCAGGTCCCAGCCCCTGGAACTGGCCCGGTGGGTCCTAGGGGGAGGGAGACAGGGCCGGTGCCATGCTGCACGCATGGGGACGTGGGCTGGGTCACAGCTATCACAGCACAGACCAGCGCCCGCCCGCCCTGCGGCTCACCTGCGGCTGCTGGGACACCGGGCACTCCACGCAGGTGATGCCCCTGGCACCGGAGCCCTCCTGGGACACCGGGCACTCCACGCAGGTGATGCCCCTGGCACCGGAGCCCTCCTGGGACACCGGGCACTCCACGCAGGTGATGCCCCTGGCACCGCACCCCTCCTGGGACACCGGGCACTCCACGCAGGTGATGCCCCTGGCACCGCAGCCCTCCTGGGACACCGGGCACTCCACGCAGGTGATGCCCCTGGCACCGGAGCCCTCCTGGGACACCGGGCACTCCACGCAGGTGATGCCCCTGGCACCGGAGCCCTCCTGGGACACCGGGCACTCCACGCAGGTGATGCCCCTGGCACCGGAGCCCTCCTGGGACACCGGGCACTCCACGTAGGTGATGCCCCTGGCACCGCAGCCCTCCTGGAGCCCCTTCTTCCTGAGAGTTCCTGCCGCAGGCCTGTGGCTGCGTCCGCTGTCCTTTCATCTCTCAAAGGGAGCGCAGGCTTTGATGGTTCCTTTCCTGACAGCCTTGCTTTGATTTCTGATCTCACCTTCTCTTTTTCTGCC
The DNA here is from genome assembly GCF_014108245.1 of Pipistrellus kuhlii. NCBI lineage: Eukaryota > Metazoa > Chordata > Mammalia > Chiroptera > Vespertilionidae > Pipistrellus > Pipistrellus kuhlii. The sequence goes on along the minus strand of NW_023425564.1, from coordinate 700,732 downwards.
GCCTGTGACTTCCATTAGGAAGACGTTTCCAGCATAAAGAGCAATCCCACCGCAGCAGCCTGGGAGAATTCTAGAACCCCACTGAGTGCGGTGAGGAGTGCATAGAAATGAAAGGACCGTTCCCCCCTTAGACACCGTGCTCCTCGCCTCCCAGCAGCAGCAGCAGCGGGGCCGGCAGAGGCTTCCGTGTCTGTGAAATGTCTCAGACGTGGGGGAGCCAATCCAGGAAAACGTCAGAGCCCAGTTCAAAAGATGTGTTTGGTCTGCTTCTCCGCTTTCCAATGCTTTCTCTTCATATTTTATTTCCACGTCTGCAAAGGCCTCTCAGCCCCCGTTTGTGTGGGAAGCTCTGTGCTTCACTTCATTGTGGACGGGGGTCCGTGCCGGTGCCCACCAGCTGAGCCGGCTACGCCGAGCGGTGCGCCTGCCACGGCGCCCGGAGCGGTCATGACCGTCTCCTCCAGCACCTCTGCTCTCTGACTGTCCCCGACCTACCAGGAGCCCGCAGCAGTGAAGTGGCTTGGATAGGAGTTAGGAGTACAAAGCAGCATGCACGTTTCCCTGCACCACACGCCCAATTCCTACACGTCCCGTGAGAGTCGGCTGGTCTCCTCTCTTCTGGGCTCTGCCTCTGGCCTAGCTCTCCCCCTGACTTCACACAGCACACTCAGAGCAGCTTCTAGATGGCTCTCGCCAGAGTGAACCTGCAGGCGCTGGGAGAGCGGAGGTCCTGAGTGGTGGTCCTGAGCGGAGGTCCTGAGCGGTGGAGATGAGATTCCAGGTGATGCTGGCTGGAAGTGCTTCCGCCTCCCTCCCTCCCTGTGATTGGCTACATGCAATCTGCTAAGCCTATGATATCGATCCTAGGTGTGACCTGTGCAGAGATGTTGGCTCTGCCTATCCCAGCCAACTGGCCGTAGACTCAGGAGAGGCGACCACTGTCCAGCTCTTACATGCGATGCCACGTCGCTGGGACTGGGGCTCACAACGAGAGCATCCATGGGCTTTAAAGCTCGTCCCTGTCTTGCAGTCATGCCAGCGTGCTCCGGTGTGCCTCCCCTGAGCCACGTCCGTGCTGTCACCTCACATACTTCTTAACCATCTAATGTCCCAACCTTCCAAGGACTCACTTCCTAGCAATTGTCTTACACACGCCTAATACTCTCTTATTTTGAAAAGACATTAGCTTTACACCTTATCCCAAATATCGCTTCAGTTTGATTAGTCTGTGTTTAATGCCTATAAAGATTTAGACATTCTTTGCTATGTATGAGCTTCCGGTTTTTCTGCTTTCACAGTGACTGGGGAGCCCCCAGTGGTGGCGTTTTAGAATACTTTTCTATCCTCCAGGAGGGAATGGGCTTCTCCTTCCTGCTGCTCTACTCTCAGGCTGTGCCCTCCCGTGTCAGGGTAGGTTGGTCCCCTTTTGTCTCTGTGGTCAAGACAGTGAATCATTCCACTAAACAGTCTGTCTGTATTAAATGTGTTTTCCCATTCAACTCACAGTATAATGGGTGATATAAATTAGGATAGTCATCAATGATTTATCACTGCATGCATTTTTATTCTCCTCTAAGTCTTTTTAATTTGTGAAGTATCAAGAAATGTTATCCCTCAGTGCTATATATGTTATGTTAGGGAGCTATTACTGACCTGTTTTGGAGACTCTATCAATAATGAATTCACACCCTCTTTCCTCCATAAGCTTCAGTTTGGACATTTCCTGACACAAGTGTGGATTATATCTTGGCTGTCAGTGGTTAGAGATTGTTGGAATGTGATCCTTGAACATGACCTGACCCTGCTATTTCCCATCTATTTCAGCCCACGCTGTTTGGGGGAGTTGTATCTCCATAAGTGATTTTCAGATCGGTCCATGCCTGCATTTCCTGGCAGTAAAGATGTTGCCTGGTGGAATTCTTTCAGGTTCTAGGTGCTGGCCATGGTGTTTGGGTGCTGAAGGGTGTGTAGCACTTCGTCTCAAGTCATAGTGTATCTTTGAGGTTAAATCACAGAACCAAAGTCTTAATCTGCCATGTTTCCTCCAGTATATCCCCTGGGTTGGTTCTTTTTGTTTTTAAATATATTTTGGATAGTAATCAAGTCTTATACTGTTTCTATGGCATGTTTTGTTGTTATACATATGTCTCTCCCAATGCATTTAATAAGTTGATTTCAAATACCCATTTTTTGATGGACCTATCTAGTTAGTATTTTTACCAACTGGTTACTTTATAATGTTATAACTCTACTTAATTTATTTACATCCTGATTTTATTTTGATTTTTGGGTTTTACCTTTCTTGGGTATTGAAATATGCCTGACTGATATGTAAATTTGTTCTAATATTTGATGTATTTTCTATTTGTTTAATTTTTTCTACATGATTGTTCACTGTCCAATTATTTATTTTCCACTTTGAGAGCCAAACTGTTAGACCATTGAATGTTATTCAGAGGACAATGAATAGCTTCTTAGCGATTTTTCTTCATGTTACATCTCTTTATCAATTACATTGTTATTGACTGAGTTGATTTGGTGGTCGTCTTCAATCCATCAGGGATATCCATGTGCCCATCTAAAGTCCTGGTTTTTCATAATTACTACTCTGGTCATTTTTAGTTTTTCTTTGGTAGATAGAGTCTCTTCTTTCCTTCATTTGTTTGTACTCTGAAGGGTACCGGGTACGTGGTGTGTGTCTGTAGTGTGTGTCTGTGCTACCTATGCACACATGGCCAGTTATGCTGCCTGTGGAGGCTATTGCCATATGGTGGGCTGTTTCCACACTCAAGTGTGATAGAAGTAGTGCTCTCTCGTTTTCTCAGCTAATTATCAGCATGCTCACTGGATTCTCAGCTATCTTGGGACCAAGTTTTTAAGAGTCTAAAGTATGGATTTATCTTAGCTGAAATATGATTTCCTCTCACCTATATGTTTAATTTCTACTTTCTATGTAATGTTATTCCTCTGGGTTTTCTTTATAGCTTTGTATAGTCTATTTAATAGTCTCAAGTGCTTGAACTGGTGTAGCTTGTTCCTGAGTGGTCTTCCTTTATGAGTCTTAATGAGAGTAACTCCACTTAGAAGTCAGGTAATGATTTATGACCTGTGTGCAGTCAGCATGGGACCATGCTCTCATTGTTAAACCTCATATAGTACTATTTTGCATCTCTTTAGTTTCTCGTGCTCTAGCTCTTGTCTGAGGTTAGTCATCTGCGCCTCCATCTTGTAAATATCCTTCTCAATAGCAACTGGGACCTACCTGGGACCTGCATTATGTCTGAATGTAATGCCATCTGATGTCACTCCTTCTGTTATTTGCAGTTGTTCCTCTCTCTTCAGAGATGGTCATTTTAAATATCATTAGTGTCTAGAAATTGGCTCTCCTAGCCACACCCTCATCTCTATAAGTTTTATGAAGATGCAGATAGGGCAACCCTCATCTGCCAATGATGAAAAGACATTGCAGCCCCGACATATACACACAGTCACAATTCATGAACTTAGTATGTCGACATTAGCGTTCTTCCTAATCCAACTCAATTTCCTCAGCTCCCAATATTACAAAGGACATTCCTCATTTGCATAGGTATTAGTTCCTTAAGAATACTGAGTGTGCACTGCCTGGAGAATGCTGGCAGTGAGGACTCCAAGCACTGACTCCCTAAGCACCCCTGGATCTCCCCCTCCACCTTGTCCCCCTCCACCTCCCCCCCCCCCAGCTGCCCTCACTCAACCACGCTGGCTCCTGGGGTGGGGGGTGACTGTGGGCTCTGTCTGGAACTCTCTTCTCTCTGACCTCAGTGTAGCTTACCCCCACTTCCTTCAGCTGCTGTTGCAATGTCACCTTCTTCAAGCAAGAGGCTACTCCATCCAGTGACTGTGCGGTGTCAGCTTGGATAAACTGACTGTGGGTCCCAGAATTCCCTTCCCTATACTTCTCTGGGTACTGGTTGGGCATAACAGAAATGTGTGCGGATGTGAAGGCTGGCGTGAGCACTGTGCCCTGTGCTCTGCAGGTGGGCATAGGAGCCTGGCACTACTGCACCTTTGCACCACTGTCCCCAGGTGCCTGCCCAGCTCAGCTGTGCAGCTTTACAGAAAACCCTAGAGGAATAACTGTCCACGTTCTGTGCCAGCGCAGCTCCACGAGGACGGGACATCCTGCAGGCCACCTGCCTCACGGAGGTGGGAGCAGAGAGACACATGGTCTGGACTACCTTCTGGGGCCCCTTTTCACACCAATCCCAGGTCCCCAGGAGACCTCTGGTGATTGCAGCCCTGACACCGAGCATCAGGCGGGAGCCTCGTGTAGACTGTTCACCATCCTCACCACGCACAGGGCCGGCCCTGCAGCGCCCTCCCCATGTCACTCCGGAGGCTGCCTCTGTGCCAGATCCCAAGAGCTGCATTTTGTCTAAGCTTGTCTCTCCTGCCACTCACATGGCCTTTTCCTGACTTGCTCTGTCTTCCTTTGTATTGCTCCTCACTCCCTAACAATTGCTGTCTGCTGGCTTCTCTGTCCCTACTTGCATGAAAGTTTCAATAATTCCCAGTTTGTTTTTCATTCACCACCCACTGTCCAGTTCTTAACACATTGCTTTGCATATCACTCAAAATTAGTTGAATGAATAAAAGACTTAGAAAACTCTGTGTTTATATTTGATAGTTTATATGTTGCAAATGTTTTAGTGCTTATGAATTATGGCTTTTATTTTAAACTTATATATTATTTCTTTCCATAAATGAGTTTTAAATGGAAACCTTATCATTCACTATTTCTATTTTTTGTGGCTTACTTAAAAGGGCATCCCTTATATCATGATAACAACAAAATGTCTTCCACACTTTCTTCTAATACCATTTCTTACATTTTACTTTTTAGTCCATTCGAACTTTTATTTGCTATAAGATAAATGTAGTAATACAGATTTTCCCCCCTAAATGAGTAAGAAGTAACATCAAGTTATTAACCACCTACTCCATATTGATGTAAAGAATTGTTTTAACTACAATTTACTTATCATATTATATGAGTTTTGTTTTTAAAAGGTATAACTTAACATATAGTTAGATTTTTGTGTTTGAAAATGATGTATTTCAGTTTATTGCTATTATAAGTAACCATAGTTTATTAGAGCGATTCTTATGGCCAAGTGTTTCAATTGTGCTGTTGGAATCGGCTCTGTCTTCTCATTTTCTGAATATCTCCTCTGTTCACTTTAGAGCAGCAGAGTGGGGTCACCGACTAGAATTGTAAAATGCGGTTTTCACTCTGAATTTCTGTCAGTCCGTAAATGTATATCCTGAGCTGTGTGTTAAGTATAGACGTGTGCATAGCTCCTCTTTCTGCTAGTAGATGGTAGTTTTTTCTTCATGTGAAATGGTTCTCTATCTTTTTAAAGATTTTTCTCATACCCTGCTTTTTTTTTTCTCATTATTTTGTTGTAGGTCTATCTCTTGTATATAAAACAGCTATTTAAAAATTAATTATGAATATTGATCTTTTGGGAACTATTTTTACCCACATATATTTATTCTGACTTTTCTGAGCATGGATTTGCTGCTGTGACTTTATGATTTCTATTTGCCACACTTTCTGTTCTTTTCTTTATTTTTTTTCCTGTACTGGATTTAACTGTTTTTTTTTTTTGTTTGTTTGTTTTGTTTTGTTCTGTTTTGTTTTTTAACCACAAGGAAGGTTTTTTCCCCTAAAAATCAAGCATGAAATTGCAGCCTCTATGTTTCCCACAGCTTTATTTGCTTGGCAGATTCATCCTGACAAGCAGAACATGGTGAAATGGTGAGGAGGACGGGAAGAGGGGGTGGGCAGAGCCTGGGCATCTGTTTCCACAGAAAATGCTAACGGGAGCAGCACGAGAAGATCTTGAGGCTTATGGTCCCGGGAGATACCCTCTGCTATTTTATACTGATCCCAGAATGCCCTCTGCTATTCTATACTGGTCCCAGAATGCCCTCTGCTATTTTATACTGATCCCAGAATGCCCTCTGCTATTTTATACTTATCTCAGAATTCTTTTTATTTATTTATTTTTTTTATGCAGAGAGGAAAGGAGAGGGATAGAGAGTTAAAAACATCGATGAGAGAGAATCATCGATCAGCTGCCTCTTGGCACAACTCCTACTGGGGTTGTGCCCGCAACCAAGGTACATGCCCTTGACTGGAATCGAACCCAGGACCTTCCAGTCCACAGGCTGACGCTCTATCCACTGAGCCAAACTGGTTTCAGCAGAATTCTTGACTTAATACCATCATAGATAAACCATAGTCATGATATAAGCAGCTTTACCTGTGTTTAACATATCATATCAATTAATGTTTATCCATATTATTTATGCAGACAATAGTCATTATGTTTTATTGTTAGTAATCATCAAAATGCTGTAAGGTTTGCATTTTGCTTCTATAGCTATTCGAAGACCTTGCAGATGCATCAATTCCATTTCCTCTTTAATGAGCCGTATAGCGGTGCATGGAGTAATACACCCACCAGCTTCCCTTCCTGGCCGGCAAGAGGCCTTGACGACCTCGATTCCTGTTTCCTCTGCCTCTGCGCACCGTTACACACCTGGGACTGGACCTGCCTGGCAGGAAACGTGCAGAAACTTGCAGCACCCTCTTCACAGTCCTGGTGCAGCTCTCAGTCTCTTCTGCTTCTTCCTTCCGCAGCCGAGGAAATTCAAGCCTGCCAGGGTCTCCTTTTATCTCTCTAAGTTATAAGAAACAGGGTTCAATAGAGAAAACCATGATTGTGCCGTCTCATATAATAACCAGCTGGTGGTTCAATAAAATCAAGAGACCTTGGCACAAAATCACTTACTGTGACTAAATTGCCTGGAAAATGTGGGAAAGAGCTTAGAGCTCACATTTGGTCCACACCATGCACAGATTCTTACATGTAAGAGCTTATTTATTTTCCCAACAACCTTAAGAGTTAGATCCTGATGTTTTGTTTTGTTTTTTAATCCTCATCCAAGGATAATTTTTTCCATTGATTTTTAGAAAAAGAGAAATGGAGAGGGAGAGTCAGAGAGAAACATCGATGTGAGAGAGACACATCGATTGGTTGCCTCCAGTATTACCCTTGACCAGGGCTGGGAGCTGGCAACCAAGGTACATGCCCTTGACCAGAATTGAACCTGGGACCCTACAGTCTGCAGGCCAATGCTCTATCCACTGAGCCAAACTGACTAGGGCAATTCCTGATATTTTTGTCATCTTATACATGACGAGAAAAGTGGGGTGAATCCAAGATCACAAAGCCAGGAAAGGAAGGAGACAGAACCTGAGCCCAGACTGAAGCCCTATCTCTATAAATCTCCAAGAGAAATGTTTTTAAGTGGTCAATAAATGCATACTATGAGAATCATACTTATGGCCTAATAAAGGCATCTCAAATTAGTGACATACTCGACATAATACGAAACAATAGAAAATGAAATCTCTGTTGTAGAAGACGGAGAAATGTTTTGGTTTCTAGTCTCTCCCCTGATGCTGGTCATAGAATGGGGCCCGGGCTTAACATAGGGATTTAAAAAAAGGAGGAAATTTTAAAAAGTAAGTTATTGCCTCAAAATGTTACCCAGGTACATACATACTAGAACCACACTTCACAAGGGATTTGAATGTGAGCTGGCATTCCCATTATTGTCTGAGCAGCACTTCCCGGGGAGAGTGGCACCAGCTTCAGCATTCCTCACCCCACAGGACTTTCCAGGGCCTCTCAGCCTGTCCACACCCACTTCTCTGCCCCCCTCACTACAAGTTCTCAAAATAGGTGTTTGCTCAAGCCTCCAGGTCTGGACTTTTCAATCACTTTCAGATTGCTCCGAACAGGCTCCTGCTTCCACTGCTCACCTGACACTCCATCTGAGTTATGAAGGATGCGCCTGCCACCCAGCACAATGACCGTGCTCCATGCTCATTTTTTATTTTATTTTGTTTTATCCTCAGCAACAGTTGCCACACTGATATTCCGCTGTTTCTGGGTCATTGCTTTCTTCACTAGGGCAGCAATGCAAAGGCGCCGATCTCCCCAACGCCCTTTACTGAGCTCCAAGCCACGTCGGCGTGGACCAGGGAGATGCAGGAGCACAGTGGGCGTGTGAGCTTCCATAGGCGCTGTCACACGGCATGGAGCTAAGTTTATAGGAAAGTGACATCTCACTTGTCTGGTATTTTAGGAGCTCTCTGAGGGCGGGCGTGTATGATGTGGGAGGAGGACACTCATGGAAGCTGCGGATGATGGAGTCCCGCTGTGTGGCTTAGTGTGACTTCCAGCTACACAGAAGCAGTGTGGCTGGAGCCTGGCAGGCATTTCCCCAGAAGGGCGGGCGAGGTGGAGTGTATGTATAGCGTCACTAATAGAAGGAATCTCCTTTATAAACCTACTAGAGGCCCGGTACACAAAATTTGTGTGGAGGGAGGGGGATGTCTCTTAGTCCAGCCTGCACCCTCTCTAATCTTGGATTTCTCTCACAATCCAGGACTACTGGCTCCCAACCACTTGCCTGCCTGCCTGATCACCCCCTAACTGCTCTCCTGCCAGGCTGATTGATGCCTAACTGCTCCCCTGCCAGCTTGATTGACCCTAACTGCCCTCCCCTCCTTGCCTGGTCACATGTAACTGCCTTCACCTTCTGGCCTGGTTGTCTGTAACTGTCCTTCCCTGCAGGTCTTGTTACCCCAACTGCCCTCCCTTGCTGGCCTGGTCACCCTTAACTGCCCTCCCTTGCCAGCCTGGTCCTTCCCAAATGCCCTCCCCTGCTGGCCTGATCACCCACAACTACTCTCCCTTGCAGGCCTGGTCCTTCCCAACTGCCCTTCCCTGCTGGCCACCTTGTGGTGGCCATCTTGTGCCCACATGGGAGCAGGTTTTTGACCACATGGGGGCAGCCATCTGGTGTGTTGGAGTGATGGTCAATCTGCATATTACTCTTTTATTAGATAGGATAGAGGCCTGGTGCATGGTTGGGGCCAGCTGGTTTGTCCTGAAGGGTGTACCAGATCAGGGTGGGGGTTCTCTTGGGGCATTGGGTGGCCTGAGCAAGAGGCCTGTGGTGCTTTGCAGGCCAGACACGCCCCACCATGACCCAAGTGGAGGCCCCGGTATCTGGTGTTTATTTATCTTCTTACCAATACCTTCTTAGCCCTAAGTAATATATCTCTCCTTCCCTGTGTAGACTCTTCTCCTTTCCCTCTTTTCATTACTTATTGTGCACCACCTGCACTGGTCTCTTCACTGTTTCTGAAGTGTCTCAGAATAATCCCGCCTCAGCATCTTCGCAGTTGTCACACTATCTACAGATCTTCACTGAGCTTATTCATTAGCTTCTGTTGAGCACTTGCTCAATCTGACCCCTTTAAAAAATTGCCCCTCTTATTCCTCATCATTCTCTAATCATCATGATTCACTTTTTCTTTTTAAAAAAATTATCTTTATTGTTGAAAGTATTACAGATGTCCCCTTCTATTCCTCCCCCCAATGACCTCCACCCCACTCTCGCCCTCTTACCAGGGCTTCACCACACTGTTACGTGTCCACGGGTTATGCATACATGCACATAAATTCTTTGGTTAATTGTCCAGCCACTGCTCCTCCCCACCATCCCTCTGAAATACATCAGTCTGTTGCATGGTTAATGTCTCTCATTCTATTTTGTTTGTCAATTTATTTTGTCACACATTAGATTCCACATATGAGTGAGATCATGTGATACTTGTCTTTCTCTAACTGGTTTACCTCAGTTAGCATAATACTCTGCAGGTCCCTCCACGCTGTCTCAAAGGGTAAGAAAACCTCCTTTTTACAGCTACCTAGTATTCCATGGTGTAATGTACCTCTGGTTTTTATCCACTCATCTGCTGATGGCACTTGGGCTGTTTCCAGGTCTTAGCTATTGTAAATAATGCTGTTATGGACATAGGGGTGCATATATTCTGATTAGTGTTTCAGGCTTCTTAGGATATAGTCCTAGAATTGGGATCACTGGGTCAAATGGCAATTTCATTAATTTTTTGAGGAAACTCTACACTGTTCTCCACAGTGGCTGCAGCAGTCTGCATTCCCACCAGCAGTGTAGCAGGGTTCCTTTTTCTCCACATCCTCGCCAGCATTTCTTGTTTGTGGACTTATTGATGATAACCAAATGGACATTTTCTGGAGTCTGCATGTGTGATGTGACACCTCGTTGTCCTTTTAAGTTATATCTCTCTGGTGATTAGTGATGTTGAGCATTTTTTCATATGTCTCTTGTGTGTCTTATTTGGAGGTGTGTCTATTCAAGTCTTCTGTACATTTTTTAAAATTGGTCTGTTTGTCTTTCTTTAGTTGAGTTGTATGAGTACTTTATGTATTTTGGAATTTACCCTTTATCAGATGTATTATTGGCAAATACAATATGTTCTCCCATACAGTGGATTCCCTTTTTGTTTTGATGCTGATTCCCTTTGCTGTGCTGAAGCTTTTTATTTTGATGTGGTCCCATTTGTTTATTTTTTCCCTTTGTTTCTCTTGCACTAGGTGTACAAGAGATGTATCTGAAAATTCTGTTGTGAGAGATGTCTGAGATTTTGCAATCTACAATTTTTTTCTAAGATTTTAAGGTTTCATGACTTACATTTAGGTATTTTATCCATTTTGAATTTATTCTTGTGTATGGTGTAAGTTCGTGGTCTTGTTTCATTATTTTTCATGTACCTGTCAAAAATTTCCAACTCCATTTACTGAAGAGACTCCATTCTATTCTTGTCTTCATTGTCAAATATTAATTTAGAATAATGGTTTGGGCTAATTTCTGGGTTTGTTATTCTCTTCCAGTGAGCTATATGCATGTTCTTGTACTAGTACCAGGCTGTTTTGATTAAGGTGGCTTTGTAGTAAAACTTGATACCTGGTATTGTGATCTCTCTAACTTTGTTCTTCTTTCTCACTATTGCTGTGAATATTCAGGGTCATTTTGGTACCATATAAATTTTTGGAGTGTTTGTACTGGATCAGGGAAGTGTGCTGTTGGTATTTTAATAGGAATTGCATTGAATCTGTAGATTGCCTTGGGTAGTATGGACATTTTAATGATGTTGATTCTACCAATCCATAAACACAGTATATTCTTCCAATTGTTTATATTTTTTCTATCTCTCTTTTTATTTTTTTAGTGTCCTATAGTCTTCTGAGTATAAATCTTTTACTTCCTTGGTTAAGTTTCTTCCTAGGCATCTTGCTGTTATGGTAATGAAATTGTTTTTGTTTGTTTTTTAGTTTCTTTTTCTGATAATGCATTATTGGTGTATAAAAAAGCCAGAGATTTCTGGGTTTCTTTTGTATTCTGCTACATTGTTAAATTCATGTATTAAATATAGTAGTTTTTTTTTTATGGAATCCTTAGAGTTTTGTATGTACAATATCATGTCATCTCCAAATATGACAAATGTACTTCCTCCTTTCCAGTTTGGATGCCTTTCCTTTCTCCTTTTTGCGTGGTCGCTGTGGCAAACAGTACTATGTCAAACAGGAGTGGTGAAAGTGTGCATCCTGTCTTGTTCCTGTTCTTAGGGCAAATAGTTTAAGTTTTTGCCCATTGATGTTGGCTATAGATTTGTCATATATGGCCTTTATTATGTAATATTAAAAAATGGGTTTGGATTTTGTTATATATCTTTTCTGTATCTATTGATATGATCATGTGATTTTTGTCTTTCAATTTGTTTATGTGATGAATCCCATTTAATGATTTGCAAATATTATATCACCCTTGCATGCCTAGAATAAATCCCAGTTGGTTGTGGTGTGTGATCTTTTTAATATATTGCTGGCTCCTTCCTAGCCAGTTTGGCTCAGTGGGTAGAATGTTGGCCTGCAGACTGAAGGGTTCGGGTTTGATTCACATACCTCAGTTGTAGGCTCAATCCAGGGCCCTGGTTAAGACACCATGTGGGGGACAACCAATTGAGGTGTCTCTCACATCAATGTTTATCTCTCTGTCTCTCTCCCTCCCTTCCACTCTCTCTAAAAATCCATGGGAAAATACCTTCCAGTGAGGATTAACAAACAAAAAATTATCAATAAAATCATAAAATGCTAGAATGCAGTTGAGTTAGAAGCTATTTAGTACACTCCCTTCATGGCATGATTAGGGAGATTGACAAAAAGGTGCGGGGAGTGAGATGGAAGGGAGCTGTTGACAGGGAATGGACATTTTCTGGAGTCTGCATTGAAGCTACGTGTTTCCCTGAGAGAGTTTGCTTACAATTCTGAAGCACAACCTGCGAACAGAAATGGGCAGAAGACATGGATGTGCATAGCATATGAGTTACTACAGTGACACGCATGTGTCACCACACCTCGGGGGAGCGGGCATCGGCAGCTCTCCGCACGCACATCCTCTTGTCCCTCTCTCCTAAGGCGAGTCTCTTACAGTATGACTGTCCTCATTTTAAAAGGAATAGTATTCTCACCATTCATGCATTCTTAAAAGGTTTATTTTAGTTTCGCCTTCTTATACACTTTTTAATGGTAACATGAAATATGTATTTTGTCTGTCTTTGCTACTCATCTATGGTTCATTGTTTTTCGTTGATGAATAGAATTACATGATATGAACATTTCGCATTTTATAATCTAATGCTTTTATTAATGTTTATTAATGGAAACTTAAAGTGCTTGGGCTTTGGGGTTATTGTGGATAATACTGGAATGCGTTTACTTTGTTATGCCTCTTGATATACATGTTAACTTATAGGTTATGCAAAAATTTATGTTTTTACTACAAAATAGACTTATCTATTGGAACAAATGTCATATCCTTGGCTTGGTCATCAGAGAAAGTTAAATAAAGAGGTCCTTACTAGTAAAAGGTGGATGAGGGTGCCCTGGCTGGTGCCGCTCAGTGGTTAGGCATCAGCCCATCCACCAAAGATTGTGGGTTTGATTCCTAGTCAAGGGCACGTACTTGGGTTGCAAGTTCTATCCCTGGTCCTGGTTGGGAATTGTGCAGGAGACAACCAATTGATGTCTCTCTCTCACATTTATGTTTCTCTCTTGCTCTCTCTCTCCTCTCTCTCCTTGTCTTCCCCTCCACTCTCTCTGAAGAGCCATAGAAAAATATCCTCTGTTGTGGATTAAAATAATAAATAGGTGGATAAAGGTAATATAAATACTTGGGAAACTGGAAAAAAGACATAAATCTTGGTGGGATAGCAGAACATACAATGAGTTATCTTAGATTGAACCATTTAACTAAAAAATTTTAGATGAAACACGCTATTTCTTTTCAGTGCATCTAAATATAATCTTTAGGTCGCCCCTCATAGACCATGGCAATAATCCATAATTGTGAAAGGTGCTGAAATGAATTCATATTAGCATTATATGCTCATGTGCAGACTCATCTCTGAAATTGATCAGTCACTAAGTTCATATTATTATGAAGTTGTTGAACATGGGCATATGTTTAATATAGGTTCCAAAACAAGCATTTTAGAATTGAAATCTCAAATCAGCATTAAATTCACTTTTTATCTATCCCTTGCTTAAAACACTATTGAAATAGCAGCTGTGTGGGTGACAAAGGGGGTTTTGGAAGCCCAGGAATGTGAAATTCCCCGGAGCTTTGACTCCAGAGGAGGAAACCGGAGGCGAGCTGGAATGTGGTTGAAAACGGAGGTGCCGGAGTGATGCTTAGACCACTGGCAAGTGAAGAGAAAGACAGGCCGCGTCTGGACGCAGTGGGTGTGCCGCTGCCATGGCTTCCGGACGTGCTGAGAACACGTGTCAATCTGCAAGATTAGGAGAAACTCACCGGTGGCTCCTCAGCGTGGGCGCGCATGCAGAGCCGCTGCTCCTCTTCCAAAGGAATGGCCCTGGTGGAGGGAGCCCCTGCTGAGCCCCCTGAGCACCCCTGTCAGCAGCAGCGGGGCCAGGCCAGCCGGAGGAGGGCTCAGGGGCGACATTCCCGTGTTCCTCACCCCATTGCACTCTGCTCGGCGATGGCAGTGCCTTCCTGACGGGGTGTGAGCAGCACAGGGTTATGGAGTGTTAGTGCCCCAGGCGCTCATCGGGAATCCAGTAACTGGCATTTTCTCTGCATCCACTCAACACGTGATTTGCCAAAGACAGTTTTGCACAGATGCTAGTGCAAACCAGAAAACACACCTCCTCCAGGAACGGACATTCCAGTGCCTGTGAGGGGAAAGGAAGAACAGCCACAGCACGTCACATATGTGGTAAGTTAGAAGATAATGGAGCTGAGGACACAGGAGGCAGGATCGGCAGGAAAGCGTGCTGGAGCCCACGCCCCAAAGGCCCCGAGCAGCCACACGTCCACGCCATCCGGCTCCTGTCAGTACCTGCTCACTGCTCAGCGGTGAGGGTGCCGTTAGCTGCCACATGTGAGCTGGGACATGCCTCCCTGGCTGGCCGCCGCTGGTGACAGCACAGTGTGGGTCTTTGGGTCTTGGGATGGGTGTGCGATGTGGGATCCTTTGCTTTCTCGGCCTGATGCCCTCAGAGCTGCGCTGAGTCTGAGGCTCCACCTGCCGAGCCCTCTTCATCCTCCTCCTTCTCCAGTGTCAGCCAGCATGGCAGCCCGGAGGCACTCCTGCATTCCCGCTCCTCCACCTCCACCTGCTCCTGGCCCCCACGCTTCTCGCACCACCTGGGGCTGCTTCTTGGAGGCCGCACCCAGCGCGGACGGCATGTGTGAGGGAAGCGGAGGAAGCGTGGCCTGAGGATCATACGGGGCAGCCCCTGCCCTGCTCGTCGGCCGCTCAGTAACCGGTGGGGATTCGCTGTCCCTCGCACACCTCTCTGTCCTCCTGTGTCGCTGAAGAGCTGTTGGATGCTAATGAAAAATGCTTGAAAAGGGCTCAGTTTTAAAGAGACAGTAGTTGCAACTACATCACCTTGTACAAGTAGGTGTTACAACGTAGGGAGTGAGACTAATTTGCAAATCCAGACCCCCTTTGCTAGTGTGATGTCCAGGAAAACAAGAGACAAATCATCAGCGCTCTCTTGCCCCCCGCAGCACAGGGGAAAGGCACTCATCACAGCACAGCTTGTCCCCCTCAGCACGGGGGAAATACACTCATCAGAGGGCAGCTTGTCATCCGCAGCCCAGGCTGTGCTCTTGCGGACTCATTTCTTTTTATTTATGAAGACCCTTCAGGCAGGCAGGTGACTCGGCTCTCCTGGCACTGCCGCAGAACTCCACGCAGCCCATGCCCTCAGTTATCCTCTGAGGCCGTTCCGCTGACTGCTCAGGGCCAGCCTGCACATCGGGCACAGGCAGCATGTGCTGGCGTGGGAACTCAGCCTCAGGGTGTTCCCGCCAAGCAGCGTGAGTGCAGCCATTTCTGTGAGGCTCGCGTGGTGAGCAAGCACCTGCTCTGGGCTGGTCTCCTTACTCGGATCTGACTGTGTGAAGCCCGTTCTTCATTCCCCCTCTCCTCCGTTGTAGCATCAGAACACCACCAGTTCTCCTCAGGTTTATGATGTGCCCACTCTCCTCTCGCCAATATCGATTTATCACCAACCAGCGCTGCTGTCCCTGAGCCGGGTACTTGCTTTCCAGTCAGGTACATGCACCTCCGTTCATCACCCTTAACAGTCATAGGGTGCAGCTCGATGCCCGTGCCCGGAATCTAATCTCCTCACTCCTTTGGGGTGTACTGAGAACCAGAGAAGGCTGCACTGGAAACGCTGATGTGTTTACAGAATGGCATGAACTGCCTCTTGAAAACATAAATAAGAGTCCCTTCTTAGAATGGGAAATGTTTACAGAAACAAATAATACAAGCAATACAGATTGTTTTTCTGTAACAGTGCACAAATAAAGAAGTACAGCGCACCCAGGACAAAGTGACCCTTGCCTGGAGAAACTTGAGAAGGTCAGGAGATCTAGGGAAAGACAGGCTGTCTCATCCCAACCAACCCTCTCCATTCTCCTTTTCCATCATTTATTCCGCACCCCCGCACCCCTCTTCACAATTCATAGCCAAGGTTAGGATAGATACGGGCTCTGGAGCACCCACATTGGTAACGTGAGCTGGACTGTGAATCATGTCAGTGTCCCAGGTGGTGAAGCAGAGAAAAGCACTGCAAAGAGTGAGAGCACCATGTGCAATGACAGCAAGAACTAAAGCACATTCTAAGTCATTCCCTATTCTATCTAATAAAAGAGTAATATGCAAATTGACTATCACTTTAACACACAAGATGGCTGCCCTCATGTGGTTAAAGATGGCTGCCCTCTTGTGGACGCAAGATGGCCACCACAAGATGGCCAGCAAGGGAGGGCAGTTAGTGGGTGGGGGGAGAGAGGAGGGGAAACTCAGGCCTGCAGGGGAGGGCAGTTAGGAGTGACCAGGCCTGCAAGGGAGGGAAGTTAGGGGCAAACAGGCTGGCAGGGGAGTGGTTAAGGGTGATCAGGCTGGCAGGCAGGTAAGCAGTTGGGAGCCAGTAGTCCTGGATTGTGAGAGAGATGTCTGACTGCCTGTTTAGGCCCAATATCCCTCAATGAGTCCCAGATTGGAGACAGTGCAGGCTGGGCTGAGGGACACCCCCCCCCCCCCCCCAATGCACAAATTTCATACACCGGGCCTCTAGCCCTAATATATAAAAACCTGAGTCCTACACAACCCGAGGCTCAGCCAACTGGAAGTCAGTCCTACAGGCAATGCTGGGTTGCTGTGGTGACCCAGCACTGACTGTTGAGGGGGCTGTGTATCAGGCCCAGAGAGAGGCCTGAAGAGAGAAGCAGGGTCTGATCCATAGTCTGTGTGGCAGCTGTTGATCATCACTTGCCTCTCTTTTTCTCTCCAAGCTTCCACAGGGGCTGCTGATCATCTCTACCTTTCTGATCAGGCCCCATTGATAGGCCCAAAGATGCTGACTGGCATAGAAACCAACCAATCAGAACCAAATCTGGGTGAAGTGTGAGGATCCAATGGCTGCCTAGAAGGCAGAGCTTTTGATGCTGACTGGCATAGCAACCAACCAATCAGAACCAAATTGGCCAGCAGAAGGGGGCAGTTGGGGGTAAGATCAGGTCTCCAGGGGAGGGCAGTTAGAGGCAATCAAGCAGGCAGGCAGGCAGGTTAGGAGCCAGTGGTCCCAGATTGTGAAAGGGATGTCAGACATCCCCTAAGGCACATGTGTCAAACACAAGGCCCGCGGGCCAAATCCGTCCCACCAGGCCTTGCAATGTGGCCCGCACCACGCTGTCATCACTGCACTCTGCTGCGTTTCCATCACAATGACAGTTTATGACTGTTCAGTAAACCATTCGGCCTGCGATTTAGGCTGGATTTTAGATTTTGGCCCCTTCTCTGATTGAGTTCGACACCCCTACCCTAAGGGGTTTCCCGATTGGAGAAGGTGCAAGCTGGGCTGAGAGAACCCCCTGCCCATTCATACATGAATTTTGTGCACTGGGCCACTAGTGTTTTTAATAAAACATAATACAATTAGATTATTCTGACATTGGGAGCTGATACTGGACGTGCAGTTGAGTGACAGATGACAGAGTTCCATTATTCTGTTCATTAGATGTGGAGCAAAGGATCCCATCATGTATTTGCTGTTTTGGAAAACTCATGCCACATACCCCAAACTCCTCAGACTGACTGTAGGACAGTGGTGTTTATTGTAAAGGACTACGAGGCGAGCTGAGGCCACTTCCTCCCCAGAGTGACGCAGCTGAGAACACACTCTGAAAGGGGAGTGGGACTGCTGATTGTGTTCACTCTCAATCACACGAGAGAATTTTCTTCATTGGCTTGCCAAGGTATACAGTTCTATTAAGTAGAATCAGTCTTTTATGACTTTAAATCTATAAATGTTCCCTCAATGTCTTTAGCCAGGCTAACAGGTCATTATTAGCTAATGACTTAGTAGATAAATCAACCACCTGTGAAGGAAAGCAGCTAAGCCCTGAGAGACGGGAGTACCGATGAAGAACAAAATAGAGGCTTTGGGGCCATTTTTCAGTTTAACCAAGTGCTAGCCTCGGTTGCTCTTGCTGGTGCTGAGAATTGTGCCCTGACACTGAAATGTTTTGTAGCTCCGATATTTAATAGCACTTCATGCCATTATCCTTACGCCACACTGGAGTAAAACTGCATTACACTCAACCATATAAAGGATAGTACAAGTCCTTTCCTGGCAGAAGGGGAGAATGAAAACATTGTCTAACATTAATGTCTTCTTTGTAACCTCTCCTGTTCTAGTCGTTCATTATGCACAACTGGAAAGCTTCCACGTTCAGAAATGTATGTTTGTCTAGATTCAGTGTGGAAACCAGAGTCCACTCTACCTTGTTTGCATACACCACGTTAACTACCAGGAAGAAAGTGTCTAAATGTTGTCGGAGAGCTGAGGAACAGACTCAAATGGCTCTCAGCCTTCCTCTGCACAGAATCAGCGTTTAAGCTCCACATCCTGAGTTCACTCGCTTAGTTCCCTTCCTGGCGGAGGTGGTCAAGGCCCAGTTCCTCCCTGGTTGGTCTCAGCCAGGCTGAGAGCCGCAGCTCTGGGTGAACCCCAGGTTCCAAGGCCCAAACTACAGGTCCAGGGAACTGCCGTTGCTCCTGCAGCAGGCCTCCGCGCTCCGCGGTCTCACTGCCATCACCGGGACCAGCACCACGGAGTTTAAATCTCTGCTCCCGCTGCAGGTGCCAGCAGGCCTACACCTGCAGGACAGAGTCCCAGGCCTGGACATCTCAGTGCATCAGGAAGTTGGCTGTTTAACGTCACCGCCCTCTTTCCTTCTGACAGGAGCTTGGAAGTCATCACCGCCACCCTCACAACAGGGAGCAGCATCCGCAAACTGAGAACAACACGCTTCTGGGACCAGCCGGAGAGCAGAAGGCGAATCGCTGCACCGATGGAATGCAGAGCAGTGAGCTCAGAGCCACGGCTGACCAGGAGCAGGAGCTGCGCTGGGGGCGGAGCGGGCAGGGACACTCACATGGTAAAGGGACAGAATGTAAACTAGTTCACAGCTAAAGGCTCCCAGAGGCCCTGGCTTAAGGGGTCCCCACACTTGCAGGAGCCTGACCAAGTTCTGCTGCCAAAGATGCCTAGTCGCCCCTGTGCTGCAGGCAGGGGAAGTGGGAAACCTGCCTTTGGAGATGTGGCCAGAGACTTTGTCCTCCACGGAAGAATCTTGTTCACAGGAGAAAATTTCGCTGGAACCATGTCTGCCCCAGGGGAAGGGCGAGAGGATGGCTCAAGCCCCCCTGGCCTTCCTGTCCCTGGTAAGAGGGGAATAAAAGGCTGTGAAACTCTTTGGCCATCACAGCTCCGGGATTCGGGCTCCTTTAAAGCAGAGATTTAATTACATGGTTGTAGAATGCTTCTTTTCCTCCTGGATATCTTACCCCACATTTATAGAACTCCAATTGCATACAGTGGTTACACCTGAGGAAGCTGTAAGACACAGACTCTACGTGAGACGGAATCTCTAGGAAAAGCAAAGACAATGAGGGAATAAAGATAATTATCCTAGAGTAAATAGAAACCTTCCATACCTCCAGCTACAGCTAACATTAAACACTGCCTCGCTCCTCTCCAGATAAACAAAATCTCACTCTAAAGGCCAACTGACCTAAGCTCCTATTACTGGATTTACAGCTTTCAACCAAAAAATTCTGAGACACGAGAGAAAGCAGGGGAAACTTGGTGTGAAGAGACAAAGCAAGCTTTTAACCAGACTTGGATAAGGTAGAGATGTGGAGATTATAATATCAGGAATATAAAATACCTCTGATTAGTATGCTAAGGGTTCTAATGGGGGGGGGGAAGTAGGCGACATGAAAGAACACATGAGTAATGTCAGCAGAGAGATGGAAACGTTACAAAAAATCAAAAGGAAATGTGAGGAATCAAAAACACTGTGAAAGAGATGGACACTGCCTTCGATGGACTCAATAATGACTCAGAAAGTCCAAGGAAAGAATCATTGAGCTTGCAGATATGTCAAACAGAAACTTTCCAAACTGAAATGCAGTGAGAAAGAAAAGTAAGGGGAAAAACATTAAAAATACCTAAGAATGTGTAATTTAATAGAAAAATGTCACTATGAATATAATAGGCAACTATTTTATCGGGTCTAGTAATAATTAATGTCGTTTTTTAACATTCGTTTAAAATCTTGCTTGGCGTTGACTTGTATTGACATAACCTTCAAACACGTGGTATCTACAGAACGTGTGAAGTGCAATTAACAAGTTTTGCTTGAAAAAGTTTGTGTTTGGTTTGGTTTTTGTTGCAAAACTAGGGCTAAGAAGATGGCGGATGAAGAGCATATTTGGCACTGCATGCTTTACGAGTTCCAATTAGGAAGAAAAGCAAGTGAGGCTGCAAAAAACATCTGTAGTGCTCTTGGTCAAGATGCAATTAGCACCAGAAAATGCCAGCGTTGGTTTGAGAAATTTCGCGAGGGAAATTTTTCGTTAGATGACAAGAGTGGTCGAGGCCATGTGTCCAATTTTGATCAAGAAGCTCTTCAAGCTCTTTTGGTGCAAAATCCTCAAATTACCCAACAAGAGCTTGCGTAATTGTTCACAAAAAACAATTTCCAATCAATTGCGTGCACTTGGCAAAGTCCAAAAGTTTGGAAAATGGGTTCCTCATGAGTTGACCAACAACAACCGTAATCAAAGAGTCACAATTTGCAGTTCGCTCCTCTCTCGTCAAAACCGTTTGCCGTTTTTAGAGCAAATTGTTACCGGAGATGAAGAATGGGTGCTGTATGTTAATTTGAAAAGGTGGCCTCAATGGTTGGACAAAAATGAGGCTCCGCAGCCCACGCCAAAACCTGACTTGCATGCGAAAAAAGTGATGTGTGTTTGGTGGAATTTTAAAGGAATTCTTCATTATGAACTTTTACCATCTAACCAAACCATTACAAGTGCAGTGTATAGTGCCCAATTGGAAAGGTTAGCCCAAGCTTTAAGAGAAAAAGAACCCGCGCTGATTAATCGGAAGGGCATAATTCTTCACCACGATAGCGCACGACCACATACTGCAAGAATCACTGCTGAAAAACTGCGCCAGTTGGAATGGGAAGTTCTCCCTCAACCTGCATATTCTCCTGATATTGCCCCTTCCGATTACCATTTGTTTCGTTCTTTGCAAAACTTTCTTCTTGGAAAAAAATTTAATAATGAAGAATGCCTCAAAAATGCATTGACCGAATTTTTTGCATCAAAATCACAAGAATTTTACAACAGAGGGATTAAAATGCTTCCTGAGTGTTGGGCACAAGTAGTAGAAAACAACGGCAACTATATTGTTGATTAAATTTTGTTGTATTGTTTAAATAAATTCGATTTAAAAAAAGCATTAGAAAACGACATTAATTATTACTAGACCTAATACTAGGGAAAAGCATAATTACAATGCAATGAATTGTGGAGAGAAAGAAAAATATAAGCTTAGATTTAAAATGGAGTCTTCTTTATATCTCAACTCATTAATTGCTTTTTCTTTTACTCTTTGTTATGAACATTCTTGTAAATTAAAAAAATACTGCATATCAAAGAAATAAGGGATTCCCTTAAATAACCATGATAATAAAGTTAATATTTCTGGAATAAATCTTATATATTTTCTCAATTATCTCCTCCGGATCTGGACAGTTGGCTCATTTGAATCAGCATTAAAGGTGCCAGGCCGTTAGGGGTTGCTGCCCTGACCTAGGACTTCCTGTGAGACAAGGCCGGCGGACCAAGCCTGACGCCTGAGGCCCCTGGAGTGCACGGAGGGAAAGGAGGTCTTCAAGGGGCTCTTAGGCAGGAAATGAGATGTGCAACTCTCTCTCTCTCTCCCTCTCTCTCTCTCTCATCTCCCCCAATTACTACCTGCACCAAGCTACCATCTTATTACTAATGTGTACCTTACCCTGCTCTCCTGTGAGGCCACGGATAGTTCCTGTCCCCCCCTGTCCCCCCTCTCCTTCCAATGTCACTGATCCCCTAGAGCAGTGGTGAGGACTTCACAGACCACCAGGGGTCCTCGGCCCACCGGGTGGCGACCGCTGCCCCAGATGCCTCCATATCTTCCTGCCTCAAAGCCTGCTCGCCCTCTCCCAAAGTGACTCCTGTCTCAAAACTTGTGTTTATCATTCTGCTACTTTTGAAAAATATAATTTTAACATAAAAAGCTCTAAAAATTTTAAAAAGGAGTATTTTGGTAACTGTCCACTTCCCATTGCACAGAGGTGTCATCTCTAGTTAGCTCTCTGGGCTTGCCATGCCACACTGTATTGCTAGATGGATCCTGTAGCTTTGTGAGCCCGGTGGGTGCATCGGGCTGCCAGGGTGAGTGCACAGCGGGCTCACCCTTCCCTGGCCAGGGGCATGGGGCTGTGCCCGGAGGTGTCACGCGGGGTTCACTGCAGGGCCTCTCAGCCATGTCCCCTGGAAGGACTCCACAGTCAGAAAAGGCACGCAGACCCGCAGCTTAGAGCCTAATTCTACAGTTTCCTAATGGGCTAAACCCGTGCTCGGCAAACTCATCCGTCCACAGAGCCAAACACCAACAGCACAACTATTGAGATTTCTTTTGAGAGCCACATTGTTTAAACTTAAACGTCTAATACCACTTCTTCAAAAGTGCCCAGCCCATGCATTTTGTGGAAGAGCCACACTCAAGGGGTTAAAGAGCTGCATGTGGCTTGCGAGCCGCAGTTTGCTGACCAGAGGGCTAAGCCAATTTACTCTCCTACACACAGTGAGTGAGCGCCCTGCCGCCCACCATCTGCAGGTCTGAGCACTGACAGCCATCTGAGCCATGGGGCTTCTTCGCCGGGTGTTCCTGTCAGCGTTACATTTGCATTCCTCATCAGAGGTCAGAGTACAGTTCACTCACTCACTGACCGTGTACGCCTTCTTTTCAAAATGCCACTTGGCTTCGGAATACTGTTTGTTCTTTAAGTATTTATTTCTTGTTATTATTTGTTGTATTTCTTTCCTGTTTGCTCCACAATAAAGCACCACACAGCAGCTTACAGCACCAAACGTGTCAGTGCAGAGCCTGTGGGCCAGCAGAGCCTGAGGGTCAGCAGAGCCTGAGGGTCAGCAGAGCCTGCGGGCCAGCAGAGCCTGCGGGCCAGCAGAGCCTGCGGGCCAGCAGAGCCTGTGGGTCAGCAGAGCCTGTGGGTCAGCAGAGCCTGAGGGTCAGCAGTGGCTGAGGGTCAGCAGAGCCTGAGGGTGAGCAGAGCCTGTGGGCCAGCAGAGCCTGAGGGTCAGCAGAGCCTGAGGGTCAGCAGTGGCTGAGGGTCAGCAGAGCCTGAGGGTCAGCAGAGCCTGAGGGTCAGCAGAGCCTGTGGGCCAGCAGAGCCTGAGGGTGAGCAGAGCCTGAGGGTCAGCAGTGGCTGAGGGTCAGCAGTGAGGGTGTGGCCGCGGCCGCTCATGGCCTCCCGGGTGGAGACAGTGTCACAATAGTCCTGGGCCAGCACAGGCCCTCTTGGCAGCATTCGCTTCCTCGCGGCTGAGTGACCGTGCCCCGAGGCCTCCTCAGCTCTGGCGGGGCCGTTCTCTGACCGCAGAGGCTGCTCTGTCCCACCAGGCGGTGCTCAGGCTGTCAGCCAGGCCAGTGTCCGCTGTGGTCGAGGCGGCCACAGTGCATGGCCGCCTGGCCACTCCCGCACTGGCTGAGAGGTGGGGCCTGGATGGCGGGGGAAACCCCTCTCCAGCAGCACCCTGGTCGGTGTGAACAGGATCTGGAGAAGGAGTGTGTCCACCAGGGACAGGGAGCGTGGGGCATCTGAGAGCTCTGCCTACTACAGCCTCACAAATACCTCCTACCAGCTGTAAACTCAGGTTTGCACTTTCCTTAAAGGATTTTTATTTTTGTTTTGATGAACAGAGATCCTTTCCTTATTATTAACTAGAGGCCTGTGCACAGATTTGTACACTGATGGGGTCCCTCAGCCTGGCCTGTGCCCTCTCGCAATCCAGAACCCCTTGGGGGGTGTCAGAGAGTTGGTTTTGG
This sequence comes from Pipistrellus kuhlii, assembly GCF_014108245.1. Lineage (NCBI taxonomy): Eukaryota > Metazoa > Chordata > Mammalia > Chiroptera > Vespertilionidae > Pipistrellus > Pipistrellus kuhlii. The sequence goes on along the minus strand of NW_023425564.1, from coordinate 676,715 downwards.
CTTGATCCCCACAGGCCTGAGCTGAGGGACCCCACCGGTGCACAATTGGGGCTAAGGAGGGGCCATGGAAGGGTGCCAGGGCATGTCCATCCTGTCTCACCCAGTCCCCAATTGGCTGGACTCCAGCAGAAGCTAACGTATCAATTAGATTCACGTCTGCCCCCTGGTGGTGAGTATGCATCATAACAACTGGAGAATGGACAAAAGAATGATTGGATACTTAGCATATTAGGCTTTTATTACACAGGATTAAACTCCATACTTACACTGGTTTTTCTTTTCTAATAAACCTTTTCTGCCTCCGAATCCTGTCCCAGACACTGTGTTACATTTAGTCATCCTCTCTTCCAAGTTTCCTCCTGGCTAAGCAATTTCTCAGCCTCTCCTTGTTTTGAATGACCTTAACAATTTAAGTAATACTGGTCGGTATTTTGTAGAATGTCGCTCAGTTGGAGGCTGTCCAATGTTTCTCTTGTGGTTAGGCCATGGTTATGGGTTGGGGGAGGAATACCGCAGAGAAAAATGCCATTCTCAGAGATCCCATCCAGGCACAGGCTATCACCATGGCTTATCAGGTGATGTTGACTTAGATCCTTTGGCTTCTAGTGTTTGCCAGATTTCTCCACTTCACTTGGTCACCAGGTACCACGTATTATCATGTTTAATGCACTGTAGGATTGGATTGTTAAACTGTTTTTTAGAATGATCTGTTTTTATAGCTGGAATAAGCCTGGAATGTTCTTTTCCTGCACTACCTGTTAGGCTTTGCTCCTTTATTGTCATGCTGTTACAAAATACACAGACAAGTCATCAGTATTCTCTGAAAAAGACGGATAAACTGGATTAATCTAGCCCTGGCCAGATTGGAGCACCATCCTGTACACCAAAAAAGTGGCAGGTTCAATTCCCAGTCAGGGCACGTACAGTGCGGGGGGGCGGGGGGGGGGGCAACTGATAGATTTTCCTCCCCTCTCTCTCTCTCTCTCTCTCTCTCTCTCTCTCTCTCTCTCACACACACACACACACACACACACACACATTCGTCTCTAAAACAAATAAGCATACCCTGAGGTGAGGATTTTTAAAAATTACAATGAGTTCTTTATATTTTTGGAAATCATTTTTTATCAGATGTATCATTGACAAATATATGTCTATGTAAAATATCTGTAAGTTTACAAACTATATTTTTCATGTGGCAGAATAAGGTGATTTGTTTAGTACATATGCCCACAATCACTTTCTAATATATTTCAGGTCACATGTTTGTTTTTTAAAATATATATTTTTATTGATTTCAGAGAGGGAAGGAGAGAGAAAGAGAGCTAGAAACATCAATGATGAGAGAGAATCATTGATTGGCTGCCTCCTGCATGCCCCCGACACCCAGGCATGTGCTCTTGACCAGAATCAGACCCGGGACCCTTCAGCCCTCAGGCTGAGGCTCTCTCCACTGAGCCAAGCTGGCTAGAGCAGGTCACATGTTTTTAACTCTAGAAACAACATGGTTTGTACCACAAAACTCAGTGACATCAAACTTTCCCTTTTTATTTTCACAAATCCAAATATCTATTCTCATGGTTGAACTTTTAAATTCAGATCCTATTATAGTAACATTCACATAATATCAGACGTCTCACCTTTAACAGAATAGCTTGCAAAGGACTGCTTTGATTACATGGGTTAGAGGAGAAGATCAAATCAGTACTGAGACTAAATAACTTTCTGTTTGAAGCTCTGAGAGAAATGTGGCTTCATTTAGTATTGACCACATTCTTCTGCCAACGATGCAAATCCTTATGCTATGCCTCACTTGTTATATGTGAGAGGAAAGTGAATTCAAAGTGAAAAGTCATTTGCTCGAAATGAAAGACTCCACAACGTGTTCTGCAAGCACGAGTTCAGAACATGTGTTCAATTTCACTTTTAGGTCTAGTCTTCTTCTATTGACTCCTAACCTTCTATCCACTGCATTGCTCCTCATTCCCATGTGGTCCCCACTGTTCCCCGAGGCTGGTCAATGCTTGCAAGAATTTGTGCCAGGTAACAGCTCATCATTAATCTTCTTGAGAAATAGAATTGTGTCATAATTTTTAATTAAACATAAGCATTTTAATATTTAGCTTATGGCCCTAGCTCGTTTGGCTCAATGGGTAGAGCATTAGCCTGCAGATTAACGGGTCTCAGGTTCAATTCCAGTCAAGGGTACATGCTCAGGTTGCGGGCTTGATCCCCAGTAGGGGACAAGCAGGAGTTAGCTGATCAATGATTCTCATCATTGATGTTTCTATTTCTCTCTTCCTTCCTCTCTGAAATCAATAAAAACATTTAAAAAACATTTAGCTTATGGCCACAAAATAGTTAAGAAACAAAACAGTTGCAAAATTAAAGTATTGGCTTAATATAACAAATAGTTGTAGATTTATGGTACATTATAAATGAGGAAATGCTGTAATAGAAATGTCCAGACTATATATGCCATTGAAAAGTTTGTCTACTTCCATTTTTTATACCCACTTCACATGTACCTAAACTTTAATCTCCCACATTTAATCACTGACCCTGCCAAAGGCAGCCTGGTGGCCAGGCCACAACCAACTGGTATATCTAATAGGGTCAAGTAACTCTCCCACCATCAGGAACGCTGAGCTATTTGTAACTCCTCCTGCCCAGGCACACTTCGACCTATCCACAAACCTGCATGCTGTCCCTCTGACAGAGACTCTACTCATGGCATATCTGCAAAGGTCATAGAGAAGCATGTTACACAGGTCCTCTTTCAGACTTAAACACGTGTTCAAATGAGGATTCTGTTCAATTGCAACTGTTGCTAGATGAGACAATGGTGGAAGCTGGCCCTACAAAGTGGAGGTTTACCAAATTCGTCCTGGATTAACCAAATTCAACTACTAATCATTACATTTAATGAACAATAAATAATCTGAGACTTAAGATATAAGGAAGGTGACAGCAGACAACTGAGGGGAACAGTGTTCCTGGGTAAGCCAGATACTGATCACCCAAACTTTGTACATATCTTCAAAGAAACAAGGTTTGCTTTATTGATTATCTATGAGGTCTTTTTATTTCTATGCTTATTATTTTCTTTCTTCTTTTTGCTTTCTTGGGGTTTATTTGCATGTACAAAATTACTAATTACTTAATTTAGACTGTTTACTCATCATTTTTATCTTTGCTACTTTTTAATATAAATTCTAAGGCTGTAAATTGTATTGAAGGCCCTGTTCTCACTGTCTCCCATAAGTTTCTCTACACCAGGTAGTTCTGATGAATGAGGTCCAGTGGCCAGAGGCCTGGGGTCACCACACAGTCATGCTTATTGCTCAGTTTGTGGGGGAAATGAAGAGAAGCCAATCAATGATTTCCTTGGATGCTGAGCAGAGTGCAAGGGGCATTTAGTGTTCACATTAGATTAGATAATATTAAAAAATGTCTCGCATTGAACAAACAAAGGCATCAATTAACCTCCTAACACACAACACAGCAAGCACACATACAATCCATGGTACTAGAATCAGTTCAAAACTGTTAAATAAGTCCCGAAATTATCATAGGCTCAAAAGAGGTAACAAAGCTCTTAGTTGTCATGGTAACAGATAAAGTATTATATCAGCAATTGGAAAAATCAGAAACTGGGCATATGTCTGACATCACCCCTTTATGTTTTTCAGTGGTTCAAAGGAAAGTAGGAAAACATTTTCTAATTAGGTTGTTTGTTTTTTCCAGGTCTTTCCTGAATTTAGCAAATGGTATTAAGCAAGGTTTTGGGATGAGTGATCAGTCAACATCTCAATACCCAGAAAGGGGAAGCAAGGCTCGGACAGGCTGCCTTGCAGGCGACGCAGAGGGCGGAGTCGGGCCAAGGTCGCTGTCTGCGGCAGGACAGTGCTGCCTGGAGCTTTCTCTCCCGCCCTGTCTGCCCCTCCCTCACTGAGAGCAGGAGGGAATGCATTGTCCAAGCACACAGAATGCCTTTGCACAGTGGCTAAGTTACATAACCTAACAGCGCTTGGAAAATTATACTGCTTTCTGGATGACTATTTTGCCATAATATAACTTCATTTTCATACAAATGCCTCTAAATGAATATGTGAAGAGTATTTCCATTTCTAATTGTAGGCAAGGCCATACTTACAATTTGTTCAGGGAAGCATTTTCTGGCCAGAACACCTCGAATGGCACCACGGCGGGCGCCTGACGAGCTGAGAGGAACACAGGTAACTGGCTCTGCTTACGTAAGCTCAGAGTGACGAGTGGCAGGATCTTCTAAAACTTCTGTTCTCTGTGCAAAGTGTACTGTTTGCATTTATTTCTAAATGCAGACAGCATTTTCCTCTGCTATGACTTTGTTTCTAAATCCATTCGGAGTGTGAGAATCGTCAGTGTGTGACGACGGGAGATCGCTAGGAAATGGCACAGGAAGAATGTGTGTTCCAGAGGCTCTTCCCACGCACCACTTCCCCCCGCGGCGTGCTCTCCCCGTGGAGACCAGGACGCCTGAACCCTGTGCCCACTGAGTTAGGCCGGTCCCCATTGTTACCCCGTGCGTGTTCTCTCCCTGAACATTGTTAAGGATGCCTCATTAACTTTCCCATTAAAATTAGAAAAACCATTTTTTTCATTGATAGGCTTTTCATTTAGATGCATGATTTGCTGAAATGGGCCACCATATATAATAAAACCCTAATTGGAAATTGACTGAACAGTGGAACAACCGGCGGAATGACCAGTTGCTATGACATGCACTGACCACCAGGGGGCAGGTACTCAACGCAGGGGCCACATGCTGACCCTCAGGGGCGGCCTGCATGGCGGTCTTGCAAACTCAGAGACCTAAAGTCACCACAAAAGATGGTCTGAAAATTAAATATTTAACTACAAACAGTTTATGGTGGGTAGTCATGTCCTAGGCCAATGTTTTCCCTGACAAAGATCAACTTAGGTCTTTACTGAGCCCATTTGCCTTTTTGTCTCTAAGATAACATATCTGTGAGATGTCTGGGTAACTTGTAACTTCCCTTTTTCTGAAGCCCCTGGGGCACAACCAAATGTGGTGGGCGCCAGGACAGATGCCTCAAATTCCTTCGTTATCATGTTAATTGTTCCTGCACTCACCTAAGCTTGTGTTCATCATTTCATTTTTTATCCAATCCTAGGATTTCCCACTGCTTTGCTTTATTCCACCTCCTTAATCCATCACCAATGAATTTCCTATTACCCACCTACATCCCTTTCCTTTGATTGTAATGCATAAATAAAGATGTAACCCACCATTCTCTGGAGCATTATCTCAATTAGTTGAGGTTTTGGTTCCTAGCATATGTCAACAGTTTGGCTCAAATAAACTCCCAAAAATTCTTTACAAGTTTTAATGGTTTTTTTTTATGATAACATACCTAACTTCTCTCTGCTTCAGTGTTTCCACCCATAAGGTGGGGGAAATGGTACTACTGCCTCAGAAGGATCATGTTATGTACCACTTTTTACAATCAGGACAAAAAAAATGTAGCTGCCCATACAACGGCAAGGTGCCTTTCACCTGTGTGAGAAGCATGGTCACTGGTGCGTGCTGCGTCCCCAATGGTGAGAGGGCACAGGCCAGGCTGAGGGGACCCCCCTCCATGCGTGAATTTCATGCACCGGGTCTCTAGTTGAAGTATAAATGTATTTGGTCAACAGTTAACAACTGAAACCACAGCTGGATGACAGCCCTCTCAGGTGAGAGGCTGACCTGCAGAGATAGGCAAAGACCACCCTTTCCCAGCAGGTAGACCAGTTCTCGGCCAAGTGGCTGTGGGCTTGGTGTCCTGTGAAACGTCACCTGTCTCGTGAATGGCTTAGCATTCTGCTTTAGGGTTTCTCTGACTGAGCACTCCTGCTTCTCAGGTGAACCCAGAGTCAGCCCCTTTTGTCTTCCCTGCTGACACTGGATCACTGGCTCTTATTTGCATGTGAACTGTGTCATTAACAGGCACAATCCAAACAGGTGCAGTGGAGGAAGAAAGGGTTTCCCCTTCCATGTAGACCTGGCCTCAGGGACAACGGATTTTCCCTCTGTGTTGAGCCGAGGATTCTTTGTCTACCTACCACCCTCCAGGAGGCTTCCGCCTGCCGCTCCCAGTGAGGCCCCAGCCACACTGAGGACGCCCGTGGGCACTGTTCTTGCTGTCAGTGGAGAGGTGGCTCTCAGGGGGCCTTTGTAACTTCCTTCCATGTCTGGCATGAAATTGGACAGAAGGTGCCCTTCTAAACCAGACACAAAGCACACGTGTTCTCGTTTCTACATCATTGCACCATGGCTCAGAGCTGTCATTAACAAAGTCCGTGTGCTCCCAACTCCTCCTTGGAGGGTCACGTCCTGGCCTTCTCTAGTTCTGACTCTTCTCCAGGATACACCTCCCGTGCAGCCTTCTCAGCGGGGGCCGGCCTGGTCTCCCCACAGACCCTGCTTCTGGGACAGGAAATGGAGCTGAGGTTTCTTTTCCCCACCATCCTCTCCCCCCTCCCCACGGGGTTGCTTCAGCCTCAGCCATCCCCTTACCACTTCCTACCCTGAAGTGCGATGTCCTACTGTCCTTCTGGACACCCTCGGCCACATTCTTGTCACGGGACCATCAGTGTTAATGGCATCCAGCACCTGGCCACACCTCCCTTGGTATTCTCCTTGCCCAAGATGGTCGCCTCCACGTGGCCTCAGCCCACGCAGCCGTGGTCCACACGGCCCTGCAGACAGTCTGCGGAGCCAGAGAAGGCCGTGTGCTTGGAGCGGAATGAACGGGTGTGAGGGATGGGGGAGATGTGAGTGATGCAGGGCCTTTGGGCTGGGGTGCAGGTTTGCATGTACAAAAGGGGGGTATTAAGCAAGTAAGTGATGTGGTTGGGTGTGAGCTGTCACGGGGTCTCTGGCTTCTCTGCGGGAACTGAAGGGCTGGAGGGCAGAGTGGAAGCCGCCGAAACAAGTTTGGAGTGTTCTCAGGGCAGCTCCGGCCTGAGATGACACCTCCAGAGGAAGTGGGCTGTACTGCACAGCTGGACTCAGCCTTGATTTCTCCTCGGGCCCCCGCCTCGCCGCGCACCACTGCCCAGCAGGTCTCACGCTGTGACCTCCCTTCTCCCCGCCATGCGGTCTCCGTTACTGTCACCTCGCACCTAGGCTACTGTGTTCATGGCTTCGCTCCTCCTTTTTTCTACTCCTGCCTGACCTGAAATTCAGTGATGTATTGTAGCATGACGATGTTCACGAAACATGGCTTTTTAAGAGGCCCTCGATTATGGCAGCCCTGAAGCCATTGCAGGTAGGGTGACATTCAGCTTCACAGGTGGCTTTGCTCCTTTGCTGCTTTGCTCTCTGACTCCTTTCCGTCCCGCCCTTTTACACAGCTCACTGCAGCCACCTGCACCTCCGCTTGGAAAGCAAGTCAGGCTCTGAGAACAGGCTTCTTTCCCTAGGATTTTGCATCCATTTCTCCTTCAGCGAGAGCTCCATTTCCAGCAGCTCTCGGCAAGCCACCTCCTTTGGGAAATTGGGGCGATCATGTTGTCAGACAGGCCGTCCCATGCCCACCCACACGGTCGGTTTCTATTACACAGCTCCTTCCACAATTGGTATTTAACCCGACGATGAGGGCTAAGAGTGAAGGGACCACATACATGTTCATTGACTTATCCCCAATCCATTACCATGTCTGACTCTTAGTAGGCACTTTTTACTTTTCAAAAATAAGTGAATTAGAAAGACACAGTCGGAAAGGAGTTCAGGTTTCTGATATTCTATTCCTTCTTTCAAGTGTGGCCCTGCCTGGGCCCCTCAGCACCGATGTGGCCCTGGCAGGCGCGGGTTCTCTGAACCAAGGTTTCTTCTAAAACAGGGCTGCACTGTGGGGAGCGGTATAGTTTCCCCATAAAATTAAAAATGGAACTGCAATTCTGGGAGTATATCCTAAGGATCCTGAAACACCAATTTGAAAGGATATATGCACCCCTCATAGCATCTCCCAGCAGCATTATTTACAATCACTAAGATCTGGAAACAGCCCAGGTGCCCACCAGTAGGTGAGTGGATAGAAAGCTGTGGGACATTATACATGGAACACTGCTCTACCAAAAAAAATGAGATCTTACCTTTTGGGACGGCATGGATAGACGTATAGAGTATTACACTAAGAGAAATAAGCCAGTGAGAGAAAGACAAATACCATAGTTAGAAGGCAAACCCCTATTTTGCAAAACTACTGTTTGGAATTCAGCTATTTTTCAGAAAGCCTTTTATTTGAAAAATAAATAACTTTGCTTCCTCGCCTGCTTTAACCTGCTTGAATAATGAGGACAATAAACCTAGCTGTCTGACCCTTGCAGGCCAGAGAGTAGATATGCCCATAAACCTTGTAGGTCAAGATTAGGTATGCCCATAATTTTTAGAACTGTGTTTGTTTTCAAAGACAGCAATGAGATAACCACTAATTACACAGAGAACTGGCTCCTTAGTAAAAAGGGAAGCTCTGCTTGTAGCTTTGCTTAAAATTTGAATTAATTTTCTCTAAGCCCACTGCAGTGAATAAAGTGTAACTCCAAACTCTCCTGCATTGTTTGATTGTTCTGGTCCTCTGTGACAGTATGATTTCACTCATGTTAAATCTAATGAACAAAATAAACAATAAAATAACAAACAAAATAACAAACAAAATAGAAACAGACTCAGAGACCGGACTAACAGCCGCTCAGGGAGAGGGGATTTAGGATTTGCTGTAAAAGGTGACGAGATCAAGCAGAGAAAAAAAGCAAAATTCATGGACACAGATAACAGTATGGTGATTACCAGAGGGAAAAGAAGGGGGAGGAGGTAAAAGAGGGAAGAGGGGGCATAAATGGTGATGGAAGGAGACTTGACTCGTGGTGTGAACAAAAAATACAATACACAGATGCTGTGGTCTAGAATTATACAGCAGAAACTGATACCATTTATTAACCAATATGACTGCCATGAATTCAATTTTAAAATAAAATAAAAATAACTAAGTACGATTGGGGCCACTTTATACTTCCCCACTGTCTATCACCTGGCCTCCCTGATGGGCCTCGGTGTCCAGCTGCCTGCACCGCCCCTCTCTCCGGCAGCTTTGCTCTGAAGCCCCAGCTTCCTGGCCCCTCAGCACACGTGCCCCCTGCTGAAGTGCAGCCAGGAGGTGTCTTTCATTCTAACACATTCTCTTTCTTTCCTTATCTTTTTTGTTTGCTGGTTTTACTTCATCATTTATCAAAAGGCCAGTTAGCTGGGTTTCCTGTACATGCCTGCAGATGGGGTTCCAAATTTCCCCAGGGTTTCCCGTCCGTCTGCCAGCCAGTGTGTCTCCCCCTTTCTCTTTGGGCTTCAGTTCTCCCACCAACTCCCCCCAAAGCTGCTCCCGCCAGGACAGGCTGTGGCCCCCTGTGCTCACCGCCGCCCTGTTCACATCGCTTACCCCGCACAGGGCCAGGGATGATGACGGAGGTTCCCGATTCCCACCCGTTCTTCTCTGTGGGGTGGATTGCCTGCATCGCTAAGTGCCCCTGCATTATGGGATCCTAGACTACTCTAAGAAAGGCTCTCACAGTGTTATCTAAAATGTTAACTCAATGATTTCGGACGTAAATTCCTTATCGCCAATCATTCCAATAAGACTATTAACTTACTGTTGGGCATTTACTCCCCTCGGTGCCAAAACCACCACAGGAAGCTGAACAGGCGTGCACAGAGCACCCCCCCCCCCCCCGGGGCGTGATTGTGGACACCGAAGGGAAGCACTTGTTCTCTCAGGCTCGGGTGTGCACAGTGTCAGTCCACACTCCTCACCGGCTGGATGAAGGAGGCTCCGGGAAGAATGGACTCTCCCAGCATACCGTAATACAGCAGGGAAAAAGAACCACTCCAAACACTGTAGTATTTTTAACACAATACTTTTAATTTAATTTTAATACTTGTTGAAGTCAACATAGATAAAACCATGGGAAAACTTATTTAATCGTATAGGGAAAAAAATTGCTTCTGGTGAGAGTAGCAAATTGCTTGGCCACATTCATGGGACCCACCTGCAAACAAAGAAATTCTCATAACCTGTTCTGCTGCTGCTAGGTATATCCACACACATATGTGTTAGAAAATGGATTGAATACACTTTTGTTTATTTTTTACTAGTTCTAAGATAAGGAAAAGTCTTGATCCTTTGAATGTATAAACTCACCCAGCTATTATTGGAATGGTCATCCTATCTAATAAAAGACTAATATGCAAATTGACCATACCTCTGTTATACCCACAGGCCATGCCCACCAGTCAATCAGGAGTGAGTATGCAAATTAACTCAACCAAGATGACTGCAGCCACAGAGAGAGCACTAGGATTGGGTTTCCCCGACAATGGAGGAAATCAAGCTTTCCACCTGCCCTGGCCTGCCTAAGCCTCCACTCAAGGCTACAAAGTTTCAATTATAGATGATAAATAAACACCAGATACAAGCCTCCAATTGTGTTTTCCGATGGTCTTAGGTGACCCTCCTAGTGGTTCTCAACCTGTTGAGAACCACTGCTGTAGAGCCTAAGACCATCAGAAAACACAGATATTTACATTATGGTTCATTAACAGTAGCAAAATTACAGTTATGAAGTAGCAACAAAAATAATGTTATGGTTGGGGTCACAACAACATGAGGAGCTGTATGAAAGGGCCATGGCATCAGGAGGGTGGAGAAGCACTGGTCTAGGCAAAGAAGCACACTCTCCCGTCTCTCTCTTCAGCGCTGGGTTCCTGGCAGGGACATGCTCCCCAGTCTACGTGGCTATGGCCATGGGCCACCACACTGCACAGTGGACCTCAGTCAGCTGGGATGGGAACGACACCCAGCTGCATCATGGGAAGGAAGGCTGGACGTGCTGCTCCTGGCCTGGCTGCACCTGTTCCAGGACTGGCTTCTCCCAATAAACTTGGCTTCTGCTAATTGCTTTTTGTCCACAAATTCACTCTTTGATTTTGAGAGACAACAATCTTGGACGTGACAGCCACACTTTGGTTTCCCTAGCATAGAGCTCCCCGGGCTCCAGGGAGGGTGCAGGCTGGTTTTCAGGGGGAGCATTCCTGACAGCCTCTGGCTGAGAACGTGCACAGCGAGGAGAAGGAGAAGGGATGAAGCCTGTTGCAACTGAGAACGCCAAAGGCGTGCTGGGCTCTGAAAGGCAGGTGGGGGCTGCTCGGAGTTAGAGGTGAAGAAACTTCTAAAGCAGCAGAGAAACTAGCAGAGTTGCTTATCTGAGAGCCAGAGTCCACAGAGACCTTGAAAATGTCCCCGTTCCTCCTGGGCAGTTTTGGCTCCTACCCCCTCCTCTGTGGAAGCCCTGAGCACTGCCCCCCCTCCCGTCCCTCCCCCTTCCCCCTGTCCCCTCTAGCCTGCTGGGTTTGCTCATGGGGACCTGAGCAGTGAGCTCCTCGCACATGGCAGGGACTCAGGACAGCCGGTCTGGCCTCCGCACCAGGCTCAGCCTCCCCTTCTTCCTCGGTGCTTGTGGATAAAGGGAACCCAGAGCCGGGGCCCTCGGGGCCTGGGTGGGGAATAGGTGGCCATGTGGGGAGGTGGGGACACTGTGCTCCAGGCTTACAAAATGAAACAGCCGGATCCAAAACGCTGCCCTCCATCTGGCCTGGGAAACCTCGCTGCCAGGGCCCTGGCTGCTGCCTGCAGCATCCCTGCCGGTGCCCGCTATTCCTATGACTTGCTCATGGAAAATGTTCTCAAGAAATCAAATAACGATAAGCATAATACAGGCACGCCTGGTGGATATGCACTGATCTATGGATGTTTTCCAAGGATGGTGGTTTCCATGGATAGTTTCAGAACATTAGATGCAAAAATCCTGAACACAGATGCAACCTAGGATATTACTTAGTCTAATCTGCTGCCACACTGAAAGCCACACGCACAAGGGATTCATTAAAATGTGAGTCTGTTTCAACAGGAAGAGAATCAAATGACCCTGAAAATCCTTGCTTAATCTTTTCCTTTCGGCTTCCATCAACAAATGACAGTTCTCATTATCCTGAAAATTAGCAACTGGGATTTGTCACTGACCCACTATTCACATGCATTGCAAGTAGAAATTGTGTCCAAAGACCGAAGAAAATGCAAACCTATAAATAACTGTAGGAATAAATGAGTAATAGCATCTATCTAAACAAATTCAAGGATTGTTTTTTTAAATTGATTTCAGAGAGGAAGGAAGAGGGAGAGAGAGATAGAAACATCAATGATGAGAATCATTGTTTCTGCCTCCTGCATGCTCCCTACTGGGAATCAAGCCCACAACTTGGGTATGTGCCCTTGACTGGAATCGAACCTGGGACCTTTCAGTTTGCAGGCTGATTCTCTATCCATGGAGCCAAACCAGCTAAGGCTGATTTTTTTTTTTAATGTTTTATGTATTTATTTATTTATTTGTTTATTTATTTAGAGCACATGTGTCAAACACAAGGCCCGCGGGCCAAATCCGTCCCGCCAGGCCTTGCAATGTGGCCCGCACCGCGCTGTCATCACTGCACTCCGCTGCGTTTCCATCACAATGACAGTTTATGACTGTTCAGTAAACCATTCGGCCCGCGATTTAGGCTGGATTTTAGATTTTGGCCCCTTCTCTGATTGAGTTCGACACCCCTAATTTAGAGGAAGGGAGAAGGATAGAGAGACAGAATCTCAATGAGAGACAGACATCGATTGGTTGCCTCCTTCATGCCCCCTACTGGGGTGGACCCCACAACCCTGGCATGTGCCCTGACAGTTAATTGAACCCCAGCAATCTATTGGTTCATGGGTTGAAACTCAACCACCGAGCTATACTGGCCGGGGTCCAGTCTGATTTTTTAGAAATGTGCTTCTATGAGGTTCTTACTGTAGAGTGCTAGCTGGTGTAACCTAACTTGCTTCATATGGTTTATACAAATCATAAATTTTCTTTACAATTTTTTAAAAAATTCTCCTTGTAATCTTACATGAACTGAGACATTAAGAAAAGGAAATCTAAGACCCAGAAAGTAAAAGTGCCTGGCCAAGTTCAAGAATTCAGAAAGCGACCACGGGCTGCGCCTTCGGCCGAGGACCAGGCCCAGGCGACTGCCGTCACTGAGGCGCGGGGAGACAGTGCCTCCCGGTACAACCACAACCGATCGTATCTTTCCGTCTTCTGCTACCAAACGTTGTTTGTTGCTATTTTGATTTTTACAGGTCTGTCTTTAATTGGTACCTTAAATATTATACAGTTATTTTTTAAAATGACACTTTTGTCCAGCTAGCATGGCTCAGTGGTTGAGCATCAACCTATGAACCAGTAAGTCACTGTTTGATTTCCCTTTAGGACACATGCTTAGGTTGCAGATTCAATCCCCAGTAGGAGGCATGCAGGAGGCAGCTGATGAATGATTCTCTCTCATTATTTATGTTTCTCTCTCTCTCTTTCTCTCTCTCTCTCTCTCTCTCTTTCTCTCTCTCTCTCTCTCTCTCTCTCTCTCTCTCTCTCTCTCTCTCTTTCCTTTCCTCTCTAAAATCAATATACTACCTAATAAAAGAGTAATTTGCAAATTAACCATCACTCTGCTACAAGCCATGCCCACCAGCCAATCAGAGTGAGTATGCAAATTAACCCCAACCAAGATGGCTGCAGCCACAGAGAGCAATTGAAAGGCTATAGAGGAAGCCAAGCTTTCCACACTCCTGGACAGCCTAGGCCTTCACTCAAGGCTACAAAGCTTCAATTATAGAAGGTAAACAATCCAAACAGAAATGGTGGCAGCTATGGAGCCAGCATAGCTACAGGCTACAAAGTTTCAATTGTAGAAGGTAAATTAATTCCAGACCAGGGCCTCTGCTTTGGTTGCTGACTATGGGGGAGGGGGTGGGAGAGGAACGGGGGAGTCATGGCTAACCTGCAAACCACCACAGGCCCCTCGCCCAGGCTGCCCCATGCCCCAAGGGAACCCGCACCCTGATTCAGGACACCCTTCAGGGCAAACCAGCTGGCCCCCTCCAGTGCACCAGGCCTCTATCCTATCTAATAAAAGAGTAATATGCAGATTGACCATCACTCCAACACACAATATGGCTGCCCTCATGTGGTTAAAGATCTTGTCCTTATGTGGACACAAGAGGGCCACCACAAGGTGGCCAGCAGGGGACGACATTTGGGAGGGACCAGGCCTGCAAGGGAGGGCAGTTGGAGGTGATCAACCCTGCAGGGGAGGGCAGTTATGGGTGACCAGGCCAGCAGAGGAGGGAAGTTGGAGGCAAACAGGCTGGCAGGGGAGCAGTTAGACATCAATCAGACTACCAGGGGAGTGGTTAAGGGGTGATCAGCCTGGCAGGCAGAAGCAGTTAGGGGCAATCAGGAAGGCAGGCAGGCAAGCAGTTGGGAGCCAGGAGTCCTGGATTGTGAGAGGGATGTCTGACTGCCGGTTTAGACCAGATACCAGTGGGATCGGGTCTAAAAGAGCAGTTGGACATCCCTCGAGGGGTCCCAGATTGGAGAGGGTGCAGGCTGGGCTGAGGGACACCCCTCCACCCTGTGCACAAATTTCGTGCACTGGGCCTCTAGTGTGTGTGTGTGTGTGTGTGTGTGTGTGTGTGTGTGTGAGTTTTTAAGTGAAGCTTTTTAGATTGCTGCCCCTCTGCTCTTTGTAGGCTCAGGCAGGCCCACTTCCAGGGTGGACTGTTGATGTGGCGGGTGAAGTGGGTGCAGGGCTTTGTCTGGACTCATTTTTGACTCACAGCTAGAGCTCCAGGTCCCTTGGAGTGGCTGCGTGGATGTCCTCGGGACACGGTCACGTGCTCCCAAAGCACATGTTGGGGACAGGAAACCACAGCTGGTCATCTCTGGAGGCCTCAGCCTGGAAACCGTCCGAGTGTCATCTCTGCTACATTCTGTTGGTCAAAATAGTCACAGAATCTAATCAACTTAAAGGGACAGGAGTCAGACTCTGCCTTTCAAAGGGAGAAGCAGCCAAGAATTTGCAAACATCTTTAATGTAACATAGTAATGTTACTTAACAGATTTCCTTTAAGACAAAGCCCAAACTATGGGGTACTTTTAGACATAAATCCTGTCACATAGATTATTTCATTTAAATGCATTTGAGTCTCACATGAGTCCAATAAAACAGCTATGATTTGTCTTTTACAGTTAACAAAGGACAAAACAGAGGTAACTGGAGCTGCCTGTCAAGTTGCTACAGGTTGGTCCATTAAGTCATTCCTATCCACCGGTTTTGCAGCTAGCCAAGTCAGTTATGTTGTCTTTTGTTTTATTTTCTTTACCTTATTTGCACTTTAAAACACACACAACTCTTTAATGGCATTTTAGTGAGTTTTCTGGAAAGACTGGACATACATGCATGTATTTATCTTGCCATGTTTAACTAAACATGTATTCTGTGCTGATAGACCCATGGTTTATCTTCGTGGTTTGTAATGAATCTGATTCTTGATTCCACAGTGCTGGGAGAACTCCCGAGAAGCCCTCCCCTAAATGGGATAATCCAGGGCAGCTCACCTGAGAGTGCTAGGTCACTACCCTCCTTACCCAGCACAGGACGAGAGGTGTATTGCCTGTCGGGCCAGAGCAGAGGTTTGGGCCAGGACCCAGCTGGCACATGAGCGCAGAGAACTGGAACAATTAAGTGAAAAAGTCCATGTTGAGGTATCCAGCCTTTTTCCACCAAACCAAACCGCTGTGGCCACTGGCCTCATGCGGTGAGCGGGAGGCTGGGAGACCTGTCTCTGAGGCGCTGCCCAGCTGAGAGGGGGATGGGATGATAGTGACAACTGGGGCCCATCCAAACCAGTCCACACCCGGGCCCAGAGAAGCCCCAGCTGGGAGCGTCCCTCCCAGGACACTCAGGGCGCCTCATTGGAAAGACGGAGGCAACAACAAACCAACAGATGAAAGCAACTTGGAAAGAAGCCAAAACTATCTCCCCAAAAGGGAACTAAAAAATGTACAATAGTCTTAATTAAAACACACACACACACACACAAAAAAAAAACATATTGCAAACAAAAAGCAAGTCCTACAAGTTCTGAAAATATTTGTAGATAAAAATAGCTTTAGAAAACCAATAAATAATATATAAGAAATTAAAACCCCCAAAGAGGTCTTAGGAGATAGAGTTGTGTATATCCTGAAACAAATATGGAAACAGAAAAGTCAGACAGCCAGCCGAAGCCCCCGCACAGGGACGGGAGAGTGCCCAGAGCAGTCCTCAGCTCGCTGGAGGCACCGGGAGTGTCTGAGCAAAGTCTCAGCAAGTGCAATGACATGAACAGCTCAACAAAGCTGCTTGAAACCAGATGGAACCGGAGCAGGGAAATACTTCCTAATGCAGAATTCCACACCCATTCTAATAAAGAGTGAGCGTATAATTACAAAATTCGTGCTATCCACTGAATGCTGTGTCTCCTTGAAATTTGTGTTTTAAATTGTATCCCTTCAAAAATTATCACAAGGGGATCATAATTTACAACTCAGATTTCAAGGAGGGGCTTTCGGGTGGCAATCGGGCCGGAAAGGTAGAGCTCTCGTGAATGGCATTAGTGGCCTCATAAAGAGACCCCACTGGCCCGACTGCCCTTCTGCCCGTGAGGACAGGCAGCTGTGAGGCAGGACGTCCTCACCAGACTCTGCTCTGCCTACGCCGTCACCTGGACGCCCAGCCTGCAGACTGTGAAACAGGTGAGTGTTGTTGCTAAGCCCCAGTCTTCTGTTATAACATCCCAAACAGACTTAGAAAATCTCAATAACTTACCCTCCAATATACTCTTCCTTTAAATTTATTAAAGATGGTTTCTCCAAAATCATGCAGTAAGTTGATACTAATATTGTTGAGTGCTTACTATGGATTTTCCCAACCAATTTATCTCCATTGCACATCTATCATGTGATTAATTCTCCCAAAAGCCCAGAAAATGTGTGCAGTAATGAATCTCCTGTTACAGCTGAGGATCCCGAGGCTGAGAGAAGGTAAATAAAATAAATACAATCAAGACATTTTTCTCAACTCTTCTCCCTTGAAACACATGAAAACATTATTTCTTAAAAATAATAACAGGCCAAAAGCTCACTTGATCTTGATTTTCAGTACGAATACAGACCATGAAAGCGGGGCCTCACGATCCTTCTGACCTTCTGGATTTTAAGCAGGAGGTGTCAGAAAAGTTCCCACAGGGATAACTGGCTTGTGGCAGCCAAGCGTTCTCAAAATAAAAGAATAAAGATAAAAAATAATAATAATAACAGGCGTGACAACCCAAACTCATACATTTAAAGAAGCCATCACGAACCACACTTACCTGGAGCTGATGTCCAGGGAGACAGAGGTGGCTCAGAGCTGTCCCACATGTCCTGGGACCTCGAGGAGGACACGTGCCCCTCAGGGTGTCACCGTCCTCAAAGCCTGTTCAGTGATTCTGGATTTCAAAATGAAGCCCAGGGCAAGGGCAGGCCAGGGCAGGCGGGCTGTGCCCGGAGTACAGCGCCCGGCCTCCTGTTCTTCGGTGGCCGCACAATGACAGCTCTATCCCTGTTGCCTCCTCTGCTGGCCTCTAAGTGCTGAAGGTCATGGTATTCAATCCTAAACCCTCTCTGCGTTTCCTAAATCCTCTTCCCATGGGTCCTTGCTCCAGTGGCTTCTCGGCAGAGGTTGACATTTCTTCAGCCCTGCCTTCTCCTCGGAGCTCTAGCTGTATGCCTAATGGTCCACCTACCCTCACTGACATGAGCTTAATGTTTCTGCCCACACCTCCAAAAATTATATATTACAGAGTGAACCTCAGCCTTACTGTTTAGATATGGGCCTGTGAGGTAGTAATTAAAGTTAAAGGAGGCCATGGAGTGAGGTGCTGATCTTACTGGGTTATTGTCCTTATAAGAAGAGACACCAGAGCCCGGCCGATGCTCAGTGGTTGAGCGTCAACCTATGAACCAGGAGATCACAGTTCGATTCCCGGTCAGGGCACATGCCCGGGTTGCGGGCTCAACCCCCAGTGTGGGGCGTGCAGGAGGCAGCTGATCTATGATGTTTCTCTCTCATCATTGATATTTCTATCTCTCCCCCTCTCCCTTTCTTCTGAACCAATAAAAATATTTTTTTAAAAAAACAAAAACCAGTTTTCAACATCGAAGTTTTGAAACTGGGGGTCTGGGAGCCACTCTGACTTTGAGTGGCCTGCCTCCCTGCAAGCGCTGCGTCATGACGTCGTGTTGGCGATGTCACTCTCCATCCTCACACACCCTTGTGGTCTGAGACCCCAAACTCTTAATAACCACCAAAGCTGGGGGCCAATCAATCCATTTTTCACAAGGAAGCCAGAGTAATTTTAGCCAAACAAAACAGCCTCCAGGCTTGAAACCCTCCAATTACCTCCCATTATTCATTTTGATCTGACCCCCACCCCTCAAAAAAATTTTTTTTTTGAGTCTTTGCATTTTGAAAAAAAAATTTTGAGTCTTTGCTTGTGCATCTACATTTAAATAAAGATCATCGGGTTTGAGGAGGAAAATAAAGTCCAAATGTACTTTCTGAAGAACCATAGCTCTTACTGTATGGTCTTTCCCTGGCTGATACCGCACAATGAGAATCCGATCGAACATATTAAAATAAATCTGTTATGTGCCAGAGAGAGTCTAGGTCCTGCTCCTTCTCCCTGTGGAGGTTTCATTGTGGTTGGACTTGACAATAAAGACAATAAGTGATTAACACGCACAGAATGAGCTCCCACTTCCAGGAGGTGAAGCAATTGCACGTCCCTGTAATCCTCTCCGAGGTGCAGGCCCAGACGCCGGGCATTGCATAGGAAAGAGCATAGGAGGGTGGGGAGAAAAGGATGGGCAAACCAAGGTGGGGCCTCCCAGAGAGAGAGCGTGCTGTAGAGCTGCTGGGAACTGAACTGTGACCCCAGTTCATGTTGGAGCCCCAGCCCGCCTCCCATGTGACTGTGTGGATGTGGGGCTCTCAGGAGGGAGGAAGTTCAGTGAGTGTGTGTGCGTGGCCCTGACCCCATAACACGGTCACTTACATAACGTAAAGCCCCAGTGCATGCTGTCTGCACCCCCGGAGCAGAGACAGGAAGAGAGGCCGCACTAGGAACTGCCCTGGCCACACCGTGGTCTTGGACCTGCAGCTTCCAGAACTGTGAAAAAATAAGTGTCTACCATTATACCACACCGTCCGTGGATATCCATTATGATGGCCTAGGAAGACTAATACGAGAGTCACCAGAAAACAACAAAAAACATTACTGGATATTAAAAATGGATCATTAAAATTAATAAAATAGCTGAAACCGGTTTGGCTCAGTGGATAGAGAGTCAGCCTGTGGACTCAAAGGTCCCAGGTTCGATTCCAGTCAAGGACATATATCTTGGTTGTGGGCACATCACCTGTGGGGGGTTGTGCAGGAGGCAGCTGATCAATGTTTCTAGCTCTCTGTCCCTCTCCCTTCCTCTCTGCAAAAATCAATATAATATATATATTTTAAAAATAATAAAATAAATACTTAATTTAAAAAGTAGCTAATATTAAATTCATGTTGAGAAGAACAAGTGATAAAAATGCACTAGGCGTGTAGGCTTACAGATTTCAAATTTAATATTTATCTAAAGGTATTTTGCAGGAGAAAAAAATATATAGTAAAACAGAAATAATTTATTAAAAAATACAATCTTTGGGTTAAAAATTTTATTCTTTTTCTTTGCCAAATAAGAATAAAGGAATTCAAAGACAAATATCTAAATTCACATTTGTAAATGTTCTGACCTTTGGTGGCAAAGCCCTAACGCAGGAGCAGCCGAAGTAACTGGGATCAGTCACTTTGTAAAAAGCTCAGCTCTGCACAGGTTTTTCTCTAAGGCCTGCTGGTGCGACCATTTGAATCAAAGCACTCTCTGTGCTGAGTGCCAGGAGGTGTAACAGGAAATGCGGGTTTGGCTGCCTGCCCAGGTATGCCACACTTGTGAAGCAGGTGCTGGTGCAAAAGAAAAGAGGTTTATTCAGGTGCTGAGCAACCTGGGAGAACGGTGGACTCCTGCCTCAATACCATCCCCCTTCCTGCTCAGCCCCTTTGTGCTTATGGGAATAGGGAGGTGAGGGTTTTTTCCTATCCAGTTACCTTGCCAGCTTTTGGCACACTCAGTAGCCTATTCATTCATCTTTCTAGCTTTTGGAATGCATGGGCCCTATCTATTCATGTTTTTAGTTTGGGGCACACTCAGCAAACCCTTCCCCCACCGCCACTGCCATCTTGGCCAGTGGGGGAGGTTCCCTGGCTTGTCAATTGACTGTCTACAATAGCGGTGTCGAACTCAATCAGAGAAGGGGCCAAAATCTAAAATCCAGCCTAAATCGCGGGCCGAATGGTTTACTGAACAGTCATAAACTGTCATTGTGATGGAAACGCAGCGGAGTGCAGTGATGACAGCGCGGTGCGGGCCACAATGCAAGGCCTGGCAGGACAGATTTGGCCCGCGGGCCTTGTGTTTGACACATGTGGTCTACAATATCAGTGATACTCAACAGTCTGTGAATGTTTAAGGTAATTTTCTAAATTACTGTGGATTCCCTGGAAATTGCAAAGATAATGCAAGCATGTGCTGTCCAGGGCTCCGCCGGCTGGAGCATCCTCCTGTACAGCTGAGGGCTGTGGAGTCTGACTTTGTTCTGCACGTCACTGTTCCAGCACCATTTATTGGAGTGACTATTCTTTCTCCAATAAAGGATCTTGGCATCTTAGTAAAGAAACAGTTGGTCAGATGACATGATTCTGTACATAGAAATCGCTAAGACTCCATCAAAAATTATTAGAAACAATAAACAAATACTTAAAGTTGCAAGATACAAAATCAATGTACAAAAATCCACTGCCTTCCTTTAAACTAATGATGGAACTTCAGAGAAAGAAATGAAAGAAAACAATTCCTTCTGGAACTGCAACCAAAGGAATAAAATGCCTAGAAATAAACATAGAATGTGAAAGACCTATATGTATGAATTAATATTTAATTAATATTTACCGAATACAGAATGAGCAAAAGTAGGTTTACAGTTGTGAAAATGTGAAACAGAGTTGATTCTTGTATTATATTTATTAATTATTGTATTATTCTCCATACAAATAACTATAAACCTACTTTTGTCCCATAAAAACACTTTTCCAAAAATATTTTTTAAATTTTTTTCCAAAAATTCCTTCTTTAAATTAAATTATGCCATATACATGTAACATATCTAGATTTAATTGTTACAGTCCAAATTCTAATCTTGTATCTCATAGCATCTTGGTTGATTTTTAAAATTTGCATACATTAATGTTCACTTTTGTTAGAAAATGCAATTGCTGTGTAGTCAGTCATCCTCTCCTTCCCAAACCAATGGCAATAGGTATTGTGTTTTCCATTCATTGTTTTTTTCTTTTTTCAAAATATCACATGACTGGAATCATACAATACATAGCCTTCCATCTGGCTTCTTTTATTTAGCAAAATGCAGTTAAGCTTCAATCACAGTGTTGCATGAATCAGTACCTTTATCTTGTTATTAATAACAGAAAAGGAGCAAAGGGAAGGCCATGCCCCCTGCAAAGCACTGGGGACAGAAGCACACAGGAAAGACAGACGCATGCACAGTAAAGCTGGGAGGACAGAGGGAAGGTACTTGCCTATCAATCACACCTGAGGACCAAGATGGTTGGCCAGAATGACATGGCCACTGCAAAATGGACAAGGATTTGGGACACCTCAGCCCCTACACAAAGAATTTCACTCTCTTGGTTCCTCTTGGCACACTGTCTCATGGCTCACGCTTGGCTTCCTGGCATTCTCCCATGTGGCCAGAGCCAGGCGGACCCCACACACAATGGACTGCAACATGGGACGGACACTCTGGACTGAGTTCAGCTCCCCTGAAACCTCAGCTGCACTGGTTCCATGGCTGGGCTAAGGGACACAGAGCTCGGGAAACCCAGGCGCGGGAGTACATGGAAATGAAGCTTTCTAACACACCGCATCCTCCGCGCGAGCCTCAGAAAATGCCTTTTTCTGGGGGCGGGTATCCCAAGGACAACACTCCCCTTAGCAACAGGGAGAGGTGAGCTATGTTTCCTCTGACATCAGCACCACTTGTTTTATTCATTCCTCTGTTGTTTTGTTCCCTTGATTTTTAGCAATTACAAATGAAGTAGCTACAAACATTCAAGTACAGAGTTCTGTAGTAATTTACAGTTTCAGTTTGCATTAGGAAATACCTAAGAATTCAATGACTGGATTATATAGTAAATGTGTGTTTAACTTATAAAAACCTCCAAATCACCTTCCAACGTGGTGATTCCCATAAGAAATGAACGAGAGGTCCTGATATTTCTATGTATTTCTGCCAGCATTTAGTGTCATCAGTATCTCTTTCTGATCTTAGCTTTCCTAATAAATGTGTGGTGGCATATGAACTCAAGTGGCCCAAATCATTTGTTCAAAATAGTATATATAGCATGCTCCTGATAGTGATGACTTTTACCCGGGGAGTGGCTTCATATATTTTCTTGGAATTTTATTGATAAAATTGATAAGTTATAACACTCTTCCCTTATATGATTTAATTACTATTTCTATTTTCTTTGGTTTCTTCTTTAAAAAAAAAAAAACTTCTCAAAATACTGCTATTAATTTTAAAGATATTATTCATGTTATTATGAGTCTATTCTTTGTTTTAGATATTTCCTGCATTTTCTATAAGATTAAGAGTGTGCAGAAAGATAAACTCATCACTTCAATCTGTCATCTGTTGCTTCTCAGTTAACATTTTGTGTGTTTTTTAAATTATATCCTGAATGTCAACTATGTTATATTCTCTCACATCAGCTTCTTACCACCCTAGCTAGTCCCCTAAACAAAATCCAATAACATGAAAGCAATATATATATCAATATATATATCAATATATATATATATATATATATATATATATATATATATATATATATATATATATATATATATATCATGGGAAAGATACTTGCAATTCAAAAGCACCAAGTTTCCTTGGGAAGAATCAAAACACAAATCATCCATTAAAATACTATTTTGGAATTAGAACTATATACAGAAAAATGATAGAGCAAGGATTTGTTATTCTGGCCTATGATAAAATATTTATTTTTTAAATAGTAGCATTCTGTTTGAGCACCTTATTTATATAGGGATAGGCATAAATATATATCTATATAAGCATACAATAGCAGATAAATATTAGGTGTATCAATTTCTTTTAATTTATGCCTTTTAATCAATCAACCATAATTTTACCCCTAACATCTGATAATAGGTATTAAATTTAAATTATGTTTTCACACATTCACAATTATGCTGAAAACGGATCACTCTGTATTATGAAGTGATCAGAAACCTTATGGGGAATTCCGATTTTCACCCTTTGCCTTCTCTGATGCGGAGGGTCTCAATGGTCCATGAGAGCATCAGCAGGACTTTCCCGAGGTGGACGGAGCGGGGGAGAGTGGAAAGCACGTGCTACCTGCCCTCCTGGCACCTCTCAGGCCCAGGTGCCTTTGGTGGGGCCTGGGGTGGTTGGGGCAGACTCAGTCAATGAATGTGGTCTAGTTCCTTGGGTTGGACCACTAGTTCATTCTCTGGCCTTTGGGCAAAATATAGGGATGTGGGAAACCTCTAATTATTAAGAAACACTAACCTTTGGTCTTTGGGTAAAAATCCTGGCACAGCTCTGTAGTGTGTGGCCTAAGCTTCTCCCTGGTGCAGGGAAATAAAACCACTCCCCGAACAGAGTTCTCGGGAAAATGACGATTAACAGATAAAAGTAAATTCATAGCCACGAATTTAAATTCATACATTCATACATTCCTTTTACGTTTCAGCAAAAACCCTCGAGAAGCCTCTTCTAAGTCTAATAAGACCCCTGGCATCGAGTCTAGCCCATTCCTCCTTCAGGCTCTGCACTCCCTCAGCGCTGCCTGTCAGTTTATTTCCGTCTGTGCAGTCTCGGTGCCCCAGGCCTTTCCAGCAGGGCCTTCTTTTGATTAACTGCTCATAATTAAAATTAAATTTGGTGAACTGGAACCAAAGCTTTTAATGGCTTCTACTTAGCACACTATACCTTTAATTTAGTGGAAATTCCTATCTGATAAAGAGGGAATATGCAAATTGACAGCCACACCATCACAAAGATGGCAGTGCCCATAGCCACAAGATGGCAGCACCCAGTCCCCTCAGTTCCATTACAGTCCCACAGTCCTTTCAGCCCAGCTGGGGGTGGGGAGGTGGGGCAGGTGCACAGTGCAGCCAAACCCACCCTCAGCCCCCAGCCACCCAGGGCCAGCCCGAGGTGCAGACAAGTCTCAGATGTCCAGCTGACTCCCGAGGCACAGGCAAGCCTTGGATGGCAGCTGCCAGCTGCCCAGGGCTGCCTAAGGCTCAGTAACTAAGGCGTCTGAGGCTTGCGCTGCTGGCAGTAGCAGCAGCAGAGGTGTGATGGGGCATCATCTTCCCCTGATAGCCAGGTCGCTTTCTGCCCCTGAGGGCTCCTGGACTGTGAGAGGGGGCAGGCCGGGCTGAAGGCTCCCCCTCTCCAGTGCATGAATTTTCATGCACCAGGCCTCTAGTAAAATTCCTATAACTAAAGGGAGATTGAAAAACAGTCATTTCTGAATAACTGAGATATCTCTTAAAGTTTTCTTTCTATAGGTATACCTGAAAAAATAAAGTCTCTGAGGCAAATCAGCTCAGGTTGTCAGAAAATATACTGGGAATAGATACAAAAGTACTTTACATTATCATTTATACAAAAAATGCACCTCATTCTTAAACTTACGTTATGATGAAAATAAATATGTCTGTAAAAATCTCAAAAAATAGAAAATCACAAATTCATAGAAATGAAAACTAAAACATCTAAAGAAATTAAGTAATATTTACAAAGCCTTTTGTTTTCTTAGCCATGTTCACCACTTTGTGTGTAGTAGCATGTTGTTAAGTGTTTGCACAGTGCTAGCAATGGCCCTCTAGCAGAACTTGATTTCATCTTTCAAACAGAAACTTTATACTCATTGAACAACCTCACCTTGCTCCTGCCTTTCCCCTCCCACTCCCCCCAGATCCTTGCAATCAACATTCTACATTGTTTCTTAGAAGGATGTACCTCATATTAGTGGAATCGTACAGCCTTTGTCTTTTTTGTGATTTACTGATTTCATTTAGCATACTGTCCTTCAAGATTCACCCATTTTGTAACACTGACAGCATTTCCCCAGTTTTTTGAAGACTGAATAATATTCCCTCATATGTATATACTAGAGGCCTGGTGCACCCTGCACCCTCTCCAATCTGGGACTCCTCGAGGGATATCCTACTGTCTGGATCAGGCCTAAATGGGCAGTCAGACATCCTTCTCACAATCCAGGACTCCTGGCTCCTAATTGCTCATCTGCCTGCCTTCCTGATTGCCCCTAACCACTTCTGCCTGCCAGCTGATCACCCTCTAACCACTCCCCTGCCAGCTTGATTAATGCCTAACTGCTCCCCTGCCAGCCTGATTGCCTTTAACTGCCCTCCCCTGCAGGCCTAGTCACCACTAACTTCCCTCCCCTGCAGGCCTGAGTCCCCCCCAACTACCTTTCCCTGCAGGCCCAGTTGCCCCCAACTTCCCTCCTCTGCTGACCTGGCCATCCCTAACTGTCCTTCTCTGCTGGCCTGATTGCTCACAAGTCTGGTTCCTCCCTACTACCTTCCCCTGCTGGCCATCTTTTGATGGCCATCTTGTGTCCACATGGGGGCAGCCATCTTTGACCACTTGAGGGAAGCCATCTTGTGTGTTGGAGTGATGGTCAATTTGCATATTACTCTTTTTTTAGTATTGTGATGAACCCTTAGGTTGCTTCAACCTTTTGGCTCATGTGAATAATGCTGCAATAAACATGTGTGTGCAAATATGCCTTCAGGATCTGCTTTCAGCTTTATTGGGTATATATCCAAAAGTAAGATTGCTAGGTCATAAAGTAATTTTATATTTAATTTATTTGAGAAAACTCCATATTGCTTTTCATATTTGTTGCAGTATTTTACAAAGCAATCATCAGTGAATAAGATTTTCAATTTTTCCACATCCTTATCAACAATTGTAATGTTCTCTTTTTTGCCTTTCTTTTTATAGTGGTTGTTCTAACAGGTATGAGGTAATATTTCATTGTGGTTTTGATTTGCATTTCCTTGATTAGTTATACTGATCAGCTTTTTATATGCTTTATGGTTATCTGTATATCTTTTTTGGAGAAATATGCCCTTTCCCCATTTTTAAATCATGTTTTAGTTTTGCTGTTCAGTTGTAGGAGCTCTTTATATATTCTAGAGATTAACTCCTTCCCAGATAATAATTTGCAAATATTATCTTCTTCTTCATAGGCTTCCTTTTCATTCTGTTGATGGTTTCCTTTACTATGCAAACATTTTAAGTTTGATGCAGTTCGATTTGTCTGTTTTTGTTCTAGTTGCTGTGCTTTTGGTATCTTATCCAAGAAATAATTATCAAATTCAATGTCATGAAGAAACTTTTTTTTTCTAGGAATTTTATAGTTTCAGATTTTACATTTAGGTCTTTAATCCATTTTAAGTGAAGTTTTGTTTACAATGTAAGGTAAAAGTCCAATTTCAATTCTTTGCATGTAGATGTCCAATTTTTCCACAGTTTGTTTTAATTAATCAAAAAATCTTGCATATATGTAGTAAGGTTGTGATGAATAGAAAGTAGAATGTGCAAGATGGAAGATGTCTGTCAAGAGATTGAGAATTGGAATATATTTCTGAGCTCATAGAGCAAAGTGACCTGAAATCAACAACTCCAAGGAAGTATAGAACTCCATCAAAGAATAAAGACCTTGTCAAGGTTGTTTCTCCATCAGTGCTTCATATATACTATAATCATATTATTATTATTATTTCTTGTGTAATAATCTTGCCCATAAGACTGTAAATTTTGAAAAAGCAAGATCTATGTCTAAATTATTTACTATCAATATTTTATCTTTATGGCTGACACATGACTGACACATAGTATAAGCTCAATACATATTGTGGAAGAACGAATTGAGGGACTTCCAATTCCAGCATGACTATGGACTAGATAATCTGAAGATCTCTTCCTACGAAACACTATAAATGTTTCATTGAAGGTAGCAAAAGTTCTCCAACATGGAGAAGAGCAAAGGAAAGTCACTTATGAATTCTAACAAGAGAAGAAGAGTAACCGTTGTGAAATATGCCCAAGGCTTTCTCCATAACAAAGATCTGCCCATCATGGGAAGAGAAAAACAGAGCATTTTGTTCTCTAAGAGAAAAGCATTTACCGGTTCCAGACTCCCCACACATTCCGTCTCACAGCCCTTTCCTCATAGTTTCTCAGAAGGTCGAAGGCTGAAGGTCACTGCAGATTTGTAGCCCTTGGCTCTGGACGAGGATGAAAACTATGCTTTGGCTTAGCTTTCTGTTTGCTGCATCAGAGATGGAGAGGGATCAACTATTTATTTCATTCAAAGGAATAATAAGTCTTTTAAAAAATATATTTTTTATTGATTTTAGAGAAGAAGCAAGAGGGAGAGAGAGAAAGAAACATGAATGATGAGAGAAAATCATTGGTTGGCTGCCTCCACCAGTGGGGATGGAGCTTACCACCTGGGCATGTGCCCTTGACCAGAATCATACCTGTGACCCTTCAGTCCACAGGCTGACACTCTGTCCACTGAGCCAAACCAGCTAGGACAAGAATAATGGGTCTTGACACAGCAATTTTGGGATTGACAAGGCTTTTGATGATGCTTGTTAGCAAGTCTGACTCCCTGGAGGAGTTGGCCCAGTTACCTGAGTCCATCCATCATATTCCAAACTCGGAGTTCAGAATATGCCAGAAATTTAGGAATACATGTCAAAACACGTTTGTGCATATGTTCATCTCAAGTAGAAGATGAGGAAGGTCTTAGGTATGGGGAGAAACTGTTCAGTAGAAGTGTGTGGAATGAGTCGATGTGCGGGAACGTTTGTGATGGGTGTGACCAGGAGACAAAGTCCCATGGAGTGCGGGGAGGAGGGCTCTGGAGCCACACTCCATTTGGAATCCGGGGCCATCACTTACTAGCTATCTCAGCCTGGGGCAAGTTGTTAACCCTCTGGTGCCTCAGGCTCACCATCCATACGAGAGTAATAATAATGCCTGTGAGGAGGGTTCATCCATATTTAAATAAATCAATCTATATGAAGTTTTTTTAAATGTTCCTGCAATACAGTAGCATGCTGTAAGTGCTAGATATTTTTTCTTAAGCTACATCTAAACAATCCTTTATGGTTACAGACCAGCACCTCTTAATTCCAAGATTCAAAATTTATGGGCAAATGAAAAATGATTATTATCATATTTTAAATTTCTTTAAAATCTAACTGCTTTAGAGAAAAAGTCTAGCATCTAGCAATTACTTAATAGAGCCAATACACAATAGGAATTGAACAGAACAAAGATCACACCATTGGGAAATCAACAATAGATATCAAATAAACTCATTAGTGACTTGAAACAGTTTGTATAGTTAAATGTCTTATTATGACGGAAAAACAGGATTCTGTGAAACCTGTGGCGGCTGCTGAGTGCTAATGGAAGACATGTTTCCGGTGACGGAATGGAGATCCTGATGGAGCAGAGCCCCAGCACGAAATTCTCCCCCGGAGACGGGAAAGGCTCCCTGGGGCAGGGCCCAGGGTCCAAAATAGAAACAATTCTTTGGAGCTCGAGGTGGGACCAGAACCTAAACAGCCTGCAGGAACAAATCACAGGCCTGGAAATCTAAGCCAATGCTCCTGGGGCCCAAAGATGACAGAAGCAGAATATAATCACGCTGGGCCTGGCAAGGTTCCCGCCGCATCCTGGTTGTCTGTGATGCCTGCAGCCTAGGTTGTGCTGTTGTTCATTTAAGTCCAGCTTTCATCTTGCAAAAAGCAGTGGATGCTGTGGCTCATCACCCAGACAGCGCATCATCCTTCCTTGGGAAAAGAATCACACCAAGGTGATGCTTTACCTACGAAAATTGTATTTTATCTGGAAAAGATGAATATAATGTTTTCTCTTCCTTATTGGCTTCTCTTTGGGAAACACTACTCAGACGGCATTGGCTTGGCTTTGCCAGGCTTTTGTGCCGATCGTCTTTTTGCCAGTTTTCTGTCCGCTGTTTCCCATTCCCATTTCCTGCTGGTGACTCCCCTCCTCCCCACGCGGCTGGTCTGCATGCAGCTCTCGCGTTTGTAATGGTTTGAGTTTATTTTCTGTTCTGTTTGCTAACTTTCATGCTGTCTGTTATTGGAAGAATTCTCTTCTTTGATATAATTTTTTTTGTTTGTTTTTGTTCTTCCTCACCCAAGGATATTTTTTTCATTGATTTTTAGAGAGTGGAAGGAGGGGACAAATAAGAGAAACATTGATATGAGAGAAACACATGAATCGGTTTCATCTGACACTCACCCAACCAGGCTGAATGGAGCCAGCAACCCAGGAGGAGCCCTTGGGGGAACCAAACGGGCAAACCTTCAGTGCCCCGGCCTTCCACCACTGACCGCACCGGCCAGGGCTGGTTTTCTGTTTTTTCACATATTCGTGATCACTTTCCCTGCCTCAGGAGATGGAATAAATATTGTTAAACTTCCATTTCTGCTGGTTAGTCCTCAAAATAATATTAGACACGCACCTTATGCCTATGTGTCTTCCCCTGGTTGGCCCAGGCCTGTCACATCCGCTCCTGCTGTCACAGGACAGATCCCTGCGGAGCTGTCTGCCCAGCGCAGGGTGGGGGTGGAGGCAGGACTGGGCGGGCCACAACTTAGGCTTCCGGGCCCAGGGTCCCTGTTCTCTGCCCAGGACCTGAGTGCAGCCAGGGACCTCAACGCACATCCTCCTCCCCCCTGCCCCCCCACCATGGGAGGGTCAGGGGCGGAGAGCTTGCTTTTCTGCTGTGGAGCCTGAGCTGCAGCACATGTTTCGCCCATCCCATCCCTTCCCCTTCATTCCCTTTCAAGTCACACTTACAGAGAGAGAGCCCAGGGCACACCATTAGGTCACCCTGACCTGCAGGCTGTCTCTTTTCCTCCCCCTGCGCCTCCAGGCGGTGTTTACACACCTGAGGGATGGCCCGAGGTGTCCACTCACCTTGCTCCGTCTCATCCCTTTGACCAGGACTCTGTGAGACTCACTGAGGTCAGTGCTTGCTCCTGTTCTCATGGTGGGGGCACATCTTGGTCTTGGCAAAAGTGCATCTTCTGACCAAAAAGGGGGGGCTGGAGGGAAAAAAAAAACCTACGTTATCAAAGGCTATTTGAAAACCCATTTTTAAATGTCTGAACTCCTAGACAAATTAATATTAGGCAAAATATTCCCAAGAATGACTGGATTTTAGACTGAACACTGATATTTTAATAATATATTTAGATTTTAAAATTCATTTTACTCAGGTTTTCTTTTATTTTTCTAAATTATTCTGATTACACATGTAAAACTGTGTTTATATGGTGAATGGGTCATTTTTATTTAACCTTCTGAGTTGTTCCTATGTTTTCACAATTTGTTTCATAAGTACACATAAATTTCCCTTTCCTTGATGCTTTATTGGGATACTAGAGGCTTGGTACACAAAATTCATGCACTGGGGGTCAGAGGGGGGAGGTTGTCTCTCAGCCCTGCCTGCACCCTCTCCAATCTGGGACCCCTTGAGGGATGTCTGACTGCCCATTTAGGCCAGGCCTCACAATACAGAACTGCTGGCTCCCAACCATTCGACTGCCTGCCTGTCTGATTTCCCCTAATCGCTTCTGCCTGACAGTCTGATAACCCCCTAATTGGCATCTAACTGCCTCCCTTGCAGGCCTGGTCCCACCCCTCCAACTGCCCTCCCCTGCAGGCCTGGTCTCCCCCAACTGCCTTCCTATGCCAGCCCAGTCACCCCCAACTGTCCTCCCCTGCAGGCCTAGTCACCCTCAATACCCTCCTCTGCTGGCCTAGTCACCCTTAACTGCCCTCTCTTGCAGACCTGGTCCCTCCCAAGTGCCCTCTCCTGCTGGCCTAATCACCCACAACTTCCCTCTCCTGTTGGCCATCTTGTGCCCACATGGGAGCGGCCATCTTGTGCATTGGAGTGATGGTCAAGTTGCATATTACCTCTTTATTATATAGGGTCATTGACATATAACATGTATCTTTAAAGTGTACAGTGGGTGAATGATGCACAGATATATTGTGGAGTTATTAGGACAATAGAGTTAATTCACAGCTCCACCCCCTTGCTCCCTAATAAAAGAGGAACAGGCAAATTGACCATCACTCTGCTATACCCACCAGCCAATCAGGAGGGAAAACGCAAATTAGAAGGACAAAGGTGGTGACTGTCCAGCTGCTCCCGGCTCTAAGTGGCAGGGTGCCTGCTCTGAGAGGGGAGGCAGGGGTTGAAGGGATCTACAGGAGCGGCACTCCAGCCGCGGTGAAGACAAAGACTGCTGTCTCCAGAGTCTGCAGTGAAGACAAAGATGGCAGACTCTGGCCAGAGCAAAGGCCTGGGTCCCAGGTGCCAGAGGAAAACCAGTGCTGGAAGCCAAGGGAAGGGAGGCCTAGTGCATGAATCTCTTTGTGCAACGGGCCTCTAGTAGAATTATCATTTTATATTTGGGTTTAGCATTTAACACGTTTTCTTAACAACTTTCAGTATACAATGCAGCATTGTTAATTATAGTCAACTTGCTGAACATTGCATCTCCAGAATTTAGTTATTTTATAGCTGAAAGTTTGTAACCTTTTTTTTTTCTTTTTCTTTTTTTGTTAATCCTCACCCGAGATTATTTTTCCATTGATTTTTAGAGAAAGAGAAAGGAAGGGATAGAAACAGAGAGAGAGAAACATTGATAGATTGATTGTCTCCTGCATGCACCCCTACTGGGGCCCAGCCAGGATTGAGCCTCCAGCTGAGGTATGTGCACTGGTCGGGATCAAACCCATGATTTTTTAGTCCGTGGGCCAACATTCAACCTACTGAGCCAAACTGGCGAGGGCTAAAAATGTGTAACCTTTGACCTGCATTTCTTCTGCCTACCTCAGCCTTGAGAATGACCATTCTACTGGCTATTTCTCCAAACTCAGCTTTTTAAAATTTCACATATATGTGAGACCATGCAGGGTTTATCATTCTCTGTCTGACTTGTTTCACTTAGCAAAAAGTCCTCAAGATTTATCTATGTTGTCACAAATTACAGATTTCCTTCTTTTTTATGGCCGAGTAATGTAACATATTTCCTTTATTTATCTTTCAATGGACACTTAGGTTGTTTCCATGTTCTGGCTTCTATGAATAAAGCTACAGTGAACATGGATGAGCAGTTATGTCTTTAAGGTAGTGACTTTATTTCTTTTGGATAAATACCCAGAAGTAGGATTGAAGAGTCATATGGGATATCTCTATTTTAAACTTTTGGGGCCCTCCATACTGTTTTCCATAATAGCTGCCCCAA
Source organism: Pipistrellus kuhlii (assembly GCF_014108245.1). Classification (NCBI taxonomy): domain Eukaryota; kingdom Metazoa; phylum Chordata; class Mammalia; order Chiroptera; family Vespertilionidae; genus Pipistrellus; species Pipistrellus kuhlii. The sequence goes on along the minus strand of NW_023425564.1, from coordinate 644,093 downwards.
TGTACACTCTGACCCGCAGCGCATCAGGGTTCTTCTGAAATAGGGGCTGCACCGTGGGGAACGGTATGGAGTTTCCTCAAAAAATTAAAAATGGAACTGCATTATGACTCAGAGAGCCCACTTCTGGGAATATATCCTAAAAATACCAAAACACCAATTCGAAAGAATATATGCACCCCTATGTTCATAGCAGCATTATTTACCAAGGTCTGGAAACGGCCCCAGTGCCCAATGGTGGATGGATGGATAAAAAGGCTGTGGTCCCTCTACACAATGACTACCACATGGCCATGAAAAAGAAAGGAACTCTTACCTTTTGCAACAGCATGGATGGACCTGGAGAGTATTATGCTAAATGAAATAAGCCAGTCAGAGAAGAACAAGTATCACATGACCACACTTATCGGTGGAATCTAAGGAACAAAATAAACTGAAAACAAAATAGAAACAGGGGCATGGATGCATGGAATAGAACACCAGATCTAAGATGGGAGCGGGGACTGAATGAAAGAAGGTGTAGGGCCGGGACCGGTTTGGCTCAATGGATAGAGCGTTGGCTTGGGGACTGAAGGGTCCCGGGTTCAATTCCGGTCAAGGGCATGTACCTTGGTTGCGGGCATATCCCCAGTAGGGGGTGTGCAAGAGGCAGCTGATCGATGACTCTCTCTCATCGATGTTTCTAACTCTCTATCTCTCTCCCTTTCTCTCTGTATAAAAATCAATAAAATATATTTAAAAAAAAAAAAGAGAAGATGAAGGGATTAGTCCAAAGAACCTCTATGTGTGACCCAGAGACACAGACAACAGTGTAAACTGGTCAGAGGAGGTGGGGGCTGGGTGGAGGAGCAAAGGGGGAAATGGGGCCATCTGTAATAGAATCAACAATAAAAACATTTTTTAAAGGAAAAGTTTGCCTATGAATTTATGTGTCCACATCTTTGCTTTCAACAAGTCAAGTGTGGCTGTATTGATCAGTCACACAGAGTTGTGTTCCCCTGGCTCATGAAAGCAAGAATCAGTTCCGTTTGGAAATGCCTGTGCCTGGGTGTGTACAGATGGCAGTACTTGAAATAGGAAGAGACTTGTGTGTGCTAATTTTCTGCTAAAGGTCTATGAATATCTCTGCATGAGAAGTAGGAGTGAAGGAAAAGGTGAGAAAATGAGAAATCCCACATTTCCTCACTTCCTCTGCCAGACTAATTTAAGAAACAACAATGCCTTTATCTTTAGTCTCATTTATTCTATTTTTTGTTACGATCAACCCAAGAATCTATTTTAAATTAATTTTAAAGTAAAAACTAAAAAAGTATAAAGCAGGATTTGTACGTCATGAAAGTGTTAAAATAACACAACGAAGATATAAAATTACTTCTGCTGCTTTAGTATCTGTTATTCCATTTTTCCTAAGTCACTGCTCGCTGAAGGAGCTTCTGGCTGAAGGAGCTCAGGCTGGTGACCAAGGAGGGCCACCTGCCACTGGCCACAGGGTCCCAGAGCAGAAAGCAGAAACCGAGGCGACTTCAAAGCTGGTGCTAGATAGCTGCACAGGAAACAGTACATGTTATTAAGTTAAAAAAAAAATAAGAAAAGTAGGTGAAGACATAGAAAAGAACATGGAAGTGAACAGAATACATAATCTTTAAAAATAGTACAATTATTCAACATATTTATTCTATGGATCTCTAAACAATTTACAATGCATTATGTGTTTAATAGATGAAATTTACAACAAAAAGGATCCTCATAACTGATGAAAAAAGACAATGAGACGAAGAAAGGGTATCCCTGAAAGATGGTCAGGTGAAGTTTCTGGGAGAGTAAGATTTGACATTTGCACCGAATGTAAACAAGTACAGCGGCAGTAGGAATATAAAGATGAGGGGGTTGTTGTCCAGATTCTTAGATCTCGTAACAAAACAAGAATGTGGAGATGATAGTAAAGGAAGAAAGCAAAAAGTATTAAAGTGCATTATAAATAGTTTAGAGAAGGGAACATTGATTTAAGATTCTTAAGCATGAATTTTAGTTCTGAGTTTGCTTTGATCCTGGACAAGTTCATTGATTTTTGTTCCTCAGTTTCTTCATCTGTAACATTAAAGGGAAAGACCAAATTCTCTCTGAGGTCCCTTTCCATTGCACAATATATGTGCTTTTAAATCCAATGCAGTGTTCATTGTGGATGTGAAAATGCCCATCACAGGAATCCCGTGTCTGCACGCCATCGCCCTTGGTGAGGTCCGGGACCAAGGGCTCCAGAAGAGCCAGGGGAATGGAAGGAGGATTCTGGGAAAAGCTCCCTGCTAATTGTCAGAAAGAAGATCCCCCTGAAGGAGGGTGTTGTTTTGTTTGTTGACTGTTTCATTAAACTTTTAAAAAATATATATGTTATTGATTTTTTACAGAGAGGAAGAGAGAGGGATAGAGAGTTAGAAACATCAATGAGAGAGAATCATCGATCAGCTGCCTCCTGCACACCCCCCACTGGGGATGTGCCCACAACCAAGGTACATGCTCTTGTCTGGAATCGATCCTGGGACCTTTCAGTCCACAGGCCAACGCTCTATCCACTGAGCCAAAGCGGCTTTGGCTCATTAATTTTTTTACTTTTGATAAAGTTAGATTTGCACACAGTTGTAATAAGTAACACAAAATGATTCCATCGGTATGGACTGCTTACCCAGGTTCCATGAATGCCAACACTTTGAGAAACTACAGCACAAAATCACAAGCAAGATTCTAGCATTTCCAGAAGGATCTCTTGTTCTGGCCTTTACAGCCGAGTGCTCCCTAGCTTTTCTTTGAACCTGGAAATCACTGAGCTGTAATTAATTTTTAAATTTTGTCATTTCAAAAATTTTAAAGGAGTAGAAATTCTATACCCTCCATGAAGTGATTTATTTGCATATCATATTTCTTTGGAGAGCCATTCAAATTGCCAGATGAATCATTCATTTTTAATGCTGAGTAGTGTTCCTCGCCATAGCTCTACAGCAGCTTATCTAACCCTTCACCTGCTGAATGACACTGGGGAGTCTGAGTTTCTGAGGATTAGGCATAAAACTGTCATAAACAGTTGTGTACTGATTTCTATGTGAACACAAGTCTTTCTTTTTCCAGGAGAAATGCAATCGCAGGGCTATATGATAATTGCACATTTGGTTTTATAAGAAAATGTCAGACTATTTTCTGGAGTGGCTGTGTGATCTTACATCCCTACCAGCTCCAGAGGAGCGCTTCAGTTGTGTTGCATCCTTGTCAACAATTGGCGTTTTCACCATGTTTTATTTTTGCCATTCTTATATGTCATGGTGATGTCTCACTGTGCCTGAATTAGCATTTCCCGGAGAGACGTGCTGTTTGCCATCTGTGCACCCTCTCTGAAGCTATGCTCCCACTTCATTCTTCTTTTTCAAGATTCTTACGCTTAGATTCTATTGGTTGACGTTTGAGTGTTGAATCAGCTTTGCATTACTCAATTCGGCAATGTTGTTGAGGGTCTTTATATCTACACTCATGAAAAATATTGATTTGTTTTTTTGGGGGGTACTGTTTTGAATCTTTTTATTCCATGGTAATTTGGGCATTAAAATGAATCAGTTATGCTCTTTCTTTCTCTGTCTTGTGGAATAGATTGCGTAAACTTTATGTTAATGCTTCCTTAAGCTGTCTCTCCAGTGAAAATCACTTGGGCTGAAGATTTCTTAGGGGAAAGATTTTTAATTGTGAATTTAAATTCCTTATTAGTTTTTCAAAGGCTCAAGTAGTCTTTCCATATTTGGTGAGTTGTGGTAGTTTGTACTTTTTGAGGTGTTGTCCCATTTTATCAAAGTTGCTGAACGTACGTAGATTGAGTTTGGGGACTATCCCCGCATCTTTATGATGCTGTCGTACTGAAATTCTGTGTTCCGTGTCTGAAATCGGTAATTTTGATCTTCTCTTCGTTCTGGTCGGTGTTGCTGAACGCCCAGGTGTCCTTGGGGAGCGGGGCCCAGGCAGCATCAGGTGGGCTTTGGGTGGTTTTAAACGAGCGCCTTCCTGTGACTGTTTCTGGTGGGACAGCGGGTTAGCACAGCCTGCTTTCAAAAGAACCAGCTAACATCAGGAAGCACCTGGCAGCATTCACCACAGGCCATTTCGGGTGTTAAGGCAGAAGGAGAAGTGGAAATGAAGAGATGAGTGAACTTGACTTCCTGAGAGGGACTGGCCTGGTCCTCAGGCTCCAACCCGACAGGCAGAGACAGTCCTCTCTGACCCCTCCCATCGGCTCACCTGCTGCCACCAAGGCCAGCAGTGTCCCAAGGAGATCTAGGCCATGGCCACGGCCCATTCTCGCGGCCTTCCCAGTGTGACCCTGCGGATCCAGAAAGGGCTTCTAACCTCCAGGTGTCTTAACTGATACCGGCATCGGCGCTGTCAGCGATTTCAGCAGGTGTTAAACCCCGGGGCTCTTTTATGTGTGTGTATTTGTGGGTCTTTGGAATCTCTGTTGACCCAGGAACCCCATTCCTAGTGCCCTGACCCCCTAAGCCCACCACAGTGTCAGCATCTTCTCTCTCAAGAGAGGCAGGGGAGCCCTAAAAGGTTTGACTCAGTGGGTAGAGCATTGGCCTGTGGACTCAAGCAGCTTGTGCATGAGTAAGAACAGGTTGATATATATAGAACACTGTGTCCAGTAGTAGCAGCTTGTGCAAGGTTCCAGTTCGATTCCAGTCAAGGGCATGTACCTTGGTTGCGGGCACATCCCTAGTAGGGGGTGTGCAGGAGGGAGCTGGTCAATGTCTCTCTCTCATCGATGTTTCTAACTTTCTGTCCCTCTCCTTTCCTCCCTGTAAAAAATCAATAAAATACATTAAAAAGAGAGAGAGAGAGAGAGAGAGAGAGAGAGAGAGAGAGAGAGAGAGAGATGTCATAGAAATGGCAAGTGTTATTGATGAGAGAGAGTCCTTAGGGCCCCTCTGCTTCTCCCTGTCTCTGTCAGTTCAGAGCAGCTCCCACACATTCCCTCCTCTGAGCTGAAGCCTGGCCTGGGTAGGCTGCCAAAGCTGCCTCTCTTTCAGACCAAATTTCTCAAGGCAAGAAAGGGCAAGCCTTGGTACCTGCTCAAAACGCAGTGCTGACATTGGGGGAAATAAGAATGGATGTGCCAACGTGGCTTCCTTGCTTGGGCGTCGTCCCTTATGCCAAAGGTTGCTGGTTCAATTCTCAGTCAGGCACATGCCCTGGTTGAGGCTGGATCCCCGCAAGGAGGCAGCCAATCCATGTTATGCTTTCACGTGGATGGTCCTCTCCTCTCCCTTTCTCTTTCTCTAAAAACTAATAAATCATTCTTTTAAAAATAAAACAATGCATGTTTGAAACCAGATGAGTGCCCCGATTTCCCAGTGAATGTTCAGGGGCATGAAGAGCTTTGTTGATGGAAAGCCTCCGCTGCCCCTTGGCCCAGCCCTGCGTCGCCAGAGGATGCTCACTCCGATGCAGGAGACTCCGATGCAGGCCAGGTCCTGGGCTTCCTGCCTGCTCTGAGCCCCCTGAGGGGACAGTCTAGTGATGGGAATGCGTGCATGTGTTCCTCTAGTTTGTGCAGTGGAGTCCCTGTGCAGGCAGGGCTGAGGGCAGGACAGAGGCGGCCTCCCGGGGCCATGTGAGAATGCTCACTTACATTTGGTTAACGTCCTCTGGTAACTAAGCTTGGAGCAGGTTCAAACACCATGCGTCCGCTAATCTGTAGGTAGCCGTGGGATTCAGTCAGCACCCCTGTCACATCCCCACCTCTGCGGTTCGGGTTTTGTCCCGGTGGGCCTTCCCAGCCCCACACCTCGTGACTGGGATGGGGAAGGGGCACCTCAGCACCATTTTCCTCAGGGAAACCCACAGCGGAGCTCCTCGGGCGCAATCTCCGTGAAACCCAGCAGAACGCTGCCTCGTCTGCTTCGGAAATACAAAGACCAGCACCGCCACTCATTCTCCCATCGGACACCAAACGCACAAAAAGCCAGAGGTGCTACGGAGATCACCAGCCGCTCAGCTCTTCTAAGCCGCTGTCTGGCTTCCTGGGTGCCGGCTGGAATGTAAACTCCAGCAGGTGGATTGGGGGGCTTTGGAGGGATAAGTGGTGATGGGCGGAGACTTGACTTGAGTGAACCACAATGTGGTGTACAGATGGTGTGTTGTAGACTTGTGCACCTGAACCTGTGTAATTTTGTTAACCACTGGCACCCCAATACATTCAATAAAAGGGAAATAAAAACTAACCCCTTCCTGCTGCTGCCAGGCCCCGGGGGAGTCCCGTAGTGACTGAAGAAGACAGCAGGAGTCGCACAAACGCAAGTGGCCTTGGATGAGCCCTGGGAGCAGTGTTTACTCAGGGTGAGCACATGCTGCTTCCAGTTTGTGAGCTTCCTCTCTGACACACCGTCATATACACCGGGACATCACGGAACATTATGCACACTGGGTGTCATGCACACTGGATGTCATGCTCACCAGGACTTCATGCACACGGAGATGCCATGCACACTGGGACGCCATGCACACCGGATGTCATGCACACGGAGATGCCATGCACACTGGAGAGTTATGCACACCAGAGAGTCATGCACACCGGACGTCATGTACACTGGGAAGCAGGCTACGAGCTGCTATAACTCACTCTCCTTGGAGTCTCTGCAATTTCCCTGATGCTCAGAGACTGTGAAGCAGACTTTCTTGGGGGTCCAGTCATATTTAAAATAGGAAATTAAATCAATAGAGTCGCCAAAGTGGTGAGGATATGTCACCCGTTAATACAGTAGGTTCACAAGTGAGTTTAGTGTTTGTGGACGCAACCAAAGCTACACATTAGCCAAACCCGAGGGCAGGGGAGGGCACCCTTGGGGATCGCTCCACCTTCCCACGCAGAGGGTGGCTTCCCAAGGGCAGGAAGTAGATGGACCAACACTTCCGGCAGCTCTGTGCGCCTGAGCACGCTGCCAGGTGAGTCTGAATTGTAGGCGATCCGAGTGTGTGACTGAAATTCACCGCTATGGTGGAGGATTGTTTGAACTGGAGACAACTGAGAAACAGCAGACACCAAAACAGTGTCTGGCCTCACAGTGGCTTCGGGTTCTGTCCCCAGAGTCCGCCCTGCTCCCGGGCGGGTGGACCACACAAGCATCTAGTCAAACAGGCCTGCCTCCTACCCTTCCTTAGGCATTTGCCTTCCCGAACTGCCTCCCCTGAAAGCCTGATACCTCTTCCTGAGTCTTGTTACCGCTCTGCAGATTCATTGTTAGATGCTGAATGAGCCCAGTTCTAACCACCCCTCTGAGTCACTCACCACAGCGCTCCTACATGTCTGTGTGACCCACACGTTCCTAAACTCTGCCTTCCATTAGCCGGCCTCTGGTCAATTGACTCTCGGGCCTGGGCTGGGGAACTGCCCCGCAGCCTGGCCCCAAACCGTCTGAAGCCTGAGAGCCGCAGGGCCCTGAGTCCCGCCCCTCGGGTCAGAGCGCACCAGGTTCCTGAGGAAATTCCTGAGCCCCTAAGGACTCTTCCCAACAGCTGTGCCCTGGCCCGGAGGCCTCAGTCATCGTGATGGACTTTGACGGAGCATCTGACTCCCTTCACTGGAAGCGTGCCTGTTGTCTGCGACAGGAAGTCCTGCCGCCCCGCCGTGGAAGCAGAGATGGAGTGATGGAGGTTCTCCAGCAATCACGCTCAGGCAGACACACTGCGCGCTGATGCACAGGAGACCCTAAGCGAGGCTTCAGCGGGAAGAGCAGGATGGTCTGAAAGCACCTGCTCTGAGGCCAGTCCTCAGGGCCTCCCTTCCCAGAGCGCCTGAGCGGTGCCGAGGTGGAGCTGTTCCAGGAGGCGTCCCGCTTCCCCCAGGACCTCACAGCAGTGTGCGTCCCTCTGCCCGGGACCCGGCGGCCTGCAGAGCTGCGTGAAGACCCGTGCACAGCCGAGAGGACAGTGCCCATGTCCCCGGAGAGCACTGAGGATGCTTGGCTTCCCTTGTGGAGGACGGGGGGCCGGGGGTGAGCGAGAGGACTGAGCACGGACCCAGTCCCTGCTGAGGTGCTGGGAAGAGAAACGCTAGAGAAAGTGTCTTCACAGCTGAGCAAGGAGCTGGCACTGTGCACGAGCTGAGTTTACTGGGACAGTTTCCATGTCAGACTTTAGGAAGTGTGAGGACAGGAGGCCTGGACAGGGTCTTAGGGTCCCCAACGACTCACTGAGAAGGCCTAGAAGAGCAATGTTGAAAGAGGAACCTTTGGCTGGCCTTTCCCTGGGAGAAGTTAGGCTCAGGCCATCACTGGAGTCAGTGGTGGCCTGTCACAGCCAAGGTCAGTGATGGCCGGGGAGGCAGCATGCTCTGCGCACTCCAGTGCTTGGGGCGAGGAGAAGTGGGAGGGGAGCTGAGCCCAGAGTGGAGGGGGAGCCCATCCGCTGGCTAGCAGGACAAAAGTCTCCAGAGCTACAGGGACTTTGGCTGAAGATTGGGATGGAGCACCTGTTTGCGCCATGTAGGTTCTCATTCTTTTATTGTCTAAAGTCTTACATATGCTTCCCCCGCCCCCATTGACACTCCCACCCCAGGTAAGCCCCCACCACCCCAATGTCTGTGTCCAGTGGTTATGTTGATCATTATATCCCACATATGAGTGAGATCATGTGATATTCATCTTTCTCCAACTGGCTTATTTCACTTAGCATAATTCTCTCCAGTTCCATCCATGCTGTTGCAAACAGTAAAAGTTCCTTCTTTTGTATAGCAATGTGGTATTCCATTTTGTAGATTTTTAATCCACTCCTCTGCTGATGGGCACTTAGGCTGTTTCCAAATCTTAGCTATGGTGAATTGTGCTGCTATGAACATAGGGTGCATATATCCTTTCTGGTTTCTTAGAAAATAGTCCTAGAAGTGGGATAACTGGGTCAAATGGGAGTTCCATTTTTAACTTTTGGAGGAAATGCCATACTGTCTTTCACAATGGCTGCACCAGTCTGCACTCCCACCAGCAGTGCACAAGGGTTCCTTTTTCTCCACTTGTCATTTGTTGCTTTTTGATAGCCATTCTGACAGATGTGAGATGGTACTTCATTGTTGTTTTGATTTGCATATCTCAGATGACTAGTGACTTTGAGCATGTTTTCAAATGTTTCTGAGCTTTCTGTACCTTTTAAAAGTGTCTATTTAGGTCCTTTGCCCATTTTTTTATTGGAGTGTTTATCATCCTTTTGTAAAGTTGTATGAGTTCTCTGTAAATTTTGGAGATTAAACCTTTATCGGAGATAACATTGGCAAATGTGTTCTCCCATGCAGTGGGCTTTCTTGTTGTTTTGTTGATGGTTCCTTCTGCTATGCAGAAGCTTTTCATTTTGATGTAGTCCCATTTGTTTATTTTCTCCTTAGTCTCCATTGCCCTAGGATCTGTTCGGTAAAGATATTGCTATGACATGTCTGTTATTTTGCTGCCTATGGGGGTCTTGTATGATTTTTATGTTCTCCCATCTTACATTTAAGTCCTTTAGTCATTCTGAGTTTGTTTTTGTGTATGGTTTAAGTTGATGATCTAGTTTCTTTTCTTTTTTTCATGTATCTGACCAAATTTTCCAGCACCATTTATTGAAAAGACTGTTTTGACTCCATTGTATGCTCTTGCCTCCTTTGTCAAATATTAATTGAGCATAATGGCTTGGGTTGATTTCTGGGTTCTCTGTTCTGTTCCATCAGTCTATATATCTGTTCTTGTGCCAGTACCAGGTAGTTTTGATAACTGTGGCTTGGTAATATAGATTTATATCTGGTATTGTGATCCCTCCAACTTTATTCTTCTTTTTCAGGATTGCTGTGGCTATTCAGGATCTTTATTTATTTATTTTTTTTATTCCAGATGAATTTTTGGAGGGTTTGTTCGAGTTATTTGAAATATGCCATTGGTATTTCAATAGGTATTGCATTGAATCTGTAGATTGCTTTGGGTAGTATAGACATTTTAATGATGTTGATTCTACCAATCCATGAATATGGTATGTTTTTCCATTTATTTATGTCTTCCTCTATCTCTTTTTTCAATGTCTTCTAGTTTTCCAAGTACAGGTCTTTTACGTCCTTAGTTAAGTTTATTTCTAATGTTTGTGTGTGTGTGTGCAAGGGTAAATGGGATTGTTTTTCTTTCTGTGAGTTCATTATTGGTGTATAAAAGGCCATGGATTTCTAGGTGTTAATTTTATATCCTGCTACATTGCTGAATTCATTTATTAAGTCTAGTGATTTTTTTTTTATGGAGTCTTTGGGGTTTTCTATGTACAGTATCATGTCATAAGTGAATAAGGATGGTTTTACTTTTTTTTTTTTTTCCAATTTGATGTCTTTTATTTCTTCTTCTTGTCTCATCGATATGGCTAGCATTTTCAGTACTATATCAAGCAGGAGTGGTAAAAGTGGGCATCCCTGTCTTGTTCCCATTCTTAGGAGAAATAAGTTTAGTTTTTGCCCATTGAGTATGATGTTCGCTGTAGGTTTGTCATCTAAAAGCTTCTCTCTTATTCCCACTTTGCTGAGAGTTTTTATCAAAAAAGGATATTGGATTTTGTCAAATACTTTTTCTGCATTGATTAATATGACTATGTGATTTTTGTCTCTCAGTTTGTTTAAGTGATGTATCAAATTTATTGATTTACAAATATCATACCATCCTTGCATCCCTGGGATAAATCCCTCTTGGTCACGGTGTGTGATCTTTTTATTATAATGCTGGATCTGATTTGCTAAAATTTTATTTAGGATTTTAGCATCTATGTTCATCAAGGATATTGGCTTGTAGTTCTCTTTGTGTGTGTGTGTGTGTGTGTGTGTGTGTGTGTGTATGTGTGTGTGTGGTGTCTTTATCTAGTTTTGGGATTAGGATAATGCTGGCTTCATAGAAAGAGTTTGGAAGTGTGCCTTACTCTTGAATTTTTTTTTTAAATAGTCTGAGGAGGATTTGTTTTAGTTTGTCTTTGAATGATTGGTAGAACTCCCCTGTAAAGCTGTCCGGACCAGGGTATTTGTTTGCTGGAAAAATTTTTGATGGCTGTTTCAATTTCTTCAATAGCTGTCGACCTATTCAGGTTTTTCAATTCTTCCTGATTGAATTTTGGAAGCTTGTATTTTGCTAAGAATATGTCCATGTCATCTATGTTGTCCATTTTGTTGGAATAGAGTTGTTCATAGTATTTTTTCATAATCCTTTGTATTTCTATATGATCAGTTCTTACTTCACCTCCTTCATTTCTGAGTTAGCTTATTTGGGTCCTCTCTCTTTGCTTCTTATTGAGCCTGGCTAGAAGTTCATCAATCTCATTTATACTTTTGAAGAACAAGCTCTTGGTTTTGTTGATCTTTTGTATTGTGTGTATGTGTGATTGTTGTTTTTTGTTTTGTTTTGTTTTGTGGTTTTGTTTTGTTTTTGTCTCTATGTCATTTATTTCTGCTCTAATCTTTATTATTTTCTTTCTTCTGCTTATGCTGAGCTTTTCTTATTGCTCTTTTTCTAATTCTTTGAGTTGTGGGGCTAGATAATTTATTACTACCTTTTCTTGTTTTTTGAGGTAGGCCTGTAGAGCTATGAACTTCCCTCTCAAGATTGCTTTCACTGCATCACATAGATTTTGGATTGTTGTATTTTCATTGTTATTTGTTGCAATGATGACTTCTATTTCTTCTTTGATCTATTTGGTAAACCAGTCATTGTTTAATAGCATGCTATTTAACTTCCAGGTGTTTTTTCCCCCCATTGTTTTTATTGTAGTTGATTTGTAATTTTATGCCATTGTGATCTGAAAAGATGCTTGATATGATTTCTAACTTCTTGAATTTGAAGAGACTTTGCTTGTGCCCTAATATGTGGTCTACCTTTGATAATGACCCAAGAGCACTTGAGAAGAATGTATATTCTGTGGCTTTGGAGTAAAATGTTCTGAAGATGTCAATTAATTCCACCTGGTCTAGTGAGTCACTTAGGATTGATGTTTCTTTGCTGATTTTTTGTTTAGAGGATTTATCAAGTGGTACTAGTCAACTAGTCCCCTGCTATGACTGTATTGTGGTCAATCTCTCACTCAATATCTCCCAGAAGTTTTTTTTTTTTTAAATGTTTTTTGTTTGTTTGTTTGTCTGTTTGTTTCTCTCACATCAATGTTTCTCTCTGTCTTTTTCTCTTTTTTCTACTCTCCTTAAAAATCAATGGAAAAAATATTCTCAGGTGAGGATTAACAAAACAAAATGCAAACAAAACACCAAAGTCAAGATGATTCTGGCCAATAAATGTTGAGTCCTTGGAGAAAGCACTGTTATTTTGTCAGAGTATGTTCTAAGCTGTGACAGCATTCGGAAGGAAGGCGTTCAGGACAGGCCTCCCCCGATGTGCCACTTGGTCGTGTGCATTATTTAGAGCTGGAGGCAATCGAGTCCCTGTGGGCTCAGAGAACGTTCACGTCTCCCGAAAAGGTTCTAACTTGAGGTCCTTGTTTTCCAGCTCAGCTCTGTGGCACGGCAGACACCTCCTTGCTGATCTGTTCTCTCACTCTGCAAACACTCCTGCCTCTGCAGCCCCACACCAAGCGCATCCCGCACACAGAACGTCACGTGCACCTCCTGGCCTCTCTGACTGGGTGGGGCTCCTGTACGTGCATGTGTAATTACATTTGCTCATTTTCCTTGTTAATCTGTTTCATGTCCATTTAATTATGACATCAGGGAAAGAATTTAGAAGGGGGAGGAAAATTTTCCTCCTCAACAGCAGAAATTTCTGATAAATTATTTTGAATGTAAATTTTAGTATATCTAGCACTGATGAGTCTCGCAGAACAAATTTTCTAAAAATATTTAACCCTCCACACAAATTGGTGCCATGTACGCTTCCCCAGTTGGGCCACTGTTCTGGTCTCTCAGCCATTGATTAGCTTTGCCTATTGATCAGTTCAGTCTCATCTTTCTCTCGCAATCGAATAAGTAGAAATTCAAAAACTTTGCTTTCTAACCAGTGAAACGTCCATATTTCATTGGTTGCTCATTTGTTATTTAATATTTTGGGACAAGTTCTGATGACAAAATAATGCCTCGGGAACAAGGCCAGCAGTCACCTGGGACGTGATTGAGAGAAGGGCAGGCTCCCACAGGGACAGACTTGGGCAGAGGGAGTGGGACGAAACAGGGAAAACGGGCAGAGTCCTCTGTGGACTACTGAGCACGAACAGCCATCTCTGCCTTTGCCCAGGGCTGGCAGAGTGCCTACCGTGTCAGGGTCAGCAGGGCGCAGTCCGGCAGCCTGGGCGCTCCTCTTGGCTATTTTAGTCTCAGAGACACTTGCCAGAGACAGCAGGCTCTCTGCGGGCTGCACTGCCGTCAGCAGAGGGAGATGGTCCAGGGCCCAGCGGCCCCAGCGGCCCCTCCTGGACAGCACAGAGCACTTCCCAGCCTTCCCAGGGGGCCCTGAGAGTCAGAGATGGGGACACACGGGAGGCACGCTCACCTCTCCTTTCCGCTTGCTTTGCTCGGGAAGTCGGTTGAAACTGGTATGTTGTATCCGCAAAGCCCAGAACTGCTGGCCCAGAGCAGAGCCCCAACACTTGAATAGATATTTACTTTGCCATAAGGTACAAATATTAATTCACTCACTCACTCATTCATTCCAAACACGTATTACCTTCTCCCCCCACATTATCTTCGTTTTCTTTCCACTGTGATACCTGTCTTCCCGCACCTCCGCATCCAGTCCAGGACCGGCTCCTGCCCATTTAACCCCTGTATCTAGGTCCGCGGCATGTCTGTGTCTCTGCTCATTTATGAAACAGCTGCTATTGTGCATCCACACATCCCAGGTGGCTCCTGGTGCAGCAGGTCCCTCCCCCGGAGACTGCCTTCTAGGGAGGAGAAAGAGGAGCGACAGGAAGGATGGAGTGCCACCTGGAGCGTCCTCGAGTCGCACATGGGAACCACGGTCACAGCACTGTGAGCCGGGCAGCAGGAGCTTCAGTGTTACTGCCTGACTGGGGACTGCTCTGAGGTGAAGAGTGGGAACTTGGGGTTGGATGATGAGGAGACAGTTGTGTCACGGCTGGTGGCACTTGCAGGTAGAGGAGCAGAAATTGGCGATGGCACCTCACTTTAACCAAGATCACTTCTTCCCTGTCCCAACCAAAAGGTGTACCACCACTGAAATGCAAACAGTATTCCATTCATTTCCCTGCCCTCCTGCAGTCCCATCAAAATACCCCAGTGCCCTACACCGCTGTTGGTCTTGGAAAAAAATAGTGTAAACATGGCAACAGGCAACCAAGCTAGTGGACCGGCCCTCCTGCAGTCTTCTACATGTGTGATGCCTTCAGGCTTCACGTGTGTACTATCTTCAGCCTTCTTTGTTTGTGATGTCCTCAGTCTTTTTGTGTGTGATATCCTCAGTCTTCTACGTGTTTGATGTCTTCTGTCTTCACTATCATCAGTCTTCTACGTGTGTGATGTCTTCAGTCTTCTATGTGTGTGATGCCTCAGTCTTTTATGTGTGTGATGTCTTCAGTCTTCACATGTGTGCTATCTTCAGTCTTCTTCATATGTGATGTCCTCAGTCTTCTACATGTGTGATGTCCTCAGTCTTCTACATGTGTGACGTTTTCAGTCTTCACATGTATGCTACCTTCATTCTTCTTCGTGTGTGATGTTCTCAGTCTTCTACGTGTGTGATGTCTTCAGTCTTCTATGTGTGTGATGACTTCAGTCTTCATATGTGTGCTATCTCCAGGCTTCTTTCTTTGTGATGTCCTCAGTCTTCTATGTGTGTGATGTCTTCAGTCTTCACATGTGTGCTATCTTCAGTCTTCTTCCTGTGTGATGTCCTCAGTCTTCTACCTGTGTGATGTCTTCAATCTTCTACGTGTGTGATGTCCTCAGTCTTCTACATGTGTGATTTCCTCAATCTTCTACCTATGTGATATTCTCAGTCTTCTATGTGTGTGCTATCTTCAGTCTTCTTCATGTCTGATGTCCTCAGTCTTCTATGTGTGTGATGTCTTCAGTCTTCATATGTGTGCTATCTTTAGTCTTCTACATGTGTGATGTCCTCAGTCTTCTACGTGTTTGATGTCTTCAGTCTTCATATGTGTGCTATCTTCAGTCTTCTTCATATGTGATGTCCTCAATCTTCTACGTGTGTGATGTCCTCAGTCTTCTACGTGTGTGATTTTCTCAATCTTCTACCTGTGTGATATCCTCAGTCTTCTATGTGTGTGCTATCTTCAGTCTTCTTCATGTCTGATGTCCTCAGTCTTCACATGTGTGCTATCTTCAGTCTTCTTCGTATGTGATGTCCTCAGTCTTCTACCTGTGTGATGTCTTCAGTCTTCTAGGTGTGTGATGTCCTCAGTCTTCTACGTGTGTGATTTCCTCAAGCTCTACCTGTGTGATATCCTCAGTCTTCTTTGTGTGTGATGTCTTCAGTCTTCTTCGTATGTGATGTCTCAGTCTTCTACATATGTGACGTCTTCAGTCTTCACATGTGTGCTATCTTCAGTCTTCTTCGTGTGTGATGTCCTCAGTCTTCTATGTGTGTGATGTCCTCAGCCTTCTACGTGTGTGATTTCCTCAGTCTTCTACATGGAATGCTGTCATTAGTACAGTAACTGGTAAATAAAGAAGCAAAGGAAATCGACTTAGAATGAATTTCACTCAGACACACACAGAGCTTGGGAAATATTCTTGGAAGACATTCTAAATATAAAAACAGGCTGTATGTGAAAATGCAATTTACCCCGTGTGTGTGTGTGTGTGTGTGTGTGTGTGTGTGTGTGTGTGTGTGATGTGGTGATTTGGCAGAGGGATGTGATAAATATCCTATTTAATAAAGAGGTAATATGCAAATTGACCATCACTCCAACACACAAGATGGCTGCCCCCATGTGGTCGAAGATGGCTGTCACAAGATGGCCAGCAGGAGAGGACAGTTGTGGGCAATCAGGCCAGCAAGGGAGGGCAGTTAGGAGGGATCAGGCCTGAAAGGGAGGGCAGTTGGAGGCAATAAAGCCTGCAGGGGAGGGCAGTTAGGGGTGACCAGGCCAGCAGTTTGGGGCATTTGGGCTGGCAGGGGAGCAGTTTTACATCAATCAGGCTGGCAGGGGGTGGTTAGGGGTGATTAGACTGGCAGGCAGGCAGGCGAGCAGTTGGGAACCAGCATCCCTGTGAGAAGGATGTCCAACTGCCCATCTCGCCCCCTCCCCTCCTCCCACATGAATTTTGTGCACTGAGCCTCTAGTTATTAAATAATCCTAATGTCTCTGAATTGTATGCTTTATCAGCTGCTAATAGAATATGGGTTTTTGTTTTTGCTTTTTTAGTTTTTAAGATTTTGCTATTTCATAGGTACTGCAAAATGTGCATTTTCTTTCAAATGTATTAAGTTATATTAAATAATCTTAAAAGAATTCTAAAATAGAACTGAATAAAAACCAGGTAAGTATTGTTTAATAAAGAATGCATTTTTAATGTGTCAAACAAAAAGCACACGAGAAGGCCCCTAATAAATATTTTTTATTAAATTTCATTTTCTGCAGGAATTATGTTTTGTATTTAATGCAAGCTAAGAATCTAATTTTCTTAAAAATCTGTGCACAGTTTTTATGACAGGCAGGGTGTAGAGAAGCAGCCACACGGTGTGTGGAAATGAAGGGCTTCTGCTCTGCCCCCACCTCCTGGGGAGTTCACTCTCCTTGCAGGTCTGGGTCTCCCAGGGCTATGTCCTGTGCTCCCTCCTGCCCTGGGGGCCTGTGTTCCCTCTCGCTCTGGGGGCCTGGGCATGCTCCGCCCTGGTGGCCACCTGCCAGTGACAGTGAGGACACTGGACCAGTGGGGCTCCCTGCTGTTGGCAGCAGGATCAGCATTTCTGAGTCCCGCTGCTGCCTCCTGCAGGGTGCCACCTCCCACGGGGTGCCCACCTGCACCCTCATCCCGGCTCTCCGAAGCCCCTCCAGGGCTACCAGTGCAGCTCCAGGTTTCTGCTCTCCGTTTTCAGAGCGAGGTTAAAGGCAATGCTTTGTTTTCGGCCGTCATTCTTCCCCTGGGTTGCTGGCACTGGATGCCATCCAAGCAAAGGGTGCTCCCTCTGGCCTCTCCCTGGAGGAGCGCTGCAGCCGCATTTGCCAAATCAAAGAGCAATTCAATCTCTGAATCACTTTCTCAGACAGTCAGCAAAGGCCTTCCAGAGCCATTCTCTCTGCACACAGAGACATCCTCCTGACCCTCCCCGTGGGAGCCAAGGCCGGAGCCTCAGCAGAAGCAGGGACAGCTCTGACCACATGGGGGCGCACGCGAGGTGCCACGGGTGGGGCCAGCCGCAGGGCCCAGGGTGCGAGACCTGACATTTCCCGCCTCCAACAACTTCTCCCGAATCCTTCTTAACTCATCACTGCAACCTAACCTCAGCCATAAGCACAAGACAAAAAGAGGATTCTCTGGAACACTTTGCATCTTACATGTAGACAACTTAAGTTTCTATTAACTTACCTTCTGACACTGACTGGCTACTTTGTGTGAGTGTCTGTGTGAGCTTCTGTGTGAGTGTGTGAGCGTCTGTGTGAGTGTGTGAGCGTCTGTGTGAGGGTCTGTGTGAGTGCCTGTGTGAGCTTCTGTGTGAGTGTGTCAATGTCTGTATGAGCGTCTGTATGAGTGTGTGAGCGTCTGTGTGAGTGTGTGAGCGTCTGTGTGAGTGTCTGTGTGTCTGTGTGATATTCTGGTGAGTGTGTGAGTGTCTGTGTGAGTTTGTGAGCTTCTGTGTGAGTGTCTCTGTGAAATTCTGTGTGAGTGTGTGAGTGTCTGTGTGAGCGTCTGTGTGAGTGTGTGAGCATCTGTGTGAGTGTGTGAGTGTGTGTGAGTGTGTGAGCATCTGTGTGAGTGTGTGAGCGTCTGTATGAGTGTGTGTCTGTGTGAGGGTCTGTGTGAGTGTGTGAGTGTGTGAGCGTCTGTGTGTCTGTGTAAGTGTGTGAGTGTCTGTGTGAGCATCTGTGTGAGTGTGTGAGCGTCTGTATGAGTGTGTGAGGGTCTGTGTGAGTCTGTGTGAGTGTGTGAGCGTCTGTGAGTGTCTGTGTTAGTGTCTGTGTGAGTGTGTGAGAGTCTGTGTGAGTGTGTGAGGGTCCATGTGAGTGTGTGAGTGTCTGTGTGAGTGTGTGAGCGTCTGTGTGAGCATCTGTGTGAGTGTGTGAGCGTCTGTATGAGTGTGTGAGCGTTCGTGTGAGTGTATGAGTGTGTGAGTGTCTGCGTGAGTGTGTGAGCATCTGTGTGAGCGTCTGTGTGAGTGTGTGAGCGTCTGTATAAGTGTGTGAGCGTTCGTGTGAGTGTATGAGTGTGTGAGTGTCTGCGTGAGTGTGTGAGCATCTGTGTGAGCATCTGTGTGAGTGTGTGAGTGTCTGTGTGAGCGTCTGTGTGAGTGTCTGTGTGAGATTCTGTGTGAGTGTCTGTGTGAGCTTTTGTGTGAGTGTGTGAGCATCTGTGTGAGTGTGTGAGTGTCTGTGTGAGCGTCTGTGTGAGTGTCTGTGTGAGTGTCTGTGTGAGATTCTGTGTGAGCGTCTGTGTGAGTGTGTGAGCATCTGTGTGAGTGTGTGAGCATCTGTGTGTCTGTGTGAGTATCTGTGTGAGTGTCTGTGTGAGCATCTGTGAGTGTGTGAGTGTGTGAGCGTCTGTGTGAGTGTCTGTGTGAGTGTCTGTGTGAGTGTCTGTGTGAGTGTATGAGTGTCTGTGTGAGTGTCTGTGTGAGTGTGTGAGCGTCTGTGTGAGTGTGTGAGCGTCTGTGTGTCTGTTTCAGCGTCTGTGTCAGCGTCTGTGTGAGTGTCTGTGTGAGTGTGTGAGCGTCTGTGTGAGTGTGTGAGCGTCTGTGTGTCTGTTTCAGCGTCTGTGTCAGCGTCTGTGTGAGTGTCTGTGTGAGTGTGTGAGCGTCTGTGTGTCTGTTTGAGCTTTAGTGTGAGCATCTGTGAGTGTGTGAGTGTCTGTGTGAGCGTCTGTATGAGCGTCTGTGTGAGTGTGTGAACATCTGTGTGAGTGTGTGAGCGTCTGTGTGAGTGTCTGTGTGAGTGTCTGTGTGAGTGTGTGAGCGTCTGTGTGAGTGTGTGAGTGTCTGTGTGAGTGTGTGAGCGTCTGTGTGAGCAGACAGACTCTCTTGGGGGGGGAGGTAAGCTGAGCAGAGCAGGAGAAAGGAGAAGGACATGGCAACTGCTGCAGACTGCCCTACAGAGACAGGAGGGTTTTGGTGGGAAAACTTTACGCCATTTCCTGGGTTAGGATGAGCTAAAATGTAGGTTAAAAAATCAGGAAACATTTGCATGTTTTGTGGCATAACTAAGCCTGATTCCTTTGTAACCTCACAGCTCAGTGCTGTTAATCACTGTCCAAAAGGTGCGGCCAAAGGCCTTGTCAGAGCTCAGCTCCTGTGGCCCGCGGGGAGAGGGAGAGCAAGTCTCTGCCTGTGCTGCCTCTCTCTCTCTCTGTGTCTCTCTTTCTCTTGCTGAATGGCTGCAGGATGTCTGCTCTGGCCTCACCCTCAGCCTTGGAGAACCCACCATTTCCCTAATGCTAAGCCATCGTCTCACCTGCCTTTGCTGTGAGGAGTGGAGCTGTTCTCCCTGTAATTACATCACACAGCACCCCGTGGCAGTGACCCAGAACCCCGTGGCAGTGACACAGCAAATGTGGCAGTGACGCAGCACCCCGTGGCAGTGACACAGCAAACCGTGGCAGTGACACAGCACCCCGTGGCAGTGACACAGCACCCCGGGGCAGTGAGGCAGCACCCCGTGGCAGTGACACAGCACCCCGGGGCAGTGAGGCAGCACCCCGTGGCAGTGACGCAGCACCCCGTGGCAGTGACACAGCACCCAGTGGCAGTGAGGCAGCAAACCGTGGCAGTGACACAGCAAACCGTGGCAGTGACACAGCACCCCGTGGCAGTGACACAGCACCCCGGGGCAGTGAGGCAGCACCCCGTGGCAGTGACACAGCACCCCGTGGCAGTGAGGCAGCAACCCGTGGAGAGCACCGGCTCAGAGCAGCTCAGGGCCAGAGGCCGGGTGCAGGGGGGCGGGCAGGTGGCACAGCCTCTCCCAAGGCCATGCTGGTGCCCAGGGCCGCCTCCATCACCAGGCAGGGGCAGCAGGAGGGGTGGGATGAGGTGGGGCTCTGCTCCATCAGAGCCTGGTCTCACACTTTCCTGACAGACAGAGAACCCAAGTCATAATTCTGAGAGAGACCAGGTCCTTCCCAATGGCTCGTCACAACCTCCCAGGGGAGGCCTGGGTGTCTGAATGTGGACATCCTTCCTTTTCACCAATTTAGGAACCCTAAGGGTCCCTGGAGTCCCGGTCAGGCCTGAGTGTGCAGGTGACCTGGCCGCCTCTCTCAGTGAGAGCGGAGAGGCAGGCGAGGGACGGCCCCCAGGAGCCTGTCCCAGCTCAGAGCCCTCTCCAGCGCCTGTTGCAATGGCGTGCCCCAGGCATCGGCCTGCATGTGTGATAATGACCTCCAGGCCAATACGGCCCTGCTGTAGCCGCCCACCTGTGACTCCATGGGGAGGGTGACCCAGGCGCTGCTCGGTCAGTGCATCTGCGGAGCTCCTGCCACGCTCAGTCAGAGCCTGGCGCTTCCGCTGGTCCTGAGCCGCAGGCGTCCCTGCACACGAGACCCCTGCACACTGCGGGCCTTCACGCCCTACAGCTGTAATAAGATAATCATGTCTTCTGCCTCCTGACACAGTCTGGTCAGACAAACTAGACAAATGCCTCAAAGTCAAATAGAAGTGCAAGAGGCCCTGGAGAGGGAGCCTCCCTCGGACCCTGGAGATGCGCATGAGTGGGGTGCACGCCGGAGAAAGCGGAGGCGGAATGTGACCGGGAACCTGCTCTCCAAGTAACGACTCACTTAACAAAGCCATGGACCCTTTTTTCCTGGAAAATGTGCTTACTCCCATTTTTTGTCAAATAGCATATATTTTTATTTTGCTTTTGAAATAGAATTTGTGTATCTTATGCACACAAAAAAATTGAATGTGTAATTATTTGCATTAATGTCTACCTTGTTTAACTAGGAAGCATAGGGAAATAATTCTCCATCCTGAGAATTGCAAACCACAGATGCTCATGAAGACAACCATAGCAAGTCCACTCACTGAACAAGACAGAAAGGAGGAGGAGGAGGCAGAAGAGGAAGATAAGATAAATGATGATGATGGTGACGATGGAGGAGGAATTGGAAATCAACCTTAGAGCAAAGTAAATAGTTATACATGACTTTTTGTCATGGCAAAGATCCATATAATTATTTCAAGAAGCTTGTGTGAGTCAATAATTATATTTCACAGTATCCCTTAAGTAGATATAATAAATCAAATTATGTAACTTGGAATATTTCCCATTAACTTATTTTGCTACTTTATTTTACTTTAAATTAAATTTTGATGGGTAGTGTCTCAATGTTTTGATTTGATTTTTCTCCTTTCCTCCTACTTTTAGTCTCTCTAAAACTCACACAGACACACTCACACACATACAAACACTCAAACAGATACACATATACACACACCCCCTCTTTTGCTTTCCCTTGAATTCTCTGGAAGAATTTGTTTTAAACAGAGAATGTCTTTGTACTGGTGCTGTCAGCCTGTAGTGAACCAGTGGCATCTGCATGGGACCTGAGGCCTGGAGGAGCCTGAGCAGCGGAGTGCAGCCTCTCCCTTCCACACAGGACCTGCATCACAAGCACAGGCTCTGCAGAGGCTGCCCGCTCAGGTTCATGTCAAAGTTCCTGCAGCAGCAACACCAAAGCCAGCAAATACGGAAATAATGGTCAGTGAGGGGTTGGTTAAAGGTGATTGTCTCATTCTACCATTTTTAGGAAGATTACCTAAGTTGTTTTTATAATTATCAGAGGCATTTACAAAAAATAACTTAGCCGAAATCGGTTTGGCTCAATGGATAGAGCGTCGGCTTGGGGACTGAGGGGTCCTGGGTTCGATTCTGGTCAAGGGCATGTATTATACTTTGGTTGCAGGCATATCCCCAGTAGGGGGTGTGCAAGAGGCAGCTGATCAATGACTCTCTCTCATCGATGTTTCTAACTCTCTATCCCTCTCTCTTCCTCTCTGTACAAAATCAATAAAAAAATATATTTAAAAAAATGAATAAATAACCTAAATTAAGTTTTGTTTATATTCTTATATAAAATAAGCTAGATTTAGTTTTGCATAGGTAGCTTACCTGGTTTCATCTGTTCAGGTAATTCTCAAGTCCAGTCTCAGTTTTGGATTTTATTTAACAATCTCCCTTTTTGGCAATTCTCTCAGCAAGCTGTGCGTCTGACCCAGTGGCACGGTGCCACTCTGTTACCGCTGCTGTGGCCAGGCTGAGACTCAGGCAGCGCTCCCAGGGCCGAGGGGCAGGACCAGGACCGAAGGTCACGTGGGCACTGTCCCCGCAGGGACGGGCTGCACTCAGATCACGGAGCTCTTCCCGGGTCCATCCTGAGGGATATAGTCTGACATGTGGCTGCTGTCAGAAGGATGCAATGCAGAAGAGAGGTCATCATGATGAGTAGCAGTAGAATCGCCAAGGATGAAAAATCCCCCTAAGCAGAAATTCCCAGGAGCCAAGATTCAACCAATTAAATAAATCCAATTGGTTATAATAAGATTCAAGTCTTATCTTTCTAAGTCAATGTACACTTTTGGGGACAATGTGTAACGGGGTTTTCCTTTCCTCTTGGTTATTTACCTTAGGCACATGGCATGTTAGCAACCACATGTCCTCCTTCGGACAGGACGAGTACCCGATGTTCATTGTAGGAAGCCATGCTACAGGTGAGCTGACACCTAAATTAAGTCTCGATGTGATTTCAGCAATCCGGGAGTTTAACAAAAGGCATTGCTATAGCAACAAAAGAGAAACAAAGCAAATTATACATTTCTTTTCCGAGTTGGGAGAGCAGCCTGTTGAGAAAATGTCCAGCTTTGAGGCAACAGCATGGCAGCAGGTGGCTGAGAATGGCAGCCAGGCTGGTGGCTTCCCTGGTTGCAGAGCAACTGCCCTGATGACGTCATCTGGGAGCAGCTGAACTTTCCTGAGCGGCTCCTCCAGCAGCAGCAGGAAGGCTGGCCACACCCCACCTCTGTGGTGAGTCCTCTGAGCCTGCAGTGGGTACAAAAGCCTGAAGACGGTCAGCAGGACGAGGATCCGGTCATGCATCCACTACAGTTTTCTATTGAAACAACTTCTTATAGTTATCCGTTGTTATCAAAGATATTTGCAATAAAATTAATTTGTTTGTGAAATAATTCTAGTCTTACTAAACTTGGCTTGATTATTTACATAAATGTAGTTTGAACAGTGACTCTGTGTGTATTCTGTAATATGACATTTCAGTCAGAGCGGGGGTGATATCCAACAGGTTTTACTGGCTCCACCATCCAGCCTTTGTGGTTGTGTAGTTGCCTGGCCACTTGTAAGATAGAACCTTCAGTCACTTAGCCTAACAGCCATACTAAGGTCCTGTGTAACTGTGTTCTATCCCAGAACAGCACATTCCTACTGAAATTATATAAACACACATAGTGTCCTAAAAACAGGACTACTTAATAAGAGTTTCTGAATTTTGAAGGGATCAGGTAAGAGAAAAAGTTAATATTTTATTTTTTGTTGACAAAATTACACTTTAGCCAACTATTATAACCGTAGGTAGCTTAACAGGGAAGAGAAAGTGGGATTCTTTAACTCTGGAAAACAGAACATTAAAGAACCAGAATGTTTAAAATAAAATATAAAACCTATAATAATCCACACCGTCTGTTCGGCGGCCGGGATGAACTCTGCTGCTTGCTCACAGGTTGGCTGCTTAGTCATCCATCCCGTTAGAAAGTCTCACCCCGGCTGGCGGGTCCCAGCTCGCCAGCCCGTGTGCCCGGAGCACCCAGGGCGCTCCGCGGAGCCCCTCGCCGAGGAAGTGGCTCTGCCCCGGGGGTGGAGGGTGCTTTCGGAGAAGAAGGGAGAGGGAGACAGTAACTGCCTGTGGAGGACAAAAGCTGAAAATAGCCATGGCTAGAGGTCTGGTCAGAGCTAAACCCCCCCCCACACACACACAGATACACACACACACACACACAGATATACACACACACACACACACACACACACACACACACACACACGGATGGGGCAACAGATAAGTAAATTTGGTTATTTCTGTAATATACAGAATTTTAAGAGAATAGTTGGAATTATGACAGAACATTATGTCAGGATATATCTATTTAATTTTATTTTTTTAGAGAGAAAAGGGAAGAGATAGAGAGAGGGATAAAGATTTAACTTCATAACCTGGCAGATTTAACCTCATAACTTAAAATTAATTTTCCATAAACCTCCTGCATGCCTTCCAGCCAGGGATTGAACCCCCACCTATGTATATGCCCTGACCAGGAATCAAACCCACCACCTCTTGGTATGCGGGATGACACTCCAGCCAACTGAGCCACACCAGCCAAGGCAGATGTATCAGATTTTTTTAGAATTTCATATATATTTTTTTATCAGTATGTGTGGGCTGCCTTTATTCCCCCCCCCCCCCAGGTTGTGACATACCTGCTGTTCTGCCCACCTGCCTATTGTCCGAGCAGGGGCCAGGCCCTCTCTCCGGAGCCCCAGCCTGGTCCCCTTCCCAGAGCAGGGGCAGCGGGAGGGAGGATGCAGGAGCAGTGGGCAGAGGGTTACTCTGGGGAGGGAAGCTCAGATCTTGTCTACTGACTTCTCCCTCTCAGATCCCACAATTTCATATAATTTCTGAATAATTATTTTAATGATATGTACCCAATCAAGTTTGCTCTAAGGTTAAACATTATTTTTTGGCAGTGATTTAATATATTAAATTAACCTAAATAATTAACATTCTCTATTTATAAGAAAAGAGAGCAACTCTTCTGATATCTTCCAGGATACCTCTATAAAATCTCAAAGTTAGTTCAAGGACCAGGAGATTTTGTTTGGAAATTAATTTGCAGAAGCATGTAACAATGTCAAAAAGTTTAAAGCATTTGATCAAACAGGATCACAGGTCACTGTGAAAGAATATTTGGTTAGCCATTAAACTAAAGTGACAATCGAAAGATTTTAAAGGCAAACACAATGATAAAAACATAGCTCTTTTAATAGGGAAAATACTGTGTTTTTCTAAATAATCAAAGACCTGGTAAAGGAAATATGAAGCAAAAAAAATATTTTTATAAGACTCAGAATCTTTGTTTCTGAGGCAGATTATATTAAATGTAAAAAAAAAAAAAACACACCTTTTATAATTGTTTATTAATAACAGACCAGTAATCTAAGAAATTTGTCATTTTAACAGAGTAAAAATTAAACTCTAGTTTCCATCAGTACATGTCTGAGCTCACATTAAAAAAACACACATAGCTTTTATAAATAAATCTTTAAAATTGTGGCAGATTTTACCTCATAACATAAAATTTATTTTTCATAAACCTTCAGCAACTTTCTGTATCTATTTTTGTTTTGTCTTATTTTCTTATTCCGGATTAAACAGTCATTTCATTTTAGACAACATTGCTCTCCTTTTCTTTAACAAATACACTTCCTATCACACTGTTGAAATAGAAAACTACTCCGTTGCCATCTTGCTATTTGGTATACACTTTGTTTCCCACTGCTCTGGTTTTATTTTTTCATATTGATTATAACTTTATTAGTCACTTTTGCTTTCCCGTGAAAACCAGGAAGTGGGCACTTGGGAGCTATCTCCACGCACCAGCACCCTGGTTTTAGCACGTCATTTAAAAATGTGCCCTTTTTTATAGTATAAACAGTATAAACTTTTAAGCTACTTGTTTTTAACAATTATGCTTAGATTGGACATTAATCAGCTAGCCGGGTGTTATTTTTCTTTTTGATAAAGTCTGTAACAGAGATGATGTGAGCTGATAGACTGCGTGTTGGCATTAGTGCCCTGCAGGCGCAGAGGCAGTCTCACCAGGATGGCTGGCCGAGGTCGTTCCTGGCCCTTACTCTGCTCTAAAGTTGGTCATTACAGAGGACATCCCTCAGGTCTGGCGGGCCAAAGGGAGCACCGGGTGCCACGCGGTCCCATCCCTGGTCTTGTGATCCTGTAGCCACTTCACTCATCGTGTTCTTCTGCTTCATGCACAGCTTGCTCCATCCCCCATGCCCACCTCTCAGGCAAAACAGATGTTTCTCAAGGTCAACCAAGACCTCTTCTGGGTAAAGGCCATGGGTATTTCTCAGTCTGTTTCTTAACCTCCAAGACAGCTGAGTCCATGCTAACAACTCCCTCTTTAAGATCCTGTCGGCTTCCTTCTCATCTCTGTGGCCCTTTATGGGGCTTCTCTGCTGAGCCCTCTTCTCTGTGCAAAGGATGGGCTCACACAGGACTAGTTAGCTCCTCCTCTTCTCTCACAGTCACACTGTCCCTGGGAGGTAGTTCCTCCGCCCTCTGCCTTCAGCGTCAGTCCCCAACACAAGGCTCTATGCTGGTTTCCTTCCAATGTTTACCTCTTGAGGCATTTGCAAATGGGGCAAGACCAACTGAGTATTTCACCAGACAATCAAACACATTGAGGGTGCCCAGCCTCTGCCTACACATTTCTTCCTGCTTTGGTATGGCTCTCAGTGCTCTTTCCTCTCCAGATGAAGTGCATGGACCTCAGTGCCTCAGTTATACGGTCCTCCCTCAGCCCTCCCTGACAGACAGGCATGTTTACCTTTGCACTGGATCCTCGTCCCTCCCACCTCCCCATCATGGTACCAGGCACAGTGTTATGAAGAACTTCGGTTTTCTTTCTGACCTGACTCAGTGAGAACCTGCCATCCTGTCATAGGCAGGCTAATATTTACTGTTCTTCATAGACTTACCATCCTCTAGTCTAATATATTATACTAGAGGCCCAGTGCATGGATTCATGCACCAGTTGGGGTCCCTCAGCCTGGACTGTGCCCTCTCACAATCTGGGACTCCTCGGGGGATGTAGCAGTGCTCAAAGTGGCAGGCAGCCAGGGAGGAGCCTGAGCTGGGCTAGGTGCTCAGCACTTAACGCTCCTAACCCCTCACTGCTGGCTCCTACCCACTTGCTGCTCGCTCCTGAGCACTCTCTGCTACCTCCTTAGCACTGCAGCAGAGGCGGGAGAGGCTTCCACCACTGTTGCTAGGCTCACCTACCATGAGCCCAGCTTCTTTCTGAGCAGCCCTCCTACTGTGGGAGCACACTGACCATCAGGGGGCAGCTCCTGCATTGAGCATCTGACCCCTGGTGGTCAGTGCACATCATAGTGACTAATCATTCCATTGTGATGGTCACTTAGGCTTTTAGATAGATAGATAGATAGATAGATAGATAGATAGATAGATGATAGATATTTACATATTGATTTCTCTATGTTATCGTAACCAAAATGTCACAACAATAAAAACAGGAATATACTTTTCTGTTCTGCTTTTGCTATTTGCTCAATGCCTTTTTATAGTAGATTACACAATTCATAATTGCTTAAAAGATTTAACCAAAAATGTAATTAATAATATCCTAAATTAAAGTGAACATATATTAATTTAATATTACTGTTTTCAGCAGGTTATTTTATGGAGTGGACTGAGATAGTTACTGCACTTCAGGAAATGATAGAGCATATCTAAAATCCATGCATATATTTCTTTGCTAAAACCCATGAATATATTGTTAAAATATTCATGGTGACCATGCACCTTTCTTTACCTCTCCATGTTTCTCATGACCTTCATATGTTAATATAGGGCTTCACAGGGTTCCTCCAGAAATGTGTGCTCTAGCTCATCCATGGATAGCTGTAAACATAACCAAAGCTGTCACCATAAATGTGCTTGCATTTTTTCCTATTTTCATTTCTATATATGCAATCTTAGCCCATTAAGTCATAATGCTATTTGAGAGTTTGATGCTGTCATTAGAAGACCAACATTGCATTTCTCTTTCCTTTGATTCTACTGTGATATGAGGAACCACACTTTACACTATAGTAATTAGTAGGAATCTGGGTGAAGCTCATGCTGACCTTCTCAAGGCCAATTTCGATCTAAGTCAAAGTCTAGCAATCATCTGGATAACAGTCTTACACAACATTTTCATCTCCTTGAAAGATTTCCCAAAGGAGTAGGAAAGGGCTCAAAAAAAAAAAAAAAAAAAAGACAAGTACACATCGGCCATCATTTCTTTCAGGAGAGTACGGAGTGGAATACCAGGAAGGCCTGAGATTTACTGAAAGAAATCAAAACAGAGCTGTGAGGCAGCACAAGTCTCCTTGGCTGTTCCTGTTTTTGTGAGTGGTTGTCAGGCTGCAATGGACCACAGCTTGTGGAAAGGCAGTGCCTAGACTTTGCTCCCATAGATATCAGTTATCGTGTGTTCTGGGTTTGGGATGTAGCCTTGGTAGCTATTATTCATTAGTCAATATAATAAATTAGTCACTGACATCCCACTGACTAAAAAAATGCGTATTGAGTATTTGTGGCCTTCACTGGGAAACAAAGATGGATAACACAAACTTTCTGTCATTTGCTGAGAACCAGATGAGGTACACAGATGTGTTAAGAAGCAATTTCTTAAAAGGATGTGTTCAAGATAAAGTGTTCTCATAGCAACAAGGCCAGGGTATTGAATTGATTAGTGGCATTGGGAAGGCAACTGAGTTTCAATTGAGTCTACAAGGAGGAGAAGCAGTTTACCAAGCAATTAAAGAAATACTGAGTGACTTTCAGACAAAGGAGCACAATGAATATCACCCTTTATCTTTCCACTAGGAGCCTGGTGCATGGATTCATGCACCAGTGGGATCCCTCAGCCTCGCCTCCATGAATTGGGCTGAAACTGGCTCTCTCTTATCCCCCAAGGGGTCCCGGCTTGTGAGAGGGCACAGGCCAGGCCAAGGGACCCCAATGGTGCATGATCAGGGCTGGGAAGGGACAGGGGGAGGGCTCCAGGGCATGTCTGGACCACCTCACCCTCTTCTGATCAGCTGGATCCCAGCAGAAAGCTAAACTACCAGTTGGAGTGTCTGCTCCCTTGTGGTCAGTGTGCATTATAGCAACTGGTCGATGGTCAAATGAACGGTTGGACACTTGGCATATTGGCCTTTATTATTTAGGATAATTTATTCAGGATCGGGAGCATGTGATAAAAAAGAGGTGGTGAAGCTGGGCATGGTGTTAAAGGTAAGACGAGCTTGATTTAAAACATTACCATTTATAAGATGTTGTTTAATTGTTCAGATATACCATTTTCATAGTTAATATTTGTCCTAAATCCGTCAGGTTTTAAGCTCTATTTAAGCTAATCAATATAACACTTATCAATGTACTGGATAAACTAGAGAAGGAATGCTGATAGAGAAAGCATTTAGAAGTCTATTGTAAGAATATCAACAAGACATACTGTAGGTTTTTGAGTATTGCAGTCCTGCCATGTGTGATGAGACAGAATGGAGAGGACCTGATAAATAATTGCTAGGACTTGGAGGAACGGAGAGGAACTGAGAGTGACAGTGAGGCTTCTCTCCAGGGAAGAGAGAAAGTCATCTTGTGAAATGACATCAAGAATTAGAGGACATAAATGGAGAGGGAGCAGAGAAGATAATAGAATTCTGGCCTTGCTAAGTTTGAAGACTTGACAGAAAATCTAGGCCGGTCTGCTCAAGTTGAAGAGAAGCTGAACTGAGGATCAGTCAGTCTTCAGGTTCACTGGTCTGTAGATAGTTCCAGGCCATGGAAATGATGATTTTCCCCAGACAGATGACAAAGCAAGTGTAGGAGAGAACTGTCATTGGATTAAAAAAAAAAAAAAAAAAAAAAGGTTTTGTGTTAATAACTACACCAATGGCTACTGCTCAGTTCTAATTTTAACAGATATTTCCAGCACAGACGATGTAGTTACTTTTTCTTTGGAATGGTTTCTTCAGAATTATTTCTTCACTGTGCTATTTTTCCTCGCCCCTACCTAGTGACTAACTGAGAATCTACCTCATGCAACTCAAATGCCATCAAAATCTCTTTTAGTGACAAAGCCTAACAAGCAGCTGCCAGGCAGAGAGGCAGGCTGAAGTAGATCTTGGGCCTTTGCTGACCTGCCTTTGAGCTCATTGCTGGTGTAAGTCAGCCTTGGTCTTATGCCCAGCAGAGGCAGCCACAAACTGTGGAACTCTTGGCAGCTGTTGTCCAGGCAGAGTCTGACATTGGCCTGCAGCAGAGTCCTCTCAAGAGGCCCCAGAACAAACACACTCAGTTGCCAGGTTCAGACAACATCAGAGCAGGATCCAGTTAGCTGCATAAACATCACATCCAAAGGGATATCTTGCCAGGCACCAAAATCTGCTGAGGCAAGCTCCACTTTCTGTGGCCAGCACCTGCAGAGCAGCACATACACTGTAGTCAGGGTTGATTCACATAGTCAGCTAGCCTGAGGGTTGACCCCATGCACAAACAGATCAATAGCAATCAAGAATCAATTATAACAGGGGACTCACATAACCCACACAAGGGACATTCAGGGAGCACCCAATTCAGAAGCTCAAAGGGACTGCACCACAGAGACTCACAAAACACCTACTATGTAAGACCACCCAATCAAGACTGAGAGACATAGAAAATCTACCTAATACATAGAAACAAGCACAAAAAGACAACCCAAAGGGGACACAAAGCATCATGTCCCAAGTGAAAGAACAAAAGAGATCTAAATAAAATTGGAGGCAAGAAATTTATCAGATATAGATTTCAAAAAATGATTGTAAGGATACTCAAAGAACTTAGTGAGAACTTTAACAGCATGAAAAGGGACATAGAAACCACAAAAAGAAACAGTCATAAATGAAGAATACAATAGCTGAGTTAAAGAGTACACTAGCAGGAATAAACAGTAGGTTAAATGAAGAGGATTGAATCAGTGATTTGGAAGACAATGTAGCATAAAACACCCAATCAGAGCAGAAAAAAAAAAAAAAAAAAAAAAAAAAAAAAAAAAACTTTTTTAATGAGGATAGTTTCACCCTAGCTAGTTTAGCTCAGTGGACAGAGTGTTGGACCATGAATCAAAGGGTTCCAGGTTTGATTTCAGTCAAGGGCATGTACCTTGGTGGTAGGCTCCTCCTTGGCCCAGGCACTGGTTGAGCCTCATGCAGGAGGCAGCCAATTAATGTATTTCTCTTACATCGATATTTCTCTCTGTCTTCCCCTCTCTTTTTCCCTCTCTCTAAAAATCAATGGGAAAATATCTTTGGTTGAGGATTTTAAAAAATGAGAATAGTTTAAGTAAGGAACTTTTGGGACAACATGAAGTATCCTATATAATAAAGAGGTAATATTCAAATTGACCCTCATCCCCTCACATCACAAGATGGCTGCTGCCATGTTATCACAAGATGGCTGCCCCCACATCATCACAAGATGGGCGCCCTCATGTCATCATAAGATGTCCACCCCCACGTCATCACAGAAGGCCATCCCCACATTGTCACAATATGGTCAGCAGGGGAAGGCAGTTGGGGGCAACCAGGCCTTCAGTGGAGAGCAGTTGGGGGTGATCAGGATAGAAGGGGAGAGCAGTTAGAGGTGATCAGGCCAGCAAGGAAGCAGTTACATGTCAATTATGCTAGCAGGGGAGCAGTTAGGTGTCAATCAGGCCAACAAGGGAGTGGTTAGGCTATCAGACTAGCATGGGAGTGGGTAGGAGTAATCAGGCAGCCAGGCATGTGAGTGGTTAAGAGCCAGCAGTTCAGATTGTTAGAGGGAAGTTTGACTGCTGGTTTAGGCCCAATCTGGGATTGGGCCTAAACTGGCAGTCAGACATTCCCCAAGGGGTCCCAGATTGGAGAGGGTGCAGGCTGGGCTGAGAGACAGTCTCCAGTGCATGAATTTTGTGCACCAGGCCTCTAGTATCTATATCATAGAAGTATCATAAGAAGAAGGCAGAGAGTGAGGGATCAAAAAGTAATAATGACCAAACTTCCCTAACTGGGGAAGAAAATAACCTACAAGTCCAGGAAGCACAGAGAGTCCCAAACAAGAGGAACCCAAAGTGGTCCATGGCAAGACACATCATAATTAAAATGGCAAAGGTTAAATCAAAGAGTGAATCTTAAAAGCAGCAAGAGAAGGAACTCCAATAAGACTATTAGTTGGTTTGTCAACAGAAACATTTTAGGCCATAAATAATTGGCATGAAATATTCAAAGTGGTGAAAAGCAAGAACCTACAACCAAGACTACTTTATACAGAAAGGTATTATTCAAAATTGAAGGACGAAATAAAGAGCTTCCCAGACAAGAAAAAACTAAAGAAGATCACTACCACCAAACCTATATTACAAGAAATGCTAAAGGATCTCCTTTAAGAAAAAGGGTAAAACAGCAGAGGAACATAGTAACAAAAAATAAAATGGTAATAAATACATACCTATCATTAATTATTTTAAATGTAAGTAGCTTAAGTGCTCCAATCAAATGACAGTAATTTGAATGGATAATTAAAAAAACCAACAACAAAAAACAATACCCATATACATGCTGTCTATAAGAGACCCACTTTAGAACAAAAGATACACACAAACTAAAAGTAAAGGCAGAGAAAAATATATTAATGCAAATTAAAATAAATTTTTAAAAGCTGAGGTAGCAAAACTTATATAAGACAAACTGAGACTTTAAAACAAAGGCTATAATGAGAAACCAAAAAGGGCATTACTTAATGGTAAAAGCATTAATACAACAAGAGGATATAACCCTTGTAAATATTTATGCACCTAAATATATAAAGTAAATCTTGATGGAAATAAGGAAGAGATCAATAGTAATAAAATAATAATAGGGTATTTTAACATCCCATTGACATCTGTGGATAGAACTTCCAGAAAGAAAATCAACAAGAAAATAGCAGCCTAGACCAGATGGATTTAATTGATATCTTCAGAGACTTTCATTCAAATGTACATTCTATTCAAGTGCACATGTAACATATTCTAAGATAGACCATACATTAGAACACAAAACAAGACCCAATACATTTAAGAATATTGAAATCATATCAAGTAACTTCTCTGATTATAATGATTTGAAACTAGAAATCAATTGCAAAAAAAACTGAAATACACAATAACACATTAAGGTAAATAACAAATTGCCAAAGAACGAAGGGATTAACAGAGGTCAAGGGGGAAAAATACCTTGAAAAAAAATAAAAATGAGAATGTATAGCATCCATCTTATATAAAAACTACTGTTTGAAATTTTAACCCTGCTATTTTGGCTTTTTTAAACACTTGCTTGCTTAAATAAGGAAAATAAGACTACTCCCATTCCAGAGAGGCCATAAACGATGCCCCAGACAGAGTTGTCAGTGCTGGCACCTTGAGATACGGTCTCATGGCTCCTTACCAGCACACAGGCCTTCTTTCTCAGAATGCCTGGAAGTCTCATTCCAAATTTGGGAGACAAAGAAGTTCAAAAGGTATAAATATGGAAAACTTCCTCTATGTCGGGGCTCAGAGATTTGAGAAATACCTCCCTCTGGGCCCTCTCGAATGAAGACTCCTAATTAATTGGCTCATTAAGGCATCTCATATCTATCTCACTGATTTACCATACAACAAATGCAACAACCCAAAATCTATGGGACACAGTCCTAAGAGGAAAATTCATAGTATTCAGGCCTCCCTCGAAGAATAAGAAGTTACCATCACATATTCAACAAATAACATAAAATAAAAACAATATAAGTGTAATTTCAGTGTGGAAGGCAAGAGACCTGACTAGATCAACTTAATATTGTTTACTTGTGGTTTGGGTTTCAGACTGAGACTTAGAACAAATTAGCAAAGTGCTTCCTAATGATGACCGTGGAGGGAGTAAGAGTCAGACTGGTGCATCACTGGGCCATGGTTCTTACACAGGTCATGCAAGGTCATCGGCACCAGCATTACCTAGGACTTGCATCTCAGGGCAAAAACTGGCCGTTAGATTCTGGTTGCCTAAAACACTACGTCTTTGTAATGCTTAGGATTGCTGTGGTTTTAAAATGGTAGGCAGAATTCCTGGCTTTTGGTAGCAGAGACAAGGTGCTACGGATTCAGTAGGTTTGGAGCAATAGGTCCAGTTTATTCTAACTAGTGTAAGGGATGATGACTAATATCCTCCATGTTTTCCTGCTATCACCCTGAATCTTAGGAAATCTACTCGGAAAACAATTGCTCTTTCAAGACAATGATTTGGAGAAAAGCACTGGCTTTTACTTTCCAGGTATAGAAAACAATTAAACGTGAGCATAGAGAGTACAGATGTGCCAGTCTGTGTGTCGCCAGTGTTCCTCAGTCAGACTCTGAGCCACTGACTAGTGGGAGCGCTGAGGCCCTGAGCGCCATGGCCACTTCCACCCTGTGGAGAAGAGACCGCCTTACCTCACTGTCACCATTGCAGGGGCGGCTGAGACATGCTTGGGTGAGGTACAACCATCTTAGAAGCAAGGACTAGTGTGATGTAATAGTGATCAGGAGAGAAGCCCCTCGCCGCCTGTCTGCAGCCCGTGGCCCCTGCGGCCTGGCACCAAGCAGGTCTCAGTCCTCGCAGACCAAAGCTCCCCTTTACAACAAATGTGCTGTGATGTCCCCGTCTGACCCCCTGCACTGACACCTACAGCTCTGCGGTGTGGCAAAGAATTCACTTGCCTATGAGGGTCTGGCCTCTGCCCTCAGCTCCTGGCAAAAAGTCTCTGAGTCCTGGCCCTCCTGCCTAGCAGGGTGTCTTTGCCTGGAGGCTTGGAGCCTCACCAAATATTCACAAAATAATGGGTGGGGGGGGGCCCGCAGGCAGCCAACCGTGTCTATGCGGCCAAGTCTCAGTAACACCTTTGGACCAAAGCTCGGCGAGCTCCTGGCTGGCGGTCCTGCATGTGTAGCCCCGCACCAGTCTGGGGGTGGGGTACCCCGCCTGGGCTCCAGGAGGGAACTGGAAGCTGCCAGCGGGCCTCTCCTGCTCCCTCTTTGCGCGCCCTCTCCTGGGCTGGTGCTGATTTGTCTGCTTTTCTGTAGTAAATTGTAATGGCGAGTGGCTAGATTTCAGTGAGGTCTGCGTCCCAGTGAATCATGAAACTGAGGGTGCACTTGGGACTCTAACTCTACAAACACATGACCACCAAAATATATCAACATAATGCCGTAGCAGTATTGGGTTGCACTGTATGAATCTGCTAATATTTCATAGCATTTAACGAATAAAATGTCAAATTCTAATGATCAACTTGTGACTAGATATGATAGATACATAATTACACAATAAACAATGCTCAGATACGGTCTCCTGGAGGACATACACAATGAAGCAAACAAAGGCTCTCTGTTTATGTGAATGTGTTTGGATTTAAGAGAAGACCGTGGAGGCTCCCAAATGAGAGACCTGGGCAATGAAAACCCAGGACAGGCAGAGATTAGATAGAATCTAACGTTAGGAAAAGTCATTACAGGATCCATTGCATATCATAAAGCAAAAAGAGAAATGCTCTTAACTGAAGTGGGGTAAGAAGCCAAGGCAGATTCTAAGCTGGTGACACGGAAAGGGTGGACAGTGTGAAATTCAGACACACGCCCCAGCCTACCTGCGGAGCCGGTTCAAATCCAGGCCCTGTGCTCCGAGGGCTTATTCCGGGACTTTTCCCGCACGGGGCCACGTGTTGGGACCATAGCCCTCAGCTGGGAAAAGCAAGCGAGAGCAGAAGAAAGGGAGCCAGGAGGACACGAAGCGATGAGAGGGAGAGCTGGGAGACCAGTCAGAGGACAAGCCCGAGATGGTCTGTGGTGCCCTGTCCACCACGTGGGGTGTTCGTTACAAATGCACGACCTAAATGACGCAAAGCTCGCTGCAGGGCGACACCCCGAGCCCTGGCTCCGGTGCTTCTGGGATCGGGGATTGGGCTCTGCCTGCTGAAGGGACCTCATGTCTCCCTCAGACACGCGTTTGCTGCGCCCAAGGCACTGAAATCCTCTCAGCACACTCAGGGCTGGGGCTGGAGCTGAAGAAGTAATTCAATTTCCTTCCAAACGGGGGGTGGGGAACAACTAGATGCAAAATCTTCCCTAACTGTACCAATTGAAAGATATTTTAGTCTCAGTGTCACTTTTATTTTTAACTTATTGTACTTCCTACAATGTTCATCACATTCTTTGGTGATTTTAGATGAATTAGTGAGCTGGCCTGGAGGACTCAGGTGACAGAGATCTTTAAGAGCGTTCTTTATGGTATTAAGTAGTGCCAGACTGAGCAAGGTTCCTAGGTCAGAACCTGTGTCCCTCTGGTGCTCCCAGCGCCTATGCTCCTGCAATAACCTACAGCTGCTCATCGGAACAGCGGCTTTCTCTGAGTATACAACTACCAGCATTTCTTCTTCTTCTGGCTTTCTAAATGTTAGACTATTAGTATGTACAGAAACAAAACATGTTTTTGTTCTTCTTTTAAATCATACCTCTCTGCCAAATTTTATTATATAGAAGTTCAATAAAATTGCAGCTGAAATAGAAAAGTAATAATAATAATCCTATATAATAAAGAATTGTCATCACGCACTTGCACCTTTGTGCCCTTGCACCCTTGTGCCCTCGAACTGGGGCTTGGGGACCTGAGGCCATGCCCTCTGCCCTGGCACCAGGCTGGGAGACTTGAGGCTGTGCCCCCTGCCCAGTGAAGCTAGACGGGAAACCTGAAGCTGCATCCCCCAGCGGGGCTTGACTGTGGACCTGAGACCATGCACTGGGCCAGGGGACCTGAGGCTGTGTCTCCCGCCCCGTAAAGCTTGTTGGGGAATCTGAAGCTGTGCTCCCCATTGTGCGGGGCTTGATGGGGGTGTAGTCAGCCTGGTCTGGGTCTCATGCAATTTTGAGGTGCATGTGGGTGGGTGGGGACTTGATTCTGGGTCCCGTGGTGCACCCCAGATTCTGACAGGAGGGAGATTTTCATATACATTCTACTAATTTTCCTTCATCTCTGACACTTCTATTTTAGAGAAAGGGCAAATAGCAATCTATACTAATAAAAGAGAAAGATTCAAATTGACTGTACCTCCAGGATGTCCACCAGCTAATCAAGAGTGAGTATGCAAATTAATCCAACAAAGATGGTAATGCAGAGGGAGGCCAGACTTCAGCTTAAGCCCACTCTCCACTTGGGAAGTGGGCCTAGGCTGTCAGTAGGACATCCCCTGAGGGCTCCCAGTCTGTGAGAGGGAGCAGACTAGGCTGAGGAACCATCCCCCAGGGTACGAATTTCATGCACTGGGCCCCTAGTCCTATATAATAAAAGCCTAATATGCTAAGTGTCTAGACGTCCAGTCAGCTATTCAACCAATCAAAGCATAGTGTGCTAATGATATGCTAAGGCCACTTATCCACTTGCTATGATGTGCACTAACCACCAGGGGCAGATGCTCCGACTAGTAAGTTAGCTTGATACTGGGGCCTGGTGGGTTGGAATTGAACAAGAACTGAGCTGGACACACCCTTGAGCTCTCTCACAGTCCCTCCCTGGCTGGCTAACTTTCCATGTCCCTCTCTGGCCCTGATCATGCACTAGTGGGGTCCCTCAGCCTGGCCTGTGCCCTCTCCCAATCCAGGGTCCCTCGAGGGATGTTGGAGAGCAAGTTTCAGCCTGATGGCAGAACAACTGGTTGCTATGATGCACAATGGCCACCAGGGGACAAACGGTCAATGCAGCAGCTGCCCCCTGGTGGGCAGTGTGCTCCCACAGGGGAGTGCCACTCATCCCGAAGCCGGGATCATGGCTGGTGAGCACGCGGCAGTGGCAGGAGCCTCTCCTGCCTCCATGGCAGTGCTAAGGATGTCCAACTGATGGCTTAGGCCCACTAAGCTGTCAGTCAGATATCCTCTGAGGGCTCCGGCCGGGCTGAGAGACCCTCCCCCGTCCCCTGAGTTCACTAATTCCATGCACCAGGCCTCTAGTTTGGCAAATCTTTCTGTGCTGATATGAGCACATTTCTATAAGATATGTTATTAGAGGGGAAAATGGAGAATATCCAGTAGGGCCCTATTGTGTAAAAAAATTCAAGTATATTTACCCACACACAGGAGTTGCTGCCTCGTGGAACAGGCTGAGTGCTGGTCTGGGAAGGCCAGCCACCCTGTCCCTGCTCTGGGCAGGAGAGGAGCAGGAACGGGCCGGCTCTCCCACACCCCAGCCCTCCGAGGGGGCCTCCTAGTCCGTGGCACAGACTCCCGGGACCCCAGGTCCACGCCGTGCCTTCAGGGTGGGTGTGAGGAGGCCAGCGTGGTTTCAGGAAGGACAGGCCTGGGTGCCGGCTGCCTGTCACTCTGTGGCTGCACCAGCACCACCACGCGGCAGAGCCAGGGCGGCGCCTCGCCCACAGCACCTCATCCGGCAAGCAGCTTTCAGGGATCTCTTCTGACTGTGTGACAGCAGAACCAGGTTTCTTCAGCTCACTGAGGTTCCGTAAGCCCAAGTATATAAAGCAAAAATATATGTTTTTCTAAAAATCCCTTTTGCTTAAAAATGGTAAAGTTTTATCTACAACTGACCCCTAACTACACAGTAAACAAATATCTAAACAATATAATTTCCAGTTGGTTGGCACTATGTATTATGGGTACCAGGATGGTCAGAGAACAGCCCTTTGGGAGGCCTGGGAGGTGGGCCGAGAGCCGGGGAGGAAGGAGGTCAGTGAGGATGGGGTACAGCCCCAGTCTGAGGGCCGAGGGAGCACGCTGCTCTGTGTAGTGAGGACAGAAGGTGGGCCTGGCTGGGGCGGGGAGGGTGGGGGGAGGGAGAGGTAGGAAGAGGGAGGGGGTCAGATGAGTCATTCAGTAGGGTAACTGAGGAGCATTTAGTAGACACTACTTACAAAGGTCTGGCCAAGTTAAGGAAAGCCAGAGTGGGATTACCGTATTTTCCAGCGTATAAGATGACTTTTGAAACGAAAAAAAGTCAACCAAAAATTGGGGGTCGTCTTATACATCGAGTATATCCCAAAAAACATCTCAATATGCTACTAAACGAATTTTCCAACTCAATCCCAAAAATCGTCTGGATATGCCGCTAAACAAATTTTCCAACTCGATCCCGCACCAATCACTGCAAGGCTGCTCGGACCGCCTCTCTAACTCAGCCAATCCAAGCAGGCTTTTTATGCATGCAAATTATACATGTTCTGTACCCGAAGCTACACTGTGTTCTAGTAAAAAGCCTGCTCAGATTGGCCAGAGTCAGAGAGGGGGTCTATTATAACCTTTGAACCTTTGCTTGTTGTGATTGGCTCACCGTGGTACATACAGTTGCAGCACAGGAACTTTCTGTGTAGCCAAAGCTGCTGTATCAGGACACATACAGTGAGTTAAAAGGTACCGTAATAGAACATTCTGTGTATAGCTAAAGCTACAGTACTGTATAACCCCGGCCTAAAAGATTAGTGGGTGTACAACAAATGGCTGGTAGAAAAGAACCCATCATGGCTCCAGCAAGAAGAAGGAAATTTGAAGCCTGTTTCAAACTGAAAGTTGTAAACTTTGCCAAGGAACACAATAACTGTGCTGCGGCAAGACAATATGGAGTAACAGAAAAGATGGTCCGAGACTGGAAAGCAAATGAAGATGCATTAAAGAGTATGCCAAGGAGTAAGTGTGCATTAAGAAGAGGCACCCCTTATTGGCCAGAACTTGAAAAGCACGTAGCAGACATGGTTCTTGAGCATCGTCAAAATGGTTATGTAGTGACACGAAACAAAATACGTATGTTTGCACTTCAGTGGGCCAAATCTAACCCAGATAACAGCAAAGGATTTAAGGCCACTGTGTCCTGGAGTACTAGGTTCTTGGAAAGGCACAATCTGGTACTGAGGCAAAAGACCAAAATTGCACAAAAATTACCTGCAGATCTTGACGGCAAAGTAAGTCTTTTCCATCAATATGTAATACAACAGCGCAAGAAACATGGCTATGCATTAAGTCAGATCGGAAATATGGAAGAAACTCCTATGAATTTCGAGATGGTTGGAAATAAACCTGTTAATCCAAAAGGTGCAAAAACAGTGTTAATTAAAACAACAGGACATGAGAAGTCCAGTTTTACAGCGTTTTCTGCAAGTTCTTCCTGTAAGTTTCTTTCCAGATGATGCCATCATTGTTAATGTTCTCTTACAGTGGTACTAGCATGTACAGCTGATGGAGCCAAACTAAGACCAATGATTATTTTTAAAAGAAAAACAATGCCGAAAATCAAGTTTCCTGTTGGAGTTTTTGTACATGTGAATGAAAAAGGATGGATGGATGAAGAAGGGGTAAAGCTATGGCTTGATAATGTATGGAGTAGGCGACCAGGTGGACTTCATCAAGAACGAAGCCTACTGGTGTGGGATATGTTCAGGGCTCATTTAACTACCAGCACAAAGAACAGGCTGGCAAGAATAAACACAGATGCGGTAGTTATTCCTGGAGGATTGACATCATCGGTACAGCCACTGGATGTGTGCCTAAACAAGCCATTTAAAGATCGCATTAGAGAACAGTGGAATGAGTGGATGGTTAGCAGCGAAAAGTTATTCACAAAAGGAGGAAACATGCGTGTGCCACAATTGGATGTTTTGTGTAACTTTGTCATAAAAGCCTGGAATGATATTACCAAAGAAACAGTAATCAGGTCTTTCAAGAAGTGTGGCATATCAAATTCTTTGGACGGTATGGAGGATGACTTCTTGTGGCAAAATGAAGGGGAAGCCGAAGCTGAAGCCACACCATCTGATTCGGAATTTGATCCATATGATGACTGTCTTACAAATGTACCACAAGAGGTCATTGATGAACTTACGATGTCAGAAGAAGGACATGATGAGGATTTTGAAGGATTTTAAGCTCACAATGCTCCTCTGCCTAGAAAAACCTCTTATCATCCCAGTCAGTCACAAACAAGCGTTTTCTGCAAGTTCTTCCTGTAAGTTTCTTTCCAAATGATGCCATCATTGTTAATGTTCTCTTTTGGATTTCTTGTTTCTCGGTCAAGTTCATGGCATTGCCATTTGTGAAGAGACCTTCCATTTTCGTACCAATGTACGGTATATTACAGTATGTCCGAAAAATGTCATTCATTAAAAATTTAATTAAAAAAAGAACTGGTGTTGCCTCGGAAGTGGGGGGTAGTCTTATACAGCGAATATAGGCCTAAACCTATGTTTTAACTGTAAAAATTAGGGGGTCGTCTTATACGCCGGAAAATACGGTATGTAACACCAGGGCCACACCGCGTCCGGCCCGGGGCGAGGCCAGGGCCAGGGCCAAGGAGAGGAACTGGAGTGAGGGCTCCGGTGGACACGGGCACAGGCGCTCCGTGACCACACGCTGCAGAGTGAGGTCAGTGAGGGCCCCTGCGAGGCCCCCTCCTCCACGGCCCCACCCTGCTCCTGCTCCTTCTGCTGGATTAGAGCTGAGGCTCTGAAAGCTTCCTGGCGGTTTTTATGACTACCAGGTTGCTCTCTTTAACAGCTTTTCTTCAGGCATGTCCCGGAAGATCGCTCCCTGGTTTCTCTTTCCCCGTTCCCCCATAGTGTGCTAATGACCACGTGAGCACGCGGGAGCCGGAGCACAGGGACCTCGTTGGTGGGACCGTGACATCAGCTCCCGGGACACAGAGCAGGGCGGCCTGAGGGCTGGGACTGTGTCTTGTGCAGGGCCCTCGCTCTGGCCTCCACGCTGTCAAAGGGGAAACAAAGTGGTTCTCGGTACACAGGGTCCCCATCCTGACCTGGTGCTGCTGGCATGCTGGCCTCTCACCCCGACCTAACACCGGCCCTGGGCCGCCTGCGTCCTTCAGGACCTGAGGGGCAGGGGCTGAATCCCTACAGCGCACAGCAGTCTCCCTCTGAGCGGCACCCA
This sequence comes from Pipistrellus kuhlii, assembly GCF_014108245.1. Taxonomy (NCBI): domain Eukaryota; kingdom Metazoa; phylum Chordata; class Mammalia; order Chiroptera; family Vespertilionidae; genus Pipistrellus; species Pipistrellus kuhlii. The sequence goes on along the minus strand of NW_023425564.1, from coordinate 602,124 downwards.
CCCCGAAGTCCAGCTCACAGCCACGCTCTTCCTCCCCTCATATCCCTGCTCCTCACGTCCTAACGTGAAGCTCCAAACACCGAGTGATGCCAAGTCTCCAACCGGCACAACTGCTTCCTGGTGCTGGAGGTGGCTCCTCCGGAAGGTGGCCCTTGGGGAGATGGATCCTGGGGGAGGTGGATCCTGGGGGAGGTGGATCCTGGGGGAGGTGGATCCCAGGGGAGGTGGATCCTGGGGGAGGTGGATCCCAGGGGAGGTGGATCCTGGGGGAGGTGGATCCCAGAGGAGGTGGATCCGGGGGAGGTGGATCCCGGGGAGGTGGATCCCGGGGGAGGTGGATCCCGGGGGAGGTGGATCCCAGAGGAGGTGGATCCGGGGGAGGTGGATCCCGGGGGAGGTGGATCCCAGAGGAGGTGGATCTGGGGGAGGTGGATCCCGGGGGAGGTGGCTCCTCAGGGAGGAAGGGCTTTTTGGGGAGAAGGGGAGCTCCCGGGGGAGGTGGATCCTGGGGGAGGTGGCTAAGCAGCAGCAGCCACAAGGTGGACACGCCAGTGTCACCGGGCCTGCATGCTCTGGTGCAGTACTTGAAATACTGCATATTAAATAACAACAAGCATTCCGTTTAGAAATGTGAAGTGTCTGTGATGAAGGCTCACTAATGACTACTAATAAAAAGCACTGGAAGCCGTGATGGACATGAGGAGGTGGTTGATGTCCCGGGCCCAGCGGGGGCAGAGGCTCCCCGGTGAGCCGCTGGGAAGCAGCCGTGCTGGGCCCAGCCTGGGCTGCAGGGCACTCCCCACGCCAGGCCGGCCGCGTGGCACCTGTGTGGGCAGCGGCTCCTCCGGAGACTCCACTCCTAACACCGTGCCGGAGCTCAGGAAGCAGAGTGATGAATCTGAATAAAATTTCAATGTGACCTGAAACAGCATGTGTGTCCTAAAATATAAATATGAGTTATATACCTTAAGACCCATTCACTTTTCTTAAAAGCAGCAGGCAGGTGTGGTTTTGAACATCTGATAGAATGCCTTTTCTGCTGTTCTCTAATATCAAAACTATGAACAAAGCCTCCTGCCTTCTGGTTCCCATTCTCCCGGTTCAATAGCTACAGGAACATCCCTCTGTTCACCTCCGCGGACAAACACCCTGATGTCATGTTCCATTCAGCCCTCCCTCCCCGGGCTGTGAGGGCAGGTGCAGCTCCCGGGCAGCACACGCGTGTTGTGGAAACAAAGTGCCACAGGCGGAGGGAGCAGAGGCCCTGGGCCCGGCCTTCCCGGCAGGAGACGCACCTGCTCGCTAGGTAAACGGAGGGGGCGGGTGGAAAGCTCACTCACGCTGTTCTGCCGCTTTTGGAGACCAGAGATATATGTAATTAAAATTACTTCCAAAACCTTGAATATGTGTAAACATTCTCTATAAACTCACTGATAATACAAAGGGTTTCTATAGAAACTTACAATATCCATTCAGAAACCTATGTCTGTGCAAACACATTTAAACAAAATATTTAGGCATACTTTATGGTATACCTTAATATGATGCTTATTAAAACAACCAATTAGGACAATAAACATAAGGACATATTCAGATTAACGAGTTAAATATACAATTTAAAGACTGAGCGTCACAAACTTGAGTTCCCAGGACTTGGGTGAGCTGCCCTAGGCTGTCTCTCCGCCCACAGGTCACCAGCAGCACAAAGCTGTCTGAGCCCCTGGAGCCCGAAGCTGCCCTGCCCAGGAGGAGAGGGGAGGGGAGAGGAGGGGAGGGGAAGGGAAAGGAGGGGAGAGGAGGGCCCTGCCCAAGGAGGAGAGGGGAGGGGAGAGAAGGGGAGGGGAAGGGAAAGGAGGGAAGAGGAGGGGAGAGGAGGGCCCTGCCCAGGGAGGGGAGGGGAGGGGAGAGAAGGGAAGGGGAGAGGAAGGGAGGGGAAGGAAGGGGAGGGCTCTGCCTGGGGAGGGAAGGAGAGGGGAGGGAAAGGGAGAAGAGAGGAGGGGAGAGGAGGGGAGGGGAGAGGAGGGGAGGGGAGGGAAAGGAGGGGAGAGGAGAGGAGGGCCCTGCCCAAGGAGGGGAGGGGAGGGGAGAGGAGGGAAGGGGAGCGGAAGGGAGGGGAAGGAAGGGGAGGGCTCTGCCTTAGGGGGGAAGGAGAGGGGAGGGAAAGGGAGAAGAGAGGAGGGGAGGGGAGGGGAAGGGAGAGGAGGGGAGGGGAGGGGAGAGGAGGGGAGGGGAGGGCTCTGCCTGGGGAGGGAAGGAGAGGAGAGGGAAAGGGAGAAGAGAGGAAGGGAGGGGAGGGGAGGGAAGGGAGGGGAGAGGAGGGGAGGGGAGGGGAGAGAAGGCTGGGGATCAGAAGTCACAGGTTTCAGCATTTCTCTCCTTCCCCGGGCAGTGCTCCCCAGCTACTGGGTGCAGTGTTGCCACCCAGTGTGACCGATTTAGTTATAAAACAGGACTAACCTACAGACTGTAATAAAGTATAATGTCCTGACTAGTCCTCCCAGGGAGTCTACTGAAAGAGCAACCCCATGTCCTATCATCCTGGACAGAAATGTTTCCACATTTCCCAGTGCATCTAGGGACCATTGTACAATTTGAAATGTTTTCCTCGGTGCTGGCCCCACACTCTCACCCCTTCCAGCCATGCTGTCTTCCTCCTGGGCCTCCTATGGGTCATGTCAGTGGCCCCGGAGCTGCACCAGTAATCTGCCTTTGCATGTCTTATCTCACTCAGCCTTTCCAGCAGACTGTGGAGTAACCTTAGTCCCATTTTATAGACGAGGAACCTGAGACAGAAAGAGTCGGATAACTCACCCAGAGTCCCACAGCTAGAGAACAAGACAGGGTTTGAACACAGTTGCAGTCTAAAGAAAGCTCTTAAAATTCTCTCCTCCGTTTTACAAAAGGAGGAAAACAAATAAAATAGAAAATACGCAAAACATCAGAAAGTATTTTAAGAACATTTAAAATTATATAATTCACTGCAAGAAATACTTTTGGTAGGACAGATTGAAATAAGTTTGAAGTACATGGGTCCTACCCTTATTCTCCTACAGTCTCACACTGTGTGTGTGCGCGTGTGCACGTGTGTGTGTATATGTGTGCATGTGCACGCGTGCATGCTTGTGTGACTTCTCTAGGAAGCTCTCTGCATTATTTACTTTTTCTTATTCATAACTATTATATATAGCTTTGTTTCTTTATATGCTTTATGATATCCTGTGGTGTCTGCTAAGCAGACATCCCTAATCTTTCTGTTCCTGTCTTTTATTTAGCCAGCCTTCTGTATTTTCTCCTCCACATGAGCTTAAAGATGAGCTTTGTACGTTTATAAAGCTCTCTTGGTGTTTTTTATTAGCTTACCTTCAATGCATCAGTTTGGAAAGAATCCCCAGCCCAGGCTGCCGCTTGGAAGAATCACCATCATCCTCGTGCCATAGCTCTGTGTCCTCGGGTGACATTTTACTGCTTTTTTGTATAGTGCGGATCAGTCATCACCATTTGGCAAACTCAGTAAACCGAGGGAATCCACTTTTCCTCCGAGCTATGGACACCTTTGTGCCGTGGGAAATGGCTCTCATCCCTTAAACTGGACCTGGTGGGTCTCCGGGAGAGTTCTTGGTTTCTTGGTCTTTCCCTTAAGAATTTTCCAGCACTTGCGTTAATTTGGTTGCAGTATTTTCTGAAAACTAACTATTGCACCCAAATCTTCACATGCATTGGCCTGGGTCCTTCGCAATGGCCTCCTAGCTCTCTGAGGCCCGTGGTCCCCTCCTCGCCATCCCTGCAGCCCGCTGACTTCCACGGCGGCTCCTGCCCGTGGGCGGGCTCCCGAGTCCCAGTTCGAAGAGCTGGGACCTCCAGCTGGCCTGAGGCAGCAGCTGGAGGGGCAGGGAGACCGCCTCCGGTGACAGGAGGCACCCACACTGCTTTGATGATCCATTTAGGGCCCAGCAGCAGGCCGCCAGCTGGGAGTCCTGCTCTCAGGGACTCTCTGGGGACCCACACTGCCCCTCTGCTCTGTTGGGGTCCCTTTCTATTTTTCTGTCTCCCCATCTGGGCAGATGGGGCACAGCACCTGCCCCTCCACAGTCTGGACCCACATCCGCACACAGCATAGCGCTTTGGTTAGCAAAGCTGTGGGAGTGTGCGGGGAGCAGCCGTGAGCCAGTGCCAAGGCTAGAGGCAGAAGAACAGCACCAGCAATGCCAATCCCAGCGAGCCTCTGTGCAGCACCAACCTGCCAGCCATCAGCTTGTCCCTCTTTGATGCCACTCTTTAGTTTTCACAACAACCGTCCAGGGTGACACCCCCCACCTTCGCAGTGGCTGACAAAGCCAAGCTCAGAGAGTGCACACCTTTCCTAAGGCCGCACAGCCAGCAGCAGATCAGAGGAGACTAACCATTTGGCAAAGCCGATTCCTGACTTTTGGCTTCAAACAAAGGGCCCAGAGCTTTAAAGTGGAAAATTTCCAGTCATTCTATGGTGATAAAAGGGTAATTAGATGGGGCATCTTCCTGACACCATTCCTGATGAAGCCGCCGGTGCGGAGGGACGCGGTGCGGAGGGACGCGGTGCGGCGGCCGGGGAAGGAGGCTGCTCTGGCACACAGTTGGGCATCGGCCTCTAGTGAAGTAGTCGAGTCGTTCACAAAGCTTCCTGTCCCTCCTCCTCGGGGAACGAGAGCATGTGGCCATGTCAGTTAAGCTGTAAACAGCATTGCAGGTCCTGGGTGGTGGGGACTCTATGTCCACGCCCACTGACCCGCGCCCGGAAACCTCTGCGCTGTCGCTCCTCCTGACGGCAGTAACTATGCCGCAGATTTCTACAGAGAACCCATGGTTGGTCTATAGTTCCAAAGTTAAATTACATTTTTTCTGGGTAGAGATTTAAAAATGTATTCATGAATAAGAAAACCATAGAAACAGATTAGGTGCCATTCACGCTGACTGTGGACGGGTTTCAACAATTCAGAGCGAACAGAGAGGAGACCAATAGAACAGCCACCCCCCTGCCACTCTCCTGCGGGGCCGCCCGGTGCCCACAGATGCCCAGCCTTCCTGGCAGCCGCAGCCGCAGCCGCAGCCGCAGCCGCAGCCGCAGCCGCAGCCGCAGCCGCAGCCGCAGCCACAGCCACAGCGTGGACTCTGGCACCTGCTGCCTGGGTTCGAATCGGGCAACCTCCTGGCAGTGCCCCGTCTGAGGAGCTCTGCCTCTCTGCCCGGGGTGATGGTGCTGTCCTCCCAAGACCACCCGGTGAGGCTGTGCAGGAAGCCCGGAGCCCAGAGGCTGGCACAGCCATGGCCATGGCTGGCAATCATGAGTCAGGTGGGGCCTGAGACCATCCCAGACAGGCCTGGGGTTTCCAAACTGACGAGGGCACCCAACTCCAGTGTTCTTAAAGGGGAGCCCCCGATGTTACTGCACTTTAGAAAAGAGGTTTCCTGCCTTACCACAGCGCCAAACCCTGAGCCCAGGCTCACCCCGCCATCCCCGGCTCTCCCCTCATCAACATCTCTCCAGGCAGCTCCTCCACCAGGGAGGACAGGGCCACCGCAGCCTCAAGCTCCCCCACCTCAGACCTGAGCCCGGGATAAGCAAGCTGCCTCTCTCCGTGCCGCTAGACAGGCCCTGGAAGGTCGCACGGCCTCCCAGGTCCCATGCCCCTCTGGGGCGAAGCCTGTTGCCAGGAGAAGGGAGAACGGACAGGAGAGGCCATAAACAGCAGGTGACTCCTCATGCCTCTGATGGAAACTATCGCTCAACTTGGCATATGAGTGTGTGTCTCGGTCTACAAACTCCCTGAGAAAGAATTTCAGTAATTGCCACCATCCATTCAGAACCTTACTGCAGGCCAGGAAAAGGCTGCCACATCCGTTCCTCAGGAGGCAAAGCGATACTGGGGAAAGGAACAAGAATGATGAGGAGTGTGTGCAGTGAGAAACGCAGACAGACTTGTAAAGGTCACTCATAGGAGAGCTCCCGTGCGTGGGGGCAGATGTCTGAACGCTCCCCTCGCGTGGTCTGCATAGTGCTGGGCTGGCTGATATTTCTTAACTCGTTCTGAGCAATACCCTAATAGCAAAACCAAACAAGCACATTACAAAAAAAGAAATTTATAGGCCAATAGCTCTCATGAACACAGACACAATAATTCTCAACAAAACGTTAGTAAACTGAATTTAAAAAGTCTGAAAAGAATTATGTGGCCTGATCAAGTAGGATTCATCTAGTCAACATTCACAAGTAAGTTAATGAATCTATCACATCAGTAGACTAAAAATGAACAATCATACCAATTGATGCATTAAAAAAATAACAAAATCAGCCGAAACCAGTTTGGCTCAGTGGATAGAGCGTCAGCTTATGGACTGAAAGGTCCCAGGTTTGATTCCGGTCAAGGGCATGTACCTTGGTTGTGGCACATCCCCAGTAGGGGGTGTGCAAGAGGCAGCCAATCCATGATTCTCTCTCATGGATGTTTCTAACTCTTCATCCCTCTCTCTTCCTCTCTGTAAAAAATCAATAAAATACATAGTTTTAAAAAATAACAAAACCCAATACTACTTATAATAATAATAAACTCTAAGAAAACTAGAAATAGGAAGGAACTCTCTCAACTTTATAAAGGATATTTAGAAAAACAAACCCTATATCTAACATGATGGTTAATGATGAGACATTCTAAGCATTCTCACTAAGCTCAGTTACAAGGCAAAAAATGTCTCCCTCCCCATTCCTTTTCAATATCATACTGGAGTCCTTACCAATGCAGTAAGGAAAGGGAAAAAAAGGCATATAGAGCGAGAAGGAAAAATAAGCTCTTTGTTCACAGGTGACATAATTGTTTATGCAGAAAACATGAAAGAGGTGGCAAAAATGCCTCCCAAAACTTATCAGCCATAATAACCTTACAGAGAACAAGGTTAATATACAAAAATCAATGGCTTTCTTTTTACCAGTAGTGAACAAATGGAACTTGAAAATAAAAACACAATACCATTTTCATTAGCGCCACAAAAAATGAAATACTTATAAATTTAACAAAACATACAAGTTTCATATAAGAAAAACTACAACACTCTAATGAACAAAATCAGCAAAGATATAAATAAGTGGAGAGATATCCAATTTCATGGATAGAAAGAGGTCAATTTTTCTGAACTTGATCTATATTTCAATGAGATTTCACTTAATATCTCAGTAACTTATTTTATAGCTATCAACAATGGCAATAAATTGGAGTAAATATGGTATGAATGTTTCCAACTAGGAAACATTCTGGAAATGGTAAACTATGGAAACAAGTAAAAGATAACTGAAGGCAGAACGCAGAGAACTCCTTGGGCAGTAGAAACATTGTGTATGCTTTTACAATGATGAAATAAATGTCATTAGAAATTTGTTCAAACTCACAGAATATGCAACACCAGGAGTGAAACCTAAAGTAAACTCTGGAACTTTGGTGATAATTATGCGTCAATATAGGTTGATTCTTGGTAAAACCAAAACAAAAACCAGCCTGGTCAGTATGCTGTTCATGAGAAACTCTGAGTGTATGGGGCAGAGGATGTATGGAAAATCTCCATGCCTTCTGTTCAGCTGTAAACTTATAACTGCTCTTAAAAAAAAAAAAAAACAAAACAAAAACCTTTTAAGGAAAGAATGGTTGAATCTCCCAAAAATTGGTAAAAATGGTCTGAACCTACAGATTAAAAAAGTATTAATGAACTCCCCAAAGGATAAACCCAAGGAACCCACACTAAGACACATATTATTTAAACTGTTGAATACTAAATACAAGGAAAATAACCTCAAAACAGATTAAGAAAAGTAGGGAGAGAATGAGAATATATTCATATAGTGGCATGAGTGGGCAGATTTGTAATTCCAGTATTTAAATGACTTATTGATTTATATTTTGCTTTAACTGGATTTATAAAATATTCAATATGAGACCATTGTGCTGATATGTTTGATTTATATCTGTGGTTGTATCACCTTTATAAGAATAAGAAAATTACATGTGAGTTTAATAATTTATTTATGCTAGAACAGATTCTGATAGACTCCATTAATCCACCAGGATCCTGGCAAGAAAGGGGTGGCACTTAGATTGGGTGGAAGAATGATGCTGTGCCCAAAGCTCGCAGGGTGCTGTTACTGCTTCCCAGCCTGGTGGACACTGCGGAGCAATTACTCGGCCCCAGAGAACAGCGTTTGAGAAAGGACTGACTGACGTGAGCTGTTCGCTTTCATCGAGGTCCTGACTCACTATCCCTGCAGGAAGGAAATAGATCGGCCAACCCCGTTTTCTCCATCTTCTTCTCTTTCGCTGAGTTCCATTGACCAAACCCAACCCGAGCCCCTGAAAAGATGGAGAAGGGCAAGGAAAGATCCCAAGGGTCAAACAAGACACCAGCTCACTTCACTGGGCTGACAGGAGTCCGCAGGTAAGAGCAGGCTGCCTTTAGCTGCGTGAGGCTGATACATTACCAACCTGCCTGAGCAATCATTTTCTCCTGTGATTATGGGAATCCAAAGTGCACTTATCTCGTAAGCTTATCCTAATCCTATGCAGGGTTCATGGTACACACTGTGTTCTGAATACATGTTAGTTATTAATTTTATTACAATGCTTAATTTTTCAACCTCTTTATTTATGCTTACAATTTATAAAGGTTGACAAAAATATCTATTGAATGCAGTCTGCATTGCTATAAGGTGGGTTTTTAGAATCCTGGCTTTCTATGTATGAATCGGGAAAACAAGAGGCATATTTAGAGTGCTGGGTGTTAAAAGACAATACAAAGAAACGATGATGAACCCATACTTTTATATTCTCTTGAATCTGGAAGACATTTCTGTCTCCCTACACAACCTCTTTGACAATGAAAAGAAAACAATTAGCCAAGGTTTTTATAAATCATAATTTTCATTTCTTACTTCTACATGAAGTTATGAAGCTGCATAAGATTATAGTAGATTTTTCTGTAGATTATCTTTTTAATGCTGTTTTGGTATTTGGAAATCTTCTAATTGACTCCAGTACTCATAAAAATTTAGTCCAGGGAAAAATTTCAGAAATGAGGACCTATCTCGCCAGCTGCCTTGTCAGCAGTACTTACGGTTTTCCTGATACATGGGAGATTTCAGGATGTTGAAATCAGTCTAGCTGCTTAGGAACAGTGCTGTAGCTGTTGTAATGTGTCCAGTGATGGGCGACCTTTCCAGGTGTGTTGGCATCTCTTTGATGACTAACAGGGGGAGCTGTCCTCCTGTTGGCTAGCGAGACAGAGAGTAATAAAACATGAGGAGTCTGACAAGGTACAGCCAGGAACTGAGAACGGAGCCGGCAGTGCACTCTTTCTCACAAATTTATTTTGTTCTTCTCAGCAGAAGGTGCTTAGGACAGATGATGGAGCTGGATGAGTTTGCATCTTTAAGTTAAGGTCCCCAAATAAATCATTTTTTCTGTTTCATTTTATTCTACAGAATAAATCATGTACCTTATGATTCTGGCAGTGACTTTCATGCTGCCTGACTGTATAAGTAAATGAAAAAATGAATAGTGATTAATGTCAAATACAGAAGAGGTTCCAGTACCAAAATTGATTAATTCTGTAAAATAAGAGTCATCTTAAAAGCCTGTAAATTTAAAAATACTGGTGAAGTACATAGTTATGATCCCAAAAAACCATTAAAAATTAAACTTAATGGCCGACAACTGTTTTGATCATAAACTATATATCTGGCTTTTGGCTAGATGTCTCTTCGGGGAATCGCAGACTTGAGGGTGCTCACAGGAGCTGCACACGATGACCGTCAGCACCAGGGACCAGGAAATCAAGCAGCGGCAGCGGGGACCAAGTGAAGCTGATGGCAGAGAATCTGGAGGAGAATCCAGGGAGCAGAAGTTAAAAGAGGGAGACTCGTGGCCCACAGGCAGGCGTGTCTCAGGAGGGCAGTCACAGTTCTAAAGTGGAGAAGGCATTTTATGTATCTATTTATTTTTAATCCTCACCCAAGGATACTTTTTACATTGATTTTTTTTTTTTTTCAGAGAGAGTGGTAGGGAGAGAAGAGGGGGAAAGGAAGAGAAGGATAGAGTGAGAAAGACACATAGATTGGTACCCTCCCTGATATGCCTAAACCAGGAATTAAACCCATAACCAACCAACGGAATGACATTCTGACCACTGAGAGAAACTGAGGACTAGAGTGAGAAAAGAAACTAAGTTAAAGGTGTTTCGATGTGATGTGCTGAGAGACTTCATTATGCACTGAACATCAAGGTCAGCTCATTTTAAAAACATTTTTTACAACAAGAGCTAAGAAGCACAGTAAGAATTTATGTTTATTTTTCCACTAAATATTTGCTAGATACTATGTTTAAGACTTCACATAAATTATTCTATTTGACCTTCAAACACATATATTAAATATTCAGAAGGTTTCTGCCATTATTATTATTAATTATTATTTATAATTTTTTTTAACTGACACCTGAGTTAACCATGAATAAAAAGCAAGATGGTGTGTGTGGACAAGGAGAATCTGAGAGCAGATGAGACGAAAGGGCCCGAGGCAGCTGCCCTGGAATCTGGCGCTGAGCTTCTTCATCTGAGTTGCAGCCGTGAGGGAAATCTTCTGTAAATGTCAGCTCAGCCAGGCAATTTTTATTTTTGCTCCACAGCATGATTTTGCTGAATCTCCTGTTGATTTCCAGAGCTTTGAACATCTGTGGTTCTACTCAAATAACACATTGTTGACCCATAGCTCTGACTTATCCTATATAATAAATTCCAAATATGCAAGTCGACCAAACAGTGGAATGAGCGATGGAATGGCCAGTCACTATTATGTGCACTGACCACCAGGAGGCAGACGCTCAATGCAGGAGCTTCCCTCTGGTGGTCCTTGTGCTCCCATAGGGGGAGCTCCCCTTAGCCAGAAGCCAGGTGGAGAGCGCAGTGGTGGTAGTGGGATCCTCTCCTGCCTCCACTGCAGGCAAGTGGTAAGGAGCAAGGGGTTCCGGACTGCCAGAGCCCCAGACTGCGAGAGGGATGTCTGACTGCCGGGTTAGGCCCGATGCTCCAGAGGACATCCCCCAAGGCTCCAAGACTGAGAGGGTGCAGGCTGCGCTGAGAGATCCTACCCATCCCAGTGTACGAATTTCACTCACCAGGCCTCTAGTTTAAATATATATGTGGCATATAAAGCCTGAACATGTACAAACATTTCATGATGCTTACAATAGCTAAAAAATAAAATAAAAAAAATAAAATAAAAAAAATGGGCATTTGTTCTTATATGAAAGAAAAATGGATTTAAGAGTCTCTTCTTTCTCTTTGTCATCTGTTATTCTTCTCTCATCTTCTCTAAGCAATGGGATATTCTTTCCTTACTCTTTATACTCTGAGCATAGTTTTGACTGGCCTGTATAACAGCAAAATAATAATAATAATAATAATAATAATGATGATGATACTATCTCTTCAAAGCACTCAGGATTTACCTAAGAAATTATGGGAAAGATCTCCATAGAAAAAATTTAAAACCATTACTGAGAAATAGTGAAAGAGGCAAAAATATAATGTTCATGGATTGGCATACTTAATCTTTTAAATATATCACTTTCCCCCAAATTGCAGTGGACTCCCAGTGCATGGGAGAACATGTTCACCAGTAATACATCTGATAAAGGGTCAATATCTAAAACATATAAGGAACTCATACAACTTAACAAAAGGAAAATAAATAATCCAGTTAAAAAGGACACAAATAGACACTTCTCAAAAGTGGACATAGAGATCACCAAGAGACATGAAAAAAATGCTCAAAGTCACTGATCATCAGAGAGATGCAAATTAAAATGACAATAAGGTATCACCTCACACCTGTCAGAATGGCTGCCATCAACAAATCAACAAATGACAGATGCTGGCGAGGATGTGGAGAAAAGGGAACCCTAGTACACTGCTAGTGGGAATGCAAACTGGTGCAGACACTGGTGGAGAACAGTTTGGAGTTTACTCAAAAAAATTAAAAATGGAACTACCATATTTCTAGGAATATATCCTAAGAAACCTGAAATACTAATCAAAAAGAATGTATGGCCCCTATGTTCATAGCATTATTTACAACGAGAGGCCCCATGCATGAAATTTGTGCAAGGATCTGGGCCCTCACAGCCATGGTGGCTGCCCTCAGCCCTTGCAGCCCCAGCTTCGACTGGAAGGATGTCCAGAAGGTCTTTTGGCTATTCAGTCTAATTAGCATATTGTGCTTTTATTATTATAGATTATTATAGATAGGTAAGATCTGGAAACAGCCCATGTGCCCATCAGTAGATGAGTGGGGAAAAAGCTGTGGTACATTCATACCATGGAATACTATACAACAGTAAAAAATAAACAAAAATAAGTGAAACTCTACTTCAGAGCTGTGATTATTAGCAGTGTGTTGAACTTGATTAGTCAAGTAGCCCAATCAGAATTAAATTTATAAAAGCAAACCTTCATATATAATGGCATTTCATGTTGACAAAGTGGAGACAGCACATTCTCTTTAATAAGTGGTACTGGGACAACTATATATCTATAGAGGAGAAATGCAATGACTTATACCTCAAATATTACAATAAAAATAATTGCAGATAGATTAAAGGCATGAAAGGTAAAGCTAGAAACCATTAAGCCTTTAAAATATGGAATATCTTTTTTTAAAAATATATTTTATTGATTTTGTACAGAGAGGAAGGGAGAGAGATAGAGAGTTAGAAACATCGATGAGAGAGAGTCATCGATCAGCTGCCTCTTGCACACCCCCTACTGGGGATATGCCCGAAACCAAGGTACATGCCCTTGACCGGATTCGAACCCAGGACCCTTCAGTCCCCAAGCCGACGCTCTATCCATTGAGCCAAACCGGTCCCGGCAAAATATGGAATATCTTTATGACCTCAAGGTTGATAGTTCTGTTAATGAAAAAACCATTGAAACCTGTAAAGACTTTTGTGAGTTTATTTGAGTCAAACTGTTGACATATGCCAGGAAGCAGAACCTCAACGGATTGAGATAATGCTCTGGAGAATGGCGGGTTACATTTCTATATTTATACATTGCAATCAAAGGAAAGGGACCTAGGTGAGTTACATGAAATTCATTGGTGATAGATTAGGGAGGTGGGACAGACCTCTGGGATAGGGTAAAAGGTGAAATAATGGACATGAGCTTCTTTCACAGAGATGGATACAGGATACTCTAACGTAATTAACAGCTGACAATTAACTTGATAACAATAACAATGAGGAATGTCTCCAGGCCATTTGTTGTGCCCTGAGGGGGCTGGGGTAAAAAGGAAGTTACAAGTTACCCAGACATCTCACAGATATGTTATCTTAGAGGCAAGAAGGCAGAGGGGCTCAGTAAAGAAGATCTGAGTTGATCTTTGTCAGGTGAAATATCTGGGACATGACTACCCACTATAACCTGTTTGTAGTTAGATATTTAATTTTCAAACCATCTTTTGTGGTTATTTTAGGTCTCTGAGTTTGCAAGACTGCCACGCAGGCCTTCCCTGAGCTTGTCAGGTTAGCATGTGGTCTTTTCTTTCACAGTTATTTCTAAAATAAGACATAAAAGGCACTGGCACTGTATTTTTGTGCAGTGCTTGTGTGTGCGAAAATTAACTGCATGTGACCAAGTAGCCTTTGGCGGGAAATAAAAAGGGACCTTATGAAATACCTACAACTCAATATAAATGAAGCATGCAAGTCAACAACACTGAGGATAGCTGAAACAATTACAGAAGGAAATTGAATGCTTTCAAGTCAGAAGGGTAGAAATTGTTACTAATACCCAGATATCAGTAAAGAGTCAGAAAAAAAAATGACACAGTTTTGGGTAAAATGTTTTAAATGCCATACAAGAAAAAAAAAAATCAATAGATTAAAGAACCATATAATAGAAAATGTTCAACTGTAAAATGTTACTTTGAAAATATGGACAACACAGACAAAGCTCCAGCAGGAGAAATGTATTAGAAAGGAAAGAAAGGGTATGCAACTCAGCACACAACAGCATGGAAGGGAAGACAGCAGACACACACTTTTAAAGATGTTTTCAAGGAGTACACCTGAAATCTAGATTATAAGGTTCTCCTTCCTCCCAACTGGTGGGCGGAGTTATGACATTACTGTCATCTGTCAAGAGACATCCCCAAGACACTGAACCACCAATAAGCACGTGCCAAAGTGTCCTGGAGCCCACCCCTTTCTGTTCTGCCCTGGGTCCAACCCTCTCCTGCTCCTCCCCTTAAAAAGACCCCCAGACCAGCCACCTGCTGCTGGTCCTCCATGTCCAGGCGGCAGCCTGGCTGGGTCCACTCCCCTCCCAACTCCTTCAATTCTGATTTCTCTACCTCCGTAATGAATCCCGCTCATCACTGGAGAATAAACTTTACTTTGAAACTCCTTGGTGGTCAGTTTCCTGCACCTCAAACCTTACATAAATGAACTCAATCATTTCCTGGGAAAACGTAAAGGGATGAAATTGTCACAGAATGAACATTCAAAAACATTCATAGAGCTCAATAACTTCTAATGAAATCGAGTTTTCACAAAGACCTTCCAGGCACGGGCCTGGGCTTGGAGTCAGAGCTGTGTCTGTGGGAGAGGAAGCCCTGAGGACAGGTCCTTCCGTAAGGGGGAGCTGAAAGGGCAGGGCGGGGCGAGGATGAGCTCCCAACTCCGCCCCGTAGGGCGGAGTTATCCCTAGCCCTCAAAACCCCTGGACCGGGAGAAATTCGCTCTCTTCCGCCATGCTGCCAGCATGAGTGGGAGGAGCCCATTGCTAGCATGGTACAGGCTCTTTTGTTTATTGCATCGGACTCGGCTCCCTGGTGGTCCTTGGGGATCACGAAGTCTGGGCATAACAGAGCCAGTTTTCCCTGGAGCTGCAGAGCCCGCGGAACCAGATAAGGCCTTTGGGTGAAAGATGTCTGTCAGCTCAGCTTCCTCGTTTTGCCTGAGAGACTTTGATAAGGTTATAAATGTCATCAGAGCCAAACATTTTCTTTAGAAATTTCAGGAAAATTTTTCAATAATGGAAGACTGATGACACAAATGCTCTTTGGAAATATAATTCAGCAAACTAGATGTTACACCATGTTATACAGATAAAGCTGAACAGTGAGGCACACTTATCCTTTTACTAGTACTTTGAATGTGTTCAGGATAAAGTAATTGATAAACTGGGGTAGAGGTCTTTTCTTGTCATATCTATAATCTATAATTATTTGTTATTACAAAATTGAATCCTGGTAATTGTTTAGTCAACCCGTGACAGCCATTTTGTTTGCTTTTGTGAAAGAAAAGAGCCACATGCTAACCTGACAAGCTCAGGGAAGGCCTGCATGGCAGTCTTGCAAACCCAGAGACCTAAGATAAACACAAAAGATAGTTTGAAAATTATATATCTAACAGGTTATAGTAGGTAGTCATGTCCCAGATATTTCACCTGACAAAGATCAACTTTGATCTTTTACTGAGCCCCTCTGCCTTCTTGCCTCTAAGATGTCTGGGTAACTTGTAACTTCCTTTTACCCCCGGCCCCTCAGGGCACAACAAATGGCCTGGAGACATTCCTCATTGTTATTGTTATCAAGTTAATTGTCAACTGTTAATTACGTTAGAGTATCCTGTATCCATCTCTGTGAAAGAAGCTCATGTCCATCATTTCACCTTTTACCCTATCCCAGAGGTTTCCCTGCTTCGCTCTGTCCCACCTCCCTAATCTATCACCAATGAATTTCATGTAACTCAAGTAGGTCCCTTTCCTTTGATTGCAATGTATAAATATAGAAATGTAGCCTGCCATTCTCCGGAGCATTATCTCAATCCGTTGAGGTTCTGCTTCCTGGCATATGTCAACAGTTAGGCTCAAATAAACTCACAAAAAATTCTTTAGAGGTTTCAATGGTTTTTTTGGTTAACATTTCGCATTCTAAAAGGTTCATTGTTAACTCATATGGCTCAATCTGTATATGCCTTTGTTAGAAATAAGATTTACTTATTTTATTTATTAGAAAATCAAAGGTTGGCTATGTAATTTGTAATATGCATCCCAGAAATATGATTTTCTCTCTAAAATCTCAACAATTTCATTTTATCAAGTCACCGTTATAAAGTGGATGTTTCGCTGTGTAGTCAAGGCATCTGTGATCTTTACCAGGTGGAGGGTTGAGCTGCATCCTCACAGTGTGGCCTGAGGGTCCCAGAGCTTCTCAGAGACTCTGAGACAGATAATGAGGCCAAGCTATTTCATGATCATCTGGAAGGTGCTATTTGCTTTTTCACTGCATGAATATTTGCAGTGATAATACAAAGCAGAGTGGCATAAGGCAGCTAAAGCCTTAGCACAAACCGAGCAACGGCACCAAATTATGTAACTGTTCATGGCATTCCACATTGATACATCCTCACATTAAATAAGTCCCCGTTGCTAAGAACATCCTTGCTGAACAGTCAATAGTATGACTCCTACTGAATCTGGACCTTTTTGACATCATGTGATGAAATGGGACATGCGCTCAGAACTTGCACGCTGCACACTGAGGCATGAGAGCTCTACCAAGGAAATCAGGCAGCTGTTTGAGGCGTGAGCTGAAATAGTCACGCTTTGCACACAACCCATTTGTACAAGTGAAGATTACTAGATGTAGACTTTGGCAGACATTTCCTCAAAAAGTGAGCCTACCAATTCGGGGAAAAAACTGAAATTATTTGTTGCAATGGTACAGCTTGAGCTTTCAAATGAAATGAAGGATTTTGGAAATTTGGCAGCTGCCCAGGACTTACAGATGTCTCTGATGACATAGGTGGTACGACATGAATGTAGTAATTTTTAATATTACAGAATTAAATGTGGCAACCTTTGGAAGATCTACTTTAGTCAGTGAATCAACCTTTTATAAGTGACCGATGTTTTATGTTACAATATCACTCATGCGCATATGTTCCATTCAAAGTGCAGGATGGACTCATGGATTTTAAAGGACTATAAACATTTGTTTGACATGGTTTCAAATTTCACATAGCAACTAACCTTTAGAAACTATTACTTTTCATGGAAATATCAAAGAAAAATGTCAACAATTAGCTGACAAAGCTGTTAGAATAGATCACCCTTCTGCAGCCTTATCTAATTGAGGCCAGAATTTCTTTATATACTTTAAATTAAAAAAACTTTTTTGCAACTTGAATGAAGAAACATATGTGAAAATAATGAATTTCTTTTATTAAACTTCACATTTTAAGTTATATTTATCTATTATAAAAATATACATTAAATGTAATAAAATATATGTTAAGTGCAATGAATTTTTATGATTATTTTAAGTAAATTAGTAATTTGTTTGTAAAGTTTTCCATTTAAGTTTCTAATATGGCCACTATTGATAAATCTATATATAGAAAAACCTAAGCTACTGTAATGACCGGTTGACTGGTTGCCATGATGAGAACTGACCACCAGGGGCAGAATGCTCAATGTAAGAGCTGCCCCCTGATGGTCAGTGCCCTCCCACAGGCAACCTCCTACGGTCCCTTCTCTGGCCGGCTGGCCCCAATCGGCCTGGATCGGGACTGAGCAAGAAGGCTTTGATTGGCCCTGATTACTGACTAAGCTGAGGGACCCCACCCATGCACGAATCTAGGCTTCTAGTGTAATATAATAGTAAAAAAAAAAAAAAAAAAAAAAAAAAAAAAAATGCTCTTTGGAATCCTCAATAATTTTTAAGATGTAAAGAATTCTAGAGATCAAATAGTTTGAGACCCCTTGCATTATACTTAGTAAGAAGATATATACTTAAAACAAAATAATAAAAGTAAAAAAACACACCAATGAAACAAAATTGTAAATGAATCTGTAATCAAAAGAATAATATATTATTAATTACAATGTCAATAATTAACAAATTAATCACAGTATGTTTAATAAAAATAATACATTTTGTAAGGTGTATGCATATTTAAAGGTAGATATTAAACATAACAAGCTAAGTGCCTATTAAAGTGAAAGGCAGTAAGAAAAATAAACTCAAAACACCAACAGCTCCAGTGTTTTGTGGGCTGCACTATATCACCAGTTTAATGAGAAAAATGTTAGGAAATAAAGAAACAGAACTTTCCATGTCTTATTTAAGGTGTCCAACCTTGCCTCCTTGCCTGGTCCGTGTGGCTCTGTTGGTTGCAGTGTCATTACATACCCTGGGAGGCAGTGGGTTCAATTCCCAGTCAGGGCACATACCCAGGTTGTGGGTTTGATCCCAAGAAAGCATGTGCGGGAGGTGACTGATCAATGTTTCTCTCTCACATTTGATCTTTCTCTCTTTCCCTCCATCTCTAAAATTAATAAATAAATACATAATTTGTTAAAAGAGTAAATGAATGATCCAATTAAAAATAAACTACACAAGTCCTTTCAGCATGCCTTCACCTAGCTTCATCTTATTTTTCCCCCACATTTTCCTCTATTTCATCTTTTCAAATTGGCAACTGTGAATGGATTTTTTCTTTTCAAAATCACAATGATAAATGCAACATGGTACAAAAAATTGTTTTTTAATTAATCGATTCACAGTTTTTAAATAAACTGTACAAAAAACCCCCCCACAAAAGTAAATATGCTTCCTCTAACTGCAATATATATATATATATATATATATATATATATATATATATATATATATATATATATATATA
This sequence comes from Pipistrellus kuhlii, assembly GCF_014108245.1. NCBI lineage: Eukaryota > Metazoa > Chordata > Mammalia > Chiroptera > Vespertilionidae > Pipistrellus > Pipistrellus kuhlii. Next base: position 583,360 of record NW_023425564.1, on the reverse strand, counting down.
TATATAAACGCTTAAAGACCATTATGACGGGTTGATGGAACAAATGGTCGACTGGTCGCTATGACGTGCACTGACCACCAAGGGGCAGACACTCAATGCAGGAGCTGCCCCCTGATGGTCAGTGCGCTCCCACACCCAACCTCCTGTGGCCCACCAACTTCCCATGGTCCTCCCCCATCAAGCCAGCTGGCCCTGATCAGCGCAAGCCAGGGCTGGGCAAGATAGCCCTGATTGGCCCCAATCTTGGGACAGGCCAAGGAACCCCACTGTGCACAAATTCATGCACCAGGCCTCTAATAATAATAATAATAATAATAATAATAATAACAACAACAACTGCCCTCACACCCCTGGATTACTTTACTCTTTTCTGGAATCCATTGAAGTTGATGTCATTGGGTTAGACCCACCTGTAAGCTGTACACAGTATTTTTATTTCCCCCAGCACTCTGTGGCAGCTTCAGCTACACACCAGCAGCTGCTAACCCTCTAACACACATGTCCCCTTCTCTGTGTTCCTTCAGCAAGCAGCTACAGGCTGTATCCTCTCTTACTTTATACCATGTAATGATAAGTTCACTGGGGCCATTAAAATACAGTCATGACAATAAATTGGATGACTCAAAAAGCACTTAACAATCTTAGATTGTAATATTAATGACAAAAATTTCAATGCCTAAAATTCTAAAATATCTTCAGAAAATAAAACTATATAATACCAACACAGAAAGATCTTTTTGTCTTATTCTGTATAGGGATCCCTGAATTTCTATGCCTGTTTTGATAAATTAGCATATGGATTCAATAAGATCGATTAATTCAATGTTGTTTTTATAAAACAGAAATCAACAAATGGAACACACAAACTCATAGACATAGACAACAGTATGGAAGTTATCAGAAAGGAAGGGAGTGAAAGGAGGAAGAGGGTAAAGGAAGTCAAATATATGATGATACAAGGAGACTAGACTTTGGGTAATGAACACAAATGCAATATACAGATGATGTATTATAGAATTTTATACTTGTAACCTATATAATATTATTAACCAATATTGCCCCAGTGATTTAATTAAAGACAGTTTAATGGGGTGGGTTTTTGAAAGGTTTAATGAATGGCTTTCTTCCCACATGAGCTATGCCACTCATGAAATCTAAAATAGCAGAACCAGCCCCAGCCACCTACACACATACCTAGGATACAGGTTTAATGCCTGGTCAGGTCACTTACAAAGGGCAGCCAACTGATGTTCTCTCTCACATCAATGATTTTTTCTATCTCTCTTTTTCTCTCTCTCTTCCATTCCCTCTCTCTAAAATCAGTAAGCATATCCTTAGGTGAATTTTTTAAAATAGAACAGCAAAACCAGCCACTGGAATATCAAATGACCTTTGTTTTACCAATTAATTTGGGTAGGAACACAATTCAGCCTGATATCAATGGGCCTGTCAATTCTCTCTCAAAGGTAGACCTTGGGACAGTCTCCCAGAGACCAAGGGCTGGTCAGCAGGAGAATCATACTCACCATGTCGCTTCCTCTCACTATTAGAGGAGAAAGCCCCCAACTTGGTGTTTTTGACAGATGAGGTCCCTCTAAGTGAGGAACTTGGAACAATGGTTTCCAGTGGTCTTCCCTGGTGTGTCTCCAGCTCCTCGGGGAGGATAGGGATGTGTTTTTAGGAGGTTGCTCCTTAGGGAGCCCAGAATAGTGCAAGGATGATAGTCCATAGGAATTGCGATACTTAACGATGATGACAGCAAACACTCTTTGAAAGATTATCACACTAAGATCTCTTTTAAATATAATAATGTATTTTCACATTTAATCCTCATTTCTTATTTTTTTCCTTTGGTTGTTGTCAGAGGAATGGTAGTGTGAGAGATCCTTGTGTCCTTTCCCCCTAATATTTCAACAAATTAAACAACTATAATTCAACAAGGAATTCCCTGCTCAGTACAGAAGCAACCTGAGAGACTCATGCATTGAAACACCTAAAGGTGGGCAACTGGGAATAAAGAGGGAGATGAGAAGGGAGGAAAGCGCAGACAGCCAACAGACACAGCCCTGCAGCCAGGAACTCAAGGCTTGGCCCGAGAGGGGAGGAAGCTGTTAGTAGTATAGTCAGTGGGAGAATTTGAGAGCTCTGGAGGACAGTCCAGTAGGGCGAGCAGCAATCAGAGTGAACAGTGTCTGAGCCAGCAGACACCTGACAGAGCACAGGGCTCTGCTGTGCAGCTCTCCCCTATTTGGCCTGTAGGTGGTACTTCAGACAAAAAAAAAATGGAGCCACAGAACCCTGTTGCCACTTGAACTCCCCAAAATCAACTCTCATTGCCCTTGGAGTTAGTGAAGGAGTATATTATCTGTAAATCAGGAGCTATTGCAGTAGAACCACTGTTTCCTTCTATGACTGATCCACAGAGGGGGTGCTTGAGGTATGACCTCATGGAGATCAGGAGTCACCATTACAGTGAGAGCAGAACAAATCCCAGTGCTATGCAACATGGCTGCACTGCCTTACAGAAGGTGGAAGTCATAGAGTTAAAGACAGGGATATCACAGAAATAAAAAGTCTTGTGATTCAGCCCCATTTGCTGGAAAACAATAGAAAGATTTCTTCAGAGGAGGATGCTATCAGCCATTAATATAGATATAAATGCCTATGCAAAGGAGAACAGTAAGCACCATGAATAACCACGGTAATGAGGATGATTAGAAAGGAAATGAAAAATCCCCAGAAAGCAAGCTGGCACACATGGAAATTTGTGATATAAATGAGAGATTTCAAGATTGCAATTCTGAAAATACTCAATGAGATGCAAGAAAATACAGACAGGCAATTCAATGCACTCAGAAAACAAATAATGACCAAAATGAGTACTTTACCAAAAAGATTAAAACTTAAAAAAAGAACCAATCAGAAATGAAGCATGTAATTAAGTATAATAGTTTAAGAGTGAACTACTGCCGAAACCAGTTTGGCTCAGTGGATAGAGCATCAGCCTGCGGACTGAAAGGTCCCAGGTTTGATTCTAGTCAAGGGCATGTGCCTTGGTTGCGGGCACATCCCTGGTGGGGAGTGTGCAAGAGGCAGCTGATTGATGATTCTCTCTCATCGATGTTTCTAACTCTATCCCACTCTCTTCCTCTCTGTAAAAAATCAATTAAAAAATTTTTTTTTCTTAAAAAGAGTGAACTACTGAGCATAGAAAACAGAGCCAACCAGATGGAGGAAAGAATTAGTGATATCAAATATAAGAATGTAGAAATTTCACAGAGGGAAGAAGAGAGAGACCTAAGGATAAAGAAAAATAAAAGAGCTCGACAGGAACTATCTGACTCCATCAGGAAAAACAATTTATATATATATATATATATATATATATATATATATATATATATATATATGCCTAAGTGACCATTACAACCAAACGACTGCAATAATCAGAACAACCAATGACCAGTCATTATGACACTGACTACCAGGGGGCAGATGCTCAATGGACAAGTTGCCCCATGGTGGTCAGTGCACTCCCACAGCCAACCTTCCACAGCTGTTCAACCACTCCCACTCCCTCCCCCAGGCCAGCAAACCTTCTGTGGAACTTCCCCCTGTCTCTCCCCACATCTGGCAGGCCTCTGCCAACCCGGCCCTGATTGGGATGAGGTGAGATGGCCACAATAGGCCCTGATCTCTGGCCAGACCTAGGCATGAATTCCGTGCACCCGGCCTCTAGTATTAGAATAATAGGCATTCGGAAGAGGAAGAGAGGGAGAAGGGATGGAGAGTCTATTCAAACAAACAGTGGATGAGCCCAGCTGGCGTGACTCAGTGGTTGAGCATCAACCTATGAACCAGGAGGTCACAAATTGATTCCCAGTCAGGGAACATGCCTGGGTTGTGGGTTCAATCCCTAGTGTGGGGCTTGCAAAAAGCAGCCAATCAGTGATTCTCTCATCCTTGATGTTTCTATCTCTCTCTCCCTCTTCCTTTCTCTCTGAGATCAATAATAAAAATATATATATATTTTAAAAATAGTGGGAGAGAACTTTCCAAACTAATTGAAAGAACTAGATTCTCAAATCCAAGAAGCCAACAGAACACCTAGTTACCTCAATCCAAAGATGCTTCCCCAAGGAACTTTGCCTTAAAACTGTCCAAATTAATATGACAAAGAAAAAACTCTCAAAGCAGCCAGAGAAAAGAAGAAAGTGGCCTACAAAGGTAAACCTAGAGAGTTTTGTGTGACTTCTCTGCAGAAACTCTACAAACTCAGAAGAGAGTGGAAATATTCAAACATCTGCATAGAGAAATTAGCAGCCATGAATAAAATATCCAGCAAAATATTCCATTAAAGATGGAGAAATAAGATGTCCCCAGACATATTGATTGATTTTATCACTAGAAAACCTACATTGCAGGAAATACTCGAGGGAGTTATTCTACAATACCTGAGAAGAAGAACATAAGGTCACAACACTACAGGCAAGCCACCAAAAGAATTACAGCAGAAACAGGGATAATCTGTGACAACAAAAACATAAAAGCAGGAGGAGGAAAGGTCTGAACTGGCAAAGGAGAAAGATGCACTCAAAAGGAAAACAAAACTGTATATATGCAGCTTTATTTTTTATAAACCTAATGGTGACCACACACACACACGCATACACACACACACACACACACACACACACACACACAAATTCCCAAACCAGGACACATAGCTGAAAAAATGAGGAAACAGAGGAAAGTAGGAAATACCACTAAACAAAAATAACAGTCGGAAACACAAGGGAAAAGAACCAATGGGGGCACAGAGCTACCAGAAAAACAGAAGATAAAATGGCTATAGAAATCCTCACACATCAATAATTACCCTAAATGGAAATGGTCTGAATTTCCCAATAAAGAGGCACAGATAGCACAGTGGATCGAAAACCAAAACCCAATCATGCACCTGGCCTCTAGTATAAAATAAAAAGCTTCTGCATAGGAAAAGAAACCAACAACAAGAAAAGAGGCAGCCAGCCAGATGGAGGATGATATTTGCAAACAGTAGTTCTGACAAAGGTTTGATTTCCAAACTATATAAAGAACTCATACCCTGACCGGTTTGGCTCAGTGGATAGAGTGTTGGCCTGCGGACTGGGGGGTCCCAAGTTTGATTCCAGTCAAGGGCATGTAACTTAATTGGGGCACATCCCCAGTAGGGGGTGTGCAGGAGGCAGTTGATTAATGCTTCTTTCTCATCAATGTTTCTAGCTCTCTATCCCTCACCCTTCCTCTATGTAAAAAAATCAATAAAATATATGGTTTTTTTTTAAAAGAACTCATAAAACTCAACACCAAACAAACAACCCAAACAACCCACCAATCAAAACATGGCGGAGGACCTGAAAATACAACCCTCCCAAGAAGACATAAGAACAGCCAATAGATATATGAAAAGATGATCAACCTCACTGGCCATTAGGGAAATGAAAATCAACACTACAATAGGTAACACTTCACATCTCTGAGCGTGGCCATCATCAACATGACAAGCAACAGGTGTTGGAGAGGCCGTGGGAAAAGGGGTCCCTCATTCACTGCTGGCGGGAATGTGGGCTGGTACAGCCCCTATGGAAAGCAGTCTGGTGATTCCTCAAAAATTAGGAACAGAGCTACCATAAGACTCAGCCATCCCACTACTGGGTATACACCCAAAAAACTTGAAATCATGTATTCACAAGGATATATGCACTTCTATGTTCATTGCCACATTATTCAGTGGCCAAGACATGGAAATAACCAAAGTGTCCCCTGACAGAGACTGGACAGAGAAGATGTGGTCCCCATGCACCATGGGCCACTGCTCAGCCACAAGGAAGTATGAAATACTGCCATTTGCAACAACATGGGGATCTTGAGAAGATTATACTAAGTGAAGTAACTCAGTTAAAAAAAGCTAAGACGATATCGTGTCACTCAGATGTGGGATATAAAACTGAAATCGTGGACACAGACAGCAGTGTGGTGGTTGCTAGAAGGAAGAGGGTCGGGGAAAAGGAGGTCCTAACATAAGGTGACTGGAGAGGATTAGACTCTGGAGGGTGGCACACAGTACAATATACAGATCTTTTAACATAGAAACACACCTGAAACCTGTATGATCATGTGGTCTAATGTCACCACAATAAATTTAATTTATAAAAAGTATTCTCTTAATTAAAAAAAAAAAAACCACAAAAAAACATTCCTGTGAGTAAACCAAACCACAGAGACATTAACTAATGGTCTGCAAGTCTCAGAGCTGTTGGAAGGAGAACTTGGGCCCTGGTCCTCACTTTCCATTAGCTGACGTATATCTGAAGATATTCAACTCATTGCTAGGGAATGTTGGCCTTGAAGTTTACCAACAATGGATGTTTCCTCTCCTCTTGCAATTGCTGTAGTAGCTGAAACATGTCACAGAATGGAAAGCGCGCATTTCTTTCAATGAATCACCAAGAACATGGGATTAATCATGCATCGATAGCCATTTCACAACAAGCATGTTGTCTTGTTACTGATTGTGTTTTAGCAAAACAGATCACCCACCTTTCCTGAGAGCAAAGGTTCTCACTGTCTGAGCCCCTTGGAACCTGGGGCCCCGGGAGCCCTGGGGAGCCCGGAGGCCGTCCCCGGCCAGAGGCATGGCCTTCCCTTGGGAGATGACTAAGCCCAGCAGAGAAAGCAGTGCGTCACCGTGCTTTGCCCACAGGGTCATCACCATGGCAACCATGGCTATTAGGTAGAGATTTCTCCCATACATCATAATAATGGCTATGTCCAGTTTTAGCAGATTAGAAAGAAAAATATGCACAAATTTGGCCTGAATTAAAATACTCTAAAGTAACTAACTTAGTGTATTGACATCACAACCAATAACATACTATAATTATGTAATATTTATTGCTATAAAAACTCTGTATTTAGATATAAAAGTATTGACTATTATAAATACTCACCGGATATATGAGTATCTCTATGTATTATCTCATTTAGTGATTGTGAGGCACACACTCAAAAATGATGCTTTTAAAATTTAAATATCCTTCAAATAAGAAGGGGAATCACAGCAATTTTCATCTTTGGATGAGCAGGATACTTATATGCATTTCCCTGGAGCAATAATATTGGAAAGATATGACTGAGTCACTGAAGAACATAGAGGGGAGGATTATGTCCACTGTTAATATGGCCAAACTTTACTATGAGTAACTAATAAACTAAAAATAAATATCACAGAGGCAAGCAGTCCACTTGTCCTTCAATAAGATAAAGGTCATAAGAATTCATGTTATCCTCCTATTAAAGGTCAGACTTACTTGGAAATAATTTTTTTAAATTGTGTTGCCTCCTTCCATTTAGCCACGTATCTGATTAGTTTGCAAAAGTGCATGAGGATGTACAAACTTCCATTTCAAAGTGCTTTTGGTGCCAGGTAATTAATAAAGTTGTTGAAAGAAGTCTCTCGGTGAGACGCGCATGCCCACCAGCCCAGGTGGCAGGCAGCACGGGGAGCAAGGCTTAGCGCAGAGCGCCCGGTGGCCCTCCGCAGCGCTGCCCGGCAGACCCGCTTCCCTGCCTGATGCAGAAGGACGTCTAGCTCTCCGCTGGAAGCAGGTTTGTGCTACACTTCGCCCTGCGGAAGTGGGACCTGCTCAGAGCAGAGGGACCCCACTCTGAGCAGCTGCTCCTGCGCATCTGAGGCTGAAACCGGGCTCCCAGGAGCGTGAGGCGCAGGGGGGCTTCCGCCGGGGGGACCGTTAGATAGAAGGGGGGTTTCCTGAGAAAGATTACCAGGGAAACACGCAGAGGACATGAGCCATGCTTCCCTGGGGATAAAAGGAGGGGTGAGGCGGAGGAGGGAGAAACCCTGGCTGTCTCTCCTCTTTCCGTGGGTGCGTGCTGCGGGTGCCCGGACAGCCAGTGGCTCAGGCGGCGGGGTGGAGGGGAAGAAGGGGACAGGGAAGGGCAGCAAGGCCGAAAACTCCACGAGGCAGGAGGAGGCCGGCATTTCCACCTCCTCCAGCGCCGCCTGGAAGCCGCCCTGCGCTGTGCTGGACAGGGCTCCAGGGAACCCCTCCAGAGCAGGAGATGGGGAAGGGGGCGCCCAGGGCCCGGAGACAGACACCCCCTGGTCCTCTGCTCTCCTTCGCTCTAGCCGAAGTCACCCACAGTGGCTGCTGGCCTGACCCTACAACCCAGGGACAGGAAGAAGTGCGAGTCCAGGGTGCAGGGCGAATCCCGGGGTGTCTCCTATCTTCCCCTGGTGGCCTGGGATGAGCAGTCACAGCCCCTGTAGGAAAGGGGGAGCCAGAGCCCACTGCCCTTCTGGTGGGGGACAGAAACCCAGAACAGGACAGTGTGAGAGAGGACACCAGGGAGATGAGATCGAGAAGGGGAACTGCTGTCCCACAGAATGTGGGAATGAGCTGCGGGCAGCACCGGGCAGCAAGCGGGCCTCCCCCAGAGTGCTGCCCGGACTTCACACGAAGGACCTGCCATCTCGGCAGAGTCAGCTGCAAGCGGAAAGGGCACACATTTCTGAAAGGAGTGGGAAGCTAGACAATAGCAGGGAAGAGACAGAATAGAAAGCAAACGAGAAGCAGATGGGAGATGCTCAGTTGGAAAATGTAGTCTTGGGAATAAAATAGACCCACGGACGCGTCCAATGCAGCAGCAGGAGCTGAGAGAGAGTCGGACATGGAGATGCAAAGCGCCAGCTGCGGAGGAGCCCGAGCGGAGCCCGAGCGGAGCCTGCGGCCCCCGGAGCGCTCAGCACTCATGCCCTTTGGCTCCCAAAACGGCACGTGCAGCTCAGAAGAAAACACTTCAAGAAAAATGGACCGAATGTTCCCAGATTTGCCGAAAGTGTCCAATAGCAACAAGCCTGCGTTTATATACAGACCGGTGTTCATCAGGAGAAAGGCTATTGCACAGGGAAACGCTGTGAGCTCAGACCAGCGAGTCTCAGAGCCAACGGGAAGAACGGAGCTGGACCAGTGGGCCGAGGAGGGAGGCGTTGGGCTGAGCAGGAAGAGGGGGTCTGCTGGCGGAGCCTGGCGGGTGGGGTGGGGGGCAGTCTCCTGTGAAGCCGACCGGGCACCCCCAAACCGGGGTGTGCCCTGTGCCTGCAGGAGGGCAAGGCAGCACCTGGAGCTTGCTCAGGACCAGGGAGAGGAGGGCACAGGCTATGGTGGGCACATGGCACAGGACACACACAGGATTCAGTCAGCCAATGTGAAAAAGGGTCCTTCCCCTCAAAGAAAGCCATCTCAGACCCAGGACGTCCCAAGTGCTGGGAACTGAAGACAAAGAGCTGCTGGCTCAGCGGGAGGCGCCGGGCTGCCTGAGCAGACACCTGCCTGGACGGCCCGGGCGGGGGCCCGGCCACTGACCTGCAGCCTCGGCCAGCACCAGCCGTTTCTCCTGTTCCCGTGTTTGCTCTCAGAGGTAAACACGTACTGGCAGTGTGCACACAGGGAGACGTGTTGTGCTGCGTGTGTGTGTGCGTGTGTGTGTGACCTGCCAACTTTCAGAGAGAATGCTCAGGGGTAGTGAAGTAACTGCGTTAGGGAGTGAGGACATGGAGAGTTTAAAGAGAAACAGCCTCCTTGTTTGACTGAAGTGGGCGTCACCGGCCCGTCTGGACACGAAGGCTGTGCAGCCGGACGAGTTGCAGGCACCTCCCTCCACGGAGCCTTCACCACGGTCCCTGCCACGGGCTGCCCATCACCCCCCCGGTTCCTCCTGACTCACTCACAGTCATGTTTTCTGACAAGAATACAAAATAGGCTCTGCCCGCTCAGCAACTCTTAGTGGCAACACAGGATTGCTACCTGCCCCAGGCGCAGCCCCGGGACTTTCTCATCTGGCTCCTCTGAGAACTGTACCCCCTGTCCACACCGACCCCCTCCCTCCAGCCCCGGCACCACCATGCTCTGCGGCCGTACGTGTGACCGTGTTGGGTCCACATCTCAGTGGAATCAGGTGACATTTTTCTTGCTCCTACAGGCTCACCTCACTTCCATGATGCCATTAGTCCAAGTTCATCCGGATGGCTGCCAGCAGCAGGGTCTTCTTCTTAAAGCTGACTGACATTCCTCCCGAGGACATGCCGTCCTGGTCACAGAGCTACAGGAGGGGCAGAGGCTGGGCAGGTCCCAGAGACATTTCCTCTGGTCCCGTTCCCTAGAGGGCACTGGCGACGCCGAAGGACAATGGAGGGCCTGGAGCTGAGCCTCACCGCACACGGAAGCTCAGGGTGCTGACAACACTGCTTCTTGGGCATTTCTGGGTCTCTTCCCTGCATCCTTCACACCGTGTCTGTTTGAGCATTATCTAGTCAATGTGGGATCGTCCCAGCTAGGGGAAATAGGAATGGTGGCTAGCCTCCGACTTCTCCCTCAATGTGGGTGAGATAATATGTATATCACCCATGTCTCTATCCATTCCACAGGTCTATATCTATCTATCATTATCTATTATCTACCTATAAACATATCCAGTTATCTATCCATCTACTTGTTATCAAGAGATGATCTCTCCTATATGTATTTACCTATCCATCTATTATCTGGCATCTATCTATTATTTCTCCAATATCCTCTTCGTTTTTTAATTGTGAAATATACACTATTAAGAATATTTTGGTAAATTATTATAGAGTGAATTGTTGTAACTGCCACTTGGGTTGAAAATTAAACCATCGCTAGAACACTGGGAGCCTCCGACCGTAACCACAGCCCTTCTCCTGTCTGGGAAGAGGCTCCTCTCCCATTCACACCAGCCACTTGTTTGGCTTTATCTCTAGCTTTCCCTTCCCGGTGAGCACCGATAAACTGTAAGATTAGTTTTACACTCTCACACACAGCACCCCCACAGCCACACACACACACACACACACACACACACGGCACCCCCACAGCCACACACACACACACACACACACACACACAGCACCCCCACAGCCACACACACACACACACACACACACACACACGGCACTGTGTGAACCACCAAAGCACCACACACACACACACACACACACACACACACACGGCACCCCCACAGCCACACACACACACACACACACACACACACGGCACCCACACAGCCACACGCTCATGTAGTGCGGAGGCTCTGCGTGGTGTCCACCTGGGAAGCACGGGCACGATTTAGACAAATGTGCTCTCAGCGTGCTCTTGGAGTCTGTGTGCACCACGGCCGTCAGGACCCCTCCTCTAACCACCTTTACATCCGCCACTAGGACTTCAGCATGGGGATCTGGTGAGACACCAGCTCTCGGTCCACACCATCATCTCTTCTCCTTCTCCCTGAGCACGCCCAGGCGGGCCAGGCCTCAGTCCCGTCTCTGCTGGCTGCCTCTGTCTCTCCGGAGCTGACCCCGGCTGGTCCTGAGCCTGCAGCAGAAGGACTTTACCAGCATCTGAAGGTGAGAGGCAAGAGAGTGGGTTGTATCAGGAGGGAGGAGGGAGGAGACAGTGTTGTGTCACTTCTGTGTCAAAATTCAGAAACTATGGCCAGGGTAAATGAAATAAACAAAACCTCATAAGAGACATCTATAACAGCAGATTACACCCGTGGGTATTACTTTCATCGATGGTGCAGAATAATGTTTACCCGAGGCAAATGCCTGGGTGCTGTCCTAGCCCAGAGGACACGGGGATGCATGTCACAGCGGGAATGAGAGGGGGAGGAGAGCACCTTCCCCAGGCCCAGCCTGTGTGTCTAGTTGAGCCGCACAAAGTGAGTGACGTGAGCACACGTTGGGGTGTCGGCTTCCCACAGGCACCGTCTGCCCAGAGCAGCACTAGCTCCCACCCAGCCCGCTCTTCCTGCTCCTCCACCCCTGGCTGGTCACTGCCCCGAGAATCGCTCTTCTAGAGGCTTCTTGACGCTGTCTGCTTTCCACGTCCGTGTGTCAGTCCAGCCTCAAGCCGGCATCTCAGGGTCTGGATGTGCCAAACCCCACACTCTGTCTCAGGAGTCACTGCCTAAAATTCAACCCTCACCCATCTCAGACCCTCCAGCAGCTGAAGCCGGCTCCTGCCAGACGCAGTTCTCCTGCCCTGTGCCCACACCTCCCAGCCCCAGTGCTCGCACAACTGGACCCTGAGCGCTGTGAGGACTTCGGTGCCTCGCAGCCTCCTCAATGCGTCAGCACCCCATCCCATCGTCCCCCTGGTGCTCAGGAGCGGAGCTTCCCGCCGCTTCAATGTGGCGCAGGAAGCACACAAGCCGTGGGCCCAGGCCCAGCGCAGGCACCAGCACATCCGGGTGATCACACAGGGTTACTGAGATACACATTCCTTCCCACTCCCCTGCGTGCAGCATGGCTTTTTTGTTTGTTTGTTTGTTTGTTTGAAGTGTATTTGTGACCTGATAGAGATGTTAGCTATCTTATTGCAGCACATAAATGCATTAAGTCAACTCATCACATATTTTAAACTTACACAATATTACATGCCCTGGCTGGTGTGGCTCAGCTGGTTGAGCGTCGTTCCATGCACCAAGAGGATGATGGTTAGATTCCCGTACAGGGCACATGCCTGGGTTACAGGTTCAATTCCCAGTAGGAGGCGTGCAGGAGGCAGCCGACTGATAGTTCTCATTGATATTTCTCCCTCTCCCTCTCCTTCTCTCAAATAAAAAATATATATACTTAAAAATAAATTTACTCAATATTACATGTCAATTAAAAGTGAGTATATTTTTAGCATAAAAATATTTGATACTAACTAACCACACTTAGCCTGAGAAGCTTCCTCTCAGCCATTGGATTAAAAGGAGGTGTGAAAGTATTGGAATCAGGAAGAGGATTTTGTAGAACAAAAACATAACGTTACATTGCTTTTGCTCTGTTTCTCTGCCTGTCTTCCCTAACCCTCTTTGTTATGTGATTCGGGATAGTCTGGGTGTAACAGGCCAGTTGTGTTGACCCATCAGGTCAAGGTCCACCTCTTCAGACACTGAGGCCCGGGGAGGAAAGGTTACCCAGAGGCCACAGAGGGCGAGTGACCCGGCTCCCAGCGGAGCAAGCGGGACAGCGGGTCCAGGGACACTCCTGACGGTCCCTGCCGCAGGGGGCTGGGCCTCGGGGCCGAGGGATGAGGCCTGCTCAACACCCCTGCCAAGCAGCTGCACTCACACCCTTTCTAAGAGAATGGACACTTCTGAGGGGTCCCCGAGGAGGAGGGACTGCACTCGCTGGGGCCTTCAGTGTGCCAGAGGTTAACTCTCCCAAGGCCATGAGACTATTCATTACCAGACTGAGACTGGCTGCTCGCAGACTGTGGGCAGGACGGCCCGGCGCAGCTCCCAGGGCCTCACCCCCCAGCCCAGCAGCCAGGGCTCCCGGTGAGCGTGACCAGCCACGTGTCACACAGCAGGGTCCTCACCAACCTGAGCTTCTGAAGCCTTTACACTGGTGATGTCATAGTTTCCCCAACTACCTACAGCTTCCCCTGTTCACAGGAAGAAGCCTATGTTCTGTAAAAGCAGCTTTCCTCTCAGCCCCTTTCTCACGGAAGCCTGCCTGTCTGCACATCACTCCGACCAGAACTACGTTCCCCACATCATTTCTCCCAACAGGAACTAGAATTAAGCTCCATGCACATTCCAGGACAGTTTTCAAAATGAGCCTCCAGAGACCTCGCTTTCATTGTCTAATGCTCCCGTGCCACAGATCAATCGTGAGCTGGAGAGATAACTGGGTGTTCACAGGCACTTTGGAAGCCTCGGCTCCTTTGCTGATGACTGTGCCCTGCCGTTCACACCTGGTTTCAGACGCGTGGGAACCACACCCACGGGCACAGCCTGGGCTGAGCAGACGAGTCCTCAGCGAGGCCACATGGCGCTCGCGAGCCCTGCAGGCCCCGGGTGGGCTCCAGAGGGCCGCTCGCTGCGGAGAACACACTGTAGCTCACGTGAGTTAGAGCCGTCGATTCATTAATATGAAGGACATTCCAACGATTCGACACTTTGGTATGGTCTTTCTGTGAGGTTCTGCTTTCTTTTCATTGGCCTGCAGTGGCGTCAGCGTTCTGACCCAGGAGTGACAGCTCGCGTCTCCCCTCCTACAGTCAGCACTCTCGTTCCTCTTTCAGACACGGCCAAGTCTCTGTGCAGCCCACGTCCTAGTTCTTTGCTCAGGTTCGGAAACAGCCTGGATCGGCCCAGAGAGACAGATCTGGCCCTCATGCATGTCATGATTGCCACACATGCTGAAGTGCTAATCCCCACGTGCTGGCATTTAGAGCTGGGCCTTTGGGAGGTGGTTAGGTCACTGGGGTGGAGCCCCAGGATGGACTTAGTGCCACAGAGAGGGAAGGTGAGTTTCCGTCCTCTCTGCTGGGGGAGCACAGTGATGGGTGAGTGGCATTCCCCGCCACCGCAGGCCCCAGGCAGGAGGCCAGGGGTGGGGCTGGTGGGGTAAGTCCGGACTGACCTGTACCAGGAGCCTTCCACGGCTGCAGCCTCTCCCAGGTGGTGTGCAGCCTAGCGCAGGCTCCACTGTGCCCCTGGGAGCTGGACTGGGCAGCCCAGTCAGATTACCCCAGAGAATGATGGTCAGGACTATCTGTTGGCCCAGCTGGTGTGGTTCAGTGGTTGCTCATTGACCAAGAGTCGCTCAATTCCCAGTTCAACTCCCAGTCAGGGCACATGCTCTGGTTCCTGTCTCCATCCCCAGTAGGGGGAGTGCAGGACACAGCTGATCAATGTTCCTCTCTCATGGATGGTTCAGTCTCCTCCTCTCCTTCCTCTCTCTCTGAAATCAATAAAAAACATATATTTTTTTAAATTATCTGTTGGGCCATGCCTAGAGGAGCCTTCTTGCATTCATTTCTATTGCTTCTGTGACAAACGTCTACAAACTTGGTGGTTAAGACCACACACACTTACGTCGCACAGTTTTGCAGTTTGGAAGTTCAGCAGGGACTAAGCCCAAGGGTCGCCAGGCCTGGTACCCTCAGAGGGCCCTGGGCGTGACGGTGTCCTCAGCATTTCCGCAGCGGGGCACTGGCATGCCCGGCCTGAGCCTTTCTCCCGCGTGTCCCTGGCCGTCCTTCCACACCACAGCCCAGCACACCAGGCCTCTCACTGCTCAACTTGACCTCCGAAGGAAGCAGGCCCAGGGATCAGGACAGACGGTCCTGAGAGCCATTTCCTGCCTCCCACACCTCCCAAGTGAGTGAGAGTCCACCTGCTGGAATTCAGTGGGAATTTAAAAGAGGCTGCATCAGAGCTCTCTCCTACCAAAGGCCTGCGAGAGGGGAGGCAGTGTCCTCAGAAAGGAGATAAGGCCCCGTGTGTCCAGACTCGGACCTGCAGGGGAAGGCCAGCGCCTCCTCTGCGCTGAGCTCGCTTCTCGTTGAGAACAAGCTGGCAGGATGTGCGGGCCACGGGCATGCTCCGCGAACAGAGCTTACACGTGGGCCCAGCAGGCTGTCCCGGCAGGAGAATGTCCTCCTCTCTCCTGGGGCTGCCCCACATTCTTGGAGCTGGTGGTAGAGAATAACCGAAAGTAAGAACAGCCTCAGGGGTCGGGTCCTCACACCTGTGTCCCTCAGATTTCTCGCCAAGGCTGGCTGTGGGACACATTTCCCACCAGGCGGGCTGCTTCTCTTCAACGTCACAGCAGGGCCCACGGAGCAGCTGTTTAGGGACATCCCACCCACCGCGTTCAGAATGGAGGGGCTTATAAGTTCAAACACATGTTTGAGCAGCTTTAACCACAGATTTTGTAAACAGTAGGTCTTTCCAGACTTCTCAGAGGGACAGGACAGAAGGACCTTCTCAGGGGGACAGCACAGAAGGACCTTCCTGGGGGGACAGGACAGAAGGACATTCTAAGGATGACAGGAGAAAAGGACCTTCTCAGGGTGTCAGGAAAAGGAGATTTTCGGGGAGCCAGGACAGAAGGACATTCTCAGGGGGGCAGGACAAAAGGACCTTCTCAGGGGGACAGCACAGAAGGACCTTCCTGGGGGGACAGGACAGAAGAACAATCTCAGGGGGACAGCACAGAAGGACCTTCCTGGGGGGACAGGACAGAAGAAAAATCTCAGGGGGACAGGACAGAAGAACCTTCCTGGGGGTCAGGACAGAAGGAACTTCTCAGGGGGACAGGACAGAAGGACCTTCCTGGGGGGAAAGGACAGAAGGACCTTCCTGGGGGGAAAGGACAGAAGGACCTCCTCAGGGTGACAGGACAGAAGGACCTTTTCGGTGGACAGGACAGAAGGACCTTCTCAGAGGAACAAGACAGAAGGACATTCTCAGGAGAACAGGACAGAAGGACCTTCTCAGGCGGACAGGACAGAAGGACCTTCTCGGGGGGACAGGAAAGAAGAACATTCTCAGGGGGACAGCAAAGAAGGACCTTTCTGGAGGGTCAGGACAGAAGGAACTTATCAGGGGGACAGGACAGAAGGACCTTCTCTGGGAGACTAGACAGAAGGACTTTCTCGGGGGGACAGGACAGAAGTACATTCTCCATAGGGACCGGACAGAAGGACCTTCCTGGTGGGACAGGACTGAAGAACCTACCCGGGAGAACAGTACAGAAGGACCTTCTCTGGGGGACAGGACAGAAGGACCTTCTCTGGGAGACTGGACATAAGGACCTTCTCGGGGGGACAGGACAGAAGGACTTTCTTGGGGTGACAGGACAGAAGGACCTTCCTGGGGGTACAGGACAGAAGGACCTTCTCAAGCGGACTGGACAGAAGGACATTCTCAGCAGGACAGGACAGAAGGACCTTCTCAGGGGAATAGGTCAGAAGGACCTTCTCGGTAACAGGATAGAAGGACCTTTTTGGGGGGACAGGACAGAAGGACTTTTTCTGGGGGACAAGACAGAAAGACCATTTCTGGGGGACAGGACAGAAGGACCTCCTCAGGGGGACAGGACAGAAAGACCTTCTCGAGGAGACAGTACAGAAGGAACTTCTCGAGGGACAGGACAGAAGGACATTCTCAGGGGGACAGCACAGAAGGACCTTCCCGGTGGGACAGGAGAGAAGCACTTTCTAGGGGAAATAGGACAGAAGGACCTCTCAGAGGGACAGGACAGACGGACATTCAAAGAGGGACAGCACAGAAGGACCTTCTCAGGCAGACAGGACAGAAGGACATTCTCAGGGGGACAGGACAGAAGGACCTTCTCAGGGGGACAGGACAGAAGGACCTTCTCAGTGGAGACAGGACAAAAGGACATTCTCAGGGGGACAGGACAGAAGGACCTTTTTGGGGGGACAGGACAGAAGGACCTTTTCTGGGGACAGGAAAGAAGGACCTTTTCGGGGGGACAGGACAGAAGGACCTTCCCGGGGTTCAGGACAGAAGAAGCTTCTCAGGGGGACAGGACAGAAGGACCTTCTCGGGGGGACAGGACAGAAGGACCTTCTCGTGGTGACAGGACAGAAGGACCTTCTCAGGGGGACAGGATAGAAGGACCTTCTCTGTGGGGACAGGACAAAAGTACATTCTCAGGGGGACAGGACAGAAGGACATTCTCAGGGGGACAGGACTTAAGGACCTTCTCAATAGGGACTGTACAGAAGGACATTCTCAGGGGGACAGCACAAAAGGAACTTCCAGGGGGGACAGGACAGAAGAACCTTCTCAGGCGGACAGGACAAAAGGATATTCTCAGGGGGACAGGACACAAGGACATTCTCAGGGGGACAGGACAGAAGGACCTTCTCAGGGGAATAGGACAGAAGGACCTTCTCGGTAACAGGATAGAAGGACCTTTTTGGGGGGAAAAGGCCAGAAGGACCTCCTCAGGGGGACAGGACAGAAGGACATTCTCAGGGGGACAGCACAGAAGGACCTTCCCGCTGGGACAGGAGAGAAGGACTTTCTCAGGGGGACAGGACAGAAGGACATCCTCAGGGGTCCAGGACAGAAGGACCTTCTCAGGCAGACAGGACAGAAAGACCTCCTCAGGGGGACAGGACAGAAAGACCTTCTCGAGGAGACAGTACAGAAGGAACTTCTCGAGGGACAGGACAGAAGGACATTTCAGGAGGACAGCACAGAAGGACCTTCTATGAGGGGACAGGACAGAAGGACATTCTCAGGGGGACAGGACAGAAGGACCTTCTCAGTAGGACAGAACAGAAGGACATGCCTGGGGGTACAGGACAGAAGGACCTTTTCTGGGTGACAGGACAGAAGGACCTTCCCAGGGGGACAGGACAGAAGGACCTTCTCTGGGAGACTGGACAGAAGGACCTTCTCTGGGATACTGGACAGAAGGACCTTTTCAGGGGGACAGGACAGAAGGACCTTCTCGGGGGGATAATACAGAAGGACCTTTTCGGGGGGACTGGACAGAAGGACATTCTCAGCGGGACAGCACAAAAGGAACTTCCTGGGGGGACAGGACAGAAGGACCTTTTTGGGGGGACAGGACAGAAGGACCTTTTCTGGGTGACAGGACAAAAGGTCCTTCCTGGGGTTCAGGACAGAAGAACCTTCTCAGGGTGACAGGACAGAAGGACCTTCTCAGGGAGACAGGACAGAAGGACCTTCTCAGGCCGACTGGACAGAAGGACATTCTCAGCAGGACAGGACAGAAGGATCTTCTTGGGGGACAGGACAGAAGGACCTTTTCTGGGTGACAGGACAAAAGGTCCTTCCTGGGGTTCAGGTCAGAAGGACCTTCTCAGGGAGACAGGACAGAAGGACCTTCTCTGGGCTACTGGACATAAGGACCTTTTCTGAGGGACAGGACAGAAGGACCTTCTCTGTGGGGTCAGGACAAAAGGACATTTTCAGGGGGACAGGACAGAAGGACATTCTCAGGCAGACAGGACAGAAGGACATTCTCAGGGGGACAGGACTTAAGGACCTTCTCAATAGGGACTGTACAGAAGGACATTCTCAGGGGGACAGCACAAAAGGAACTTCCTGGGGGGACAGGACAGAAGGACCTTCTCAGGCGGACAGGACAAAAGGAAATTCTCAGGGGGACAGGACACAAGGACATTCTCAGGGGGACAGGACAGAAGGACCTTCTCAAGCAGACAGGACAGAAGGACCTTCTCAGGGGAACAGGACAGATGGACCTTCTCGGTAACAGGATAGGAGGACCTTTTGGGGGGGACAGGACAGAAGGACCTCCTCAAGGGGACAGGACAGAAGGACCTTCTGGAGGAGACAGTTAAGAAGGACCTTCTCAGGGGGACAGGACAGAAGGACATTCTCAGGAAGACAGCACAGAAGGACCGTCCTGGGGGGACAGGACAGAAGGACCTTCTCAGTAGGACAGGACAGAAGGACATGCCTGGGGGGACAGGACAGAAGAACCTTCTTGGGGGGTAGGACTGAAGGACCTTCTCAGGGGAAAGGACAGAAGGACCTTCTCAGAGGGACAGCACAGAAGGACGTTCCTGGGGGGACAGGTCAGAACGACCTTCTCGGGGGGATATTACAGAAGGACCTTCTCTGGGGTACTGGACATTAGGACCTTTTCGTTGGGACAGGACATAAGGACCTTTTCTGGGGGACAGGACAGAAGGACCTTTTTGGGGGGCAGGACAGAAGGACTTTCTTGCATTGACAGGACAGAAGGACCTTTTCTGGGTGACAGGACAGAAGGACCTTCTTAGGTTTTAGGACAGAAGAAACTTCTCAGTAGGACAGGACAGAAGGACCTTCTCTCAGGGACAGGACAGAAGGACCTTCTCAGGAGGACAGGACTGAAGGACCTTCCTGGGGGAACAGGACTGAAGAACCTACCCGGGGGACAGGACAGAAGGACCTTCTTGGGGGACAGGACAGAAGAACATTCTCAGGGGGACAGGACTGAAGGAACTTCTTGGGGGACAAGACAGAAGGACATTCTCAAGGGGACAGGACAGAAGGACCTTCTCAGGGGGATAGGACTGAAGGACTTTCTCAGGGAGACAGGACAGAAGGACCTTCTCAGGCCGACTGGACAGAAGGACATTCTCAGCAGGACAGGACAGAAGGACCTTCTTGGGGGACAGGACAGAAGGACCTTCTCGGGGGACAGGACAGAAGAACATTCTCAGGGGGACAGCATAGAAGGACCTTCCCGGTGGGACAGGAGAGAAGGACTTTCTCAGGGGGACAGAACAGAAGGACATCCTCAGGGGGACAGGACATAAGGACCTTCTCAGAGAAATAGGAGAGAAGGGCCTTCTCGGTAACAGGATAGAAGGACATTTTCGGGGGGACAGGACAGAAGGACCTTCTCAGGGGGACAGGACAGAAGGACATCCTCAGGGGGACAGGACATAAGGACCTTCTCAGGGGACAGGACAGAAGGACCTTCTCGGGGGGACAGGACAGAAGGACATTCTCATGGGGACAGCACAGAAGGACCTTCCAGGGTGGACAGGACAGAAGGAACTTCTCAGGGGGACAGGACAGAAGGACCTTCTCAGAGAAATAGGAGAGAAGGACCTTCTCGGTAACAGGATAGAAGGACATTTTCGGGGGGACAGGACAGAAGGAACTTTTCAAGGGGACAGGACAGAAGGACCTTTTCGGGGGACAGGACAGAAGGACCTCCTCAGGGAGACTGGACAGAAGAACTTTCTCGAGGAGTCAGTACAGAAAGACCTTCTCAGGAGGAGAGAACAGAAGGAAATTCTCAGGGGGACAAGACAGAAGGAACTTCTTGGGGGCCAGGACAGAAGGACCTTCCCGGGGGGACAGACAGAGGACCTTCTTGGGGGACAGGACCGAAGGACATTCTCGGGGGGCCAGGACAGAAGGACCTTCTCAGGGGGATAGGACAGAAGGACATTCTCAGGAAGACAGCACAGAAGGACCGTCTGGAGGGACAGGACAGAAGGACCTTCTTGGGGGACAGAACAGAAGGACATTCTTGGGGTGCCAGGACAGCAGGACATTCTCACTTGGACAGGACAGAAGGAACTTCTTGGGGGACAGGACAAAAGGATCTTCTTGGCGTACAGGACAAAAGGACATTCTCGGGATTAAAGGACAGAAGGACATTCTCACTTGGACAGGACAGAAGGACCTTCTTGGGGTACAGGACAAAAGGACATTCTTGGAGGACAGGACAGAAGGACATTCTCAGGGGGCAGGACAGAAGGACCTTCTCAGTAGGGACTGGACAGAAGGACATTCTCAGCAGGACACACAAAAGGAACTTCCTGGGGGGACAGGACAGAAGGACCTTCTCAGGCAGACAGAACAAAAGGACATTCTCAGGGGGACAGGACAGAAGGACATTCTGGGGGAACCACACAGAAGGATCTTCTCGGGGAGAAGGTACTGTAGCCTCTATCTGTATCTTGCAGGTAGAGACTGAGGGTACTGATGTTCAATGCCATCGCAATGATGAAGTGGAGGTGCTGGGCACCAGCCTGCATGTTGTGGTGTTAAATCTGTCCTGTGGGGGCAGGCCTGGCCTCAAGGATGTCCTAGTCTTTAGAGCCAGGAATGTGCTGGTTTACACGGTGACAGATGTGACTGGCTGCCTGGGACAGGACCTTGAGGTGGGAGATTATCTGGGGCTGTTAGGGATCCCAGGTCATCAGAGAGGTCCATGTGAGAAAGAGGCAGGGTGTCAGGTCGCTGGAGAAGGAGGGGAGTCGGAAGAGGTACAGGACAGTGATGTGGGGTCTCGGGCAGGGACAGTGGCGGCTCTGGAGTTGGGGAAGGCCAGGAGGCAGGTTCTGCCCAGCCTCCTAAGGAAAGCAGTCCTGCACATGAGTGGGTTTTAGCCCCAGGAACCCCGTGGGTGTCCCTTCTCTAAATTTGTAGGAGAAAAAATGTGTGGTCATGTGTTCCCGCAGCCATAGGAATCGAACACACATGTGTCCTTCCTGTAACCCTGAGTGCTTAAATGTCTCTGGTCAGCGCTGCCCACTGAGCCCAGGTCCACAGGGCAGGCAGCCACGCTCGCTTAGGGTGACCTCAGGAACCACATGTTACATACCTAAAACTCAAGTCCCTTAGACCGCCCTGCACCCTCACACCCACTGAGTGTCCAATGTTCCCGCTTTTACGAGGGCTGCATGCTCACTGGCCAGGTCACCATGCTCATCTGGGCTCCTCTCACCACCCTGTGGGGATACACACTCCGCTTCTTTGAAAAACCAGCCCCTCCATTGTTATTTCTACTTCCTTACTTCAAGGCATTGTAATGTCCCCACTCATCTGTCTGTTCTTCAATGCTCTCCCGGTCATTACAAACAAGGAAGGTCTGGAAAGCTGTCACAGCCAAGAAGAGCCTGTGTAGTTAACGATATTGTACCAACTCTGGTCCATTAGTCAAAACAAACACACTGCACCAATGTAAGACGTTAGCAACAAGAGAGAGAGGGGTGTGATACATAGGAGCTTTCCTCACTATCTTGGTAGTTTTTCTCTACATCTAAACAATGTTCTAAAATTTACAAATTATAAAAATACTTACTTAAAAACTAAATTACCTGTATAGTATATGTGTATATATTATCCTAGAGGCCCTGTGCATGGTACACCCTTTCCCAATCCTGCACCCCTCAGGGAATGTCGGAGAGAGTTTTAGCCCAATCCCCCCAGACCAGCCAAGGGACCCCTCTGGTGCATGAATTCATGCACTGGGCCTCTATTATGCATGTAAGATCTTTGGTTAATCTCTTCCCACCCTCCCCTCTCTCTGCTTCCCTCTGAGATTCATCAGTCTGTTCCATGTTCCCATGCCTGCGCATTGAGCATCTGCCCCTTGGTAGTCTTTGTGCATCAGTGCTACCAGCTGGGTGGCCGGTCGTTTAGGCTTTTATATATATATATATATATATAGATATCAGCATATTTATGATTGATTACCTTTTTACTGCATTTAGGTAATTTCTTTTGAGCTTATAATTTTTTCTTTCTTCTCTCTCTCACACCCTAATTTTTGTTGATTTTAACATTTACTATGTTTTAAGGATTATAACATATATGTTCTATTTCTAAATTATACTTTTTTACATTTTTTAAAGATTTGCCTATAAACTGATTATGTGAACAGGACTGGTGATCACAGTGTTATTATTGGAAAACCTGTTTGTAAAACCACATACATGTTCAGAGGCATCTGGAAGCAAAGTGCTCCTTTGTCCCTTTTCTAATTAAGCTAATCCTTTAAAACATTTCCTCCTTGCTCTTCTACTTCTTCTTCTACAGAATCTTGTATCTTATTCTGTCATATTGTTCAAATTCTCTTATCTTTCCCCTTGAATACACTCTCAACAATTTTTATTCATATAGGATTCACAGGTGGAGTCGTTATTTTTACAGGTCAGATACTTAGTTTTGATGTTGATTTTGTGATTTGTTTGGCAGAGATCTCTCATTATGTTACTTTATAAAATGTACTTGTATTGATGAGAAGTCTGTAACCCAAGGGGTTACCAGTGTTTCCCTGCCTGGGGCAGCTCCTCCAATTAGCTCTGTGCACTGGACTGTAAAAAAAAAATGTCCAGGTGAGTGTTTTTCCTATTTTTATTAATTTATCTCTTCCAACACACAGTGGGGTCATTTCAATGTGAATGTGGGAGTATTGAACTTTCTTCCTTAACATTGTTATTATCCATCCTTACTATTCTTTTTTGATGTTTTTCTAAACTCATTTTTTCCTTCTAGAAAGATTACTGGATAAACACTGGGATTCCTGCATGAGGGTATCCACGTTGCTAGGTTTTTTCTCTTATTTGTTCATTCTTCCTTTTTTCTTAGATGCCTTTGGAGAGTTTCCCATCATCTTTCAGATCATTAATACCATCTTTGGCTGATTTCTTTTCATCATTCAGCCATCTTACATTTTTAATCTGGCAATATTTCAAATTCCAAAAAGCTATTACCCTACTGTTCCCTTTTCAAGACAATCTTTTCTTATTTTTTTAAATATATTTTATTGATTTTTTTACAGAGAGGAAAGGAGAGGGACAGAGAGCTAGAAACATCAATGATAGAGGAACATTGACCAGCTGCCTCCTGCACAACCCCTACAAGGAATGTGCCCGCAACCAAACATGCCCTTGACCAGAATCGAACCTGGGACCTTTCAGTCCCCAGGCCAATGCTCTATCCACTGAGCCAAACCAGTTTGGCAACCTTTTCTTATTTTAAAACTAATACTAGACATATCAAATCTCTCTGAAATGTTTAAATTAGTTAAGAGTTCTTTCCGATTTTCTTGGATTATTTATTTCCTCAAGCAAGAACTTTTTGTTAGAGATTTTTTTCTAATAGCTTTCTCTAACATTTTTTCAATGTTTCCTATTTTAAACCTGAAAATGACACAGTCTCTATGGAGTCTCACTCTGCCTACCATGATGTTTTTGGACAGTCCCCTCCGGGCTCCTCCATCCGCACCATCATCCCTGACCAGGAGCGCGTGCGCAGCAGGCCAGCCGTGACAGTGAAGGGAACTTGGACTCAGGTTCATCTTACACTCATTTCCCTCCTACCGCCCTGTCTGCTCTGTCCCAAGTTTTTGGTACAGAACTTTATAGACAAAAAGCCTCCTATCCCTTGCACTTTCTCCTGTTTCTTTGCCAATTTCAAGTCTGCACGTGTGTGTGGTTCCCGGGAGAATGTTACAACTATTCATCCACTTGGGTTTGCTGGATCTGGTTTAGGTGGCTTCAGTTTTGTCTGAAGTGTTCAGCTGTTCAAGTTGCTACTTTCAGTTAAGAGATGGCACTTAGCCACCTGGGCCCTTCCACCCTGCAGGCAGAGACTGTTGGGTCCATGAGCAAGATGCCACTGCAGAGGAGAAGGTGCTGGGAGCCCAATGAGGCCTGGAGGCCCCTCCAGCACTTCCTTTGCTCCCTCAGAAGCAGGTGGTGGGGTGGGGGGCAGTTGAGGCCCCTGACACAGCCACTGGACCCCTCTCTAAGTCCTCACTGGGAAGCAGGTGCAGGCTGCTTTCTCTGCCGCTTCTGTCTTCATCTCTCCCAGGTGGGGAGTGGCACCCTGTGGCCCAGGACCAAGGTCATCGTGCCCTTGCCCATTGGCTCTTCTCCTGGTGACACGGCAGGAGGGTGTGAGGAAACAGACACAGACACAATGGGCTCCCAACCTGGGCTCCCAACCTGCACGAATCGGCCTTGGAGGCCTGTTCTTTCTTTCGTTGTCATTAAAATTGTGTGCGTTTTCTCCCCTGTTCCTGGGAATGTCCTTGTCGCCAGGGCCTGCTGCCTCTCTGTGTGCTGGCCTCTACCTGCCTGGCCCCGGGGAGGGCTCAGCAGGGAGGGAGGAGGGACTCACCATGGCCTTGACTGCTCTCCTCAGATTTCACCCTGTGCTTCCTAGTTAAACGTTGTTCATGTTTTCAGTAGAGTCAAGCAGCCATAAACTCATTGAGTCTCTGTCTCAATGACATTCTAAAAAATATGCAAACCTGCTTTTCTCCCGAATCCCACCCCCGGAAAACATCTAGGAAGCTGCTCTTCCTGCTGAACTCAGGAGTGAAAGGGTTTGGGCCTGGCGCTGTCCGTGGTGCTGGCGTGGCCTGGAGCAGCGAGATGGTGGAACCAGCGGGAGTTGGTTTGCTTCCCATCACTGGGCACTGGCAGACCACAGGGTCTTTGGGTCTTCATGCTTCCCCTGGTGGGCCCGGGTCCTGTGAGAACCGTCTGTCCATAAGCATGTAATTCTGTCCTGCTTTTTCAGTTTACTATCCATGCAATCGGTGATTGTTGTCGCCTCATTTACAAAATAATTGTAAGAGCAGATCCAACACCGGATCTAAGCAATGAACACGTACCCGCACATGGGCCGCTGCTGCGGGGTGGTGGCTCTGTGCAGAGGGATGAGCTTGTCCCAGTAGTGACTCCAAACGTCCTCCTTGTGCGGATCTCAATGCTAAGACACCACTCGCCAACTGAACACCTGGCACCAAACCCTGGGGTGAACCCAGAGGCACCGGGCCACAAGATAAAGGTAAAAACATCTCCATGACTGTGAAGCTGTTTAGGGGAGGGGAGAACGAGAAGGCACGAGAACCAAAGTGCTCTGAGAGATGCTCAGAGAAAAGAGAGGTGGGCTAGAGACAAGAGGACAAACCTTGTGTTCAGCATTGCACTCTGGGTGTTAATGACTGGGTTACACTGACCGCGTGCGGTTGTTCCCAACCACGAAATAAAGTGTGTTTAGCCCAAGAAGTATGTGTTCCAACACAAACGTAAATGTTTTGAAGTCAAAATAACCTTTACCCTGTTTCATCTTTTGAGGTTTTATATTTCCTTTTTCTTGAAATATAAATATTTGGAAAAAGTCTATCATTTAATAGAGCAGCACAGTGGCGGGAGCTGCACTGGCGGGCAGCAGGAGGATGCCTCTCCGCCCATCAGGGCGGGGTACCAGGAGACGGGCTGCCCTCCTGTCCTTGATGGGTAAGGGTACTTCCTTAGAACATCACCTTGTGCATTCTTTGAGGGAACATTACCTCTGTAGGAACCAAACTGAATGGTAAGTAATAAAGTTGTAATTAAATGGCTAGTTGGTGGTTTCCCACTGCGAGCATTGGATGCAATCTTAGTTTTCTACAGTACTTACCCCGGAATCCTCATGGGTCCAGACGATGTCGTGCAAGGCAGTCATTATCCTGATGAGCAACTCACTTAAGCTCTTTAGAACATTCTCACATTATGAAGCTTTTTGTTTGTAATTGGATTTTTGCTGTAGGTAGCAATTGGATGTTTCCCAGAGAAAGTCTCCTCTCCTGCTGGCCTCATTTAAAAAGTCAGTCATGGACTCCTGGGTTCAAAATGAACAGCCACCCATTTCTAAAGCGAGTGGGGCGAGAGCCTTCCCAGCCACCCTTGTGAGAATGCCATGCGGAATTGACTATGTCAGCCTAAACCGAGGCAACCAGGGCTAACACTTCCCCAAATATAGAAATAATCAAAGTTAAGAATTATATATTCCACGACTATGGCAATGAAGCACAAGAAGATATTCTGGATTTATACCATTTTTCACATATTAAAAATATTGTCATACCTAGTAAGATTTTTCTTTTTAGATTAAAAAACACACCTTTATTGTTTGGAAAACATGCGCATGAACTAAAGTTAAGTCTACACATTGTTGAATATGTCATCGATTAACGACTGGCTGGTATTAGTTATCTGTGACCATATGACAAGTTCTCCAGGATGTAGTAGATTGAAGCATCGTTTATCATCTCCGGTTTCCGTGGGTCAGGACCCAACGAGGCTCCGCTCACCCAGAGCTTCTTATAAAGCGCAATCATCTCAAGGCCTGACCAGCAGAGGTTCTGTCCTAACCCGCTGCTTGGCCGTGGGCAGGACACAGTCTTTCCTGGCTAGAAGCATCTCTCTGTCCCTCGCCATGGGAGCTCTCCTTAGGACAGTGGGTGTGGGTTCCTCAATGTGAGCAAGAGAAGGAGCCACAGAGAGAGTGTGAGACGCACAGGAGAGTCTCTGCCTCCGCTCCCAGCAGCTACATCCCATCCCCTTTGTCTCGTTCCATTGGTTAGAAGCCAGTTACTGGGTCCAGCCCACTCAGGGAGGGATTACCCAGGGGGTGAACACCAGGAGGTCAGGCATGGGACCGTTCTAGAAGCTGCCAGTTATATTTAGCATACAGGAAAACAGGCATATGATGAATAAAGAGAATTTCAAAATTGAGTAAATGCTTTTTTGAGGTCCCTTGAATCAATGTTCTCCCACAGATCATCATTATCCTCAGGTTCAATCAAGCATATCAAAATTAACTTTATTTTCTTCTTATTTCTAATGGGTTCATCTTCTGCAAACTGCGGCTCCCAAGCCACATGAGGCTCTTTGGCCCCTTGAGTGTGGCTCTTCCACAAAATACCACGGCCTGGGCAAGTCTATTTTGAAGAAGTGGTATTAGAAGAAGTTTAAGTTTAAAAAATTTGGCTCTCAAAAGAAATTTTAATCATTGTATTGTTGGTTCTGTTGACTACTGAGTTTGCTGACCACTGGTTTAGGCTTTTATAGATAGATATATGATAGATAGATAGATAGATAGATAGATCTGGAGACCAGTTCAAACTGGGTATTAAGGGCTAAAATCAAGGTGTCTGCAGGACTCTTCTGGAGACTGTGGGAGAAACTGCCCTTCCCAGCCTTCCTTGGTTCTTCATTTTTCCCACCACTTCAACGTGCATCACTCAAGCCTCTGCTACTGCCGTCACTCTCCTTTCTGCTGGGGGCTCTCCTGCTTCCCTTTAAAGGGGCCTTGTGGTGGCTCTGGGCCCACAGGGAAATGCAGGCTCACCTCCCGTCTCAAGATCCTCAACTCCAGCACACCTGTGAAGCCCCCTCTGCCATGTAAGGGTAGCATGTTCACAGGCTCTGAGGATTCGGCTGTAGACATTGAGGTGTGGGGGCAGTTTTCAGCCTACCACAGTTGGCAAATTAGTTTTCCAATCCTTAGAAAAATTACTGAAGCATAAATATAAATATGTGTTTAATAGAAAGAAGGTCACAATACAACAGGTCAAAATTTGTGGCGTGCAGCAAGAGCAGTTCTTAGAGGGAAATTTACAGCATTAAATGTTTATATTAGAAAAGAAATGAGTCTATTACACAACATATCCTAAACTACTCACACTTGTTTGAATTGAATCTTATTTGTTCTTACTTTAATGGGCACTTGGTACCAGTAGGAGCTGCTTTTAATCCTGAGTTTATTGGAGAAGAGTGGATCCCCAATAGCTATGCTAACAGTGACTGGTTGACATTATATACTTGTTACATTTTCTATCATAATTGTTTTTTTAAATATGTTTTCATTGATTTTAGAGAGAGAGGAAGGGAGAGGGATAGAGAGATACAAGCATCAATGAGAAACATCCATTGATTGGCTCCTCCTGCACACCCCACACTGGGGATCAAGCTTACAACCCAAGCATGTGCCCTGACTGGGAATTGAACCAGGGACCTCCTAGTTCATGGGTCAATGTTCAACTATTGAGCCACACCAGCAGGGCTATCATAATTGTTTTTTTATGTTATATACGATGATATATTCATCCAACGAGTGCACTCTAAGATATTTATTTTACAGTTAGAAAGGACAGACATCACAATGGACAAGTATTGAAATACAGCAACAGAGAAGAGGGAAAAATGGGATTACTTAGCTACATATATTGTCTTTGCCGTAACTTTTTAATTTTTAAATAATTTCAGATTCACAGGAAGTTCAAAGACATGCTCAGGATGTTCCACACATGTTTCAGCTAGCCTTCCCTCTTCCACAGCCATAGAGCAATATCCACACAGGGTCCCACCACTGGCACCTCCCACATACCTCATGCAGAGCTCATGCGACAGGAGTGTCCTCAGGGTGTGTGGAAGAGGGAAGGCAATAGGTAGAGTCACGTGGCCATTACCACCAAGATGCTCAACTGAACCACAAGCACAGGACTCTGTCATACCTCCCTTTACATAACTCTTCCTCCATCCTCACTGGCAGTACCAAGCTGCTCTCCAGCTCTATAATTACGCTATGAATGTTATAGAAAAGGAATTGTCCAGTACGTATCTTTTGAGATTGGCTTTTTTCACTCTGTATAATTTTCAAGGTCCATCCAAACTGTGATGTCTATCAATAGTTTATTCACATTCATAACTGAGTAGTGCTCCCTGGCACAGATGTACCACAGTTTGGTTAACCACTCACCCACTGATGGGCATTAGATAATTCCGTTTTGAGCTATTACAAATGAAGCTGCTATAAACATTCATGGATAAATTTCTGCATAAAATAAATTTTAATTTCTCTGAAAGAAATGCCAAAGAGAGCAATTGGGTAAGTGAGTAAGATATATCATGTTCTTTTTTTAGAGAGAGGGTGGAAGGGTGGAGGCACGCACACACACACACACACACACACACACACACACACATTGATTGGTTGCCTCCTAACAGGGACCTGGGCTGGAACCTGCAACCCATGTATGTGCCCTTGACCGGGAATCAAATCCTTGACCCTTCAGTGCTTAGATGGACACTATAACCACTGAACACACCTGCCAGGGCAGTCATTTCATCTTCTTTGTCTGCTAGAGGAAATGCTCCTTGTAAATGTTCACCAACTCTTCACAAAGTCCCTTTTGTATAACCCCTTAAACCCGCAGAGAGGTCTCGGTTTAGCATGCAAGCTGGTCCTTGTATGAAACTTAGGGGTTTGCATCTGTCCACAGTCTCTCCTGAGATGTCCTACTCGCTCCACAAGTCTACCATTACAGAGGGGATAAGAAAGACCGAGAGGGAGAAAATCCTTGCCCTCAGGTACGAGGGCAGAGCGCCCTCTCAGAAACCATGGGAGAGGTGCTCCGCCCGGGCTCTCAGCAGGAAGGAAACCTCACGGCCTCCCTGCAGGCGGAGTGCATGCGGTCACTGAGGGCCCGTGGTCACTGAGGGCGTGCAGTCACTGAGGGCCCGCGGTCACTGAGGGCCCGCGGTCACTGAGGGCGTGCGGTCACTAAGGGCGTGTGGTCACTGAGGGCCCGCGGTCACTGAGGGCGTGTGGTCACTGAGGGCCCGCGGTCACTGAGGGCGTGCGGTCACTGAGGGCATGCGGTCACTGAGGGCCCGCGATTACTGAGGGCGTGCAGTCACTGAGGGCCCGCGGTCACTGAGGGCGTGCGGTCACTGAGGGCGTGCTGTCACTGAGGGCCCGCGGTCACTGAGGGCGTGCGGTCACTGAGGGTCCGCAGTCACTGAGGGCGTGCGGTCACTGAGGGCCCACAGTCACTGAGGGCGTGTGGTCACTGAGGGCGTGTGGTCACTGAGGGCGTGTGGTCACTGAGGGCCTGCAGTCACTGAGGGCGTGCGGTCACTGAGGGCGTGCGGTCACTGAGGGCGTGCGGTCACTGAGGGTCCGCGGTCACTGAGGGCGTGCGGTCACTGAGGGCGTGCGGTCACTGAGGGCCCACGGTCACTGAGAGCGTGCGGTCACTGAGGGCGTGTGGTCACTGAGGGCGTGTGGTCACTGAGGGCCTGCAGTCACTGAGGGCGTGCGGTCACTGAGGGCGTGTGGTCACTGAGGGCGTGCGGTCACTGAGGGCGTGCGGTCACTGAGGGCGTGCGGTCACTGAGATCCCGCGGTCACTGAGGGCGTGCGGTCACTGAGGGCGTGCGGTCACTGAGGGCGTGCGGTCACTGAGGGCCTGCAGTCACTGAGGGCGTGCGGTCACTGAGGGCGTGCGGTCACTGAGGGCGTGCGGTCACTGAGGGCGTGCGGTCACTGAGATCCCGCGGTCACTGAGGGCGTGCGGTCACTGAGGGCGTGTGGTCACTGAGGGCCTGCAGTCACTGAGGGCGTGCGGTCACTGAGGGCGTGCGGTCACTGAGGGCGTGTGGTCACTGAGGGCGTGCGGTCACTGAGGGCGTGCGGTCACTGAGATCCCGCGGTCACTGAGGGCCCGCGGTCACTGAGGGCATGCGGTCACTGAGGGCGTGCGGTCACTGAGGGCGTGTGGTCACTGAGGGCGTGCGGTCACTGAGGGCCCGCGGTCACTGAGGGTCACTGAGGGCCCGCGGTCACTGAGGGCGTGTGGTCACTGAGGGCGTGCGGTCATTGAGGGCGTGCGGTCACTGAGGGCGTGCGGTCACTGAGGGCCCGCAGTCACTGAGGGCGTGCGGTCACTGAGGGCGTGTGGTCACTGAGGGCCCGCGGTCACTGAGGGCGTGCGGTCACTGAGGGTCCGCGGTCACTGAGGGTCAGCGGTCACTGAGGGCGTGCGGTCACTGAGGGTGTGCGGTCACTGAGGGTCACTGAGGGCCCGCGGTCACTGAGGGCCCACCATCACTGGACTGGCGCTGAGCGGCTGGGCTCCGCTGCCTTTGGAGCAGCTTCTGCAAAACAGACGCTGACCCCCTCTTCGCTTTTCTCCGTTTTTCATAAAAGTGAGAATCCTTCTAAGATCTCCCCAGATTAGCGAAAGCACCTACTAGGGTCGGAATCTTGGAACAGCAACGTGGCTTACCGTGAAATTTCAAACAGGACACTTGCTCCCATCCTTTGAACCGGCCTCCTCCGGTTCCTTGTGGGCAGGCCTGGTGTCCAGAACCCACAGGGACCCCAGTCCTCCGTCCCTGGGCGGCCTCGGGCCTCTGTCCTCGCCCTCCACGCCCCTCCTCTTCCTCTCTGCAGAGCCCTGGTTTCTCTCACCCTTGCCCGCCCCAGGATAGACCCACAGGATCTGGAGGGTGCAAAGCTCACGCTGCCCCTCCGCTTGCTTGAGGTCCCTATTTGCCCACGTGTTGCTTCTCCTTGGTTCTATTTTCATTGCCAAGCACGTTGTGGAAGCAGCCTCGTAGGCGCTCCTGTGGGTGGCGGAGAGCATGTGCCACCAGCTGCCGGCGTGGTCACCCGATGGCCGCTCTCGCTGCTGCGGCCGGAGCTCGCTGCTCGCCTGTGCAGCGTGTGCTCGGACTACAATGTGAATGCTGACTCTCCAGCTTCGTTGCAAACAGCACATTCCTCAATGAAATAACCAATTCCTATCGCACAAAATGTCACCTGTTTTCCAGAGGAGAATGAACATGGAATTTTCAGTCAGAAGTTCATCCTGCCCCCTCCCCACGGGCAGATGGTTTTGATGCGTCAATTTACCAGTCCCTTCAGCACAGCGGACGCTCAGGAAGACCAAGGGCAGTTTCTGTGCTCATGTGCTTCGGGGGCACATAGAAAAGATTCTGTACAAACACCATTAGCACCGTTCCTCCGTAGTTTATATCTGACCGGCTGCGTTTCCATTTCCCCTGGCGTTGTTGAGGGAGGAAGAGAAAGAAACGCAGTCACTGTCCGATGCTGCTGTGGTTGCCATGGCTGCAGTGGCATCTTGTGCTTTTCTCTCGATGGTGCTTAACAAAGCGGATGTATGCAGCCGATCTCAAATGGGAGGTGAAAGTGGTGTCCGTGCAGCATTGGAGCGCTGGGCCCAAGTGCCTCTCCTCCGTCAGACGATCTGGAATTGTTCCCCTTAAAAAGGATCCTCCTGCTTCCAGCCCATTGCTTGGCAACCGTTTCCAATGCCTACAGTTCACTAGCAAGTCGTAGGAAGAGTCGCCGGGCGCTGGCCAGCGCTGGCCGCTCCCGTGGGCCCATCAGAACCACGGCGTCACCCTCCCCACCTCCGCGGCGCTCAGGGCCGGGGTGGGAGTACCTTCCTCCGTCACCTCGCAGGGCTCTTCCCGGCCCCAGGCCTTGCTCAACAGCACCCCTTCAGCAGGCTCCCCGAGGAGACTGTACCCCCAGCCTTGGTCTCAGTCCATAGCCAGGTGGGTATTGCCCCAAACTGGAAATCACTGGAACAGGATCAGTGATCCATGCATACCACAATGGTAGGCGACATTGGCCAGGCAGACACCACCTTCCTCCTGCGCCTCAGCCCTCCTCACACCCACAGCTGTGAGGTTTCCGCACCCTCTTTGGTGAACGTGTGTTCCCAGGGAAGACTGGACCACCAGCTGCAGCAGGCCCGGGTTCCGGGGCGCCCGCCGCTTTCGGGTGGGGAGCCTCACACACGAGCGTGCAGGCCCAGGCTGCCCAGCGTGCTGCCACAGTCCCCCTCGGCGGCTTCCCCCCCAGGCAGGGGGGATCTGTTTCCTGGCTCCCTTAAATTTGAGTGGGGACATAGGACTAATTCTGGCCAATGGGGTACGGGCAGGAGTAACATGTGTCGCATTTACTCTGAGCACCCAATGGCCTCAGACCCTCCTCGCGCTCTCCGTGGCCGCGGGATGGACAGCGTCAGTGAAGGCTGCATCCCGGCCCTGTCGGAGGCTCGCCAGCGCAGGGCAGAGCACGCGGCAGGAGAAGCAGGCTTGCTGCTGAAAGCACCAGCCTTCTGGGCTGTTTGTTATTGCCACGTAACCTGGCCCACCCTGACTGTGCTTCAGGAAGGGGAGCTCCTCAGAGCTAGGCGTACTCACCCCACAGCTGTTTGCTGACGCCGGGCAAAGCGTTGGTTTAGTTCAATGGGCAGAAGAGGGGCCAGAAGAGGAAAGTTACTCAAGTCACACTCAATGCTGATGTAAACAATAGATGAGTGATGGCTGTCAGCACCCAGAGCGGCAAAGCCTGTGGCT